>NW_022589744.1:8374056-9026057 GCF_004348235.1 Phoca vitulina
TGAAAGAAAGAAAGAAAGAAAGAAAGAAAGAAAGAAAGGAAGGAAGGAAGGAAGGAAGGAAGGAAGGAAGGAAGGAAGGAAGGAAGGAAGGAAGGAAGGAAGGAAGGAAGAAAGAAAGAAAGAAAGAAAGAAAGAAAGAAAGAAAGAAAGAAAGAAAGAAAGAAAGAGAAAGAAAGAAAGAAAGAAAAAGAAAGAAAGAAAGAAAGAAAGAAAGAAAGAAAGAAAGAAAGAAAGAAAGAAAGAAAGAAAGAAAAAGAAAGGAAGAAAGAAAGAAAGAAAGAGGGGTGCCTGGGTGGCTTAGTCGTTAAGCATCTGCCTTTGGCTCAGGTCATGATCCCAGGGTCCTGGGATCGAGCCCCACATCGGGCTCCCTGCTCAGCGGGAAGCCTGCTTCTCCCACTCCCCCGACTTGTGTTCCCTCTCTCGCTGTCTCACTGTCAAATAAATAAATAAAATCTTTAAAAAGAAAGAAGAAAAGAAAAGAGTCAACAGAAAAGCAGAAAGTAAGTCTTTACAACTGTTTTCTCTCCATGCTCTTGCCTGTTCACACCTGATCTGAGAAGCCTTTTTACAAATCACTTTACTGACCCTGGATTTTTGACAATACAAGATCAAAGCCTCTCCAGCTTTGGAGTAACTTTTCTGCATAAATAAGTACAGCAGTGGTACACTTTGGGGCTATATAAAGAACCTTTGGCTTAGCAGTAAAACTGAGTTATTTTTACAGAAGCTGATGTCAAGGGCTAGGGCCAAAGACTTGGAATATTACAATAGACCAAAAACAAAAAAACCCCAACAATCAGCCAAGATCTTTGTGATATTTAAGTTTAAAGCCTATACCAGCAGGATGACACTTAACGAGGTTTTTCCAAGTGAAGTACACCAATTCTCAGTAGAAGGCTCGGCTCAGTCTATCAATGTTCTATCCTTCTCTTCATCATTTATGGGATCCCTGTTGACCTCTGAGTGTTGTCTAAGGACTGAAAATGTGCGACATAAATCTTTGCTGGTCTTTTAAAATGAGACTTCAATTGACTGTCTCAAGGGAGAATGTCACTGGATGAATTCCATCCAGGAACCTCAAATATTGGTGGAATAAAGAATATAAGTCATATTTATCCTCAGAGTATGGAGAAAGCTTTTCTAAGCATGATTCTTCTTTATTGGGCATACAAACGTTTCTTTCATAATTGCTAACTGTGTTTAGTTTTATTCTCACAAGAACCAATTTTTTAGTGAAATGGAAGCCAGTATCTTTGTGGTTCTCATCCTTCCTCTCTGTTCTCCCTTCACCAGCACCTCCACTGCCCCATGTCTCTGCAGCACATACTCACAAAACTTACATCATCTTACACATGTGATTTCCTAGCAGTGTTTTTTGGGCATGTATTATTTTCTGCACAAAAGAGTATAATTTCCTGAATATCTGACTCATATTTACAATCTACCCATCTGTTGTTTTCTAAAATGCCTTCCAAAAATAAGTGCATCTCAAAAAATTGTTGACGGGGTACCTGGGTGGCTCAGTCGGTTAAGTGTCTGCCTTCAGCTCAGGTCATGATCCGGGGGTCCTGGTATCGAGTCCCACCTCAGGCTCCCTGTTCAGTGGGGAGTCTGCTTCTCCCTCTTCACCTGCCCCCCACCCCATTTGTGCTTTCTCTCCCTCTTTCTCTCAAATAAATAAATAAAATCTTTAAAAATAAAAAAAATAAATAAAATCTTTAAAAATAAAAACTTTAAAAAAATAAAAAAATAAATTAAAAAAAAATCACACTATAATGTAAATAAAGTTGGCTTATAAAAATATTTTGACATACTTCTTTCTTTAAAAAAATCAAGAGATCATAAACCTCTAATGCCCCCTGGACAGAATGCTAAGCCTTTCACATTTTACTTTTAACCCTTTTTATAGTCAGTTTCCCATGTTGTGGACTGGATGTTTGGGTCCCCTCAATCTTGAAATGTTGAAATACTAAACTTCAATGTGATGGTATTAGGAGGTGGAGGTCTTTGGGAGGTAATTAAGTCATGAGGGTGGAGCCTTCAGGAGTGTAATTAGTGGCCCAGAATGCTCCCTCACTCCTTCAGCCGTGTGAAGACACGCTGAGGAGACAGGCATCTATGAGCCAGACACTGGATCTACCAGCACTTCATCGAGGACTTCCTAGCCCTCAGAACTGTTAGAAATAGAGTTTGTTGTTTAAGCCACTCAGTCTATGGTATGTGTCATAGCAGCCTAAACAAGACTAAGACATCCCAGAATGCCACAACATAGTGTGAGTTCCTACCAACCCGAACGTCTTCCTAGTCCCCAACAGACAATATTTTATAACTCTGAAAGATTTTCCTATTTACTTGTAAACTTGAATTTATCCTTCAAGATACAGGGCAGATGCTACTTCCTCTGTGTATCCTTATTTGCTTCCCCAAGGAACCTTCACTAGTACTTAAGTGACACTTTGTAACCATCTCTACCACATTAACACTCTCTCTCTCACACACACTCTCACACATACACACACACACTATACAAAGTTTCCTGAACACAGATAGTATACTTTATTTCTGTGTCTAATTAAGCACACAGCATAGTACCTGGAAACTAATTAGGTATTAAATATATATAATGTATAACCGTGGAATGAAAGAATGACTAAAATAATGAACGAACGAATGAATGAATAGAATTGGTAAGAATTTACAGACTAATAGAAGATTGACCTGAGTTTGAATCCTGTTTAACCAGTTTTAGCTTTTGATTTGGGGCAAATTCCTTGCCCTTCTAAAGCTACAGTTTTTTCATCTCTAAAACGGAGTCTTGGTACTATTATCTTTTACCCCAGGATGCTCCAACAAAGTAACTGGCACATAGTAGAGGTTCAAAGTTTTTTTTCTTTCATAATAGGGTTGTAATAAAGGTTATGTAAAATAAATCATGGGGGGCACCTGGGTGGCTCAGTTGGTTAAGCAGCCAACTCTTGGTTTCAGCTCAGATCATGATCTCACGGTCCTGGGATCAAGCCCCACATCAGGCTCCTCGCTCAGTGGGGGGAGTCTGCTTGAGATTCTCTCCCTCTCCCTCTGCTCCTCCCTCCACGTGCACTCTCTCTCTCAAATGAACAAATAAATCTTTAAAAACAAATTCATGGAACACTTGGCAGTGTCTGGAAGATAAGGAAGAAATGGAAGAAGAGGATGGAGGAGAAGAAGGAGGAAAAGATGGAGAAGAAGGAGGAATAAAAGGAGAGCAAGGAGAAGCAACGGTGAGTTGTAATATATCTACATCAAAGGTGAATGGAGAAGCAAGGATAATGTAGATAAAATTCAACTCATCAAGTGGTAATTCTTATCAGGAACCTTCACTGGGTTGTGTGGGAGGGAAAAAGAAACAGTGATGAGGAAAGAGAGTTGTCAAACCCCTGTTAAGTCCAGTCATCCATTCTTATATCTTTCCAGCTATCACAGACATGCAAAAAATAAAGAACAGATGGGAATATAAAAGGAAAAATAGTTATAATATTAAGCAATAAATGTATGAGAGTTTGTCTCTTCAAATATTTTAATAAATAAAAAGATAACTTAAAAATACCACTCTTACAGTGTGCTTCACCGGGTGTGATGTCTACAGTGAGGACAAAACATCAAAGGAGTAGCTCTAAGATATTCAGAGTCAGAGGAACTTGAAAAAGCTTGATACAGGTGATTTTTTTTTTTAATTGCCACAGTATATTGTCATCACCATATGGGCATGTTTTAAAGAGGAAGGAATGAGTGGGGCTTTCCAGAGAGTCAAATTTCATTAACCAAAATAAATTCTGAATCAATTTTTATACCTACATCAAAGCCACTTAAAATAAATGAGGTCTCATAAAGAAACTTTTACCTGGATTACCAAGGGGATTTTGGGGTGAGGATGGGGAGTGTAGTTCAGAGCTCATACCCCAGGAAAGGGTGGAGAGGAAGGAGAAGGAATCTCCTTTTAAACTTCTGAATAATCTTTATCCCCAAATAAGTGAGACTTTGTCAATGTGGGCTAGGGGTCTCCAGCAGTAGCTAGAGGTACTTCCTTAGATATTAGGTCACCTTTTACTACTAACCAAGTAAATCTGGAGAAAAGGGAGTCAGTATAAATCCTCCAAATTTATCATCACTGTGTATGCAGAGCAGAGCATTCTTATTGCTCAGGAGGTTCTGAACAGAACTTACCTAAACACACACACACACACATAAACGCACACATGCACATGCACACAAAATGAATGAAAATTTCTCCCATATCCCCTCTACTCCCACAAATCGGTGATAAACAAATACTAGTAGTGCCAATGATTCTGGAATTACAAATACCATTAAGTCATTTTGATGTCATTGGAGATCAAGAGTGGAAACAAGATGGAGAGACAAGTGGTTTTAAGAACTTTAATGGTCTCTAAGGTATCTGTTTATTTCAAGAAGTATTAGAAACGCTAGAAAGAAAGTTCTTTAGAGGAAATATGTTCCTAAAGTATTCTTTCATATAAAAATAAACCAAACTATCAACTTCATTTTAAAAGCTGCTATATACATATATGCACTTAACCTCTCTCTATATATATAGCAACAGGCCTGGAGGAACTTTATATATATGTTCCTTGGTACTATTATCATCTTTCACCCCAGGATGCTCCAAAAAAGTGATTGGCACATAGCAGACGTTCAGAGTTGTTCGTTTTTTTTTTTTCTTTTTAATGTACCTGCGCTGTAACTAGAGTGGGTATATGTACCCACATACATAAAGTTATTGAAGTCATTATAAAAGTGATTAATACCCCCTCAGAGATCATTCAGTTTCCAAAGTATTTGCCAGAACGAGTGGGCCCTGAGACCACTGGGGAGCTGAGGGCCGGATAAGGTCCAGTTTCCATCTCCCTGTCACAGCCCCACACACTATTATTATTTACTGAAGGCCAGTGATTTACTTGGCACTGCACAGCTCGCAGGGGAAAGCTCTGTCTCTGCCTGGTGGGGTTTGAAGAACAAGGTTTATAAGACATAAAAGACAAGTAAGAACTGGCAAGACTGAGGAGCAATCTAAGCCTGTGGCTTAAAATACCATTAAAATAATCATTAAAAACAGGCGTCTAATGCACCCTATGATCTAGGCCAAAAACAGAGAAAACGTAAGATTTTTCACCCTGTAACCACAGGCTCTTTTTGTAATTGGTAGGCATCAGGGAATGGAGGGATAAAACCCTTCCTAGATATTCTAGGAGAGAGCAGTATGGTTGTAAGTATTGTTATTATATATTATGTGCCCACAGTTTCATGGCTAATGTTGGGTTATATACAAGAGTGATACATGGTTGAGATACTTTCAACAGGCAAAGCGATATTCTCCATGTTACCTGGGATATAACTTGAAAAGACTATCACTTACCTAAGAACGCCGAAGCCCAAGATGACTGCCCATAATGTACCATGTAAGGGTCATAGATGACTTCATCCTCCAAAGAAAGACATGTCCTCCAAATGCTAATTCCGCAACTATGAAAAGTATGTAAGTTTTCCTGTGAAAAGATGTCAGGATGTGTGGTGGGCAGAATAATAACTCCCAAAGATATACATGGTTTAATCCCCAGAACCTGTGACTATATTACATTAAGTGGCAAGAGGATCTTTGCAGACATGATTAAGGATCTTAATATGGGAAAAGGCATGAGGGTCAGAGTCAGAGTAGATGCAAGGAAGGAAGCAGAGGCTGAAGTTCTGTGAGAAAGGGACAGGTGAGGAATAGAGGAGGCCTCTAGAAGCTAAAAAGACAGGGGAATGAATCCCCCCGCCCCGAACCTTCAGAATGGATGCAGTCCTATCGACACCTTGATTTCAGGACTTCTGACTTCCAGATAAGTAAGATAATATATGTGTTTTGCCCTAAGCCACTAACATTATGGTACTTTGTTATAGCATCAACAGGAGACAAATTCAGGATGATTTTTTTTTCATCCTTTAAAATGCTCTTTGGTAATAGGCATTCCTAAGGTTCTGCTGTGTATTCTGAATGCTTCAGGAAGCATTTAGAGACACTTTCCATAGCAAACAAGTCTTCCACATTTTCCAAGAACACATCAGCCTGTGACTATAAGGTACATTAATAATAGTATTTCTATGTTTAAGACATTACCTATAGAAGTTCTGGAAAAGTAGCACTTCTCTCTCCCAAATGGCTCTGTACTCATTCAGAAAACTCCAGGAAATGTGTTACATATTATAGAAGCTTGGTTTAACATTCAAAAAATTAGTCGTTCAAGTTCACTGTATTAACAGAATAAAGGAGAAACACCATATGATCATCACAACAAATGCAGAATATGATATGGACAAAATCTGACACCTATTCATGATGCAAACTTTCAGAAATGAGGAACAGAAGGAAAATTCTCCAATCAGTATCAGGCTTTGATGAAAAAAAAAGCTAACATTATATTAACATTATATTTAAGAGGCAATGCTTTCCCACTGAGATTGGGAACAAGGAAACAGTTTCTACTCTATTTCTACTAAAAATTTGCTGAAGATCCTAACTAATTCACTAAGATGAGAAAAAGAAACAAAAGGTTTGCATATTGCAAAGAAAGAAATAAGAGTATCTTTATTTAGAGATGACAATCATCTAACTAGGATATTCCAAATAATTCATAAAACAAGCTAGAAGCTACTAGGCAAGTTTATCAAGGTCATAGGTAAAAAAAATTGATATACAAATAGAAACTCATTTTCTATATAGCAGCAATAAACCGTTGTAACTGAAATAAAAATGGCATTTTGATTGCAATTAAATATCTAAGTATAAATTTCACAATATATGTCTAAGACCTGTACACTGAAAACTACAAAACATTGCATAAAGAAACTACAAAACAATGCTTAGATTTAAATAAATGGGGAATTAGAACATGGTTATAAATTAGAAGACTCAATGTTGTTAAAATGTTTATAATTTTATCTGTAAACTTAAAGCAATCCCAATCAAAAGAACAGCAGGCATGTCTTAGAAACTGACAAACCAATTCGAAAATTTATATGGGTATTTAATTAACCTGAAAGAGCAATTCAGTGGGAGAAAGGATAGTCTTTTACACACACAAATAGTGTAAGAACAAATGCTTATTCATATTAAAAAAAACCTTGACTCTTACCTTTCATCATGTAAATACTAACTTGAAATGCATCACAGAACTAAACATAAAAATTCAAAATATAAAACCTCAAGAAGAAAGCACAGGAGAAATTCTATAACCTTGGAATAGGTTAGGATTTCTTAGGTAAGTCACAACACTTTGAAAGATACTGATAAGAGAATAAAATAGCAAACAGACTGGAAGAAAATATTTGCGATGTATATACCTGACATAGGAGTTATATCTAGAATACAAAGAAGCCATGAAACTCAAGTGCATATCAAATAATCCTATAAAAATAGGCAAACACTATTCTAAAAACTATCAGACACTTCACAAAAGGAGGTGTACAAATAGACAATAAACACATAAAAATAGGTTCAGCATTATTACTCATCAAGGTAATGAAAGTTAAACCTATAAAGCGATGCCATGACACACTGGAATGACTAAAATTAAAAAGAATCTCAACACCAAGACTTGGCAAGTATGTGAAATAATTGCTACTCTCACATACTGCCAGTGGGAATGAAAAAATGGTACAATTACTTTGGAAAGAGCCTGTCAGTTACTTCTAACGCTAAGCATTCATTTACTATAGGACATGGTGATCCATTACTACGTATTTAACAAAAGTAAATGTAAACATATATCTGCAAAAAGATTAGTGCATGAATGATCATTAACAGCTTTATTTGTTATATCCCCGTGTTGGAAACAACCCCAGTGTCCATCAATAGGTGACTGAATAAACAAATTACAGTATATCCATGCAAAGAAATACTAATCAACAATTAAAAGGAATAGATTAGAGGCGCACAACAATGTAGATGAATCTCAAAAACATTAGCTGAGTAGTAAAAGCTTTACACAGAAAAGTATGCACTCTGAGCTTTTAATTACATGAAACTCTAGAAAAGACAAGTCTAATTATATCTGCCTCTGGCCAGAGGTTAGCAGGGAATTGTCTGGAAGGGGTCATAATCTTGGAGGGTAAAAGAATTATTCTACATCTTGGTTGTGGAGGTGTTACACAGATAGGCACATTTCTCAAAACGTTTCAAAATGTACACTAAAAATTCGTGCAGTTTTATGTAATTTACACATCAATAAAGTTGATATGGTTATTTTAATTTTCCTAATACCAAAATACATAAACATCTACCAACTACACATCCTCATACTCTACCTGTGTTAATGTCAGACAATATGTTGGCAATAACCCATTCTTCACCTGGGTGAGTTCCTGCTCGTGTGGTCGGTGTCTGAAGAGATTAAGCCAATAGAATCCTGAGTGCAGGGGGACCTCATGAACCCACCAGTATGTTCAGCCATGTAAGAATTTTTAGATATTATAGGATTCTGTTTCCACTGGGGCCTCTATTACAGGTATTCAACCCTGTAGAATAAGGACTAAAAGCTGGTGACAAAAGGACGGTATTTCAGGAATGACAGAAACAGGAAGAAACAAATGTCTGGAGAAAGTTTTTAACCACCCTTCCAGTGATGAGTGACTTCCAGTGACCAGTATGTTGCTACATCAAAGTGTCCCTGAATGCCTTTGAACGAGGTTACTTCTGTCTGTTCAAAGATGTTATGAAATGCTACACTTGGTGATAACAGTTACCACTTTTCCACCCCCTCACTGGTATAGAATTACAACACAAGGGGATAACAATTAAATATTATTAGAGCCTGTGGTTTCCATGGTAAGAATATGTATCTTTAAGACTTTAGAAGGACTGAAAGTGGGTGGCATTGCTGAAAAGTTCACTATGAAATGACAACCAAAGCCCTGAAAAAAAAATGGTCTTTCCATCAGATGACTGAAGTCAGGTCTAGTTAGAACCCTGTACTATCTTAACACTTCTTTGACTTTCCAGACCTTCACTAATTTTTTTTTAAGAAACATTTCTCCGAATCACCTCTGTTTAGACCTAACAGAGTTGAAGCTGAAAAGCAGGTCAATAAAATGAATCTTTTCTCCAGTTAATATATATACATTTCTTGATCATTTGTACAAAGTAAGGAAAGTCATAAGCATCTTCTAAAAATGGTTGAATATAAAAATGTCACTTCTATCGTAACCAGTGTCGTTTCATAAGATGATGCTCTCAGGGTAGCAGGGAAAAAAAACAAACAAAAAAACATTAGGCACATAGAGAAAACCATCTGAGATTAAAGGTTTTGCAGGAAAATGTCAAAGGGGACAGCAAATGTAAGAATAATGGAAAGATGACTATCTGAGGATCTTTGGGGACAGAAACTTCTAAGCAGCATCAAAACATGTTATCATGATTCCTGCTGGCAACATGACCCAACTTCAAAGCTTTCCTTGGTGGATTATGACAAGAGGACCCATTATCAGAAAGGAGTAGTTACTTAGAGTAATTATTAGAATGCTCAACCTGCCTTAAATGGAGGACAACTGCTGAGTCACACTATAAAAATGAAATGGGACCACTCATCTGCCCATGTCGTTAATAATTTTTGTTTGAATTGGATATCTGATTTTTAAAGCCAGAACAGAGTGACACTGGGGGAAAAAAAAGTAATCACATTGTTTAGCACATTTAAATGATTCTTCCTTGATGAATGTTAATCATTCATGCTGTCTATCAATATGCTTTTCTGGACATTTTAAACATTACAACATGTTTTCTTGGTGTGCTTTATTTCCATAATAAAAATAGCCATCGTCCCCAGATGTATGTTTTAACTGTATTGGTAGTACTTGCAATACTTGGGAGTCTCACTATCCACTGCTTCATAAAGGGGAATTTAGACTGAAGGTCATGATATAATAAAATCATTTTCTTAGTTACTCTGGAAAGGACCTTGAAAGGAACAGGTGCACCGTCTGGGAGGAAGCCTGAGTTGATAATGTAAGAGACTTCTTTACTTTTTTTTTTTCCCCCTTTTATCTTTTCTTTTCTCCCTCAATAGGTTCCCAAAAATATCATGAGAAAGTAGTCTGGTGCAAACAGATGCATCTTACTCTAGGAAAAACACAAACATCAATTATGAAGAGGTATAATGACATCAACAATGAATAAAAGAAGATATGCTGCATTATGTTCTTCCCTTCATCCTCGGTGTGCACACATCTGGGAACTTGATAAGCTGTCATAGGTTAAGGAAGTAAACAGATGTCGGCTGTTGATAACAATCTCTGGTGAACTTTCAGAGCCCTGTGGTGATTTGCCCAGTGGCTCTCTCCTTATCAGAATGCCTTTATAAACGCTCACCCGGGTAAGCGCTCCAGCCTGCCCAAGCAACTTTCATCTGGCATCAATCGTGACCATAAAACAAGCCCATGAGTAATAGAACAGCCCAGGTGTCTACAATTTCCAACTTCCACACCACCTGACAGCATGCAACTGCTTTTAAATCAAGGTGTCCCTATCTCTATGTAAGGACAGCGAAGGGAATTCTAAGAGTTGTAGCCCAGTCCCGGATATGCTTATGGCTGAATGAAACACTCTTACTCATTTCCCAGAAAGTCAGCAAGTACTGTGAGCGATCAAAGTGGAATGACATACTCGAGGAGCATAAAAGCAACTGGACTAATATCAGCAATGCAGCTTGCATAACCATAACCAAATGCCTGATCTTGAAAAAGATTGTCTTGACTTGTGAATGTGTTCTTCCTTCAACAGCTAGCAGACATGCCGGTGGTACCCAGATTTGTAAGCCTCAGATGTCTACACTGCTGGAGATAAGGTAGCAGTTACGATCAAAAACACCTCTTATCGGGTCCATATTTTTGTCCTGGGTTTTAAGACATAAAAATAATGCAGAGAAGTTAATGTCTATATGGTTTTTAAAATTAGATAAGGAGAACTAGACAGAGGTGATGGCTGCACATTGTGAATGTACTAAATCCATTTCTATAAAATGGTTAATTTTATGTAATGTGAATTTCTGAAGAAAAACAAATATTAAAACTTTGAGAGAAAAAGAAGTAGCTGAGGTATTAAAGCCAAAACATTCTGGCGGGAAATTTTTAATTAATTCATTCACTCCACAAGTATTTTTTGCACACTTAGTTCTAAGAGTTAGGCACTTAAGTATGGGGCTTAGAAAATTAAAGTACTTATATTCCCATGTCCTTAAATCCCCTAAGCATTTACAAAAGAATTCCTTCCTTCCTCCCCTCCCTTCCTCCCTTCCCTCCTTCCTTCCTTAATCAAATCTTCTGGGAAAGAAAATCCTCTTTCCTATCACATCAAGCTGAAGGTTCCAGGGTTAGTGAAACTGGATTCAATCCTGGCTTGGCCCCATTCTAACTCAGCAATTCTAAGCCAGCTTTTTAACCTTAGTCTCAGTTTTTTCATGTGAAAATGAGAATAAAGTCGTCAACCTCATAAAGATATTTCAAGGATTTTATTAGATAGTACAGGTAAAGCTTGAGCATAGTACTAGTATTAGAAATAAGTTAATATCAGGCTTGATCATTGATATTATTAATATGTGACTTTCTTTTATCCTTCATGTCAATTTGGCATTTTAAAATATAGTCTGGATTTCTCAATTTCTTAGCACACTTCCATGATTATACATGTTTCAATGATGATAAATCAGCAGCTCTAAATCAAATTAATTTTTTTTAAGTTTCTAAATTTGGTATATCTTACTGGAATAGTTGGACCATGGAATGATAACTGATCAGTTAAGAGCTAATTCCTTCCTTGGCCTTCAAGTTTTCCCACCCCTGAATATTGCCAAGTTTTACTTGATCGTTGATCTCCAATCACCTGAGAAAATTTTGTTACCTCCTAAATTAGGTTCAGTATCATGTGAAAAAGCCTTCAAGTTAGTGAAGGTGGGGAAAGGGTAAAAGTAAAATAAATACATAAAGAGTAAAAATAAATGCAGTTTATTTTTTTCTCTTTACTTTTTTGGAAAATCAAATTTATTGAGGTATAATTTACATTTAATAAAATGTCCTATTTTAAGGTTACAGTTGGTGAGTTTTAACTTGTGTATAACCACTACTCCAATCAAGATATAGATTTCCATCACTACCAAAAAATGCCCTTGTGCCTGCCTCTTAGCAGTCAACCCTACCTTATACCTGGCCCCAGACAACTGTTTGTCTATTTTCTGACATTTATGTTAGTATAGTTTGGTCTAAAATAAAGGATTTGCAAACTATGGCCCATAGGCCAAACGTGGCCTGCTATCCTTTTTTTAAGATTCACAAGCTAAAAAAGTGTTGTTGTTGTTTTTCATGTTCAAATGTTTTGAAAGGAAAAGACAGAAAGAATAATACTTCATTACACATGAAATATTTATGAGATTAAAATTTTCAGTGTCAAAAACAAAGTTTTATTGTAATTCAGCCACGGTCATTCATTTACATACTGTCTATGACTACTTTCATGCTATGATGGTAGAATTAAGTAATTGCCCATAAAGATTAAAATATTAACTTCTTGACCCTTTACAGAAAATGGAATCCTGCAGTATGTATAGTCTTTTGAATCTGTATTCTTTTGTTCAGTGTAAGTTTTTTAATTCCATGCATGCTGTTGCATGTAACAGTAAATCAGCCTTTTCATTGCCGAATAATATTCCATTTTATGAATACACCACAATTTTTTTTAACTCATTCATATGCTGATGTACACTTGGGTTGCTTCCAGTTTGGGGCTGTTTTGAATTCATATGTTATAAGCATTCTTATACAAGTCTTTTTGTGCATATGTTTTTATTTCTTTTGGGAACAGTACCTAGGAAGGGACTTGCTTGATCACTTGGTAAGGGAATAGTTAAATTTAAAGACCTACTATGAATGAGAGTTCCACCTGCTCCACGCCTTTTGCCAGTACTGGCCAAACTTTAAAACGTGTATTCTTAGGGATTAAAGTGGCAAGCATTTCTAAGCAAAAACACATACCCTAACTTGGGTTAACTTCTTGAGTTATTCATATTGTTCAAACTTTTTATTATGCTTGCATTTCTACCCTTCTTGTTTTCAGATAAAAATATTGTATTTGGATTTCTATTTAACAAACAGATGCCTTTAGAGATGGCTGAAATGTACCGTATTTGTAAATTCAGGTAATGATACCATAGATCAGGGTCAGCATACATTCTCTGCAGTAGGTAGCTAAGATTTGCGAGCTGCCACACTCAGTTTTCTAAATTGTTTCCTTATAAATACTGATTAAACACAGGTCTATCTGGCATAGTAAAGAATAGATAGCTATCAAGGACAGAATTCTAAACCATAGCTAACACTCTCTTAGGTGGGCAACAAGTAGGGCGATGCTGGGGTCAGCTCCTACCAGTTCAAAGAGCTGATTATTAAACATTCATGAATTTTCTCAGATGATTGTCAAACCATTGGTAGCTTGGAATGGGCCACAGTGGGAGTATCTACACCATGAAAATCAGTAAATACTTTTTTTTTTTCTAGAGAGCAGATTTATCTGTACACCACTGGCAGCAACCCTCCTGAATCACCAGTGCTTATGCAATCTGCATTGCATAGACTTGATGGGACATGGGCTAGTATAAAAATAAATCCACCAATCACATTCCCCAGGTACTCTGGGAAACCTGCCATCCTGCTTTGCCATGATAATATGCAAAATCCATATTTTTGTCTTGCTTGTAATCTAACTCAAAACTTAGAAATCCTGGTCATAAATTTAGAAGTCCAATCAGTTTTTATAACCCACACCCAGAAGCCACAAAAAACTATCAAATATTTGTATATGAGAATTGCTGCATATTTCTGGTCTTATTTTTCCTGTTGCTATACAAATAACCACATTTTAATTTTTCCTTGGATATAATTAGTATTATAAAGTCTCCAATATTTTTTGAAGTTTAACATTTTGCCCTCACTGTGTTTATAACAATTTCAGATGACAGCTTCTGTCTGATTTTTACTTTTGCAAATTGAGTTAGATTATTATATAGGTCAGTTACATGCCACAACTGGTCCCTAATCACTGCCCTGGCATGAGCTAATTTTTTTTTTAACATTAATGGGTTATAAATGAAGAAGAAAGAAGAGAAGGAGGGGGAAGAAGAAGATGGGATAGCAATCATGTGGTCTGCAAATCTGGTCCTGTACAGAAAAAAGTTCTGCCAGTCTGTGTTACAGAAAATCAACACAACATGAACATTTCATAATCTATTTAACAGTCTGCACATTATGGCATAATATAGGACAGGGGATAAATTTTCTTCCTATATACTCCCTTTTTATTTAATGACAAGTAAGTGCATAGGAAAAAAAGAGCAACAGGTTTAATGGAAATCCACTTGTTTTCCCTCTTCAAACCTATCTTTCAACATTTTTCATTTTTTATAGGTGAGAATATTAAGTTAAAAACAAGAGAGGCTGAATGAAGCAGAGAGTAATTAATTCTCAGTGTCTCTCACTTCACTTACAACCATGCAAACAGCCCTCAAATATTCATAAGTTCTAGATTTTTAGAAGAGGATATGCAAATAAATTTTACTGTCTATGACAAGCAGGGTACCACAAATTAAAATATAGTTTTCTGCTTAGAAATCCTTGCTTTGGGTGTTTACATGTTCAATTCAAAATAATTTATTGAGGATCTGCTATACTGTAGGCACTATATTACTGGTCTAAAAGCAGTCTAGATACACATTTAGCATAATAAAAATATTAAACATATAACCATAGTATAAATGACTCATTTTATTCAGCTACTCCACCAAACACCAATGTCTTCTCATATTTAACACTCTACCAGTTTGAATGATAATTTGCATTTACAAAGAAGATATTAGACTAACCGTTAACAGAAGAGACCCAAGATGGAAGTGTTCCTTTAATCTTGCTACTATACTCTCAGACGTCCCAAGAAAGCAAACAACAGCCCTGCTTAGTGCAGGTAGCTGTTGATGGACATCTAATTATAAGTGGTAGCAGCCTCCTGAGCCAATCACAAAAGTTGGGGTCTTGGTTCCGCTTCAGGTTACAAGCACTCCAAATCAAATATATGTGACTTGTACGGCATCTGAAATATATAGATGGAGAAGTGGCAGTAGAACGAGCAGAGAAAGGGCACTCTAGACCAAAGGAATACAAGGGCAGGCTAGAGGCAAAAAGGATGGGCCAGCCTGAGGATCAGGAAGGAAGAAAGGCCTGCATGGCCAGTGTGCAGTGAGGAAGGGAACAGCAGTGCAGGATGAGCAAGGATGTACTGGACCATGTGTGGTCTTACAAGTCATGCAAAGAGCTCAGATATCACAAAAGAGCAATTTGAAATCATCAGAATGTTTTAAGAAGTGATAGGATCCGGGGCCCCTAGGTGGCTCAGTTGGTTGAGCATCTGCCTTCAGCTCAGGTTGTGATCCTGGGGTCCTGGGATCGAGAACCACGTCAGGCTCCCTTTTCAGCAGGGAGCCTGCTTCTCCCTCTCCCTCTGCTGCTCTCCCTGCTTGTGCTCTCTCTCTCTCTCTCTCCCTCTCTGTCAAATAAATAAATAAAATATTTTTTAAAAAAGTGATAGGATCTGATTATATTTTTGAAAATGCACACCTAGTGGCTGCTATATGGTAACTGAATGGTAGCTGAGCAGAAGAATAAGAAAGTTCTATTGGAAGGTTACAGCAGATAGTCCTGGCAGGAGATAATGTTGGCAATGGAGAAGCAAGAAACACACTCCAAATATACTTTTGAGTTATTACTGTCAGGATTTGGGCAACGGTCTGGTGATGCTCTATTTTTGCTATGGAATTAAATGAGAATTCATTCATGAAATCTTACACAGGAAAGTAATCCTACTGTTCCATGTCAGTCTCTTAAACTACATTGCACATTTTGGAATAAAGATGTCATTGTTTTCTTGCACCACTACTGAATAGTAACTGTTATGCACTGAATGTCTGTGTGCCCCAAAATTTATATGTTGAAATCTAATCTCCAATGTGATGATATTTGGAGGTGGAGCCTTTGAGAGGTAATTAGGTCATAAGGGTAGAACCTTATAAGCAAACTTATAAGAAGAGGCCAGAGAGACAGCCTGCTCTTTTTCCATCATGTGAGGATACAATGAGAAGTCAGAAGTCTACAACCCAGAAAAGTGCCCTCACTAGAACTCAACAATGCTGGTACTCTGATCTTGGAGTCCAGCCTCCAGAACTATGAGAAGTAAATTTCTGTTGCTTCTCTAACCCACCCAGTCCATGGTCCAAACTGCTAAGAGAGTAACTAATACTTTCTTCTTCATAAAGTTGGTACTCAATGCTTTTTCACAGAGCAGAGATATGGTGACCATGGGCAAGTATTGACCAGATATTTCTTCAAAACAGACTCTGCTACTAGGAGTGTTGTTAGCTGACAGCCTCCATCTGCTGCAGCTCTGTGACTTGCCACAATGTTCCCAACTCTCCATGGGATTCTCCCAGACAATGACTTAACACAGCACAGATACCGAAGCAAGACTACTACTGCCTGAGGTGTGACTCCCCTTCTGATGGGCAATCTCTGTTGAAACTACCTACCAGCCTAGCCAAGCTTTTCTCAGAGCTGTGCTGCAGTAGGAGTCTCATCCTACTCGACGTTCCTTCCTTCCCTCTGTCCTTTCACAAACCTGTCTGGAGGTCCTTCCCTCCTAACTGACCCCTCTCCCTTTTATCCTTCATAGGTATTTCAACCAATAAATTTCTGACCCATCTAATTCTGTCTTGGCACCTGCTTCATTACAGATCCCAAGTTAACTCTAGAGGTAATTATAAAGATTGACCTTATTACCATAAAATGTAGTGCTGCTACCTCCTAAAGAGAAAATCAGCAATAATAACAAAAGAATTAATGACCAAAGAATCCCACAAGGAAAAAGAGAACCTGTGAAAAGACAGAATCAGTTTTTTAAGCTGGGAAGTACATGAATGGGTGGTGATGATTTCATATACCAGGGAAGTTTAGCCCTAAAGTGATAGAACAAAAGGCCAAAATGTAATTTCATTGACCATACAGTGTCCTTTAAGTCTCAGGAACTGGCAGCATCAGCTACTTCTGATATTGAGGATGAAGGTGGGCAAAAGGGACAGGTAAGAAGTTAACTTACACAAAACTAGAACTGCTATTCCCCACCAGAATCAGCCCCCTTCTGAATAAGAAGTAGTTATCTCTCCACCTGCAACAATCCAAGGTTCTATCCTCCATTCCAGTAGGAGACTTATGTTCTAGAGATAGTGAAGCAGAGAGTCCCTACATTGAGACAGGCCCACTGATGAGAAGGTACTTCTTGACTTTCCTTGCTCACTTAAATTCTAGAACACTGGAAACCAGACGTCTATCTTACATGTAGGGAACACAAAGTCTCTTTTATGGAAAATTTGACAATACCAAGAATAAATATTTAAAGTACTATCTTTGGGCTTCTTCAAGGAAATTACCTCATCAGAATCATTATACAGGAAGACCACACTTAAAGAAGTCCAACAGTCTAGGGTCCAAGGCACCAGGCATTTGAAAAAGGAATATAATGTTAAAAATAGATACAAAATAGGGACACCTGGGTGGCACAGTTGGTTGAGCCTCCAACTCCTGGTTGCAGCTCAGGTCATGATCTCAGGGTGGTGAAATTGAGCCCCATGTCAGGCTCCGCCCTCAGTACGGAGTCTGCTTGAGATTCTTTCCCTCTCCCTCTGCCCCTCTCCCTGCATGTGCATGCTCTCTCTCTCACTCTCTCTCCCTCTCAAATACATACATAAATATTTTTAAAAATAGATATAAAATAAGCACGCACGGAGGTATTTGGAGGTATAGGTATTTGGAGGATTAAAAATAAGCAAAAAATATTTTCAAAGAAGTAAGTAATATATCTAAAAATAAAAACAGAATTCTAGAGGAAAATTATCTTCAGAGAATAAAAAAGGCTTTTGGAAGTTAAAAAAAAGAAGCTTCGGTATATACTTTCTTCAGATATACTTTCACCAACAGATAAAGTTGGTGAAATCCAAAAAAAAGAAAAGAAAAAAAAGAGAGAGAGAGAGAGAACAGATAAAATGGTAACAAAAGTAGAAAGGGAATAATCAGATAAACATTTCAAGACAACATGCCCAAATAGGAGATCTGTCTCCAGATTTAAAGGATTCAGAGTCCACAGAACAGTAACTGAAAATGGACCCATACCCAAATATACCACTGTGAAATGTCAACTGTTATGACTAGGAAAAAAATCCTGTAATTTTGTAGTAAAAAAATGTGACTTATATATAAATGTCCTGGAGTCTATAATAATAGATTTTTCAACAGTCCCTCTAAATGTCAGGAGACTATGAAGAAATGTCTTCAAAATTTTTTAGAAAAAATATCTCTAAAAAAATTATACATCCTACTAAATTTTCAATTCAGTGTTAAAGGATAGTCAAGACATCTTGACTTGAGTTCTAGAAAATAGGAAACAAACTTGGAAGAGGTGAGGGAAATCAAGATGATGTTTAACAAATTTCCCAATATAGCAGCTGTACACTTAATCTTTTTTTTTAATTTTTTAGGGGGACAGAGGGGCAGAAGAAGATGGAGAGAGAATCTGAAGCAGACTCCACACCCAGCGTGGAGCCCAACACAAGTTCAATCACAACCCTGAGATCATGACCTGAGCCAAAGCCAAAAGTTGGATGCTTAACTGACTGAGCCACAAGGCACCCTGAGAGCAATCAGTCTTGATTACGGTGTCAGAATATTTTGGAAGATCATGTCAGAAGATGAAATTAAGAGATTACCAAATGTCTATAATCATATTGAAAATCTTATACAGATCTGAGACAAAAATTGGGGTTGAATTAACAATCAAAACAAAGAAAAAAAAATAAGACAGTTGTCACCAAAAAAATTATAAAGAATAAATGAACAAAATGAACATAGTATACTATATGACTCAGCTGTGACTAATATTTTCACAGTTACAATAGCATACAGAAATGAATATAGTCTAGTAATACCAAATAATCTCCTGGAAGGAAGAGGGGATAGGATTCTTGCAGTCTAAGAATAAGGAAAAGAAAAATCAAATCACCATATTCCATAATAAGAGTTCAAGAAATAATTCTTCAAAATGAAAAACAAAGGAATAGTGATATTATCAAACATTAATTGGAAATATGTAGATAAATATTGGAAGAATCTGCTAAAAAGAGTTGAGACTGTCTTGGAGGGAGCACTACCTGGTGGCAGAAAAGTTGTCTCCAGCAACAAGTCAAAAATGCATGCAGAAAATCACCCCCCAACACATACACCCAAGGTTATTTTCTATTTTTTTAATTATTTATTTATTTATCTTAGAGAGAGTGAGTGGGGGGAGGGGCAGAGGGGGAAGGATAGGGACAAGCAGACTCCATGCTGAACACAAAGCCCTATGTGGGGCTTGATCCCACAACCCTGAGCTGAAAACAAGAGTCGGATGCTTAAACGACTTAGCCACCCAGGTGCCCCAAGGTTATTTTCTTAATATTCATACTATCATCCATATAATTAGATTGGTCAATCAGGTTTGCCAAACAAACCCAGGTCTGGAAACTTCTGTTGCTATGACAGGCTAGAAAACCTATAATCTTATTTTTAGGTGACTAATTTTGAAAGCCATTATATTCTCTTTTTTTCCCCAAAGAAATACTCAGCACAGATGAAATTAAGATAAATTGAAAAGAAGCATCTATGAAGATCCAGATCTTAAGCATAAATCCTAATTAATGCAGAAGAGGTAGGGGGGGGAGTGGTAAGAGGCAATCAATTGGGACACTCTAGCTTCTGGTAGGTAATTGTTTATTTTTCTCAGGATTTTATCTATGCCAAGTAATCACTCTCACATACACACACACACACACACACACACACACACACACACTCTCTTTTTTTTTCCTATTTTTAACTATAGTTAAACTCCATGGACAAAGCTGAGTGGAACAGAAATTACTATAGATGAGTAATTTTTTAACCATATCTACAAATAGATATGGAAAGATGCAATAATATTAATAGAGAAGTAATTCCCAAGGCAAGGCTCTGAAATGAAGTGACTCTAGATGCCCTGCCAAATACATGCCCTAGCAATCTTTACATGATCATTTCTGACCAATCCCACCTAAAATATAATGGCCATCATATCAGAATCTAAACTCATTTATATCCCAATCAACCAGACTCTAGAAATGGAAGTAGATTTGGTTTCATATATACTTTTTCGCTTTTTCTGTTCAGAGAAGGGGACGCATTTAGGCTATGGCCTGAGAGTATCCTGCTCTGTGAAGATTTTCCAAACCAAGATGGGTGTGGTGAGCAATCCTGGCACCCCAAGTAGCTGAAGATAGATGCCCTGTGGGATCTGCCATACATTACACCCACACACTCTATTGTCATTAGTACATATTAGACAACACCACCACACCCTCCCATGCACTAGTATTTTCAATTAAAAAACCTCCTGAGGTTTCCATGTAAGTATGTTACAAAAAATAACATGAAGGCTACTGCTTATAAGGAGCCCTAACTGAGGCTCTGTGCTACATGCTATCATTTCATCTGGATGCAAAGCAAAAAAAAAAAAATGGAGTCCCTGAAGATGTTGCAGGAGACCCAACAATGGAGTTTCTCTCACAAATAAAACAGATCTTCAGGATTTTAACTTTGTGTTGTTGGTGGTGGTGGTGATGGTTTTGCCATGCTATGTGTTGCTTCACATTTTGGTATCTACTAAAGCTCCTTCTCTATTAAATCATCTAACACCTAATGCAACGAATCTCAAAAAATATATACATTTGCTCATCCAGAATAAACTATCAGATTAGAACACAATGCTCTCCCATTTACCATGTCACCATGTCACCATGGACACACCCGGGGAAGGGGGCAATAAGAAATAAAAGACATTTGTCAGCTAATATTTTATTCATATGTATTACAAATATGAATTGGGAAACCCTGAAACTTTCTATAAATTAAAAAAATATAAGAGAATAAGAAAATCTGTCAAGGTTACCTCAGTTTCTAAGATGCAGAGCTCCTAAGGTGTCAGAGTGCTGGGACCCTCTCACCTCCTATGTATGAGTCAAACCCTTTTACAGGACACTGGGAAACATCCTTCTCTAATGAAGTAGACCCATCCTCCACAAAGCATGCGGCATTAGCCTCCAGTTACTCAAAAAGAAGGTGAATGGAATATGCAGTATGGTAATTTTTTTACTGTAAATTTTCCATAAAGTTTCTCTTATGCTGAGTATTCTACTGATTGATACAATAAGGTTTTAATCTGAAAACGATCAGGAAAAGATGGTTTATTCTCCCTTGACTAACTTGCCAAAGAAACAAATTATCTACTAAGTATGCATCATTTCTGCTTCCTAATGCAATCTCTGTTTACCTACAGAAAAACAGAACTCCTAATTATAACCCCTTCCCCCAAGAAAAGATCTGGAAACAAGTGATCCAAATCAGCAATCTTTCCCTACATAACCCTTACCCTAATTAAGGACCATAATGACACAAGGATTGGGACTCTCGCCAATTATTAGCTTCATCTTTCGGTTCTGTTTCTCAACCTAGATTCAATAAACAATTCAAGACTTGCTGGAGTTTGAAAGCAAAAATTGAAGCCAAAACCCTGTGTATATTAAAACCATTCCTGCAACAATAACCTCCAACTGGGAAATGAACTAATCATTCTTGCTGTTCAACTAAGCTCCTAACTGAAGTAGCTAAAATCACAGCCCCCTCAAAAAGGAAGCTCAGGCTTAGCTAACAAGAGAAAAGCATTTACTGACCTTGGGGTACTCTTTGTTTCTGAGCTTCTCTGACATATCCTCTTCTTCTGCATCACATGCCTCTCATTCTTCCATGCCAGCATTTGATAGCTGAGCTTAGGATGGTGAATGGTGATGAGTGACTCATAACCCATCATTTATATTCCACTAGAGGAAAACAAGCAAATAGTATGTCTGGCAGCATAATTTTAGCCAGATAGTTTTCAATATGTTCCCTTACCTGTATTTTTTAAAGACGCCAACCAGGAGAAAGTAAGAACACTGTTTAGGAGGAGGTGAATCTATCTGTTAAAATCACTATGTAACTGGAAATCTTTGAAACGTGAGGAAGTCTTTGCCCAAAAATTTATCTTGTAGTTTATCACACTTTGAATATACTAAGTGATTTGAAGACCTCTGTGTTCCTAAATTGTTCTTTTAAATTATCTGGTCCTTTCAGTTGAGTATAAGCCTGCTTAAATGCATTGGAAACTTGCAAAAGATAACATATTCATTCAACAAGTCATTTGTAGGATTTAGAGTAAATTTAGGATTCTTTCTAAGGGACAGTCAGCCTAAGAAAAGGGCTCTTCTAGGGCACTGTCAACCAATTCAATAAAATGTGGTGAATGATAGATAGAAAGATAGAACAAAGACACAGGACACTTCCTCTAGAGTGAAAACAGAGTTGCTGTATGATTCACTGAAATCAGAATGCTACACCATTCCAGTGAAGTACTATGAGTGGAAAACTTATCTGCAAAACGATGCTAACTATGGCAAACTTTACATTAAATACTTGACTTCACAGAAGGCAAGTGTTTAGTCTCATTTACATGTGACTTAGTCACAGACAATGAATAAATGTTTTGACCTGAAAACTTTCTCCAAATAAAATTTATGTCTTAATCTACCGCTAATGTCTAAATGCACCAATTTCTTTCTGCTTCTCAGAAATATTTATTTGTAGTATGGTAAAAGAGTAAGAAATATCCAAGCCTTCATTGCCTCGTTAATGCAAGTACAAAAATACCAAGTAATGGGGGTTATGTAGACCTTTATTTAAAGAGATAGCATTTTAGGAGGGGTGGAGGAAGATGGCGGAGGAGTAGGAGATCTGGATTTCGTCTGGTCTCAGGAATTCAGCTGGATAGGGATGAAACCATTCTGAACACCTACAAACTCAACAGGAGATCGAAGAAAAGAATAGCAACAACTCTCTGAACAGAAAAGCGACCACTTTCTGGAAGGTAGGATGTTCAGAGAAGTGAATCCGAGGCGATATTCGGGAGGATAGACGGTGGGGAGAGGGGGCCTCCGTCGGCCGCTTCTGGCAAGTGATAGAGCAGCGGAGCACAAAACCAAAACTTTTAGAAGTCGGCTCCGCTGAGGGATGTCGCTCCAGTGGCTAAGCGGGGGGTGGAACCCTCGTGGGGCAGTGTGGTCTCAGGACCCTCAGGGTCACAGAAAGACCGAAGGTGCCTGAGTGCGGCAGAGCTCCCACGTATCGGAGCAGGGAAGCCGGCTGCAGAGACGGAGCCGAGGCGCGGGCTCTCAGCTCGGGGTTCCCATAAACCGTGATCCGTGGCACAGTCGGGCCACTGCTCCTCCAGCAGGGACCCAACAAGCGGCAGATCCGGGAGACTCCGCTTCCTCCCCGGGAAGGAGCGGCATGGGAGCGCAACACAGGGATCTGCTGGGTTTGGAGACTCCACACGGGGGCGTGTGCCAGAGAGAAACACTCAGTCACAGGCCAGGTGAGCACGGAGTACGGCCAGAGACCGGGGAGACTGCTTGTCTCTGGGGGTGCACTGAAGAGCGGGGCCCCAAGTTCTCGGGTCCTCCGGGGCGGAGATTGGGAGGCCGCCATTTTCACTCTCGGCCTCCAAAGCTGCAAGGGAAGCTTGCAGGGAACAAAAGCTCCTGAGAGCAAAACCGAGCAGATTACTTAACCCAGCGGGCAAGGGCGGGGCAATTCCGCCTCCAGCAAAGACATTTGGGAACCATGGCAACAGGCCCCTCCCCCAGAAGATCAGCAAGAACAGCCAGCCAAGACCAAGTTTACCGATCAATGAGAACGGCAAAACTCCAGCGCTAGGGGAATACTGCACATAGAATCCATGGCTTTTTTACCATGATTCTTTAGTCTTTCAAAGTTAATTTATTTTTAACTATCTTTTTTTTTTTTGAATTTTTCTTTTTCCCTTTTTCAACCAATATCTTATCAATCCCTTTTTTAAAAAACATTTTTATTTTTCATTTTTAAAGTCATATTCTATCCCTTCATATTAGTTACCCTTATTTTTGGCATATATATATAAGTTGTTCTCTCTTTAAGATTATGAGATACAGTTTCTTCTAACAGATCAAAATATACCCTAAATATCTAGTGTATGGCTTTGTTCTAGTCTCCTGCCTGATCACATTCTCTCCCTTTTTCTTTTTTTCTTTTCTTTTTTTAAATCCTCTTCTATCTTTTTTCAAACAACTTTTTCTTCTCAATTCCTTTTATAAATTTTTTTATAATTTTCATCTTTAGTCATATTCCATCCCTTCATTGTATCAAACCTTATTTTTCTACATATATAAGTTTTTCTTTCTTTAAAATTTTGGGAGGCACTTTCTTCTAACAGACCAAAATACGCCCAAAATCTAGTGTGTGGCACTGATCTATGCACCAGCCTGATCATATTTGATCATATTCTGTTTTTTTTGTTTTGTTCTGTTTTTGTTTGTTTTTATCTTTTTCTTTTTCTTTCTTTTTCTTTTTCTTTTCTCTTTCTTTCCCTTTCTTTTCCCCCGGTTTCAGGTCTTTTCTGATTTGTATAGAGTATATTTTCTAGGGACATTGTTACCCTGTTAGCATTTTGTTCTTTCATTCATCCATTCTCCTCTGGACAAAATGACAAGATGGAAAAAATCACCTAAACAAAAAGAACAAGAAGTAGTACCGACTGCCAGGGACCTACTCAATACAGACATTAGTACGATGTCAGACCTAGAGCTCAGAATGATGATTTTAAAGATACTAGCTGGGCTTGAAAAAAGCATGGAAGTTACCAGAGAAACCCTTTCTGGAGAAATAAAAGAACTAAAATCTAACCAAGTTGAAATCAAAAAGGCTATTAATGAGGTGCAATCAAAAATGGGGGCGCTAACTGCTAGGATAAATGAGGCAGAAGACAGAATCAGTGACATAGAAGAAGAAATGATGGGAAATAAAGAGGCTGAGAAAAAGAGAGATAAACAACTACTGGATCACGAGGGCAGAATTCGAGAGATAAGCGATACCATAAGATGAAACAACATTAGAATAATTGGGATCCCAGAAGAAGAAGAAAGAGAGAGAGGGGCAGAAGGTATATTGGAGCAAATTATAGCAGAGAACTTCCCTAATTTGGGGAAGGAAACAGGCATCAAAATCCAAGAGGCACAGAGAACCCCTCTCAAAATCAATAAAAATAGGTCAACACCACGACATCTAATAGTAAAATTTACGAGTCTCAGAGACAAATAGAAAATCCTGAAAGCAGCTCAGAACAAGAGATATGTAACCTACAATGGTAGAAACATTAGATTGGCAAGAGACCTATCCACAGAGACCTGGCAGGCCAGAAAGGACTGGCATGATATATTCAGAGCACTAAACGAGAAAAATATGCAGCCAAGAATACTATATCCAGCTAGGCTGTCATTGAAAATAGAAGGAGAGATAAAAAGCTTCCAGGACAAACAAAAACTAAAGGAATTTGCAAACATGAAACCAGCCCTACAAGAAATATTAAAAGGGGTCCTCTAAGCAAAGAGAGAGCATAAAAGCAACATAGACCAGAAAGGAACACAGACAATACACAGTAACAGTCACCTTACAGGCAATACAATGGCACTAAATTCCTATCTTTCAGTAATTACCCTCAATGTAAATGGGCTAAATGCCCCAATCAAAAGACACAGGCTATCAGACTGGATTATAAAACAAGACCCATCAATATGCTGTCTGCAAAAGACTCATTTTAGACCCAAAGACACCCCCAGATTGAAAGTGAGGGGGTGGAAAACCATTTACCATGCTAATGGACACCAAAAGAAAGCTGGGGTGGCAATCCTTATATCAGACAAATTAGATTTTAAACGAAAGACTGTAATAAGAGATGAGGAAGGACACTATATCCTACTTAAAGGGTCTATCTAACAAGAAGATCTAATAATTGTAAATATCTATGCCCCTAACATGGGGGCAGCCAATTATATAAGGCAATTAATAACAAAAGCAAAGAAACACATGGACAACAATACAATAATAGTGGGGGACTTTAACACCCCCCTCACTGAAATGGACAGATCGTCTAAGCAAACGATCAACAAGGAAATAAAGACTTTAAATGACACACTGGAACAAATGGACTTCACAGACATATTCAGAACATTCCATCCCAAAACAATGGAATACACATTCTTTAGTGCCCATGGAACATTCTCCAGAATAGATCACATCCTAGGTCACAAATCAGGTCTCAACCGGGACCAAAAGACTGGGATTATTCCCTGCATATTTTCAGACCACAATGCTTTGAAACTAGAACTCAACCACAAAATATAACTTCCAACTACATGGAGGCTAAAGAGCATCCTACTAAAGAATGAATGGGTCAACCAGGAAATTAAAGAAGAATTAAAAAAATTCATGGAAACCAATGAAAATGAAAACACAACTGTTCAAAATCTTCGGGATGCAGCAAAGACAGTCCTAAGAGGAAAGTATATAGCAATACAAGCCTTTCTCAAGAAACAAGAAAGGTCTCACACAACCTAACCCTACACCTGAAGGAGCTGGAGAAAAAACAGCAAATAAAGCCTAAGCCCAGCAGGAGAAGAAAAATAATAAAGATCAGAGCAGAAATCAATGAAATAGAAACCAAAAGAACAGTAGAACAGATCAACGAAACTAGGAGCTGGTTCTTTGAAAGAATTAACAAGATTGATAAACCCCTGGCCAGACTTATCAAAAAGAAAAGAGAAAGGACCCAAATCAACAAAATCAGAATGAAAGAGGAGAGATCACAACCAACACCAAAGAAACACAAACAATTATAAGAACATATTATGAGCAACTCTATGCTGGCAAATTAGATAACCTGGAAGAAATGGATGCATTCCTAGAGATGTATCAACTACCAAAACTGAACCAGGAAGAAGTAGAAAACCTGAACAGACCTATAACCACTAAGGAAATTGAAGCAGTCATCAAAAATCTCCCAACAAACAAAAGCCCAGGGCCAGATGGCTTCCCAGGGGAATTCTACCAGACATTTAAAGAAGAATTAATACCTATTCTTCTGAAACTGTTCCAAAAAATAGAAACAGAAGGAAAACTTCCAAACTCGTTTTATGAGGCCACCATTACCTTGATCCCAAAATCAGACAAAGATCCCATCAAAAAGGAGAATTACAGACCAATATCCTTGATGAACATGGATGCAAAAATTCTCACCAAAATACTAGCCAACAGGATCCAACAGTACATTAAAAGGATTATTCACCACGACCAAGTGGGATTTATCCCTGGGCTGCAAGGTTGGTTCAACATCCACAAATCAATCAACGTGATACAATACATTAAGAAAAGAAAGAACAAGAATCATATGATCCTCTCAACAGATGCAGAAAAAGCATTTGACAAAGTACAGCATCCTTTCTTGATCAAAACTCTTCAGAGTATAGGGATAGAGGGTACATACCTCAATATCATAAAAGCCATCTATGAAAAAACCACAGCAAATATCATTCTCAATGGGGAAAAACTGAGAGCTTTCCCCCTAAGGTCAGGAACGCAGCTGGGATGTCCACTATCACCACTGCTATTCAACAGAGTATTAGAAGTCCTAACCACAGCAATCAGACAACAAAAAGAAATCAAAGGCATCCAAATTGGCAAAGAAGTCAAACTCTCACTGTTTGCAGATGATATGATACTTTATGTGGAAAACCCAAAAGACTCCACCCCCAAACTGCTAGAACTCATACAGGAATTCAGTAAAGTGGCAGGATATAAAATCAATGCAGCGAAATCAGTGGCATTCCTATACACCAACAACAAGACAGAAGAAAGAGAAATTAAGGAGTCGATCCCATTTACAACTGCACCCAAAACCATAAGATACCTAGGAATAAATCTAACCACAGAGGCAAAGGATCTGTACTCAGAAAACTATAAAATACTCATGAAAGAAATTGAGAAAGACACAAAGAAATGGAAAAATGTTCCATGCTCATGGATTGGAAGAACAAATATTGTGAAGCTGTCAATGCTACTGAGAGCAATCTACATATTCAATGCAATCCCCATCAAAATACCATCCACTTTTTTCAAAGAAATGGAACAAATAATCCTAAAATTTGTATGGAACCAGAAAAGACCCTGAATAGCCAGAGGAATGTTGAAAAAGAAAAGCAAAGCTGGCAGCATCACAATTCCAGACTTCCAGCTCTATTACAAAGCTGTCATCATCAAGACAGTACGGTACTGGCACAAAAACAGACACATAGATCAATGGAACAGAATCGAGAGCCCAGAAATGGACCCTCAACTCTATGGTCAACTCAACTTCGACAAAGCAGGAAAGAATGTCCAGTGGAAAAAAGACAGTCTCTTCAACAAATGGTGTTGGGAAAATTGGACAGCCACATGCAGAAGAATGAAACTGGACCATTTCCTTACATCACACACAAAACCAGACTCAAAATGGTTGAAAGACCTAAATGTGAGACAGGAGTCCATCAAAATCCTAAAGGAGAACACAGGCAGCAACCTCTTCAACCTTAGCCACAGCAACTTCTTCCTAGAAACATCGCCAAAGGCAAGGGAAGCAAGGGCAAAAATGAACTATTGGGACTTCATTAAGATAAAAAGCTTTTGCACAGCAAAAGAAACAGTCAACAAAACCAAAAGACAACTGACAGAATGGGAGAAGATATTTGCAAATGACATATCACATAAAGGGCTAGTATCCAAAATCTATAAAGAACTTCTCAAACTCAACACCCAAAGAACAAAGAATCCAATCAAGAAATGGGCAGAAGACATGAACAGACATTTTTCCAAAGAAGACATCCAAATGGCCAACAGACACATGAAAGAGTGCTCAACATCGCTCGGCATCAGGGAAATCCAAATCGAAACCTCCATGAGATACCACCTCACACCAGTCAGAATGGCTAAAATTAACAAGTCAGGAAACGACAGATGTTGGCGGGGATGCGGAGAAAGGGGAACCCTCCTACACTGTTGGTGGGAATGCAAGCTGGCGCAACCACTCTGGAAAACAGTATGGATTCCTCAAAAAGTTGAAAATAGAGCTACCATATGACCCAGCAATTGCACTCCTGGGTATTTACCCCAAATATACAAATGTAGGGATCCGAAGGGGTACGTGCACCCCGATGTTTATAGCAGCAATGTCCACAATAGCCAAAGTGTGGAAAGAGCCAAGATGTCCATCGACAGATGAATGGATAAAGAAGATGTGGTATATATATACAATGGAATATTATGCAGCCATCAAAAGGAATGAGATCTTGCCATTTGCAACGACGTGGATGGAACTGGAGGGTATTATGCTGAGCGAAATAAGTCAATCAGAGAAAGACATGTATCATATGACCTCACTGATATGAGGAATTCTTAATCTCAGGAAACAAACTGAGGGTTGCTGGAGTGGGGGGTGGGGTGGGAGGGATGGGGTGGCTGGGTGATAGACATTGGGGAGGGTATGTGCTATGGTGAGTGCTGTGAATTGTGCAAGACTGTTGAATCACAAATCTGTACCTCTGAAACAAATAATGTAATATATGTTAAGAAAAAAACAAAAGAAGATAGCAGGAGGGGAAGAATGAAGGGGGGGAAATCGGAGGGGGAGAGGAACAATGAGAGACAATGGACTCTGAAAAACAAACTGAGGGTTCTAGAGGGGAGGGGGGTGGGAGGAAGGGTTAGCCTGGTGATGGGTATTAAAGAGGGCACATTCTGCAGGGAGCACTGGGTGTTATGCACAAACAATGAATCATGGAACACTACATCAAAAACTAATGATGTAATGTATGGTGATTAATATAACAATAAAAAATTTTAAAAAAAAGAGATAGCATTTTAGTGTGTTGAAAGTTGTAAGACATACAAAGCTTTGCATATACAAATCATTTTTTGTCCTTTCAGTCATACTGAAATAGTTTTCCTCTCATGAAGAAGAGAGATAGCGAGAGACAGCAAGTGCCAGAGCAATATCCATTTCCCCAGCTTCATTTGCAGCCAAAATTAGCAATGTGGCTATTTAGACATAAGAGGAGCCCTGTTCATGGACTTTTGATATATAGATTTTTCCACTTAATATAAAGGGAGAAAGCATGAGGCTAACTCTCTTCCCCATATTCTTTCTTCTAACATCTGGGTGTTGAGAAGGACACACTGCTTGGAGTTGTAGATGACAGGGGAGAATGTTTGCACTTAAGGTAACAAAGAAAAATGGGAGGAGCATGACTGACTAATGACATTAACCTGATGAACCTTTCCCAGGACTCCCTAACTCTAATCTTGTTTGTACAGAAAGAACTTGAGAGGTCTTTCTAAATGAGAAATGAATAGCCTCAGTTATTTAAGTCACTTTTGGTCTGAAATTCTCTTACTTACATCACAAAACACATGATTGCTTTAAAAATGGGGAGGCATAAGCCAATTTGAACCAGTGCAACACAAAAAGAGAATTTCTATGGGCTCCTGCATAAATGAATCTATCAAATGCAAACTTTGAAGCATATTTCTTTAGTTATTGTGGATAGCCATCTGAAACCTTGAAATGAGCCAGCCTAAGGATGAGCCAATAGACAAAGAATGGCTGACAGGAAAGATAAAAAGTGTCTGTGCCCTTGATGACATTACTGAGTTATTTATAAATCTATAGTTTGCACTGAATCTTGGCTTCTATCATGTGAGATAATTAACCTATGTAAGGTATAAGCAAATTTTACTTTGTGTACTGTTGCAGGTAAATTGTATTGATAGTCTTAATTAATGACATTCCTGGATCCATGCTCTGTGTTGTAACTTTGCAGAATCTGCCCACTCTGCAAGAATTGCTTTATCCAATAGAAAGTGACAAAAGTGATGGTATGCTGGTTCTGAGCCTAGACCACAGGAGGCCTTGAATGTCTGTGCTCTCTCTTGGAATTCTTCCACTGTCATGACTACCAGCCTGGGCCAGCTTGTAGAGAATGAGAGACCACATGGAAGAGAGCCTAGTTGTCTCAGCTAAGGTCATTCTAGACTAGCATACAGCTAACCGACACCCAAACATGAGAGAGAGCCAAGACAAGATCAACAGAGCTGCCTACTAAACCACCAGCTGACCACAGACTTATGAGTGAGCCTAGCCAAGACCAGAAAATCTGCCCAGCTGACCCATAGATTCATGAGCAATCTTTAAGCCACTGAGTTTTGGGATGGTATATTATACACCAAGACCAAACTGATTCAGTTATTTGTGTTGCTTATGGATGAAAGCATCCTAACTGATAAAGCAAATAAGAAGCTGAAGACACAGGTAAGATAATATCCTTAAATATATTTTGAGCAGTTGGGACATTTTTGAAAAGTTTTAATTAGATAAATGGTCAGAATTATATTTTAAGAAACACATTCTGGCATGAATATCAAGGATAATATTGAGTAAGATTAGGTCTCTAAACTTCCATTGAAAGGAACTAAGCCATAAAGGAAGGAAAAAATAATGTGTAAAGATAACATAATCTAAAAGGAAGTATCTGAGCAGAAAAAATGATCAGAAGGTAAAGCGTACAGGGTAGAAATTGTAGAGCCTTCCTGAGTCCCTGCCACTGCAGACAAGTTTATCTGTCAGGTGCTCAAAGTGACATCTCTAGACCAACAGCATCATCATCACCTGAAACTTGTTAGAAATACAAATTCTCAGCCCCACCCCAGACCTACTGAATCAGAAAGTGGGGAATAGGTCCCAGAAATCTATGTTTTCACAAGCCCTCCAGGTAATTCTGACGCATGTTACGGTCTGAGAACCACTGACCTAAGCCATGGGTAAAAGCTATTAATAATGTCAAATTATTAAGACACCAGCACCTCTTCAGATCATCCTTACCATAAGAAATGGAGCTGAGAGGTAACCATTTTATGTGGTTGAACATCTTAGTCTACTGATATGACACTTGTTCCTAGGATGACATAACTGGATTATAATTTCACACTGGCCAGTTTTTAGCAGTGGCAGTAATGTCCCCAATTGATTCTGAGCTTCCTTTATAACATGGTTCAGAAGAGTGATTTCCTGAACCATCACCACAAGATTGGAACATAGAATAAATATATAGATAGAGAAAACTGAATTTACAAGAACATCAAATTGATGATCTTGCTAACCTCAAAGGGACCCAGGTTTGGTCCTCCATTCTCTGGCTGGGGAGGGGTCAAACATATATTGAATGGTCTTGTCAATTAGACAGTCTCCATGAAAGGCCCGTGTTAACCACCGTAATTAAAATACTATGTCTTAGGGGCGCCTGGGTGGCTCAGTTGGTTAAGCGACTGCCTTCGGCTCAGGTCATAATCCTGGAGTCCCAGGATCGAGTCCCGCATCGGGCTCCCTGCTCGGCAGGGAGTCTGCTTCTCCCTCTGACCCTCCCCCGTCTCATGCTCTCTCTCTATCTCTATCTCATTCTCTCTCTCAAATAAATAAATAAAATCTTTAAAAAAAAAATAAATAAAAAAAATAAAATAAAATAAAATACTATGTCTTACCCTATCAGAATTTTTCTGGTTACCTGTTGACGTCCCAGTTTTCCTAAATTCTGGAGGGCTGCAGACAGACTACTGATATAAGTCTATTGGGGAAATTGTAAGAATTAAAGTCCTAAATGCTATAAAATGGAAGTTATTTCAGTAAAAAAAAAATGAATTATGAGGAAATTCTATTGGTGAATGAGAAGATTCTATCTTTTAATTTATTCTAGATACTATTTTTTTCACTTTTTTTTTAGATTTTATTTATTTATTTGACAGAGAGACAGAGAGTACAAGCAGGGAGAGCAGCAGAGGGAGAGGGATAAGCAGGCTTCCTGCTGAGCAGGGAGCCTGATGCAGGGCTCGATCCCAGGACCTTGGGATTATGACCTGAGCCAAAAGCAGATTCTTAACTGACTGAGCCACCCAGGCGCCCCTAGACACTATTTTATGGAAGAGAACTTAGGGTTCTTTCACTGTAGGAGGCATTAAGGATTGTGTTAGGAAGAGAAAGTATACATAATTGGTAGGTAGTACTTTTACTGAGCAAAATATCTACAATGGGGGCCAAAACAAGTCCCATCTTTCAGCTGTTAGACCTAATGATCCATTGTTTTAGCATGAAATCACAGTGGGACATAATTTAAAGATGGCTTGAGCAACCTCTTAGTTTTGTTGACAAAACTGGGCAGCAAATTCCAGGTTCTAGACAAGCCTCAAATCACCTCTACCCACACAAATATATACATGATCTCATCGTTTGAAAATGTTGGTTATTTCCTAAATTTGTTTGCTGTTTTTTTTTTTTTTTTTTTTAAGATTTTATCTATTTATTTGACAGACAGAGAGCGCACAAGTAGGCAGAGGGAGAGGGAGAAGCAGGCTCCCCACTGAGCAGGGAGCCCGATGCGGGGCTCAATCCCAGGACCCTGGGATCACAACCCGAGCCGAAAGCAGCCGCTTAACTGACTGAGCCACCCAGGTGCCCTGTTATTTCCTAAATTTGAAAATAAAACTGAAAAAACTGTTGGTTTATCTGTAGTCCAGAAACGGGCAGATGCCTTTCACCTAAGGGGCTTCCACTGCAAGTCACTGGCCTAACAAGTCTGGAATATTGAGATTTCTTGCATTGATAGATGATTCCAAGACTATAAGTGGGGACAATTAGAAAGGTCTTGCAGTAACCCTAGTATTATTATAACAAAGACTAGCTAAGGTTCCACTTCTGAGCTTCAGTTCCCTCGTTTATAAAAAGAGAATTTTTTTAAAAGAGAATTTTAATAATACTATCATTAACAATATTAAATGAACTTAAAAATGCAAAACACTTAAAATATTGCCTGATCCATAAGAAACACTTGATAGAAATTTAGCTATTATTAGTGTTAGTATATTGTTGACATTATTATCATTATCATTGACACTGGTGTTATGTTAGTAAAAGTATAATGGATAATTATGAAAAGTATTAGGAAAAAAAAAAAAATCAATAGGACTGTGTGTCTGAGGTGGCTCTGTTATTTCCAGCATGGCTGAGCTTTCATTAGCCGTCTGATGCAGTGAGCAACTGAACCCAATCCCACTGGGCAACTCTTAGAGACAGCATAAAACTTGACTCAAAGTTATCCCAAACAAGAGGAGATGGACTACATTATTGATCATTACATCCTTCCTTTATTGGGTGTGTGTTGTTCCCGGAGTTTTTCCCTCTTGGAATTTCCAGCTTATCCTGCATGTGAGCTGCTCAAGGTCCTGTGTCCAGGAACATTCCTTAGACAAAGAGTCTTAGGACCTTGTGATGAGAAGCTGTTAGCAGATCACATTTTCCAAAGATGGTGCAACAGTATCCCCAACTCTCATTCCCTTATGCATTATGAACACAGAATGTGTTTGTAGCTGGAAAGGGGTCTACATTAGCTCAGGCTACCAGGTTCCTGAATTGCAGCCACAATAATTTGGAAGGTAATTAAACACAGTCTATTCTTCTTTGATCTGTTGTACCCACTCTAGAGTTCTGAAAAAAAAGTTCTTCCCCATGTAAAAATACAAAATTAAGAACAAACCACTCTCCGAAAAATAAATAAAATCATTGTCTCACTTGATTTCAAATCCAGAAAATAGATTATCAATACAGGACATACTTCTCTTAAGAATTTCACAGCTAGACCAGCAGATGACTATGTCTCAAGAATATCTTAGTTTGCTTAAGAAGACAAGATTATAGTTTCTTGTTACATGCTCCAGGGATTAGCAATTCTCTGATTAAGATTCAGTAGAGTCCCTTGAATAAAGCAGCCAAACAAATGTGAAGGTGCATGGGCTACCCTTCCATGTTCCAATGGAAGAATCATAGAATTTCTGCAAAACAGCTAACCTAGATTCACAATTATAAAGAAAGCATCCAAGTTAGAAGGGAGGGGGATAGAGCACAGAGGATTTTTTGGGCGGTGAAACCACTCTGCATGATACTCTAACGATAGACGCATGTTGTTATACATTTGCCAACTACCTCTTCCCTCCTAAAAAAAGAAAGTCTCCAAGGCTTATATCCTAATGAGACTAAGAGTGTGCGTAGGTGTGTAATGTGCATGTGGGTGGGGGCTGGGGGTGAAATGTAAGTCTATATGTCCAGGAGGCAAAGACAGTGAGGTGGAAGTTTCTATAAGCCGAAGGACCCAGAGGTGGAGCACTCACATGCCAGACAGGCTGGAAATGCCAGGGATGAAAAACCCTGGGAACAGTCTTCGCCCAATCATGGAAATGCTTTTATCAGCATTATATCTTATTTAGAAATGCTTTTACTTCCAGCAGAGGATATATTAATTTTAAGACAAGCAGACAGAAATGATCAAGTCTCTAGTTTTAAAGGAGGGAAAAAAAAATATTTCATCTTGAACAGAGTAAAATGCAAATAGTACTTCCAACCCAGAAAATAAGTAAACCAGATAGTTTACAGAGAGGACCAGGAAGAGACAGTCTAAAATAAAATAAGGATCTATGAAATATCCATGTTGGGAGAAGCCAGTCCAGATAACTCAGACTTAAGATCTTACATGTGTTTCCTCAACAAGCCCAGGCAATGAGGGGGATGCAATGCAAAGCAGATTTCTATGAAGTATTGAGCAGTTGGGAACTGTGACTTAACGCTAATGTTCCAGAACTCAGCTTTAATTGACTTTGAATTTTGTATGTTTTCAAAAAATAGTATCATTAATATTCTTTATATTTTAAAATTAAACAGCAAGCCATATTAATTACAGAAAAATTAGAAAAAAGATAAAAAGTAGATATAAAATCTCCCATAATCCCACCACCCAGATATGACCACTGGTAGTATTTTGATACATACCTTCCTTAGGAGTCTCTTCTTCTATATGTATATATGTATTTTAATGGAATTCTATGAATGTAATATTTTGTAAATTGTTCACTGCTTCAGCAGTATAGATGCAAGATTAAAAAAAACAACTTTTGCTGATCTTGAACTCAAAATCAGAATATTGGCTTGAATTAAAGGAACTTAGGAGAAAATATAGAGTGCAAGTTTATGTGTTTTATTTACGTACCGTCTTTGTCAACATCTTATTAGAAAGTATAAAATTTTATTTGGCAAAAAATTAATTGTATTAGATGCCTATATTCTTCCTGTATTTCTTGCTTTTTGTTTTTCTCTGAGAACTAGGTCCAGAGCATACTTTTGGTTCTCCACGATCCTTTCCATCCTTTTGCTCTTGTTCTTAGTTTTTCTCAACATTTTCTTGCTCAAAATTCCAGTTCTCTAGCTAGAGGCTTGGACTGCAGACACAGAAGGTGCCGCTGTCTGGCCGCTTCAGCTGGCGTTACCATGAAGACTTGTTTTCCATTGTGTGCTCCCCTCCGGGTGCCATATCCAGCCTGGCCATTGTGCCAGGTGCAATGCCAATGTTCACTGATGTGGAAGATGTTTCATCCGGAGGCAATCAGCTCCGCCGAGAAAAGGGAGAAAGAAAAACATGTGTGGTTTTCACTGCCTTCACCTTGGCAGAGAAAAATGGATGTAAAACTGGGGCTGGGGTACAGCCTTCAGAGTTCTGGAAGATCAGCAAAGCCAGCCTGAGCCAGAAAGAACACATGGTAGTTGTGTGTGGCAGTGACACCTCAAGAAAAATCACTCTGAGTCGTGTGCCTGATCATTTAACTGCTATGGGCACACGCCCAGCTTTCTCCCCAAGTCAAATGTAAATGGTTTAAGGAAGCTGGTCTTTTTTTCCCTCCACTTTTACCATACTAAATGTCTGACAACCATTTTACTATGTTTACAAATTATGAAAATTCTGGGCAGCTAATTATGAAAATATTGAGAAGTCATATGAGAACGAACTCTTGGAGCAACTAAGGCAGAGAACAGACTGTAAAGTCCTTGAAAAATGAGCTGCTTGCTCTCCACTTCTGCCAGTAAATTTTGGTATTCCAGAATATTGCTATGCTAATCTGTAACCAAAAAGAAAGAAATCAATAAAAATCTCAGAGAAGGGGCACATGGGTGGCTCAGTTGTTAAGAGTCTGCCTTCGCCTCGGGTCGTGGTCCGAGGGTCCTGGGATCGAGCCCCGCATCGGGCTCCCTGCTCGGCAGGAAGCCTGCTTCTCCCTCTCCCACTCCCCCTGCTTGTGTTCCCTCTCTTGCTGTGTCTCTCTCTGTCAAATGAATAAATAAAATCTTAAAAAAAAAAAAAATCTCAGAGAAGAGTAAGGGAAGAGACAGGCCTTCAATACTTAACAGATGAATAAGAGCAGATTACTTTCTAAGATCCATATACATTTCTCTTCCAATGGATCAGAAGCCAAAGAATCCAGTGAAAAATATGAAAAACAAGTTTTATAACCTAAATGAGAAGTGATAAATTGTAAGTTCTATGTAAAAAGGGACAGTCTTTCTTCAAGTTTGACCTTGCTGTTTTCACACCATCTGGAAAGAAAATCTAGTTGTCTTCCCCCATTTGTTTTATGTTGAATAAAATTAATGCATGTGCAGTAATAACAGAAAGAATATAAGTACATTCTAGACTGATTATAAAGTTGGTTAGATTTCATGACGTATCATAATAACTTAACAAATGTTGTTTTCCACAATGCCCTTCTTTCTTGCAGTAGATTTCTCTAGCTAATTTTTTATGTTAAGCAAATCTATACAACATAGAGTTATTGTCACTCTCCCTGTGTAGAAAAGATGAGTCATGGCAGTCAGGCCAGGTTATAGATGGTAAAGTAATTTTAGAACATAGCTATTTCATTATCCAGTCCTATAATCTTTCTATCAGAAATTGAAGTCTTGTGTGTTTAGATAATAATACATTATAATCTTTTTTTTTTTTAAGATTTTTTATTTATTTATTTGACAGAGAAGGAGACAGCGAGAGAGAGAACACAAGCAGGGGGAGTGGGAGAGGGAGAAGCAGGCCTCCCGCAGAGCAGGAAGCCCGATGCGGGGCTCGATCCCAGGACCCTGGGATCATGACCTGAGCTGAAGGCAGATGCTTAACGACTGAGCCACCCAGGTGCCCCTAGATAATAATACATTATAATGTTCAGTTTATATTCCATACTACAACATTACAGACTGTTATGTGATAAGACAATCATTAATGCCATACACTGCATTAAAATCTTAAGTGAATTTTGGGTAGTATTATAAGCAGTCCCTGAGTTATATTATGCAGAGTTAGAGTATCATGTGTATCTGACATAAAATGCATCTTAAATGCAGAATCTTGTAATAGTCATTAAGATTTTCTACAATAATTCCTGCCACTTTCTCATTCTTCCTGACCCTCAGTTTATAAATGATAAATAAATATGGATTTTATTAATAAAATGTAAAAAAAAAAGAAACAGGCGAGGTCCTGAGTTCCTCTTTCAATATTATAAGCCAAGAAATTTACAAAGTTTTCCCTGACTTTCCATTGGCAGAAAGCTTTATAAAAGCTGTGATTTATATAAAGCATGGAAAGGCAAGGAACACACACATTAATGTGTGTGAAAGAGTAAAAAGAAAATAGGAAAAGCTACGAAATGAACTCTACATACACCTATTATTTCACGGAAATGCAGAGCTACATAAATAATTTACACCCCATAGTCTCCAGTTACCTTTCAATGGGGGCATCTGCATTGATATGGATACGAGTAACTTGAGTACTTTTTAAACTGGAACATCACCTAGAGAAAACATAATAAATATACTAAATATATTTATTCATTTATTTTTAAGATTTTATTTATTTGACAGAGACAGACACAGCGAGAGAGGGAACACATGCCGGGGAAGTGGGAGAGGGAGAAGCAGGCCTCCGCGGAGCAGGGAGCCCGATGCGGGGTTCAATCCCAGGACCCTGGGAACATATAAAATATATTTAAATATATTTTTAAAATATTAAACATAATAAACAACAGAAAACATAAAATTAAATTAAATTAAAACAAAAAAAAAGAAAATGCCATGATGAAGATCAGTTACATTTAAGTCTGTCATAGTGTCCTGTTATAAACTCTAGCAACTTTTGAAGGAGAAAATGTGTTTGGTGAGACATTGCTCATCCTCAGTGAAGTCATGCTACTTACTAGTATTAATTCTTCTTGAAGGTTAAAAGTCATTCCTTTTACCCCAAGTGCTTGAATTTTCCCTTTGAATGCAAGTAGTTATATAGCTTGAAGAATCCACACTGAACATTCGAATGTGCACCCATTCTCCATCTTCAGGCATCTTTGCCACTCTCCGTGGTTTTTTATAAATTCCAGTTCATCAATTTGTTATTTGCCAGCGCTGTCAGGATACTTTAGGATGTAAATCAACTGAACCCTGAAGTTTGAATTCATTCAAACCAGCCAGGGACATATCTTAAATAATTTGCCAGTCTTCAGTATCCTGTCCTCCTTAGCAAATTCTGCCTGCCCATTTTCATACCAAAGCTCACCCCTCTGGACTGTAAATACAGAAATCAAAGGACACTTAAGAGGACTGAGACTGAATTTGGTGTATGGCCACAAATACAGCTGTCATGTCAGAAGTTTTTATTTTAACAAACAATTAATTTGGAAATTAGAGTAAAAAGAGTCACAGCAAGAGGAACAAAAAATGTACTATTCCTTGGTGCACACATTTCTCACGATGTTGTCAGGAGCTGGGATATCATCCCCTGATGACTGTTTCAATTACTAATGAGTTACATGATTTTGATTTTGATAGACAGTATTCAAGTATTAAAACATAATAACCATCTTCCTCCTTCAGGCTAGACATGCTAAGTTAAGCAAAGTTGGTGTGTGTTTAATTCCAAAAGAGTGCAAGATGAAACAGTCTGGTCAAGTTAGAAAAAAAAAAAAAGAAAAGAAAAAGCCCCAAATAGAAGAGCCATTTCTTCATTAAAACTGGGAAACTGGGAAGCACTTGATAGGCTGAGACAAGATTCTCTCTTCCTCGCTCTCTTTTTCCTCTCTTTCTGCTCCCTCCTTCCGTTCCTCCCTCCCTCTCTCTTTCACTGAAAAGGAAGCATTCAGTGGAATGAGGCAGCTAGCTGCCTCTTCTAAAATTGCCATAATTCAGTTGCTTTACATTCTTTCTGCTAAGGTATAATTTAAAAATCAACACTGCACATCTACTCACATGGAAACTTCTTGAAAATTTGGGAACTGACCAAGAACACCTTGTATCCTATCATCTGCTATCCAGAAGCACTGCAAAGGTACTTGCTACCAACAACCCTTTCAGCAGGCTCAGCTTTACAAGGGAGAAAGGATGCTAACGATATGGAAACCATCTGGAAAACAACATACCTGTCACTCTATGGGGATAGAGTTAAACCCTGAGACTTCAAACAGGGTTTCTTTCTTTGGCTTACCACCATACCAAATCCTGATGGTTTGGAATTAGATCGATAGTGCCTTTCAATACATCACATTTTATTTGCAGTTTCTCAGTATTAAAATATATGCATTTTCATCATGATTTGGAAACAAAAGCCTTACTAGCCAAAGCTCCATGAGTATATAAGCTGTGCTAACATGTAGCTGATGTACCATTAGTATGTTGCTTGGGATTCAGTGAACGTTTTCTATATAGGGCAACTTAATAGATATTTTAGGCTTTACAGACCATATGGTACTATTGATGCTATTCAACTCTGCATTTGTAGTGTAAAACTCTAACCTCTGGTCTAGAACATTGTCTGGTAGCATCTAGTAAGTGTTCAACAAAACTCTGTTGATTAGGATGAAACCAATGCCAGTTAGTATTTCAGTGGACTTAGAATAGCCTGACATGCATTCATTCTCACCAGGCTCTGTTAGGGCAGGTTAGTAGTAACAAGCTACTATCTAGAGTAGATAAATGATTGTTTTAAAGTTGTCTGTACTCAATACCCAGAGGTCTCAACACTATAGCATCTTTAAAAACTGTGGTAGTTTCTGGATGAGGCAGCACAGAGCAACATACAACCGAACCTTGGAATACCAGTGAAAAGGACTAGAAATAGTTACTGGTTGTCCTCTACCATTGTGTCCATAGACATCTCTTCCTTTTATCCTCCTCCCCACTTTGTTCTCTGCTGTTCTCATCTTCCTTTGTCATTTCTTTTCCTTATTTTCCCCTATTACCTTCTTTTCTTCCAACGGCATTGCCTCTATGTAAAATCCTCCTATAAAAGTGTTTCCTTGGGGTTGATCTTCCACAATCTTGTTCTTCTTGTCTTGTCTCCAGCTCCTTTACAAATACCAGCTACTGTACCTATCTCCAGTCTGCCTTCCCCTTACAACACTGAATAAAATAGCAAATAGTCTCAACCCTCCTTTACACCACCCCCAAATGCCTCTCCTATTCCTCATTCTCTCCTGTCTTTAAAATGTGTACCCCCGGGGCACCTGGGTGTCTCAGTCAGTTAAGTGTCTGCCTTCCGCTCAGGTCCTGATCTCAGGGTCCTGGGACTGAGCCCACATCAGGCTGCCTGCTCAGCAGGAAGCCTGCTTCTCCATCTCCCTCTGCCCCTCCCCCTGCTTGTGCTCCCTCCCATGCTCTCTCTCTCTCAAATAAATAAATAAAATCTTAAAAAAAAAAATGTATATCCCAGGGGCACCTGTGTGGCAGTCAGTTAAGCATCTGACTCTTGGTTTGGGCTGAGGTCGGGATCTCAGGGTCCTGAGATGGAGCCCCACATCAGGCTCCACACTCAGACTCTCTGCCCCTTCCCCTGTCTCTCTCTCTCCAATAAATAAATCTTTAAAAAAAATTACTAATACCTCCCCATCCTTTAAAGTGCGAATTATATTTCTTTAAGATAAATCCCCAAAAGCAGGATTATAAGGTCAAAGAACAAGAATATCTTCATTCCATCACAAATTTACACTTTGCTTACATTCATTATCCTGCTTCCTTGGCTTAGAATAGCACCCTCAAACACTCATACACACTCAGACATATCTTTCTCCTCCCTCCCTCCCCTCCCCCCTCTCCCCCTTTCCCTCTATCCCTCTCCCTCTCTCCATTTCTCCTCCTCTCCCTCCCTCCCTCTTTCTCTCTCTCTCTTTCTCACTCTCTCTCCAATAATATCACCTTCTCCTTCGTGACCCTGTTCTTATGCCTCTTTTTTCCACATAGCTTACTATGGATTCCTAAGCAGAATGAATTATGCCTTGAGCAAATTACTAAGTCTCTCATAGTCTCCATTAAACTGTAAAATAAGGATAAAATTAATAACTATATTGTAGAGTTGTTAAGTTAAATATCAATCACTTGAGATGATGTCTGGAAAATAGTAACTATGTATTAGATACCAGGTATCTTCATAATCATATCACTCTTTCCAAGTACACTGAACTCCTGAGAAGCAGTCAGCACCAGAGCTCATGCCTGTGTCCTTCTCACTCAATCTGCCACACCATAAGTGAGAGCAACTGTTATGCTCACCACTGTCCAGGTTCTCTTATTTCCTGGCATACTCCTAGGCAGGGGTGTGCTGAAGCAGGCCCACACTGGCTCATGAAGGCTGACTGGGCACATCTCTTCCTAACTCTATCCACATCAGGAGCTTGAAATAGGCCATGATGGGAGTCATCTACACCACGGAAAATGGTAAATGCTATGAATCAGGGCATTTTTTATCTATGTTTTCTTCCTGAAGAGCCAGTTGTTAAATTTTACGAGCATATCCATGCTTCTAGGCTATATTCCACTCCTTTTCTTACATTCAATTGGTTCTGTATGAACACTGCCCAACAATAGAATGTGAGTAGAAGTGGCAGGTGCCAGCTTCTGGAAATACCACCTAGGAACAAGTATGCCTTTGCCATTTCAATCACTCCCTTTCCAGCTCAACAGCTGCAGAGGATCCATTTGTTTTCTAAAAAAATACTGGAGCTTACTAGATGAAGGATCCTGGGTCCCTGGATTACTTTGTGGAACAGAGAATCTCTTCAGACCCTCATGGAGTGGTGATGTTACTGAGAAATAAGTTAACTGAGATATCAGGGTGGTTATTACACCAATTAATCTACCACAATACTGTAAGTATCCCATAACATTCAGACAAGCAAGTATCCATAGGTCAAATGAGCACTGGTTAGTCCTCAGATGTGACCAGCCTAAGAATCTTTAGCTAACTAGGTGCTATTTGGCTAGCATGGAAAAATGACAGGGCAATATTATCTAAATATATGCATTCTCTGACATTGTTCAACAAACTGACCATCCCTGATGTCAGCTAGGAGGCTTGAATCAATTAGCAACTATAACTGAAACAGCATGCAATTAATTCTATAATTTCAAGTGGTTCAGTTTAATTACACTAAAATTGCATCATGAAATGTAGTCATTATGAGGGATTAAAAATATAAAGGAGATAGGAATGAATAAAGTCTCAAGTTTTAACCACATCTGAGTAGAATCTGACATTCTAAAAGCAAATCAAGGGCTCTAAACTTAGCTCTAAAAAACTGCTCATGTCATATCACTAAATTTATGAATGTCAACAAATAAATAAATATACACGGACAGGTCTATGCTATAAATTTAGCATAAAATATCTCCTGACTGGAGGAAATCTTCAAAAAAAATTAAAAGGATGAATTAGTACCACCGAAATAGAAATAAGCCTTCTCTCTTGGAGGCTTCTAGAGTACTGCTTACACTGTTGTTCATAAGTACGATTAGCTCTACCTAGCAGGTCACCCACTGACTTCAAAGAAGTGGAGGGACTCAAGACGAATGAAACTATTTCCTGGTCTAGAACGCTAGGTGCTCTCACACTGATTTTCTGTTAGTGGTGTTTTTTAAACGAGAAGTTAAAAATGCTGAGTAATTATGCAAGGGACAGATATCTGAAAAGATTTCATTCTAGTAAGTCATTAGCTTTCATGTTTTAAGACATTGCAGGGAAAAAAAAATTGGATAAAGGGAGGGTAAATATCAGTGGTTACATCCACATGTCCTCCTGGTGATGAGAGCGTTTACAGTGAAGCCAGCTAGGCCTACAGGGAAAATAACAAGTTCATTTGAAACACGGCACAAAACTGAGCTCCAGAAATCAATTCGTAACTCCCTAGTAATTCAAAGACTGAAGGCTGCCTGTGTGTAGAGGAGGATGTGATGACTCTACCTTCTGAAGCTGCTGATATTCTCTTCTAAAACCCATGAGATAGCTCTTCTTTTGGGAAATTTCTGGAAATAGAATGCTATGTTATGAGCAGAGAGGATACATGGCTACTATTCCTGAGCATGTGGAAGAAGTATATTCTATATAGTGCATGAAATATCAGTTTGGCCAGCACCATCTAAAGCTAAATTGATCCATATGATTGGAATTTTGCCCAGACCCTTTAACCAAAGAGGGGGGAAAAAGGCATCATTTTGAAATTAGCATTATCAATATGGTAATACATTTTGAATGCTAGTTGGGCCTGACATAGGAAGTGATGTAATAAGAGAGTGCTTACTGCTCCTGCCCCTTGAACAGAAATATTTTCCTTGAGGAATAGAATACTTGAAAACTGCAGATTGCATTTTAATATTAACCAGATTTCTACATTAAGCATGATTTCCGAGAACAATTTGATTTTTCTTTTTTTCTCTTTACCCCCACTGCGCCCCTCAAGCAAGTGATCAGAACTGTGTTCACCCACGGGCAGCTCCTGGAATGGACCCAGGGCTGCCTGCAATTTAAATGTCAAGCTTTGTGCTGTTGAGCGCTGAGAATCTCACTCAGAAACATGTGTCACTCATTGCCGCCCTGTCTATCGGTATTGTGTCTTGATGTGTTCAGATTACTACAAATTCTCTCGTGGTTTCTCTGATTGTCTCCAAGTGTGAAATTTCAAAGCTTGTTTCTTCTTCACTATGTTTAAGACAAGTACGTGTAATCATCTTCTAGAACAAGCAAAGAGCAACAAGAAAATTACCAAACCTGTTTTAAATTTTGAAAGGAGCAGAATGGTTTTTTTTTGTTGTTTTTTTTTCTTAAGCCCCTAGAACTGGTTTCTGCAACTAACTACAGAGTCAAAAAAAACGTTTTTTTGTTTTTTTGTTTTTTTAAACTGGCTAAACATATCTATCCCCAGTGGACACATACACAAGAATTCTAAGCTACCAAAAATGGCCTCTCTCAGGGCAGATTGGACAGCAGTGACAACCCCTGATTGGTTAATGGAAGCACTTCAGGATTTATCAGTTTTGATTGCTATCATCTTTGGCAGGCAGTAAAATAGTGAAATAAAGACAATTCAACCACAGTCGTGCAAGGACAGGGAAGGGTGTGGAAGACTACTACAAGTAATGCGCTGTCATTCTGGATTTGTTGAAAGCAGATGGCTGTGAAACGGGGGCCACAAACGAGGATGAATAAGGAGAATACGAATATAGAGATGTAAGGTAATAAGCCAGACCCATGAGTGTTTTGGTGCATGCAAGGACATACATGAAGATAATTACAGCCTTATAAGATAATTAGGGATAAATGCTTATAAAAAAGGGGTTTTATTTATCACTTTACATAGCTAAATAAGAATTTCTACTAAAATGGGTGAAGTAAAAAATTAGGAAAACAAAAGCAACCCTGAAGTCTCTCTGAGGATCTAGGAATAGCAACCCCCACCAAGAAAAACAGGTGGTGTGATGGTCATGGGAACCCATAAGGCAAAACTGTCAGCAGTCACTGGCTTTTGGATGTGTTCTACAACAAAGCTACAACTTAGGGGAGAAGTAATCATTGGTAATTGGTGGCATCTGTCTGAAAAGGCCACTATCTTCTCTCAGCAGTAGGATTTCACTTTTCTAGCAAAGAAAAGAGTTTTGTTCAAGATTTCCAGCCTTCATACATTAGAAACTCCTGAGGAAAAAAACAAAAAACAAAAAACAAAAAAAAGCACTGTTTAATTCTTTATTTTGACTCAGCACAAATGCTTCAGAGCTGCATATTCTCTTTTTCCATATTCATCCTAAATTTAGCTCTCCCTAGGGAGAAAGAAATCTAACATTTGTAGAAAACCTACTATGGGCTGTGCATTTTATATGTTAAATTTCATGATATTTTACATAGATACGGTGAAATAGGTATCATCTCAATTCCAAAAATAAGAAAAGAGGCATAGGGGCACCTGGGTGGCTCAGTCGTTAAGCGTCTGCCTTCGGCTCAGGTCATGATCCCAGGGTCCTGGGATCGAGTCCCACATCGGGCTCCCTGCTCCGCGGGAAGCCTGCTTCTCCCTCTACCACTCACCCTGCTTGTGTTCCTGCTCTCACTATGTCTCTCTCTGTCAAATAAATAAATAAAATCTTTAAAAAAAAAAAAAGAAAAGAAAAGAAAAGAGGCATAGACAAGTCAAGTATCTCTTCCAAGATCAGAAAGCACAAAATAGGGGCACCTGGGTGGGTCAGTCGTTAAGCATCTGCATTCAGCTCAGGTCATGATCTCAGGGTCCTGGGATCAAGTCCCACATCAGGCTCCCTGCTCAGTGGGGAGCCTGCTTCTCCTCTCCCTCTGCTGCTCCTCCTGCTTGTGCTTACTCTCTGTCAAATAAATAAAATCTTTAAAAAAAAAAAAAAGGCACAAAATATGTATGAGGTAAGCCACATTAGCACTTTGAATTCCAGGTTGCTTGAAACAAAGATTAGTGCCCTTTACATTATATATACTACCCAGATTGATCTCACAGTTTGACCTGATACCTGGTATTATCAGTATCTAGCACTGGGCATCTATGGTTTACACTGTCAGCCCCTCTCATTATTCTAACACAACATCCAAAATGACCCTTTGCCTTGATATCTATTCCTTATTCTAATGCACTGCTGTGCCAGTGAGCACTGCAGTGTCCATGCCTATGGTCAAAGCCCTCACTTAATCCCCTGCTCCAGGTGACTGCTTGGACGTAGCACATCTTTCTAAAACCATCAACCTTCCCTTTACACTTGTGATGAGTGCCTCTCACCTGACTCTTCCATGGATTGTTGTATTCCATACACTGCCCCCTACATAAACACCCCCAATTAGGAAGACTATTTTAATTCTAGAAGCAACTGGTACCTGTAGATGATATTCTATCAGAACTTCTATCAGAATTTCAGATAGAAGTTTAGTGGTTTAATCTTCAACTATCAAAACACCTGAGGTAAAAACTGACATAAGTAAAAGGAAAAAAGACAAGTACACAATTATAAATATTTCAATGCTCCTATTGTGACACTTGGTAGAATATATAGATAGAAATTCAGTTGGTTGACCTATCAGCCAATTTAGTTTATATCTACAGAAAAATACATGCTAAATTCACAAACTCTTTACAAGTGTACATGAACTGTTCACTAAGATAAACCATATATTTGGCTCTAAAGTCTCAATAAATTAACAAGAACTGAAATCAAACAAAACATGTTCTCTGACTACAATGGAATTAAATTAGGAAACAAGCAAAAAAAAAAAAGAAATATTTCCATAATATATCCAAATACTTGGAAATTAGAGAACATATTTCTAAATAATTCGTGAAGAAAAAGATTAGGTAAATATTTCTAATTAAGTAAATATGAAAACACAACATATTAAAATCTGTAAGATATAGCTGCAGAAACATAGAATGAAATACATAGTTTTAAGTGCTTGTATTAGAAAAGAAGAAAAGTCTAAATATTTACCTTAAGAACTGAGGAGGAGGGAGGAGGAGAAAGTGGAGAAGAAAGAGAATGAGGAGGAGAAAGGTGCAGGAGAAGGAGGAAGAGAGCAAATTAAAAGCACAAGTAAAAGAAAAGAAACAATGAAGTTGATAGAAGAAAACAATAAAATAGAAAACAGAAATAACTTTAAAAAATGAAACCATAACTAGTTATTTTTTTAAAGAATAAAATTGAGAAACCTCTTCCTAGACTAATCACTAAAAATTACCAAAATCAAGAATAAAAGAGGACATCACTATATAGCTTGAAAATTAAAGGATAATAGTGGAATATTATGAATAGTTACATTTTTTAAAATTTTATTTTATTATATTATGTTAATCATCATACATTACATCATTAGTTTTTGATGTAGTGTTCCATGATTCATTGTTTGCATATAACACCCAGTGCTCCATTCAATATGTGCCCTCTTTAATACCCATCACCAGGCTAACCCATCCCTCTACCCCCTCCTTCCCTCTAGAACCCTCAGTTTGTTTCTCAGAGTCCATCGTCTCTCATGGTTCGTCTCCCCCTCCGATTCCCCGCCTTCATTTTTCCCTTCCTACTATCTTTTTTTTTTTTTTTTAACATATAATGTATTATTTGTTTCAGAAGTACAGGTCTATGATTCAGCAGTCTTATACAATTCACAGCACTCACCACAACACATACCCCTCCCCAATGTCTATCACCCAGCCACCCCATCCCTCCCACCCCCCACCACTCCAGCAACCCTCAGTTTGTTTCTTGAGATTAAGAATTCTCATATCAGTGAGATCATATGATACATGTCTTTCTCTGACTGACTTATTTCGCTTAGCATAATACCCTCTAGTTCCATCCATTAACAATTTTGAAAACTCAGATGTAATATACAACTACTTTGAAAAACAGATTTGCCAAAACTGACAGGAGAAGAAACAGACCATCTAAATTGCCCCCTATCTATTAAGTAAACTAAATTTGCAATTAAATATCTTCCCCAAAAGAAATTTCCTGACCCATATAACTTTACTGGTGACCTCTATCAAAGGTTTAAGAAATAAAATTAATTCCATGGAAATATTTCAGCAGTAAAGTAAACAGCATTTTCAATGCATTATGTAAGGCAGGTATTGGATTGCTAACCATAAATCGTAAAATCAATACTCTTCACAAACACAGAAGCAAAAGTTCCAAAGAAAATTTCAACAAGTCGAATTCCATCACGTGCATCATCATCAAATGGGTTTTAGTCTCTAACAATGTAAAACTGGTTTAACTTTTAAAAATCATTATGAAATTCATAATGCTAACAGAATAAAAAAGAAAAAAAAACATATGGCCATCTCAGTAGATGCACAAAGTAAGTTTGACAAAATTAAACACCCATTCATGATAAACATTCTCAGTAAATTAGGAATAAATGAAAATTTCCTCAACTTTATAAACACATCTACAAAAAATCTGCAGCTAATATCAAACTTAATAGTGAAAGACTGCAAAATTTCTAGCTAAAATGAAAAACAATGCAAAGGTATCATAACCACTTCTATTCAACATTGTATTGGCATTCCTGGCCAATGCAATAAGACAAGGGAAAAAAAAAAGCACACAGATTAGAAAGGAAGAAGTAGCACTATATTCTTTAATGATATGATCATTTATATAGAACTTCCAAAGAAAAGCTATAGCAAAACTATGAGAGCTTGATAAGTGAATTTACCAGGGTCAAAATGTATAAGGTTAATATAATGGATTTCTACACAATTTCAAAGATCCATTGAATAATAAACTTTAAAAAAAACAGGATGTTTTATACAGCTATTTTTCACATATTTCAAAGGGTCAAAAAGTGAGATATAGAAAAATTTATTTGGGGAAGAATCAAGAGATCTAGATGAATACAGATTAGGAGAGACACACTATTAAAGAAGTCATTTCAGCCTGTACCACTTGAAAATCCAACAATATATACATTATACTCTCACAGAGAAGTTGAAAATGAACTATAATGACAGGCCCATATTACTACCAATTAAAAAAGGTAATATCATTTTCAGATTATTGAAATTGAATTCTAGCATGTGAGACATTAGCTGACAATCAGAGAGAGATGCCATATAAATTAAGAAGTTCTGGAGAAAAGAATAATAATATGAGCCCTGAATCAGTTATGCTAAGGGATCTAACATCATTTCAGCACCTGTAATTTGTCATTATTATTAAGCCATGAAATGAAAAGGTGAGCCAAATGGTATGTGCTTTCCAGTGGTAAGTTTATGTTGGAATGAGATACTGGGCCACCAGAGCCGCTAAAACATTTTTTAATGAATTCATAAAGAAAATCCAGACACTTAAAAATAACAAGGCCTACAACAGTGCATTTCAACAGAGTTTGCTAAAGGGGAATCAATATTTTTCCTCAAGACTACTTTCCTTCGATTCTCTCTCTTGTAAATACAGACATTGGAAAGTGAAGAGATTATTAGTTTCATCTTAAACATTAATGAGTCAATGGCATATGTTTCAAATTTAAATCTTAGATTTGTGACAGAGCTGCATTTCCAACAGACAACTTTACCTCATATGCTCCAAGGAATGTAGCAGCAAGAATTACTTTTCATATGTTCTCTAAGTAAACAGAAGGACAAACATTTACAGAAACTTTATCACCAAACTAAAAAACATCGCAGCTCTGAATAAATTACTAAAATGATATACAATTATTATAACTCCAAAGTTTTATTTTCCATTAAACTTCATGTAACAACGGTTATTCTTCTGAGAAATGCTAGGTAATGCAACAACTACTATTATTACTACTAGTAATACTCCCAATAGTCAATATTTTACTTTTATTAAGTATTTGCTATTTACCACATGCTATGATACAATACACCTAATCTCCATAACAACTTCATGAAGAATGTATTATTATTCCCCATTTGGGAGGTAAAGTAATCAAAGTATAGAGTTTAAATTGTGCCAAGTTCATTTAGTTAGTAAATGGTATGACCGAGTTTCATAAACAAGTTTGTCAGGGTTGAGATTTGCAAATAAGTGTGTCATACTCTGAAAACTAAGCTTTTAAACACTATTATATTCTGTATCACAGGGAAAAAAAACATAAAAATATCTAGAAATACTAAACCTTCTGTAGTTCTTCCCCTACTCCCAAAAGCTTTTTTCACAAAGTAAAAATATAAAGAGGCACTGTGGCAATTTGGAATCAGTAAGTAAGCCTCTACTCTTTTAGAAATTAGCATCTGCCGTGCAAGAGCCAAATGCTAAGACATATTCAAGTTACACAATTCTACTGGAATATTCACATAGAAAGTAATAGGGTCAATCCTATTCAAGTCTATCTGAAAAGGAAAGGTTCATATTTACACACACACACACACACACACACAAAATACCATTTCTTGCAGTTCCTTTGAGTTGGTGTGCCATAACTTCAAATAACCAACACTTTCTATATTACTGGTTTCCAGGCAAGGAAAAAAAATCCTAAAAAATAGCCTTGGAGAAGTGTAAACCGAATAGCTTCTAAATACATTTTGCAGTAGGTAAGGTGACTGCCTTAAGGGAAACAGTACTGGGTGAGTATGTGGAAAGAAAGCTGGCTAATGGCTAACTGCCTTAGAGGCTAATTATTCATGTAGAATTACGGAGACAAAGCTGAAAGGATCCCTAAGGATGTCTGAATCTCCCCCGTCCAGCCCAACAGTACCAGGGAGCCTTAATCCAAACAATTCTAGATAAATGGGTCTCTTCTTTGTTTTAAGGAAATCTCCAGGGTCTCAGATTTCAAAACTGCCCTCACATATTCCATATATTTTCCCCAAATTTCATAAATCTCTCTTTTTATTAAGCAAATCCACCTTCCCATATGAGTACTGGGTTTGGAGGAGAAATATTATATAAGCCTTCTCTATTTCCCCAAAGTTCTGACATAACCATAGGAAAATACTTGTGATCTTGCTGTATCTAGAGGTCAAGGGGTTTCTTGCCTACCATCTTTACCTACACATACCAACTCTAAAACAAAAACACTTGCAGACATACACCAAGACCTTCCTTGATGAACTTTCACCCTAACATAAATTCGGGACTCACTTCATTCAAAACCAATCCTGTTCTGTTTCCAAAGTGTGGTATTTGGAACACAGAGCACATTTTTCATATTCATGTGTAGCACTTATTAAATATACAGATTCCAAGGTTGCTTTCCAGGCCTATTGAATCAGAATCTGCAAGACAATACACAGTTGGGTGCAGACATAGTCTACAGCTGTGAAAAGCCATAGGCCTATTCTTATATAGATGGAGCACTGAGACAATTACATACATGCATAATTGGTTTTTTTACCAAACTGGAAGGTATTGATCAGATAGTCTGAATAGCACTAGAACAATTGCATATAGTCCAAGGAAATTAACCTAAGGTCATTTTTTCTCTCTTGTTCTGAATGTTCAAAGTATTTATTGTTAGATTTATCTGACTAGCTGAGAGTGATTTAAAAAATTCCAAATCCTAGCTGGACTCTCTAATTCTTTTATCTTCTTACTCTAAATTATCATCTATCTGTGAATCTTCGATTGGTGAATTGGTGCCCTAAGTATAATGGTATTTTCCAGGATATATTTGGCACATTTTTTCCAGAGCATACAATTATTGAATAGTTTGGAGAAAAAGTAAAATAATTTAACTAGAAACTTCCACTTCCAGCCAGGATATACAAAATATATATGTGAAAACAATTTTTAGACACTGCACAGTATAACCTGGGAGAAAGGAGAAAAAGGTGAACTGTTAACTAAATTTACTGTCTTAATCATTTCACAATATATGTGCCAAGTCATTATGCTGTATACCTTAAACTTATACAGGGCTGTATGTTATGCATATCGCATAAAACTGGAAAAAAATAAAATGAGAATAAAGCAAAAATAAGATGAAATTATGATTGCTCAAAGGTACATCCTAGAGAGAGTTTCAAGGCCCAGGGAGGGGAAACCCATATCCCTGAGCGGAGGAGACAGAGTTGACAATTAGAAGCTAACACAGGTAGAGGCACCTGGGTGGCACGGTCAGCTAAGCATCCAATTCTTGGTTTCAGGTCAGGTCATGATCTCAGCGTCATAAGATCAAGTCCTGCATCAGGCTCCACGCTCAGTGCTGAGTCTGCTTGAGATTCTCTCCCTTTCTCTCTGCCCCTCCCCTCTGTTCTCTTTTGTCAGATAAATAAAATCTTTGGAAAAAAAAAAAAAGGAGCTTTAAGGGGCACCTGAGGGACTCAGTCGGTTAAGCATCTGCCTTCAGCTCAGGTCATGATCCCAGGGTTCTGGAGTTGAGCCCTGCATCAGGCTCCCTGCTCCGCAGGAGGCCTGCTCCTCCCTCTGCCTCTGCTGCTCCCCCTGCTTGTGCTCTCTCACTCACTCTCTCTCAAATAAATAGATACATAAAATCTTTTAAAAAATAAGATAAAATAAGGAGCTTTAAATGATAAAAGAAACACTGAGAACACTAGAAACAGGAAACTTCCTAAATCTGAGAAAAGGAATACACAAAAATTCTACAGTTTATATCATATATGATGGTAAAAAATGGAATGATTTCCTCCTATGATTAGCAATAAATCACTGATTTCTGAGCTCACCATTTGTGGGTAGTTCTGGGGAATACAATAGGCAAAAAAAGTAATAAGCATACAGACTGGAAATATGATGTAAAAAAAGGTGAATTTAGTGTTTGCAGAATACAAGGTCAACTGAAAAAAACAAATTATGTTTGTATATTAGTAATGAACAATCAGAAATAGAAATCTGAAAAGAAATACCATTTACAATAGCATCACAAAACTGAAATACTTCGGAGTAAATCTGACAAAATATTTCTAAGACCTGTATATTGAAAACTATAGAACATTAGTGAGAAAAAATATTCAATAAGCTAAAAAATGGAGACTATACAATGTTCATACATGGGAAAAAAATCAGTATTATTAAGACAATTCTTTCCAGTGTGATCTATAGATTAAATTCAACCCCAACCAAACCCCAGCAGGCTTTTTGTGTGCATCAAAATTGACAACTTGATTCTAAAATTTATGTGGAAATGCAGAAGACCTTGAAAATAGCCCCTCAACTGAGAAAGAACAAAGTAGGACAAATTACACTTCCTGATTTCAAAACTAGTAATAAAGCTACAGTAATCAAAACCGTCTGGTATTGGCATAAAGATTAATATATAACCTCAATGTAACAGAACAGAAAGTCTAGAGATAGAGCCACACATAGGTGATCAATCGATTTTCAAACAAAGCAACCAGACAAATTCAACAGGGAAAAGATCACCTTTTTAATACATTTTGCCAGAACAACTAGACAGCCATAAACAAAACCAAGAACCTTGATCCTTCCCTCACACTACATATAAAACCTAAGTCAAAGCAGATCATGAACCTCAATGTAAGAGTTAAAGTTATAAAACTTCTTGAAGACATATAGAATAAAATCTTAATGACAGTGGGTTTGGTTGAAATTCCTTAAATAGGACACAAAAAGCACAAACTTTACAATAAAAAAAAAAAGTTAAATTGGATTTAATCAAAATTGACAATGTTTACACTTTAAAAGATACTATTATAAAAATTAAAGAGCAAGCCACAGACTGATAGAAATTTGCAAAATACATATCTGAACAAAGAACTAGTGTCTACAATGTATAAGGAACTCTCATAGCTCACTAATAAAAAGACAGACAATCCCCAATAAATGTCCAGTTTGAACCGCTTCATTAAAGAAGATATACAGATGGTAAATGAGTATTTGAAAAATGTGATTTAAATGTAAATTAAAACCAAAATGCGATGCTGCCATATACTGACTAGAATAGTTAAATTTTAAAAAACTAATTACACAAAGTATTGGTTAGAATGTGGAACAAATGGGACTCCCTTACATTGCTATGCAAATGTAAACTTGCACAACCACTCTGGAAAATGGTTTGACATTTTCCTAAAAATATAAATATATACCTACAATATGACCAAGTAATTCCACTCCAAGGTATTTATGCAAGAGAAAAGAAAGCATATGTACATTATTTTGTACATAAATTTGTACATAAATATTCACGATAGCTTTATTTGTAAAAGTCAAAATTTGGAAAGAACCCAAATGTCTATAAAGAACTGAATAGATAAGCAAATTGTAGCATATCCATACAGTGGAACACTAGTTTGAAACTAACAACAACAAAAAAAAAGATACTCAACATATTGGATAGATGAATCTCAAAATAGGTATTATGAGTGAAAGAAGCCAGACAAAAAATAGCACACACATAAACAGCATTTATATAAGCATACATATGTGAGCAATTATATAAAACTATAAAAATTCAAATGAATGTATAGTGACAGAAAGCAGATGAGTCAAGGAAAAGGGTGAGGGGATAGACAGACAGGTCAGGATTGAGTAAAAGGAGCATAAAGTAAATTTGGGGGTTATAAATATATTCAATATCATGACGATGGTGATGGTTTCACAGGTGTGCAGATACGTCAAAACTCACCAAAATGTACAAATTAAATATATGCAGTTTATTTCCCCAACAAGGCTCTAAAAGGAAATTTAACGGGGAAGTTACATACAATATTATTTACATACTAAATTAGACAAGGATGGAGTTGGTGACAAAATTGCCTTTTTTGTATACCCTTTCCCCCCTACAATCAGAGTGCTTGTTCTTGTGACCAGCCATCTTCCCTTATTATAAATGTTAGTATATTCCAAATTATGTAAGTCACTATGCAGCAGGAATAAAAAGAAAGGGATCCGTTCAACAGATACTAAAGGGGAAAAAAAAAAAGTCTACAGGATTTTAATCTGACTATATGGAGAGAAAGAGACACAACAAATACGTTTTGAGCCTGGGTTTCTGGTAGAATGGTGAAGATAAGCATTGAAATAGGGATTTAGGGGGAGCTGTATGTAAAAAAAAGTTGAGTTTGGATTTGAAACATGTCAAGTCTTCAAAGTCAGCACAACTTGTCTGAACAGAGTTGGAAATCTGACACTTTGTTAAGGCAGCAACCCCATTCCTGCTCCTTCACATACAGAGGCCATTCTGTTGACAGCAGTGCTCACCAATAGAACTTTGTGTGATGATAGAAATGTTCCATATCTATACTGTCCACTATGGTAGTCACTACCAGCATGTGTCTGTTGAATACTTGAAATATGACTGGCTAACATATAAATTAACTTTATTTTAATTCAAGTTTGTTTAAATTTAAAGATTTATTTATTTGAGAGAGAGTGCAAGCATGGGGAGCGAGGGGAGGGAGGGGAGAAAGAAACTCAAGCAGTCTCCATGCAGAGTGCGGAGCCCAAAACAGGGCTGAGATCATGACCTGAGCCAAAACCAAGAGTCAAATGCTTAACCAACTGCGCCACCCAGGCACCCTTCAAATTAATTTAAATTTAAATAGCCATGTGCAGCTACCATATTGGATTTTACAGTTTTAACCGATTACCCATTCAACATCCCAACCAAGCAACTTCAGATAAACCTATCTCCTTCATTTCTTATTTTTCATTCTACTACCTACTTTCTCTTGCTTATTACTGTATTCCTACCAATTAACACCAATAGGTTTCTTGCCTTCCTTAAGTTTGTTTCAATGAGTCCCAATAACCACCAAATCCTAGTTATATTCTCAGTTGAAACTTCATTTATCTTTACACACCTCATCTCTGCTATTTTCTTTTTTTTTTTTTATTTTATGTATTTATTTTTGAGAGAGAAAGAGTGTGCGCACACAAGCAGGGGTGGGGTGGCATGAGGTGGGAAAGGAGCAGAGGGAGAAGCAGACTCCCCACTGAGCAGGGAGCCCGATGTGGGTCTCTATCCCAGGGATCATGACCTGAACCAAAGGCAGATGCTTAACCAACTGAGCCACCCAGGTGCACTCTGCTATTTTCAATGTAGCCTCAAGTCATCCAAGAGGGTAAAATAATCCAAACACTTTTTTTTTTAGGACTTATTTTATTTTGTTTAAAAAAGGAGTTTTCAAAATTAATGCATACTTTTCTAAAGTAATTAATTCTAAAGTATTACTATCTTCAGTATTATAATCCAAACATTTTTAGCTTTTGTTGTTGCTGTTTGCTCTTTGTACAGTGAGAAGTAAATAAAAGTTGCTTGACTACTGTCTTCTCAATTAGAAGTTATAAAATGTTCAAAGCATCATTTCATCTGATGCTATTTTTTTCCATTGTAAAAGGTCTGCTGACTATAAATATGGGTTAAAATACATAGCAAACTTTGATTCAGGCATCTTATTGCTCATAATGATGTATGTCTGTATATTGTTTAAATATGTCTATATTTATGTATAGCTATGTATTGCCATAATCTAAAACAATACAAGTATTTTTATCCAGGATTTTAAAAAATCATCTTGCAAAAAGGGAAAAACAAAGCTGAAGTAGCCCAAATATTCAAATAGTCAGTGAAATTGTCATTATATCTGAAGTTCTAAGCAATAACATGTATAACAGTATTTTTCTCTTATGCAAAACACACAACATAACTACTGAATTGTTTTTCAGTAAAAATTTTCTTTAGATAATATGATAATAAAGTCATGGTAGTCAGATTGAAACTTTTAATTAGCAAAGCACAATTTCAAGTCAGGAAGGGAAAAAAAACAAATTTCTCAAAGATTTTATCTTATGGTCACAAATCCAGTCAGGACTGTAAATTTGTCAAAGAAACCCACTGAATGATCCTGAGGGAAACCAAGTACATTTATGGAGGAAATGCCAACCCCATACAAGCGTCAGGAAATCAATGTCTGTGAAGTCTTTAGACTGTCAAAAAGACACACTTCTGACTACTTTGGCTCTGGCTCTTTGGGACACCCAAAGGAATTGTTAGAGTCTTAGAATAGCAAGCTTCATTACCATAGGTGTAATAAAGCTTATTTTCTGCAGACTTCTTGGTTATCACTGTTTAAAAGTGGTGAAATGCTGATATCCCCAATACTCTCATGAAAGACAGAGTAACCAAATCTAATTTTTGAGTCTAAAATTGCTAACTTCCTAGCAGAGCCAATAAAAATGACATGAATGACTTTATTTTTATGCTTGTAATGACAGGTAACTTGTTATATCAAAAAATTTGTTGTAAAGAAATGAAAAATAAAGATATTTCTGACCTAACATCATTGCAACACCATCAAACTAATTTATCCTGATGGGTCACAAAATTTAAAATACCACAATGTTCTGCAGCATGAATTACCTTCACGTATAGCTACATGGATAGTACATTTAGCAGCATTTATCTGTGTCTTTGTAACACAGAAAACAAGGTAAGGAAGAACACCAGTCACATGAAGAAATAGGGGAACCTCAGGAAACACTGAGAAGGAAGGGCTCACAATGCCTACCTACAGACATCAAGCCCCAGGTTCAATCTACACAGGCAGGCGCTAAAGTTACTTTGTCATCATCTATCTCAAATCCTGGACACAAAGAGAAGGCATAAGTAATCAGCCTTTCCAGCCTCAAAGGGATTCTTTTGCTCTATCACCAGGGTGCATTAATTTCCATCATGAACAAATGGTGCTTTGAAAAACTGTACATCCAATTTCTTCACTGTTTTCATTAGTGCGGTTTTTCTGGTAACCAATATAGGAGCAGAAGAGGTAGTTATTTGGGCCTCAGAGCCTGTTGAGTAAGGCAGCTGGTAACAAAGTGTGGCTCTATGCATATAATTTGTCATTATTATTTCTATAAAAATAGTTTCTCTCAATAGCAGCATTTGATAAACTTTGGTCACAGTTTTCCCAAAATTGCCTGAATATAAGTATCTCTTGGAATGATTTTTAAATACAGATCACCAGATCCTCCCCCAAATATTCTAACCAGTGAGGAATTTTTAACACTGTTTGAGAAACACCACCCTAAGGTTTTCATCCTGCTGCAGAAAACTATCAGAAAGTAAAGATTGGGGGCGCCTGGGTGGCTCAGTCGTTAAGTGTCTGCCTTTGGCTCAGGTTATGATCCCAGGGTCCTGGGATCGAGTCCCGCATCGGGCTCCCTGCTCAGCAGGAAGCCTGTTTCTCCCTCTCCCACTCCCCCTGCTTGTGTTCCCTCTCTCGCTGTGTCTCTCTCTGTCAAATAAATAAATAAATAATCTTTAAAAAGAAAAAAAAAGAAAGTAAAGATTGGTGTCAAATGACAGAACTGGGGTCTGAGCAAGTTCACTAAATCCTCATTACAACTAGTTCTTCTCAGATTCTTTACAACTCCCATCCCATAGTCTTGAGATGTTTATAAAAAAAATTTGTCTATCTGGCTGTTTACAAAAGAAAGAAAGAAGAAAGGAAGAGAAACTTGCACCAGGATCTATTAAAGCTTTCATGTTTGGAACTGGATTCCACACTTCTGACAGCTTCAGAAATAGCTTGCTCCTCTTCTAAACACTCTAAAATGGACTTGGTCTAGGTTGTCCTGGAACCAGACTCTGAGATGGAGATTTTTCATGCAGTAAGTTTACTGAGGAGCTCTTGGGATCGGCATCCTTGAAGGACTGAAAGAGGCAGGAGTGGGCAAATAAACATATTGAACAGAAATGCATTTGCCACAAAGGCATTAGCGGATCTCAAAGAGAGCTCTGGAGCTGGGAAGTCCCTTGAGAGCTGTTCGAAAGTAAGGTAAGATGGCCAGCCCTTTATACCACTGCCCTATTGATGTTTTATTTGATGTGGGCTGCCCTTGGGCTATGACCTCAGGCAAGGCAGTTATCTTCTGGTGATGGCAACTTTCTGGGAGAACTCAGCCATGATCTATCAGCAATTAACATCAACTGGGGGAATTAGTTGGTCCTGATGGTCCTGAAGGTGATACACACCACAGTATCCACTCACAAAGACTGGCTATTGATTCCAGTTTTGCTCACCTTCATTCATGTCTGATTGCCCCACATTTTAATAAGAAAACAAATAGGCTGGGGCCCATGATCACGTCTGAGAAACCTAAGAAGCTCTAAACACTTTAAGACTGGTGATTTCGCAGAGTTTACGCACACTTTCAATGCACAATAAGGGCAGAGTGGGAGAGTCAACATATTTTAGCACTAGGACGTCAGGTTTCATTAGAGTTAGTTGTTCCAGGAAAGCAAAGGGAAATAAAACACAGAGTAACACTAACAAAGACTCACATTACCAGCCTTTTAAATACACTGACCATACATTCGTAGTTTATACTGAAAAAAAGGAAATGTACATTTTACACATTTCAGTGAATCAACATTCTCATCCACTAAGGCCCCTCATCAATCATTTAGTGGTTAGACAACCCCACAAACAAGGAGTGCATCCAAGCTCACTTCTGGAGTTATTATAAATTTCAGGTGTTGTGTGCTAGCCCTTCACAGTGAAGACTTTCACAGGGTACTCAGCAACATGCGGCACCAATCCACTTGCTAAATGGTCTGGTTCTCAAATTTTCAACTGGGGATAATCACACTTAAGTCAAGTGTCAACAAAGGTCTTATTTAACTATGAAAAGTCAGACGGTGCAATCTATGCACAGCACCGCCTATGAGACCCAGTGTTCCCAGCTAGGTTTTCTGCAATCCCTACTGAAGTGAAAGACCATTAGAAGTAAACCGGCAACTGTGGGTGGGGGATAGCATAAAGTCCCCAATACTTGCATGTTCAACTTGAGCAGAGGCAACACTATGAACTTTGAACATAAACCATCATTGTTGTGGTAAATGGTAAATGTTTGATGAGCCAGAAAGTCCTAGAACCAAACCTAAGTCAACATGCCCCCAGAGAGCACAAAGGTCACTTGACCTTCCTGCTCATTAACTCATAGTAATCACTGATATAATTGTAGGGTCTTAAATTGCCACCTTCTCTTTATTCTATCTGGGAAAGAAGCGGGGAGGGATTGTCTCACAACCAGTCTTCTGTCATCCATGTAGGATTTGCTCCCCAGTAAAATGTGTTCTTCTTCACATTCCTTTTTCCTCTATGCTAACACATTTGTTCCTGATGACTAGCCTTTTCATTGACTATTCTTTCTTGATCTGGGCATTATGAAAGGATAAAAGAAGAGAAGACTATGCCCCTGTTCACTGCCTTAGAGCTTTATTCTCTTTATTACTCCTGCAATGACACGAATAACAGGAAGTGTGACCTCTAATGGCTGCAAAACATAGGAATTATAATTCAGGTTATGGCCTCCTGCTATCTTATAAATAATACTTTTCTATACTATAAGTGAGACATAACCAAGAAGTCACATTATTTTACAGGGATCTATTCATATGGACTGAGCATTCCTGTGAAAAAAAATTATTTCTGAACTCCACTGTGGGTCTCTGACCACCTTTTAAAAGCTTCAGCCCCTGTCCACATGAGTTGGTTTTCTCTGACAATCCAGGTCTCCCCCCGCCCCTCATGCCCTTAAAGCTATCTGTACCCAAGTTAAACTATTAGGCTGGAACAAAAACCAAGAGTAATTTTTGTATTCAAATTGGGATTACAGAGAAAGGTCAAATAGAGAAGGAAAAAGATGTATTGGCCTTTGGTTTTTTAAGGTCTTGAAAGCAGTTGAGGTATGCAGGGGAACCCAACACTGCAAATCTAGTGTCTCGATCGGTAAGAGCATAGGAGCTTCAGGCCATATCCCTTCAAAATCATGCCATCAGAGTGAGTTGCAGATGCACTTTCTTATTCTTTCCAAGAAATATGAGTTGAAGTATCTATATACATGAATGAGCACATGCCTACAAATACATCTTACAAGTAGGCATATTAAGAAAAATAAATATGCTTTTTTTTCTAATTATTCCATAGTTTGCAAGGCATTTCACAATGGACTTAGGACTTCATCATTTTATGTGTACTTATCAAGCCACAGCTCTATTTCTCTGCTCACTTTCAGAAGAAAACTCTCAGGTGCTGTATATTTGTGTTATCTGTTATCTCCACCCCTTCACCTTTTGTTCTTTTTCTCCATCAACTGGAACCAAACATATCAATATCACTCCACTAAAATAGCTCTTACTGTGGTCAAGAAACAACTTCATGCTGCCGAATCCAGTGGCCAACTCTCTGTCTTCATGTTACTCTACCTCTCCAAACGATTTGGTACAGCTGGATGGTCTCTCTCTTGGCTCCCCAACACCTAGTTTTCTTTCTATTTCCTCGGCATTCTCTTTTACTCATTTCCTCTCCTTTACTTACTCCTCCTACTACTCAACCCAAATTTTGTCCTCAGTTCCTTAATTTTCTCTGTACATTCTCTCACACTAGGTGACTTTATACTGTCCTGTGTCTTAAATACCACCTATAAGCTATGACTTCCACATTCATGTTCCCAGGACTGAACTGTATGTCCTCTGCGTAATTAACATCAATACTTGGATGTGCCATATGTAAGCTTCTTCCATTAACCTGGCCCCAAATTATGATATTTGCCTCCAAATCTGCACTTCCCCCAAGTAGTACACTATCCACCGAACTTGACTAAGGCAAAGATCTGCACATTAACCTTCATTCCTCTCTTACGTCACATCAAATCCACCAATGCACCATGTTTCCTTAAATTACTCAAATTTCGGGGCACCTGGGTGGCTCAGTTGGTTAAGCAACTGCCTTCGGCTCAGGTCATGATCCTGGAGTCCCTGGATCAAGCCCCGCATCGGGGTCCCTGCTCAGTGGGGAGTCTGCTTCTCCCTCTGACCCTCCCCCCTCTCATACTCTCTCTCTCTCAAATAAATAAATAAAATCTTTAAAAAAAAATTTCCCCACCACAAAAGCCTCCAACAACAAGTATCATATGATCTCACTGATATGAGGAATTTGAGAAACAAGACAGAGGATCATAGGGGGAGGGAGGGAAAAATGAAACAAGATGAAACCAGAGGGAGAGAGAGACAAACCATAATAGACTCTTAATCTCAGGAAACAAACTGAGGGTTGCTGGAGTGGTGGGGGGTGGGAGGGATGGGGGGGCTGGGTGATAGACATTGGGGAGGGTATGTGCTATGGTGAGTGCTATGAATTGTGTAAGACTGATGAATCACAGACCTGTACCTCTGAAACAAATAATACATTATATGTTAATAATAAAAAAAAAAAGAAGATAGCAGGAAGGGAAAAATGAAGCAGGGGAAATCGGAGGGGAGACGAACCATGAGAGACTATGGACTCTGAGAAATAAACTGAGGGTTCTAGAGGGGAGGGGGTGGGAGGATGGGCTAACCTGGTGATGGGTTTTAAGGGGGCACGTGTTGCATGGAGCACTGGGTGTTACATGCAAACAATGAATCATGGAACACTACGTCAAAAACTAATGATGTAATATATGGTGACTAACATAATAAAATAAAATTTAAAAAAAAAAGAAAAAAAGGGCACATACACACAAAAAAAATGCCTCCAATGTAACTTCCACTCTCACGCCTATTAACGATCTCGTCCCCATAAAAAGCCAACCTACATATTAAGAATATGAATAAGGGGCGCTTGGGTGGCACAGTCGGTTAAGTGCCTGACTCTTGATTTCGGCTCAGGTCATGATCTCAGAGTCATGAGACTGAGCCCCACATTGGGCTCTGCACTCAGCACGGAGATTGCTTAGGTTTCTCTCTCCTTCTGCCTCTGCCCCTCCCCCTGCACTCTTACTCTCTCTAAAATAAATACATCCTAAAAAAAAAAAAAAAAAACATGAACCAGATCAGGTCACTCCCTGTTTGAAGGTCCTCCAAAATCTTCCCTACTATGAAGAATAAAATCCAAATGCACTATGCTGTTTCACTAAAGCCATGCACGACCAGTCTCTTTTTTTTTTTTTTAAGATTTTATTTATCTGACAGAGAGAGAGAGATCACAAGTAGGCAGAGCAGCAGGCAGAGGGAGAGGGAGAGAAGCAGACTCCCCGCTGAGCAGGGAGCCCAACGTGGGGCTCGATCCCAGGACCCTGGGACCATGACCCAAGCCAAAGGCAGGCGCTTAACTGACTGAGCCACCCAGGCGTCCCAGACCAGTCTCTTTTCTTTTCACTCCTCTCCTACCTTTACACTGCAGCTGGCTTGGGTGTTTTCTGGCTCTTTCTCAAACAAAATGTGTTTGTTCCTGCCTCAGGTCTTTGGAACTTTCTGTACATCTGCCTGGAACATTCTCCCTAGATCTTCACAGGACAGATTCCCTCAATAATCAAGTCTGGGCTCAAATGGCACTTTGTCAGAGAGCCTTCCTTCCTTGATCACCTTACCTAAGTAGGCAATAACTACCAACCACCTTACTCCACTTTATTATCACAGCACTTAAAGTATCCAAAATCACCTTATTTTTTGTAAGTCTCATTAAGGCAAAGTCCCTGTGTGTTAACGTTTAATCCCACAACACAAATCAGCGCCTGGCATGGAATAGACAATAAATATTTGTTGAATGAAGGGATTGGTCCCCTTCACTGATTTCTCCCTTTATTAAATTGTGTCCTTTCACTGGTAACAAGAATTGGGCCTTTCTTTAGCCATGTCCTTTGAAAATCTCTATTCCAAGTTACATAAAGATCTGACTCAACCTTTGAAACTATCCCTTGGTTGGACTTATTATTGCATAAGCCACCTTGTCTAACAAGCAGTTGGGAGGGTCATATTGCTTTCTTCTAATCACAGAGCTATGCTATGATTCATTATGGTGGGCAACATATAGGTACTATAATAGCTATGTTATTTAGAGACAAAATAGTCTCAAGAATCACTTTCTCTAGAATCCATCCGTGACTAACTCAACCACTTCCTGTCTACTGAATATGCTCTTTATGTTTAATATTTTGCTATTCAATTAAAAAAATTACTATTAACTTAGCCCCCTCTAAAATCTCTTATATATATTTCTGAAATCCAATTTTATTCCAAAATCTAATTTTATTTCTGAAATACTGAAGTTATTTTTTAAGTTTGTAACAAGCTTGTTGGTTGGTAAAACATGGCCTAGAGAAGTATAAAGTGATTAATAGCTTATGCATTTTACTTAATATGAATATTCATGTTTACCTATAGAATTATTGATGTGTTTGAGTATAGCCTCAGAACCCAGAGTGTGTGATGTAATATTCAGGAAATGAACCATATTATCTCTGTAAAATGTAAAAATTTCTATTTTGACTCTCAGCCTAGGGTCCGACCCAGTTTTTTTCCAAGCCGGTAGCTCCGGGGGCCTCTTGTCTCTCTTCCCCCACCCCTCTCCATCCTATTTTTTCGTGGGCATCCCCCTCTTGGTTCTCTGAGCGAGCCTGTGGTCTGGAAGTCTATCCCTCCAGTACCTTCCTCCTGCCCATGAAGACAAACCCCACAGGCTTTTAGTTTTAAGAGGTGGCTACTGACTACTGGACAGGAGCAGGTGACGCTTATACAGCTGGCACTGCGCCAGGTGTGGCACCAAGAGCTCTTCGTACGCATTAATTCATTCAGTCTTTAGAACAACACTAAGCTAGGTCTTAGTACTGTCATCAATTTGCAAATCAGAAACTGAGGCCCTACGACATTAATTGCCCAAGGTTACATAAACAGCAAATCGCCTGATTCTGGACCGAGTTATTTTAAAATTTATTATTAGCGGGGCACCTGGGTGGCTCAGTCGTTAAGCGTCTGCCTTCGGCTCAGGTCATGGTCCCAGGTCCTGGGATCGAGTCCCGCATCGGGGTCCCTGCTCCGTGGGGAGCCTGCTTCTCCCTCTCCCACTCCCCCTGCTTGTGTTCCCTCTCTCGCTGTGTCTCTCTCTGTCAAATAAACAAATAAAATCTTTTAAAAAAATAAAATTATTATTAGCAAATGGTCAAAGTAAAATATTACAAATTTTCATGAAAAAAATAAAATACAAATAAATAAAAACTTCTATTTCAAATGGGGAATGTCTTTTGCTTACGCTCTCAGTTGTGAAGGGGTGAAGAGAGATCATCTCTCAATTTAATGAGTCGTCCCTGCTGTCAAGGTAAAAACCTCTGGTTTCCCCTCATCCATTCTTAACAATCCTTACTCTCAACATACCACTGTTTTGAACACTACAGAAAAATGCCTAAGGGCGCCTGGGTGGCTCAGGTCATGCCTTTGGCTCAGATCTTGATCCTGGGACCCTGGGATCTAGCCAGCATTGGGCTCCCTGCTCAGCGGGAAGCCTGCTTCTCCCTCTCCCTCTGCCTGCCGCTCCCCCTGCCTGTGCTCTCTTTCTCTTCCTCTCTCTGTCAAATAAATAAATAAAATCTTAAAAAAAAAAAAAAAAGCCTAGCCAAGCTTCTGCTTAATAATTTAATTATTAACAACCAACAAACATTATTTCCACTGCTTCAATTTCAAATACTTTCTGAGTCCCTAAAATGCTGATTTTTGCTTCTTTGTTAGCCTAATACATCCCACAAACAACTGTTAGGGTGAATTATTTTTCCCTCATTTCACAAAGGACTAAAGGAAGCAGCAGCTACACTGAGGTTTGTGAGACACACAGCTCGGAGAGAGCGCAGCCAGGCTTTGAACTGGTTACAGAAGGCACTCACTCAACATATGCCCACTAAGTGAACACCAATGCACCCGTCTTGTTCTTCTACTTAGTTGTAGTATTACTTTCCAAATGAGTAACATTTTCACATGGTCAAAATTCAAATAATCCAATTTCATTCCAAAATCAAATTTCATTTCTGAAATACTAAATTATAAATTTGTGACAAACTCATTAGTTGTTAAAACTTAGCCTAAAATGGATATTCAGTTTTTTACAGCTTTACCTTTCTCACTTAATGTGAATGTTCATATGTTCACCTGCAAGATTACTAAAGTGTTTGATTACAGGTAACCTCACTCAACTCCCAGATAGTCCCTATGCATCTAGTTTCCTTACCCAAAGACAGTGATTACCACTTTTATCTGTTGTTTTTTTTCGGGGTACATGGATTTAGAAGCAAATATGACTAAGAATTTTTTACACAAATGTAGCACACTAGAAATACTACATACACGTACAGCTGTGACTTTTTCTCCACTTAATTTATCATAGATATCATTTTATATCAATTAAAAATGGCTTGCCTAACTAAGTAGTATTTTATTATATGAATGTGTGATAATTTCTTTAGCTAGTCCCCTATTTTTTTTTTTAAAGATTTTATTTATTTATTTGAGAGAGAGAGAATGAGAGAGAGCGAGTACATGAGAGGGGGGAGGGTCAGAGGGAGAAGCAGACTCCCTGCCGAGCAGGGAGCCCGATGCGGGACTCGATCCAGGGACTCCAGGATCATGACCTGAGCCGAAGGCAGTCGCTTAACCAACTGAGCCACCCAGGCGCCCTAGCTAGTCCCCTATTTATAAATATTTCAATTATTTCCAATATTATTAAAAGTTATATGCCACTGCTCATATGTCCAGACATATCTGTCAAATAATTACTTACAAAAGAAAAATAACCTAATAATATGGGAAAAGAATATTAACAGATAATGCACATAAAGGAAAATAAAAATGTTTTCTTACTGATTTATAAAAGATACAGATATTATTGGAGAAATTAAACCTTTGTCTCTGACATGCTTTACATATCTATTTCCCCAATTTATTACTTGACTTTGACTTTGACTTTGTTTATAGTATTTTTATAAGAATTTATTGAAATTTTATGTAACTAGGGGCGTCTGGCTGGCTCAGTTGGTAGAGCATGTGACTCTTGATCTCCAGGTTGTGAGTTAGAGCCCCAAGATTGGCATAGAGTTTATTTAAAAAATAAAAAATAAAAGGCCCAAACTTGTACTGCTAGGGTTGGCAAGCTTTAAAAAATATATATATTATGTAACCAAATTGTTGATGTTTTTATTTTTTTTAATTTTGTGGAATTTATATGATATTTGGAAGGACTTTCCATTCTAAGATGATTGCTCTAAAATGTTTCCATTTTTTTTCTATGCTGATATGTATCTATTTACAGTAGGATTTTAACCTCTCTGCATACATTTTGGGGTAAGATGCCTGTGTGATCCATGGCCCACCCCCTCCCCCATGGCTACCCCTTATTCCGGATACCATTTACTGAATAATCCTCCCCCCACACACACAGTTTCCTTTTCATTCCACAGAGTACCTGAGAGTACAGAATGGTAACCAGTGAACAAAATTCTATTTATTTTCTTTTCATACTGACTAACCCACAGTACAATTTCTAGTAAGGCTGGCAACTTTTCTGATCTGCTTTGAGTTTGGGGCTTCATATTAGGTTGCATGATAGTACAAAAGGGGCAAGAGCTTCCATGACTCTGGCAAGGCCAGGAGAGGTTGTGTCCTCGCTTATCTATCTGCATTTAGGACAAATTGACATTTGAGCACAGGCCAAGTGGTTTTTCTTTCCTCCACTTTCTTGTACCTATTTTGGAATCTTAAGTGTTAAATAGCTACCGTAGTAAAATAAATAAAAATAAATTTTGTTAGGAAATTACTCTTCCTTTCCACTGAAGATTATTTTCTAATATTTGACTATCAGGGCCTCTATAATTAGAGTTAATAAACAGCTGTATTATATACATCTTATTCTTTTTTTATGTTATGTTAATCACCATACATTACATCATTAGTTTTTGATGTAGTGTTCCATGATTCATTGTTTGCGTATAACACCCAGTGCTCCATGTAGAACGTGCCCTCTTTAATACCCATCACCAGGCTAACCCATCCTCCCACCCCCCTCCCCTCTAGAACCCTCAGTTTGTTTTTCAGAGTCCATCGTCTCTCATGGTTCGTCTCCCGCTCCGATTTCCACCCCCTTCATTCTTCCCCTCCTGCTATCTTCTTCTTCTTCTTTTTTTTAACATATAATGTATTATTTGTTTCAGAGGTACAGATCTGTGATTCAACAGTCTTGCACACTTCACAGATACATCTTATTCTATAAAACCAGTTGCATTTAAATCTTTCACCAGACATTTTGAATTGCCTAATTACAACTTTCAAGTTGACAAATTCTGTCAGGAATTTATTCATTCGTTTAATAAAGTCCGTTAGTATTTTCTATGTGCAATTTATTCTTCTAAGGGCTGCGAAAGACTCATAAATGAAGAAAACAAGTTTTTGTTCCACCATTGTTTTTCCTGGCAGAGTTTAGACAAATTCGACAGAAGAGCACTTTTGTTGCAGGGACAGGAGATACCTAAAACACATAGGAGAACGTGATAAATGTTACTATAAAAACTCAAGAAATATCTCTGGTATGTAGAAAGGAGAAGGTAATTCCAAGTGGTAAAAGTAAAGTGTCATGGAAACAGTGACAACGGACCCATCCTTAAAATCTATTTCCAGTTTTAACATGTCAGGATACATACTTGAGGACGTTCCAAAAAAAGTGTAACTCTCACTAAAAATAAAAAAAGCATGTGTGATGGTTAATTTTATGGGCCAATTTGGCTGGGTTAAGGGATACCCAGATAGCAAGTAAAACTTTATTTCATGCGGTGTCTGGGAGGGTGTTTCTGGAAGAGATTAGCATTTGATTCAGTAGACTGGGTGAAGAAGATCCACCCTCAGCAGTGTGGGTAGGCATCACCAATTCATTGAGGACCTGAATAGAGGAGGTGAAGGAAGGGTTAGAGATCTCTTTTTGAGCTCTCAGATATCAGAGTTTCTGGCTTTTGAGCCTTCAGACTCTGAGACCAACATGAGCAGCTTTCTGGTTCTTAGTCCTTTGAACTTGAACTGAATTATACCACTGGCTTCCCTGGTTCTCCAGCTTGCAGACAGCAGTTTGTGGGACTTCTTAGCCTCCATGACCACGTGAAATGTGAGCCGATTCCCTTAATTAATTTGCTAATTAATTAATTAATCCCCCCACACACTAATACAGCATGGAAATAAGATGACTGTTCAGGCAGCAAAATAGCAGAAGATTCTAGGCATTAAAACCAGAAAAGAGAAAGAATTCCTCCATATCCCTCACTCCATCAGCCTCAAAACTGTCAATTTTAATTTCCTATTTTTTCTCATACCACTATTCTTCTCCTCCATCACCAGCTTATTGCCTTAGCTCAGAGCTTGAACCTAATTGTCTCATTCTTAGATGACTGAAATATCTGGAGCTCATGGTTCTATCCCTTGCTCTTCACAACATTCTTGTTTAACACAAACATGATCATATTAAGACTCTAGAGAAAATTCTACAGGATAAAGTCAGAATGCATTAATATGATGACCATTATTCTCCACGGTTTGTCTTTATTCTACTTGATAATATTCATCTAACAAATAACTCTTTCTGGTGTATCCTGAGTTCCAGCCATTGCAGAGTACTTAACATTCTCCAATTTTACATACACCTTCATGTTCATACTTCTCTCCACCTGCAAATTTCTTTCTTAACTCTTGTGTCCATCTAACACACTTTTATTTATCTTTCAAAATCAATTCAAGTTTGTCCTCTCTCTGAAACATTTTCTTACCAAACTAACCAGAATGACTAACCACCTCCAGAGTGCTGCCATCTTGCCTTGTTCATGAATCTATCCATGCCTTTTCTCCATGGTACTGTAATATGCATTTATCTTTGTGTCTCATGATCTAGTACTAAAATGGTACATAGTAGGTTATGAACATATTATTTCAATAATCTCTGGATTATCTATTCTCTATGGCCCACTTAGCAGGAGAGACACTGCTTTATGGTGGGGTGGGACAGAACATTTTTAGTGAGTTACATATCTGCTATATCATCACTTGGAATTTGGGGACTTATTAGTAAAAGTGCAATGAATACCAAGAACACAGAGAAAAATTCATCAATAGAATGTGGGAAAAAAGCAGTGATTATGAAAATGGAAGCATCCCCTGAGATGCTGAGATCAGCTTTCTCAGTGACATTTGTAGAAGGGTGGTTCTATGTACATGCACCCCAGGTATAGTCCTATTTGGTTTTCAGTGACTTGGAAAGAAGAAAAAAAACAATGTCACTTTCTTTAGCACTCTTTATAAACATGGAAACATCAAGATGGTTTGCTTGAAACAAGGAGATTATGAAAGATGAGATGATAAGACAAGTCCTTTCTCAATGTATTTCTCTTGTGAAAGGCCATCATACATACACAGCCTGACAGTTTTTACCAAATGTCTACATATTAAAGGAATTATATACAATAAAAGGCCTGATAGTTAAAATCCTACTGTTAAGAGTTTTCTTCTTTATCCATCTCAATGCTTCAATGACCTAGTCAAGATATCATTTTACCATTATATTTGAAACATCAATTTTATAATGGAATAACAAAAGGTAACTTGAAAGATAGTAGGATTAACATCACATAACACATACCATTTTCAGAAATACTCCACAGTGGCTCAAAACTTATTTCAACTGACGTGTATGGGAACATTTCCTGCCAACTATTCATTGTCTCCTTTCTTGCTAACACATCCTGATCTTAGTCTGGATGGCAAGTACCCAAAGCCAGGCATTTTGGCCTAAGCCAGCTCTTTAATGTTACTCCTAATTTACTACTTCCTTTGCAGCTGGGGTGGCCATGTGACCAAGCATGCTCAAGGAAACATAAGGGGGCTATTGGAAGGGGGCTTACAGAAAAGCTCATGGTGAACTAATAAATGGAGCTGAACGACTTGCCCTCTTTCCCTTCGCCTATATCTTCAGAAGCGATGTTACAAGCAAGAGGCAAAATGAAGGATGTTTAATATAGTGGAGCAAAAAGACTGTGTGTGGGTTTTTAGTAATTTGCAGAATCAGTGGGTCAGCCCTAGCTTCTTGTTAAATGGGAAGAACAAAGCCACTCTTAGGGAGGGATGCTGTTATTTGCAGCCGAGCACATTCTCACAGACAGTGTACTGGGCAGTTGAGAAGAAAGTCTTCCATGAGAGCCTTTCCTTTGTGATAACCTTGGAACTTTTGTGGAGGATAATCTGTAAATTAGGGCTTACAGATTTTTAGAGAGAGAATATGAAGAATGAAGAATATCCCCTAATTGTGTGGCAAGACATCATACACCAAAGAAATGAGAGTGGTTATTCATGATAAATTCAAAACAATGACCAAAAAAAAAAAAAAAGAAAAGAAAGAAAGAAATCCCTTCAATTATCTCTGTAAATTCTTAAAATTCTCAGAATCTTAAAATTAAGCAGGCTGATCTTAAGGTCCCTTGTCTTTGCTCAGAAACACAAAAATCTATCTATTTAACATAAAGATAGCAATGGGTGTCCATGTTTAATCTACACAGTTTATAAAAGTAATCTCGTGGTTTTGTTTCTCATTAGGAAAGTAGAGCTGTTGGCCAGTGAACGTGTTTGGTCAATCAGCCTTCTAACCCATGAATTGAGGCAATTAGTTTTCAAGCTTCAAACTTTTTTCTTGCTCTACAAGCTTTGCCTTCAAGTTATTTTCATCTTAAATAGAGTTTTCAAGCCCTGAACAGATATTTTGATACCCCGATAATTTGTGGTCTTGCTAAAGACTGACTTTTCGCAAAGTCTCCTTGACTTGATTTGTTATTTCAAACTTCCAATTATTTCACACCTTCCTTTGAGACTTTTTATAATTGAGCTGTATATTCCCAACTGAAATCAGAATTGGCCCAACTCCTGCTTTTCTCAAAATTTAGGCCTCTTTTAAAAGATTAAAATTCTACAATGTTTTTAAATAGATGTTGTTTTTTTAATCTTCTTAATTTCATTTTGTGAAACAAACTAGGACCTTAAAATAACGGGAAAATATTTTCTTACTCAATCCCCAAGCCCCATTTTTACTTATATGAAGTTCCAATAAATACTTTGGACAATATTTATAGCTTTGAAATATTTAGTGGACACTGTAATAATTATCTATGAACCAACAAATGAATTTTATGATTTGTGATTATTTCATCCTATCCCCAGGAATAAAATGTCATGTTACTGCCATGCAGCATATGACCAAATAGCCATTCAAAACCAAATTAGTCTAAACCCAGATACCACTTTCTCATTAAAGAGAAAATAAGGAAAAGTTTAGCTGTTCTTACAAGACCAGAGCAGCTAAATGTCATTCCAAGAATAAAAGGTCTTGTTTTAGTCTCTTGTAGACTGAGGATAAGTGTTTTGAGTTACTGGAACTTGATGGGTGTGATTTGCCATTATTTTCCATTTCCTGAAAAATCTTAAAAAAATAAAATCACAGCTCATATGTTCCACCTCTTTCCCCTAAACCATGAGGTATTTAAGTTGCCTTCTAAAAATATACCTTAATTTTCATGTATATATATCTGTCCATTCATGTGGATGCTTGCAAGTGTAACTGTTTCAGTGTATGTCTGCTCAATGAATCATGTTTCCAGAATTAAAAGTTGCTTGGTTTAATCAGTGATTTCACAAGAGTTTATCAAACCCAATGAAGAAATGTTCAGCTCAAGAAAATCCAAAAACAGGTTCATATCCTAAAAGGAATGGTCTCATTAGGAATAAAAGAATTGTTACACTGTATCTTATTTAAGAATTCTCCCTCCATTTTCATCACTCTTCTTGTTCTTAAAAAAAAGTTACAGCTTTCTGACCAAGAAATATTTTAGGGGTCTTAGCCTACTAGTATACTATCTAAAAAACAAAGGCCAAAAGTTTCAACAAAATAAAAGATCAAATGACCCCTAGCCATCCAAAACAGATATCATAAAGTTTCAAGCACTTCTGTAAAATTTCATCTTCACTTAATGCCTAGTTGTTCTTATTAAGATACAAAAGCCCAAACACTTCTGTTTTTAGATGTTTTTGTTTTTTGTAACACATGGGAGGTTAATGATAACATTTAGAAAGGGCATAATTTCAAGAGAAGTTTGCACTGAAAAAAGTGAGGGTTAGTACTCTAAAATAGGAAAAATGTAGAAAAACTAAACAATTATTGAAAAAAATTTAAACAGGGCCGCCTGGGTGGCTCAGTCGTTAAGCATCTGCCTTCGGCTCAGTTTGTGATCCCAGGGTCCTGGGATTGAGCCCCTCATTGGGCTCCCTGCTCGGCGGGAGGCCTGCTTCTCCCTCTCCCACTCCCCCCTGCTTGTGTTCCCTCTCTCACTGTGTCTCTCTCTGTCAAATAAATAAATTTTTAAAAAATCTAAAAAAAAAAAAAAATTTAAACAAATCACCAAATAAAAGCACTGAAGTCTATAAGGCCTTTTAAAGTAGTAAAAACAGGGGTGCCTGGGTGGTTCAGTTAGTTAAGCGTCTGACTCTTGATTTCAGCTCAGGCCATGATCTTCGGGCTCATGGGATGAAGTTCTGAGTTGGGCTCCAGGCTCAGCACAGGGTCTTCATGAGATTCTCTCTCTCCCTCTGCCCCTCCCCCTGCTCATGTTCTCTCTCTGCCTCTCTCTAAAAATAAATAAATAAATAAATCTTTAAAAATTAAATAAATAAAAGCAGTAAAAACAAACCTATATCCTCAACAGTCATCATTTTTAAATAATATTTTGGAAATTTGGACCAACAAGAAATTATTGTATTTTTTCTGTTTGTGATATTAAGAAAATAGGGAAGGGGTGCCTGGGTGGCTCAGTCAGTTAAGTGTCCGACTCTTGATTTCACTCAGGTCATGATCTCAGGGTTGTGCGACTGAGCCCTGCATTGGGCTCTGTGCTCAGTGAGGAATCTGCTTAAGATTTTTTCTCTCTCTCTCTCCGCCCCTCCCCCATCTCTCTCTCTCTCTCTTATAAATAAATAAATCTTGAAAGAGAGAGAGAGAAAGAAAAGAAAGAAAGAAAGGGAGGGAGGGAAGGAGAGAGGGAAGAAGGGAGGGAGGAAGAAGGAAGATAGGGAAAAGATTAAATAAAAAGGATGACTCTTCCCAGGCCAGTGATTATCACAGGTCAATTTTGTCAAATAGAAATGAATGCCAATCACAAATGTTTGCCACATTATATTTTAAAATTTGTATTCACCTCGCTAAAAAGAGTGGAAAAATAGGTGAAATTAATTTCAATGACACATTTTATTTAACCTAATATATCCCAAATTTTATAATTTCAACAAAATCAAAATAAAAGCAATTCATATATTTTACATTATTTTTGTGTATATGAAGTCTCCAAAACCTGATATGGATTTTACCCTTACATCCCAAATTTGGACTAGCCATATTCCAAGTGCTCAATAGCCATATATGGCAAGTAGCTACTGTATTGGATAGGACAGTTCTAGATGCTGGGAATAAAGCAGCAAACAATACAGACAAGGTCCCTGTTTTTGTGGAGTTTACCTTCTACATCAGTGAAGATACAGAAAAGTACACAAATAACAAACAGGAAAAAAGATCACATGATTTTAAATGCCCTGAAGAAAGTAAAAAGGTTGATGAGATAGAAAATGCTGGGGGTAGGAGTGCTCTGCAGATGTGACATTTAACCTGGGACCTGAGTGAGTGGGAAGCATGCAGGCTTGATGAAAAGCATGATGGGCAGAACAGAGAGTTTTTACAACAAATCTAAGGCTTTGCTTAAGCAACAACAATGAAAGAATGGTAAGATTAGAGCTAAAGAAGTAGAGAGGGAGAACAGTGTAAGACATGGTAGAGGGGTAAGCAGAGCCAGATCATGTAGGATTTAGGAGACCAGAATAAAGAGCTCAGGAGTGGCCAAGGGAGGAGGGACCCTGGAAGCACTCTAAGTGTTCATTCAAACCCTGCAGGGCTATGCTCTGTAAGTGAAGGCAACAGGAAATAGTCTTCACAAAACCTGAAACAAAGCCTTGAATAGTCTCAGTACCTAACTGGATAAAGGTGATCTTCCTAGATCAATTTTTTCTGCTATTAGAAAATCAAATCCACTTGGGGGAAATTAATCTAGAGCCTCTATACTTTTTAATGTAAAAAGTCCAGCATTTACTCCCAAATCATCAAGAATGCCAATAAAAAGACTAAATGACCATATGTTAAGGGGGGGGGGGGAATATATATATATACATATATATAATAGGCATTTTGGTGATCCAGATTTCTGAGTTGTCAAGATTTCTGCTTTATAATAACTATGATTAATAATGTTCAAAAAAACAGACAGTAAGATGAAGAATTCACTGGAGAACTGAATTACCTGAAAAATGAACCAAATTTTCTTGTAACTGTAGAGGGGGAAAAGGCAACAATAAATATACAATTCAATAGATGGGTTCAAGAGTTGATGAGATAGAGCAGAATTAAAGATTAGTAAAATGGTGGGGCTCTTGGGTGGCTCAGTCAGTTAAGCGTCCTACTCTTGATTTCAGCTAAGGTCATGATCTCAGGGTTGTGGGATCGGGCCCATATCAGGCTCTGCCCTCACCACAGAGTCCGCTTGAGATTTTCTCTCTCCCCATGCCCCTCCCCTTGCTCATGCTCTCGATCTCTCTCTAAAATAAATAAATAAAATCTTTAAAGAAAATTAGCAAAACGGAAAATAGATCAGCAAAAAAAAAAAAAAAGCCTAGATCAAAGAACACAGAGAAAAAGAAAATTACACACACACATACATATATATGTATGTAAAAGACACAGGGAGGCACCTGGGTAGTTCAGTTGGTTGGCATCTGACTCTTAGTTTCAGTTCAGGTCGTGATCTCAGGGTCATGAAATTGAGCCCCACATTGGGCTCCATGCTCAGCATAGAGTCTGCTGGAGTTTCTCTCTCTCTCTCCTGCTGCCCCTCCCCCTGCCCCCACACACTCTCTGTCTCTCGAAAATAAATAAATTAATTAAAAAACAAAAAAACATGGGGAATAAGGAAAAACTATCTAAAGTGCATCTTACTGGAGTCCCAGAAGGGGAGGAGAGAGAAATAGGAATTGGGTGTGGTTTTTATCTACTTAATGTTTCTCTCTATAGTCTCATGTTTTTATTACTTTGGAGAAAAGAAATATAGATCATCACCTCACATCATATATAAAAATAAATCCCAGATGGATTAATGAATTTTATGTAAAAAATAAAATTACAAACTAACCCAAATAAAAGGAACAGGCAAATATTTATCTTGCCTTTCTAATCACAAATGCAAAATCCATTAAGTAAAGACTATTATATTTGTCTACCATATGAATTTTTGCTTATGAAAAACACCATAACCAAAGTTCAAAGGCTACGGTTCAGATGAGAAAACAGCTGAACCAGGTGTCTGATGGAAATATATGCAATAATTAAAATCGTATTTCACAAGAATATTTAATGGCATGGAAAGTACTCATAATTTGCATTTATATTTAAAATAGCTTATTGACTTTCTCTCCCAGTGAATATAGAGTAACAAGGTCTAGATTTAGTCTTTCACAAAAAGCAAAAAGAATATTCAACAAAACATGTGAAACAAGGCTTTCATATACTGGACAACTGGCATCATAGTACTGTAATCCTTGAGAGGTTGGGAATAAGCACAGTGAGTTTAGAAATGTCTCAATTTAATGCTTGAAGGCAGCTTCCAAACTGCATCAGGTAGGAGGAACCCCAAGAGAGCCCATGATCTCACTGATGGAGAGAAGAAAGAACAGAAGTCAAGGTGGCCAATAAGGAAAAGAGAGGTACATGAAAAGAGCACTGGAGTTCTGCAGCGGGGTCCCTCGGGGCTTTGACTGATTACTAATCTGTGCACATATGAGACAGAACTTCCAAAGATACGGAGAAGAAATATTGGGATGGAAGAGACCAACAATTCTCAGAATCCATGCACGGTAGAGAATAGTGCATATCCCCCCAAGCCAGAGTAGACAGACCTGATAATACATGAGATAAAACACCTGTTACAAAGACATTCTATTTGTTTAAGAGTGTAGAAAAGAATGATCATGATTAGAAAAAAAAAATGTGAAATATAAAAAGAACCCAAAGGGTACCCCTAGAGATGAAAAATACATCTAAATTAAAAATATTTTGGGTGCCTGGGTGGCTCAGTCGTTAAGCAACTGCCTTCGGCTCAGGTCATGATCCTGGAGTCCCGGGATCAAGTTCCGCATCGTGCTCCCTGCTCGGCAGGGAGTCTGCTTCTCCCTCTGACCCTACCCGCTCATGTGCGCTCTCTCTCTCTCTCTCTCAAATAAATAAATAAAATATTTTAAAAAGTAAATTAAAAATATTTTCAACCATATTTCTTATAACATTCTTCAACAAAAGGAACTAGGGCTCCTTGCAGAAATCGCTGGTTCTATGAGTGGAGCAGGAACTATGCAAAATGAGTCCAAGCATCCTGCAGTGCCAGAAAGTATGGAAGGAGGAAGAAAAACAAGAACCACAACACTGATGGGAATACATGAAAGGAATACAGGAGCCAACTGAAGGAGCTCCCAATGGCTAAAGCAGGAATAATTTGAGCAACAAAATTAATTAAGCAGTATTGATTATAATAAATGAATATCCATGAGCCCATACTGATATAAATAAACAACTGAATAAATAAATAAATGGGGTGGGGGGGACAGACAAATCTTCAACAAGCACAAAAAGTTCCAAATAATTTATATAGATACTCTACCTCAAGGAAAGGGAGCATAACTCCTCAATGCTTAAATGTGGGCTGCACATAGTGACATCATTCTTAAAAAGTACAATATGGAAAAGGAATAAAAAAGACCAACTTTACTGTGAAGAAACCTGATAAATACTATCTCAGTAAGGTGGTCAAGGTTCAACATGAACAGTGATAAAGCATGTTATAGAATGTATTCTTGATATGATATGATAAAAACAACACTTATTCTCTGTGGGCTTCTTCCCCAAAACCCATAACCCCAATGTAATCAGGAGAACAACATCAGAAAAATTCCAATAGAGGGGAATCATACAAAATACCCACCCAGTACTCCTTAAAGCCATCAAGATCATCAAAAACGAGCAAAATCTGAGAAATTATCACAGCCAACAGAAGCCTAAGAGTACGTGACAAATAAATGTAATGTGGTATCTCAGATTGTATTCCGGAACAAAAAAAAGACACTAGGTAAGGTGAAAAAACCCGAGTAAAGTATCGACCTTTGTTCGACCTTAGTTAATAAGAATGTATCAGTATTGGTTCATTATTGTAACAAATGTACCATATAAATATAAAATGTTAGTAACAGGGGAAACTGGATGTGGGGTATATGGGAACTTTCTGTACTATCCTCATAAATTTTCTGTATATCTAAAATTATTCTGAAAAAGCTAAGCCTATTTAAAAAATACACTGGATAGGATCAATAGCTCATTAAACACTGAAGATGAAAAAAGCAAACCTGAAGTCATTCCCCCCAAAAATAATCAAAATCAGAGAAAAAAGAGAGAGAAATGGTATCACACACGTGGAACTGGAACCCCAGGCAAGTGAAAGGGTGGCAAAAAGAAGAGGGAAAAAAAATATTAGAAAGAATAATGGCCAAATTTTTTCCCAAATTTGATGAAAACTCTAAACACACAAATCCAAAAAACTCAATGAACCCATGGACCATACAATGGCACTTCATAATCAAATTGCTCAAAACCAATGATAAAGAGAAAAATCTTAAAATTATCTAGGGTAAAAACACATTACATGCAGAGGACCACAGACAAGAATTACCTACCACATATTTCTTTGTCAAAAACTAAGGATGCCAAGGGCACCTGGGTGGCTCAGTCGTTTGAGCGTCTGCCTTCGACTCAGGTCATGATCCCAGGGTCCTGGGATGGATGGAGCCCCAGGTCGGGCTCTCTGCTCAGCAGGGAGCCTGCTTCTCCCTCTGCCTCTGCCTGCCTCTCTCTCTCTCTGTGTCAAATAAATAAGTAAAATCTTAAAAAAAAAAAAACTAAGCATGCCAGAAGACAATGAGGAAACATCTTTAAAATACTGAAAGTTAAAAAAAAAAAAAGCCAACTTAGTATTCTATATCTGGTGAATATAACTTTCACGAACAAAGGTGATAAAACAGCAATTACAACAGTAATAAAAAAATGAAATACTTAGTCATACAACTAAAAAAATATAACTGATGAGAGAAATGAAAGAATATGTAAATAAATAAAGAATTACTCTAAGATGTATAGACTCAATGCAATCCCAATCAAATTCCAGTAGCTCCTTCTATGGAATTTGATAAGCCTACTCTAAAATTCACAAGGAAATGCAAAGAATGTAGAATAGCCAAAGCAGTTTGAAAAAGAAGAAAAGTAATGGATAATTTGCATTCCCTGATTATATTTACTATAGGGTTACAGTAATCAAGACAGTGTGGTATTGGCATAAAGACAGAAATGGATGGAATAAATAATCAAGATACACATCCATAAGTAAATAGCCAAATGATTTTTTTATATAACAATCATTGAGATATAATTCACATGCCATATAATACAAAGTGTACAATTCAATGGTATTTACTATATGCACACAATTATGCAACACCACAATCAATTTTAGACATTTTCATCACTAACAAAAGAAACACCATATTCACTGACAATCATTACCCATTCACCCTCAACCTCCCAAGTTCTAGGAAACAACTAATCTACTTCCTATTTACGGATTTGCCTATTCTGGACATTTCATATAAATGGAATCATATAATATGTGACCTTTTGTAAATATCTTCTTGCTCTTAGCATAATATTTTCAAGTTTTATCCATGTTTCAGTAAGTGTGTTAGTCTGGTTCTCTAGAGAAATAGAACCATTATGAGATATGTGAACCTAGATCTACATCTAGCTTTAGAGCTAGATGTATAAATGTCTATATATTGTTTTGTTTCTCTCTACATATTAAGAGACTCACTATAAGGAACTTTCACAATAATGGAGGCTAAGATTTGTAGTTAGCAAACTGGAGACCCAAGAGAGTCAATGGTCTAGTTTTGTCTGAGTCTGAGAGCCTAAGAAACAGAAAAACCAGTATTTTAAGTTCCAGTCCAAGTCCAAGTCTGAGGGCAGGAGAAGACTGATATCCCAATTCAAAAACAAGCAGAGAGAAATAATTCCTTCTTACTCAGCTTTTAATTCTATTCAAGCCTTCAGTGGATTAATTGAAGCCCACCCACATTCGGGAAGGCAATATGCTTTACTCATCTACCAATTCAAATGCTAATTTTATCCAGAACCACCCTCATAGCCATACGCGGAAATAGTGTTTAACCAAATATCTGAGCATTTATTTGAAACAAAATTAACCATCACAAATCCAATCCTTGTCAATCTGTCAGCTATACATATCTCCTTAAATCATATTTAATCTCCAAATAAAGACAATAACAAGGTCTTAATTCCTCCTAACATGATACAACTATCCTGCATACAACAGAAACACACTAACACCTTCCAAAGAAGAGGAAAAGTCCTTGAGTGACGCTCATTCTTCTCTATGAAATCTGTAACTCAAATACAATGATGTATAATAAACAATATTTAAATACTATGATATAAAGTAAGTATATTTTATGTTATATAATAAGGGAATAAGAGGGGGAAGAAAACAAATACATTTGCTATATACATAGGCAAACATATTCATAACAAAATACGGAGGAATATGGAATACTCATGACAAATACAGTTCTCATTTCTGTTACTGGTCACATGGTTATAGCTGGTATTTATAGCTAACTTTTTCCACTACCCATTCTGTATTCCCTTTGCCTTCAGTAAACCTTCGCTGGTTTTGTTTGTTCATTTGTTTCATGATTCTTTACATGGTGAGGTGACCTAACCCTTCAATTCCTGAATGGATTAGACTGTTGCATTTTTCCATTGACCTTACTCACAGGCCGTGGTAATACTAGAGACACCCTAAGGGGTCGCCTGTATTCCAGAAATACTTTTCCTTACCTCCATTATAGAGTAGTACTCTAATTTCTCCTTGGTAGTCAGGATCAATCATCCCAACCACCACAGTAACTACCTTTTCGTCTGTTAATTCAGTGGCATGAGGAGCCCAAAGTGGCTAAGCAGCAGTCTTACCTTCCAGTCCAATTGAATCATTGTTGTATATCCTGGTTGAAGCATTTCTCCCTTTGGAACTAAGACCTCTAGGCCAACAGAGCATAAGGTCAAAAGAACAGGAAGCAAAGATTATCCTAGTAAGTAACTAGGGTTAAAAGTGAGGGATGCCACTCCCATTTTCAACCCCTAATTCCTAGACCCATGAATTCTGGTCAGGGGAGAAATATCACCATGTACTGGATGCTGACTCAGAGCATATACAGCTTTCTAGAGAACCCTGTCCCAAACCTAAAAGGTTTTGCCACCTAGTTTGCACTATAACGGAGTCTTCAAAAGGCCATTCCACTACCTTACAAAGCCAGCTGCTTCAGGATGGTGGAAGCATGGTAAGACCACAGAATTCCATGAGTATAAGTTCACTGCCACACTTCTTTTGCTCTTAAGTAAGTTCCTGGATCTAAGCAAGGTTGTGAGAAATAGCATGATGATAGATAAGCCATTCTATAAGGCCACCGATGGTAGTCTTGTTAGAAGCATTGCTTACAAGGAAAGCAAATGCATATTCAGTATCTATTCTATTAAGGACAAAATACTGCCTCTTCCATGATGGAAAAAGTCCAGTGTAATCCACCTGCCACCAGGAAGCTTGTTGATCTACCCTTGGGGATACTGCCATATCAGGGGCTCAGTACTGGTCTCACTGGTCTCACCACTGGGGGGTGGCCATAGCTAGGCTGGCCTTGATGAGTAGAAGTCCATGTTGTTGAGCCTATGCATAACCTCCATCCTTGCCACCATGGCCACTTTGTTCGTAAGTCCATTAGGCAATGACAGGGGTGCCTGAAGAAAGAGGCTGACTGGTATCCACAGAAGTTATCCTATACGTTTAATTATTAAAACCCTTCTCTGATGAGGTTAACCTCTGGTGAGCATTCACATGGAACACAGATATCTTCATATTTTTTGCTCATTCAGAGAGATTTATCCACATACCTCTTCCCCAAATTTCATTGTTGCCAGTTTTCCATTCATGTTTCCTCCAAGCCCCTGACCATCCAGCCAAATCATTGGCCACAACCCATGAATCAGATTATAATTGCATGTCTGGCCATTTCTCCTTCCAAGCAAAGTGAATAACCAGGATCACTACTCAAAGTTCCGCCCAATGGGAGGATTTCCCTTCACCAGGGATGTGCAGAGAGTACTGCAGTTTTGCACTTTAGGGTGGTGCCTGAATATCATGCAGAACTATATATAAACCAGGCTTGGTTTTTTTCTTCCTCTGTCAGCTGATCATAGCTTTATTCCTTAAGAGACAAGAAAAAGAAGAGCAAACCAAAACGTAGCAGAGGGAAGAAATAATAAAAAGTAGAGAAGAGATTAATGAAACAAATAACAAAACAATAGAAAGAATCACAAAACTAAAAGTCAGTTCTTTGAAAAGATCAACAAAATTGAGGAAGAAAAAGAGAGAAGACACAAGTGACTAAAATCAGAAATGAAAGTGGAGACATTACTACCAACATCACAGAAACAAAAAAGGGTTACAAAAGAATACAAATAATTGTGTGCCAACAAATTAGATAACTTATATGAAAGAGAAAATTTTCCAGAAACACACCTATTACCAATAATGACTCAAGAAAAAATTTAAAAAGTGAACAGACCTATAGTAAGTAAAGAGATTAAATCAGTAATCAAAAACCTCACTATAGGGGCACCTGAGTGGCTCAGCCTGTTAAGCATCCGACTCTTGATTTTGGCACAGGTCATGATCTCAGGGTTGTGAGATCGAGTTCCATGTGGGGCTCTGTGCTGGGCGTGGAGCCTACTTAAGATTCTCTCTCTCTCTCTGCCCCTTCCCCCCCCCCCCCCAAGCCCCCAACCCCGCTCACGCTTCAGTGCTTCTCTCTCTCTCAAAACAAAAACAAAAAACCAAACTCACTATAAAGAAAGGATGGCTTCTCTGGTAAATTCTACCAAACATCTGAAGAAGAATTAACACTGATTCTCCCCAAACTCTTCCACTCAATGAAAGAGGATGGGAAAGTTCTTAACTCATTCTATAAGGCCAGCATTACACTGATACCAAAGCCAGACAAAGAAACCACGAGAAAAGAAAACTAAAGACTAATAACCTATGATTATCAATGTAGAAATCATGAACAAAATATTAGCAATCTAAACCTAAAATCATACTGAAAGGATTATACACCATTACTAAGTGAGGTTTATCTCAGGAATGTAAGGGTAGTCCAACATGAAAAAATCAATTTAATACATCACATTAATGGAAGGAATGAAACAAACCATATGATGATCTCAACTGAGGCAGAAAAAGCATGTGACAAAATCTAACACCATTTCATCATAACAAAAACACTCAGAAAACTAGGAATAGAATGAAAATTCCTCAACATGATAAATGATATTTATGAAAAACTATAGGTAACATCATACTTAATGGTGACGGACTGAAAACTTTCCCCCATAAGATCAGGAACAAGGCAAGGATGCTGCTTTCTCCACTGCTTTTCAACAGTGTAGTGGAAGTTCTAGTCACAGCAATTAGGCAAGGGGGGAAAAAAGTATCTCAATTGGAAAGAAGAAGTGAAACTATCTCTATTCACAGATGACATGATCCTATATAGAGAAAATCCCAAAGAATACATTAAAAAAGAGAAAATATACTAATAAATGAATTCAGGAAAGTTGCAGGATACAAAATCAGCACACAAAAATCAAATGCTTCTATATGCCAACAATGAACAATCCAAAAAGGAAATTAACGAAACAGATCAGCTGCAAAAATAAACTACTGGGACTACATGAAAATAAAAAGCTTCTGCAAAGCAAAGGAAACCATCAATGAAAGAAAAAGGCAACCTACTGATTGGGAGAACATGTTTGCATATGATGTATCTAATAAGGAGTTAATACCCAAAATATATAAAAAACTTATACAACTCAATACCAAAAAAAACCAAATAATCCAATTTAAAAATGGGCAGAAGACCTGAATAGACAGTTTTCCAAAGAAGACATACAGATGGCTAACAGACACATGAAAAGATTCTCAACATCACTAATCTTCAGGGAAATGCAAATCAAAACCACAATGAGATATCACCTTACACCTGTCAGAAGGGCTAGACTCAAAAAGATAAAAAATAACAAGTGTTGGCAAGGATGTGGAGAAAAAGGAATCCTCATGCACTGTTGGTGGGAATGCAAATTGGTACAGCCACTGTCGAAAACAGTACGGAGGTTCCTCAAACAATTAAAAATAGAAATATCCTATGATTCAATAATTTTAGTACTGGGTATTCCCCCCCCCAAAAAAAAGCCCCACCAAAAACACTAATTTGAAAAGATATATGCATCCTTATGTTTACTGCAACATTATTAACAATAGCCAAGATATGGAATCAGCCGAAGTGTCTATTGATAAATGAATAAAGATGTGGTGTATATATATATATATATATATACAATGGAATATAACTTAGCCATAAAAAAATATGAGATCTTGCCATTTGTGACAACATAGATGAACCTAGAAGGTATTATCCTAAGTGAAACAAATCAAAGAAAGACAAATACCATATGATTTCACTTATATATGGAATCTAAAAGACAAAACAAATGAACAAACAAAAGCAGAAATAGACCCATAAATACAGAGAACAAAGTGATGGCTGCCAGAAGGGAGGGTGGTGGGGAATGGGCAAAACAGGTGAAGCCAAGTGGGAGATACAGGCTTCCAGTTATGGAATGAATAAATCACAGGAACAAAAGTTACATCACAGGGAACATAGTCAATGGAATTGTAATAATGTTGCATAGTGATAGATGGTAGCTATACTTTTGGTGAGCAGAGCATAATGCATTGAGTTGCTGAATCACTATGTTGTATACCTGGAACTAATGTAACATTGTGTATCAACTATACTTAAATAAAATAAGGAGGAGGGAGGTCGAGGGTGAGAAGGAAGAGGAGGAGGAGAAAACAGATCAGTTGCTGCATGGAGGGATTGGGGGGTGGTTAATTGCAAATGGATTTGAGAAATATTCTGGGATGATAAAAATGTCCTATATCATGATTATGGTGGTAGTTACAAGAGTGTGCATTTGACAAAACTCAAAGAACCGTACATTTAAAAATTGATAAATTTTATTGTATGTAATTATACATCAAAAAGCCAATAAAAATAGATTTAAAAACAAAATGTATATTTAAGACCCTCTTTTTAAAATATCTGAATGTAGGGCACCTGGATGGCTCAGTCGGTTAAGCGTCTGCCTTCAGCTCAGGTCATGATCCCAGGGTCCTGGGACTGAGTCCCTGCATCGGACTCCCTGCTCAGAGGGGAGTCTGCTTCTCCCTCTCCCTCTGCCCCATCCCCCTGCTTGTGAGCTCTCTCTCATGCTCTCTCTCTCTCTCTTTCTCTCAAATAAATAAAATCTTTAAAAAAATATTTGAATGCATAGAGAAATGTACGGAATGTTGGACAGCAAAGTATAATATCCATGAGGTGGGTGGTGAGTGACTTTTACTTTTTTATATGCCTCTTTTTACTTTAAATTGTTTACAATATATATCCATTAGTTTTATAATCAGGAAAAAAACTATTTAAAAAATATGTAAGAGCATGATGCACTTTAGATTTATTTCCATTTAAGAGTTAACATTTTAAAGTATTGGCACTTACCATGTGAAACAGATCAACTTTTGACTATGACAAATAAAGGGAGGTGTTACAATATGCTGAGTTGACATCAAGTACTTAATGCCCATTTTCACATTATATCTCATAAAAGTCTGTGTACTAGAACTCCATTTTATATGAATACAACTGAAAAGACTCCAGAAACCTAGATCATAACTAAACATTCAAAGGCTATTTTCCAATAAAATTGTCCGGGTATGTTTAAGTAGAAATTTGGAAAGCTGTTTGGTTACCACAGGACCATCTAGATTTTAAATCAAATCAAACAGTAACAAGATAGTTTTAATAAAACCAGTAAACAAACTTCAAGTGATGGAAACATGGAGAAGCAAGAGTTGGCATGGATGTTAGTGATCAAACCCCATGTTGCCCTTGATCTCATAAAGAAAGACCTCCTGGCAGAAAAGGAAAAGACATCCTGAGAAGTATTCTCAAGAACAGACTAAATGTTAGGGATCAACACAGATGACAGTAGAAAGGACAGAGTTACAAAACTACACTAGCTCATACAGATTTGGCATCAAATCCTGAAATTCTAGGATTCATAGTCTAGTTTTGGCATAGTAATAGGAAGCACATCTAAAAGATTAGGTAAAAATACAAAGAATTGATTACCCCAAGCACAGATACCGGCTAAAGGATGAACAAAGGTAGAATCAAGAAGCTCATAGATAAATTTATTATAGAGTACTGACCAATAATGAATGGTTAAAGCAAATGCATTCTAATTCCACCATACTGGACAATGATGGTCTTTGGAAAACTTCCCTAACTATTGAGGTAAACCAAACCTAAAATAGCTTCCATGTATAGAATGTTTACCATATAACAAGAATTTTGTATATATTATCTTTAATCTACATTAAATACCCATGTCTACCTATGAGTTTGTGATGGCTGAAACAATTGGAACTCTTTACAGTAACTAAGTATTAAAGCAAGGCTTAAATCTCAGGTATGTTTCAGTAAAAACCCCAGGCTCTTTCCAGTCCGATGCTCCTTACACTAAGCTGAGAAAACTAAGTCTGACTCTAGGGAGAAGAAAGTAGAACGCAGAGAGTACCTGCTCTGACCCTTGCATGTACCACATAAAACATACTGACTCCAATTTGTTCTTTAGAAAAACTCAGTCTTCCTTTTCATGTAGAAACATTCACGATTAAGTTCACATTCAACAAAGATTCTCCCTACATAAATTTACAATGTGCGATTTCTCCTATATCCCAGGTCAAGTGAAAGATAAATATGGGTCTTAATTATTCTAAGCTCATTATCTTTCAATTATACCAACCAATAAGGAAAAGAATTATTTCATCTAGCTCGTTATTCATCTATCTATGAAACAGGAATAAGGATATCTGCCCCCACAGGGCAGTAAGAATTCAGTTACAGAACTTTTTTAAAGTGCTTAGCATGAGACTGGCATGTAATAGGTACTCAGGTTATGGTAGCTATTATTAATGTCACTTTTAGCCCTTGGAGGGGCCATCAACGTGACAGTCCTTTAAAGAGTCAATATGGAAGAAACCACCAAAGTAACAATCAGACGAACCCAGCACAGTGGACCTGAGGCTCCTGCTATTCCTACCCCCATGATGTCATATTTCATCTCACTGGCAGTCGATTCTTAGAGTTATATCACTAGGTGTTAGCTTCAACACAGTACTTTCTGAATCCAACTTTCAAGCCTTCCTTCCTTTCCTTCTGCCTTCCTTCCTTTCCTTCTGCCTTTCTTAGCTTGAACTGTACCTCCCCAAATGGGTTACACTTCACTTATGAGAAAGGAAAGTGTCAAATAATTCATGCATGAATTAATCATTTTAATTAATTTTTTCATGTGTGTTTGCAAAGGCGAAGATGAAGATATAGAGACATTCCTGCCTTCACGGATCCTGTTTGCTCAGGACATCAGCACAGTCAATAGCAATTTGGGACACTTCTGAAGTGTGTGTGTGTGTGTGTGTGTGTGTGTGTGTGGAGAGAGAGAGAGAGAGAGAGAGCCAGAATTGCCTTGTTACCCTGAACATAGTTTTTCAAATCCAATGTGTGATACATTAGACCTTTTACTTCGAGTTTTTACTGGCAATGGTACTAGAACAACCTTCTGAATAGCAACTACTGCTGAATTTTAAAATCTTCCTGGACTTGCCCCGAGCCAAATTTTAAAGGTACATCGAGTTTGGCTCATTCAATATTCAGAAACCTTATCTTACTATAAATTAATTTTACCACTACCAAACAGCATATGCAAGAACTACCGTAAGGAGATAAAATTTATGCCACTCTATACTATTAAGAAAAAAGAAAGGACACAGAAAAGTCAAGTTCTAAACGAAGACTTAACCTCAGCCAAGTTTGATTTCATTTCATCCCCCTTTTCTCTTGAGAGACTCTGTTGCTAAGTGGAATGAACTATATAATTTTTAAAGGTTTTTAAAGTAATATCCTCAATAAATTAGTTGAATATGCTTAAATAATATTTTACAGAAGAAAACTCCTTAGTTATTTTAATCAAGTTTTCTACTAGACTTATCTATCCTGGTCCCATTGGTCCCTGCAAAGTAACTGAAGATTTTAGTCTCCACAAACACATATCCTCTTGATTTACCACTGAGATTTCAGCAGAAGAATGTTTCACATACAAGAATTTCTTCAGTCTCATCAACTGGCACACAGGAATTGCACATTCCAAGGAAGAAGGCGATATTTATTTTTTCAGACCCTATTCCAGCCAACTACCATAAACTTGGTTATTCTGAAGGCTCCTTGTTTCACTTTTATTTGGAGTCTGCCAACAGGTGACTGGATACTAGAGCACATTTGTCTACTCCTTGGGGATCCTTCTAATGGGACTATAACTTGGAACCAGGATTCCAAGTGGAAAACCGTCAGTCCAGAATCAGCAGCCCCTTCAAGTGCCTCTTCCCACATTCACACCAGGAGGTGGTGTTCCAAGGTGGTCTCAGCATTGCATTGGCCAGCTTATTATTGGATCAGCAGGAAGCTTATTAAAAGGAAAGAAAACTCAATGAGCATCAGGTATTCTGCATTGGGCAAACTTAAGTTGTAATGCGATGTCACGTAAGGTCATTTGATCCTTTGAGATTTAAATGAAATTGGCTTGAGCCCCTATTCCACATCCTGCAGGATATGCCTAGCTTTCTCCAAGATTTCTACAAAATACCAGTCTCATGTTCTCATGGTCACATCTAGCTTCAAATTCTTTTTCTTGCCAGACTCTTGATCTCAGTTCATTTTGCTTTTATCTCATCTCCTATAAGCATTTTCTTTCCTCTGCTCCAGACATGGAACTCAGCTGTTTTTCTTTTCTCCCCCTCAAAAAAAACATGGCATTTCTATGGTAAGTAGATTTTCATGAAGGTTCTGGATGTGAGGGAGGTTACTACACATATAATTAAAAATAGTAATGGATATTGAACATCCTTTTTTTTTTAACTGAAGTACAGTTGACATACTACATTTTATTAGTTTCAGGTATACAACATAGTGTTTCTACAATTATATACATTAGGAAATGCTCACCATGATAAGTATAGCCACCATCTGTCACCATACAAAGTTACTATAATATTATTGACTAAATTCCTTATGTTGTACTTTTCATCCCCATGACTTATTTATTTTGTAACTGGAAGTTTGTACCTCTTAATCCCCTTCACCTATTTCGCCCTCCCCTTACCCCCTCCCCTCTGGCCAGCACCAGTTTTTTCTCTATAGCTATGAGTTCTTTTCCCTTTTGTTGTTGTCATTGTTGTTGCTTGTTCTTATAAGTCTCTTGGACTTCCTGACCTTCGGAATTTTTCACTGGTCACATTTCTTCATTGGCTCTTTTCTGATCTTTAACTCTTCTCCATCACCTCTGTTGTCTTGTATCTTTATACTTGTGTTTATTCTTATGCAAGTTTATTTTGTCTTAGTTCATTCATTCATTTTCTGTAGCAGAAAACACCCTTAGATTGGGTGGCTTAAATAATATTTGTCATAATTCTGGAGGCCAGTAAGATCAAGGTGTCAGCAGATCTGGTGTCTGATGAGAATCCACTTTCTGTGTCATAGATGGCCATTCCCTCACTATGTCCTCACATGGTGGAAGGGGAAAGGGAGCTCTCTGACCTCTCTTTTATAAGGGCACTAATCTCTTTCATGAGGGCTACACAGCTCATGACCTGATCACCTCCCAAAGTCCCTACCTCCTAATAATATCAATTAAGGGCTGAATTTGGGAAGGACACAAACATTTTACTCTCTGAACACATCATATTCCCATGTCTTCACTTTCCACAGTATAGTTACTTTCCTAAAGAAATAGTCCTTCACTTCAGTTAAGGCCATTTGTTACAACTATTAAAATACCTTAATTCAATTTTTAAAATTCTACTACATAACAATAAAAAGAACAAAAATACCACTTGCAGTATTCAGTTGTGGGGTCCTTCATACCAAAACTGTTTCTCTTACTGTTGCATCGTCTTCCAGCAATGCCAACCCCTCAATTTCCTTCAAATTCTGTAAACCAGAAATACTAGTGTCCTACAAGCATGTTCTTGGTTGGTTTGGTCTTGACAAGCCCCAGGGTTTATCTGTTTTTCATTTGAACAGTTGTACAAAAGGCACACCATTCTTTGCCACTGGTCAGGCGATTCCTCATAGCCACACAGCTGACATGGTTCCACCATTTATCTACAGTGATTTGAGCACCTGACGCATGATCCCTGAAATTTCTTTTTTCTTTTCTGTCTTTTTTTTTTTTTTTTTTTTGAAATTTCTTTTTTCAACCATAAATCTCTGGATTCTGGATTGTGATAATCTACCCATATCTCTGGACATATATCTGGATTCAGTCTTACAACAATCTACCTAATAAGAGCTATGAAAGTAATGCTTTCTGGGTCTGCCAAGAGCATCTCTTCTTCACCCAAAGCTGTCCTGATTTTACATGGCTGAGGGGGCTAACTTTACCCCATGACATCTTCCCTCACTCCATTATCTAGCCCAGGTTTGGACTATACTCTTATTTGCCAGCCAGGTCCCTTTAGTTTGTCTCATTTTACCTTTATCTTCCTTTTATTTTTTTTTTTTTAAGATTTTATTTATTTATTTGAGAGAGAGAATGAGATAGAGAAAGAGAGCATGAGAGGGGGGAGGGTCAGAGGGAGAAGCAGACTCCCCTCTGAGCAGGGAGCCCGATACGGGACTCGATCCCGGGACTCCAGGATCATGACCTGAGCTGAAGGCAGTCGCTTAACCAACTGAGCCACCCAGGCGCCCACCTTTATCTTCCTTTTAAATAGATGTCACAAATCCAAATGCTTGCAGAGCCAAGTGGGTGACATAAAGGAGGGAAGCTGGGCAAGTGGAGACATTAGCCAGAGGTAAGAACTGCCATCTGGAAGGACTTCCACACTCAGCTCCAGCTGACTGCTGCACTAGGAGGTGCTGGGCCCCGGGGATGCCAGAGTGTCCATCCCTGGGAAGTTTTATTCAGTCTGACTTGAAATCACCATTTTCTCATTTGAAAATGAGTATTTTTAAAAACTTATCAGCAAAACAAAATACGTTTCTGGGCCTAATGTTGCCCAAAGACAGCCAACTTGAGACTGCTGGCTCAGACTCAGAAATCGTGAGTCCTGAGAGCATGTTTCCTAACAGTATGGACGGTGCCCGCTGCCCCATCTTAATAATCTCGTCATCTTCAGCCTCACCTAATAGTGCTAGCCACACTGGATTCTGGGCCTCCCTGCCATGCCCTCTCAGATTGGTCCATACCTGCTCAAAGTAGCTCTTCCAGTCTTTCAGGACTGGTTCCTAATTTGCTTCTTTTATTAAACCCCTGGTTTTAGCTTTAAGAGGGACTTTCCATAATATCTAGATCTGATTTTTCTCTGAGGAAGTCATTTGCTTCCTTCTGAGTTTTGCCCCCTGTCATCTGTTCTGTGTCTTTGTGCCTCAGTTATTGCTGCTATCATTCCTAATACAGTCACAACTAAAATACTCCTTTCTCCTGGTCCCAGTTTTAAAAGAAATTACAGGAAATGTTTTTGGTTTGGGATATCTCCTTAGTTTTTCCTTTGTGATCTAACCTTTCCACAAAGTAAAATTCACTCCTCCCATATCAATACATGTTTCTTCCTTCATTTTTCAAAATTCTTTCTCCTACTAATACTTTTCTTACTGTATGACACAAATCAATTTTCAAATTGGTCTTATTCCTTCCAAAATAATAATAAAATATCTGATTCCTAACATAATAAAATTAAAAAAAATAATAAAATATCTGATTCCTGGAGATAGTCCTATGGTTCAATACTTTCTTAAAAATTCCCTTTAACTTCAGGGCTTATAGTAATCACAGAGGTGTTTCTATACTTCAAGCCAATATGATGACATAGCCTCTATTATAAGGACCTCTGGGTCCTTATCCTTTCTTCACCCTTATGAGGGGCTTCCTACAAATCCACAAACAGGACCAGGGCACTCGATTAAATAATCCAAGGAGAATTAGAAACCCACAGTATTTAGAAGGGGTAACTTCAGGAATCTGCAGATGAGACAACGAAGCCAGCAGTTATCCTTCAATCATGTTTTCCTTGATGTGAGATGAAGTTAAAAATAAGACACACAGGAACAGAATTAGGAACACCTGATCTATCATTACCAATCGATGACAGGACAAACATTCATAGAGCAAAATGCCAAGCACACCTGCTCTGTATCCCCTCTGGAATTCAGCTGATTTTTGTAGCTCAAATCTAATAGTCTAATTCTAGAATCAATGCCTAAAATGCAGTTATGGCCATAATATTAGTTCCTGCAACACACAAGTCAAGGATGGCTATAGTGGCTTCTCCAGGGTCTGCCCCTCTCAAGTTGTACTTCTGCCCCTGTCACTTTGAATTTCTAGCCTAGGGATCTTCCTGTGCCATGCATAATATATTGGAGGTTTGGACAAATCTAAGACTTCTGTCTGTGTTTATCTGACAGAGAAAATTAGGTGCAATGATGACTAGCTCAAATAAGATTTAAAAATTAGATTTATTCAGGGCTTTCTGAAACAGAATAGATTGGAGTAGCAGGACTGGCCTGATTTATACCTCTTCCTTCATTTGCAAGAAGAGAAACTGGAGGACAGGACACTTCATGCCAAAAGAAGCAACTTCCCTAGCCTGCTGATGCACATTAGAGCAGGCAGGAGAACAAAAAGAGAGTGGAGGGACCATCTCATGTACCATTTTTTTAACTGCCTATGGCTCTTAGTACAACAGTAAGAATGTCATACAAACAGAACAATAATTTTTAAGCTAAGTTGAGAAAAGGCAAGATCATAATTCTTATAAACTCTATATTGCATCTTCCAGAAATTTAGCCTCCACAGCTTCTAATGCACTCTCATAGCAGGGCCATGAGGCAGAGAGGTATTATTTACTTTTTACCCATCATCTCTTCTGGAGACACAGAAAAGAACAAGTTCGTTACTATAGGTCCAAGAACTAGACCCCTTCAAATTCAATTTGTTCTCTCAAAATCTGTATGCTTAATTGGATTAAAAATGAATTCCCATAAAACCTATGCTATTCCCTTTTTTCCACTTGACTATTATCTCTTTTACGTCATGCATAAATCATGTCTCTGACATTACGCAAGGGAGAAGTTATAAAGATCACAGGTATTTTCTCATACAGAAAACAACCACCATTTAAACTTGGCTACCAGCCGGCTCTGTGGCGCAATGGATAGCGCATTGGACTTCTAAACTTGGCTACCAACACAGAACACACACATCTTTACTAGCAGTAGGATGGAAGTGTGTTAGGAATCTTCAGAGTTGAAATCCAAACCTGGCATAAAGCTTTAAATTGGCCTGTTCTTCCAACATCAACTTCTGGCTCACAGAGAGACCTTCTTTCCTCCCAATATCAACTCCTATAGTCCCACAATCAAGCTAGAAACTGCAGGGGTATCAAAGCAAGAAGATGCTTTTATGGTGACAAAATTAAGTAGAAAATAGACATTTTTTTCCTTGTTCATTTTTTGAGGGTTGGAGGCACTTCACTCTTGGCTTCAAGAGTCTGTAAAGAACTGAAACCTTGATTATATTTTAAATAGTTGTGTGACTTTGAGCAGGGCACTCTTCTTCCATGTGTGTTGGTGGTCTCAGCTATAAAATGATGGCTTTAGACTAAGTGATATCTAAGAGATGCTTCTGATCAACATTCAGAAGATAATAGCTACCAATCAGTTCTGTGACAGCACCAAGGAAAAAGTCTTCCAGACAGATTCATCAAGGAAGGGTTCACAGAAGAAAACAGCATTGCCGGTACATCACAGAGAATAAGACTTTAAACAGTGGAAAAACATTCCAGACATAGGGACAAGATCAGTAAAAGTTGGGGAAAGGAAATACGTTGTACCTTCCTAGAACTGCAAAGAATCCTGCATGCCTGACTGCTGCAAAAGAACTTTTCCACAGGCCCATTCTCTTTTATGAAATAAAGAAATACATATATAAAAAAATCAAAAGCATGTAAACATCAATTTATATTTTTGTTATAACTTTCTTTAACTATAATTCATATACCATTCAATTCGCTCATTTAAAATACTTCAATGTTTTTTAGTATATTAACAGATATATTCAACCAATCAATTTTAGAATATTTTCAACAATTCACACCCTTTAGTTATCACCCCCAAATCCCATCAACCCCTTACCCAGCCCTGAGCAACTATTAATCTACTTTCTGACTTTATAGATTTGCCTATTCTGTACATTTCATATAAGTGGAACCATAAAGCCTGGGTTCTAAGTGGCTTCTTTCACATAGTATAATATTTTCAAAATTCACCTAGTAGTATCGTATATCACTGCTTCATTCCTTCCAAGGTTATATAATATTCCATTGTATGGAAATACCACATTTGTTTACTCATTCATCAGCTGATGGACATTTTTGCTGCTTCCACCTTTTGACTATTATGAATAATGCTGTTAAAGAAATACTCGTGTACAAGTTTTTACTCTCTCTCAAATAATATATAAAATCTTTTAAAAAGGGGGTGGGGGAATGGGGAGTGTGCCTGAGTGGCTCAGTCAGTTAAGCGGCTTCCTTCAGCTCAGGTCATGATCTCAGGGTCCTGGGATCAAGCCCCGAATCGGCTCCCTGCTCAGTGGGGTCTGCCTCTCCCTCTGCCCCTTCCCTTGCTTGTGCATGCACTCGCTCTCTCTCTCTCTCAAATAAATAAAACCTTTTTTTAAAAAAAAAGAAATATTCATGTACAAGTTTTTATGTGGACATGGGTTTCCATTTCTCTTGGGTATATAACTATGGGTGGAATTTCTGGGTCATGTGGTAATTGTATTCTTAACTGTCAGACTATTTTCCAAAGTGGCTGCACCATTTTACAATCCCACCAGCAGAGAATGAGAGCTCCAATTCCTCTACATCCTCACCCACACTTGTTATATTATCTGTCTTGATTATAGCAATCCCAGTGAGTGTGAAATGCTGTTAAGAGTTCTTTATATATTCTAGGTACAAGTACCTTATCAGATATAGGATTCGCTTCCAATCAGGAGGAAAAGTCAGATTAATATTGCCACATTTTAAAGAACAGAAACAAAAGTCTTCCAGTACAAGATTATAAATATTGTATTATTTTCTGCAAAACACATCTGAGTTTCTATATAGTAATCATCAAATAGTTTAAACTCTACTTTTTTCTGAACTTTCATTAAAGACATCCCCAATGGGGGTGACTGGGTGGCTCAGTTGGTTGAGCGGCTGCCTTAAACTCACGTCATAATCCCTGGGTCCTGAGATCCAGCCCCGCCCTGCTGCCATATGGATGTCCGGATCCCTGCTCAGCAGGGAGCCTGCTTCTCCCTCTCCCTCTGCCCCTCCCCCTGGCTGTACTCTCTTTCTCTCTCTCTCTCAAATGAATAAATAAAATCTTAAAAAAAAAAAAAGACATCCCCGATGTTGGCTGATAAGAACATAAATATGCAAAGACATGTATATAGGTGCCTCTACAGAGACGAACTTCTGACTACCCAGCAAGACTACTGCAGCTTTTATAAATCATGTTTTACAAATTCACATACTAGAATTACATTCAAAATAAGCCTTGGAAGACATCTGGCTACATGCTGTAATCATTAAAATGATGTTCTATGCTACAGAAAATGTGTTAGAGATACCCTCTATATGAAGTATGACCAGATAGTTTAAATCTCATATGACTGACCAATCAGTTGCTCCCAAAAAGTGAATACCACAAATCCTGAAGATATGTAAACACTGGCTCATTATAACAAGCCATTTTCTTGTTAGGCTGTGGTCTCTGTTAGGTGCTGAATGGTAAAATGTAATTCACTGGTCACTTTGCTATGGACACCAAAAGATTTCATTTCTGAGAATACACTCAGGCAAGAAAAGATGTTTTTAGATCACAGAACTCAGAAAACATAATTTTTTCTGTGTTCAAAGTTGAACAGAAGTGCTACACGGCCCCTGTGCACTTTATCTTTGGCTCTGACAATTCCAGCCAATGTCCACTCCCCTATTACCTTAAAATTCCCCTTCCTGGAGGAATGGAGGCTGAGTGCATCTGAAATAGTTGAATTCTACTCCACTGAGCTCAGCCACAGGCCCTGCATGGAAAGACCTGGGAAACATTAGCTTGCTTCTGGTCTGGCCATAATGAAAATAAATGAGGGCTTCAATTTAAAGTCGTTACTAAAAATTTGTTCTTTCCTCCATTCTAATTCTGAGACCCACTGGCAGCTAATTAGAACGGTTCCCAGCGTGATCGCCCAGCACACTGCTAGTGTAAACACCAACCATCTGAGTTTCATTACAATAAAGAAATCAAATAAACAGTGGACCAGAAAACAGTAGTTTGGGCATGGCTCATTACAGCACAATGCAGTTAACATTCCTCACTCAGGAAGGGAAAGAAGGTATCGGGCAGTGAGGCTGATGCCCACTGCTTTCCATTCTTATTAACAACATTAGTGGGGCTAGGGATTATTTCTTATCATTAACTCTGGAGAAAGAAGAGGCAGTGTTTTGTTTTTTGGGTTTTTTGGTTTTTTTTTTTTTAATGAAAAGGAAAAAGAAGTTATCTCTGAACCTTATTGTAAACAAAAAGAAAGGTAATTATTTGCTTTGGACTACTCACTGCTTCTCCAGTTCCTCATAGGATACATTGTTTACAATTTAAATAAGGAAAAAAAAAAAAAGAAAGGGGAATACAGTGTCCATAATCTGCTGAAGGTTTTTATTATTTATTCTAGGTATAAACAAATTTCTGTCAACATAGGCTGGGCATGACAATATGATTCCTAATATCTCCCCCCAAAATAATAATAAGTAAACATATAAATAAGTGAAAGAATCACTCATGTATTTTGATATTTTACTCATCTCATTCCCACCAACTAATATTTGGAAATATTCACATAAATAAATAATTATTTTCAGGGTTCATTTACATTATTTAGCATGACCTTGGAACTATTAAAGAGAAAAAAAACAACAAATATTTCTGTCTCTAAAATTTAACCCTGTTTTTAAGTAACTGTAAAACTCCTAAGACATCCATTGAATTTGGTTCACAAACTCAACAAAGGTATGAATCCTTTGGTTATATCATATTCTGTGAAGAAATATGAACCAAGTCCAGCACCTCCCACCATATAACTTGTACATCTATTGACTATGGTACAGAACTCATATCTGGCCCCTGGATCAGGCCACTGTTTCACGGCACATGATAGAAGTTAGTTAGCCCCTCATGATAATGCAGTTTCAATGAAGCTAGTGTGGAAACACCCTTTATTTCCTCTCTTAGAGAGTCTAAGTTTAGGTGTGCAAGTATCACATGGCTGGTATTTACAATTTTTTTTTCATTAAAATTGTTACAGACAGATTATGATACTTGTGGGAACGTATTCACTCAGAAGGTTCCAGATGCTTTGGGCTAAGATTAAAATACCTCTAAAATAGCCTCTTTATGTTCCCACTTGGACTACTCTAAAAAGCTGTTGCATAAAAGGACCCAAACCAAGATCCTAAACCGCATGAGTCAATAACTGAAGAAAAGTCACACACACAAAAAAGCAAATAGTATTCAAGCAAATCATGTTAGGAAGAAAAGAGCTAAATCAATGGAACTAAGAGCTAAAATGCATGCTCTAACCTTGAGATTCATTTTAATCTGTGGAAGGAAACAATCACTCATCTCTCAGAAAAAAAAAAAAAAAAGAATAAAGAAACAGGGAGGCATTTGTCTACAGCAGTTGCTTAGTAAGGAACTTCAAGAAAAAAAGTCTGCCTTCATATAACAATTTAAAGTATTGTTTTGGAATTAACTGTCTATCAATCATCTACATGGTGAAAGAAAATGAAAGCCATGCAGTTGCAGGATTATAATGTTCACTGGAGTTGAATGGCGAGCCTACTGCTCCTTTAGAAGTTCCCCTTGGGGGCGCCTGGGTGGCTCAGTTGGTTGGGCGACTGCCTTCAGCTCAGGTCATTATCCCAGGGTTCTGGGATCAGGTCCGCATCGGGCTCCTTGCTCAGCCGGGAGCCTGCTTCTCCCTCTGCCTGCCGCTCCCCCTGCTTGTGCTCGCTCTCTCACAAATGCAAAAAAAAAAAAAATCTAGAAGTTCCCTTTGCATACACGTTCTCTCAAGACTGGAATAATGTTGAAAATAGTCTAGGGGTGCCTGGGTGGCTCAGTCGTTAAGCGTCTGCCTTCGGCTCAGGTCATGATCCCAGGGTCCTGGGATCGAGCCCCACATCAGGCTCCCTGCTCAGTGGGGAGCCTGCTTCTCCCTCTCCCACTCCACCTGCCTGTGTTCCCTCTCTCCTGTCTCTCTCTCTCTCTGTCAAATAAATAAATAAAATAAAATAAAATAAAGAAAATAGTCTAATAGTGTCATGAATACCAAAAGGATGACAACCACGATACCCTCTAATTTTACTTTGCATTAGATAGTATTTTTCTTTCAGAGCACTTTTATTACTAATTTTTCATAACAGGAGGACATCGTCCAAATGTAGCTCACAGAATTCTGACAGAACGTTAAACCAAGCAAATGGGAATGCACTGCTTAGCTTGCTTTGTCATGCCTCTTACCAACTGCCTACAGTGTGTGAAGTCTTTAAATATATTATTTTATGTCATCTTTGCAACCACGCTATCGAATCCACCATTCACATATGACGCCACTGAGAAAACTGGAACACGGACTGGCTTGTGTAGTTTCTCAAAGCTGGGAACTGGAGGAGGCAGGATTTGAAACCAGGTTTAGCTTTACTCTAAAATCCATGATCTTCCTTCTATCTTGAGTGTATTTACTTCATTTTTGTGTATAAATTATAAACTTTGCCATAAACTAGGTTTTAGAAATAAATACACTTAATGCATTGTAGAATATAAATATACTTAAAGCAAACTGTATGATGGGAAGAACATACAATTCTGAGGTACAGTGACCCTCATTAGAACACGCATTAAAGCATGCATATTCTCACAAACAAAACAGAAAAGCAGCCATACTTAATCTCAGATAACTAAACCGTTGAACTCTACAGGTAGAAATTCATTTTTTTAGGGGCACCTGGCTGGCTGTGCTGGTAGAACATGTGACTCTTGATCTCAGGGTTGTGAGTTCGAGACCCATGTTAGTTAAGGTACAGGGATTACTTAAAAATAAAATCTTAAAAAAAAAGAAATTAATTTTTTAAATCTCAGATTGCTTTTCTTCTGCCACATGGTATGTTCATGGAATGTGGATCCCAGCAATGAAAGGTTACACAGAAACTGAAATAATCTAAAGAAAGCAAAACTCACATAAAACTTGTCGAGGTAAAACAAAGGGAATGAAGAACTGATTCCCAGGTTATTCTCCGTTTGGGATTATTCATATGTCTTTCAGAAAGTCACTGAGAAAAACTGAAAAGGAGTTAACACATTATGATAAAATGTGCCTGGAAAGAAAAAGAAAGACTTTCTTTTTTAAATCTTTTTTCTGCCACAAAGCAGTTGCCTGAGCTTTGGTATGATAAAGCACTTACACCTTCTGCCATTTTACATCTGTAATATTAAGGGTTTGAGCTCAGATTTCCCTTCTATTTCTGATGTTCTATTAGGCTGTGAACCATAAAAAGAACCTCAATGTTGTCCATCATGGTTTTAATGTAGCAGCAGGCAAATTCTTCTGTCTCTCCAAATCACAAATGTCCCTGAAACTCAGTTTAATTGTCCGAAGTCCACTCAAGTAAGGAAAGCAACAGCTGCCATCAGAAGCTTACAATACCAAGTTTAGAAGAGTGTGTGTGTATGCACACATGTGTTCGGGTGTGTGTGTGTGTGTGTGCGCACACGTGCGTGTGTGTCCAAGAAAGGTCATAAATTTGACCTCCGGGAAGCAGCAAAGGTTCCATCCACAGTGCCTGCTGTGACAGCATCTGGAAATTCCTCACTTGGGTCAGTGGGGAGACATTCTCTGTTTACTTTGCTTTCGTTTTATACCCATGTGGTGTTGAGCATATCAATAATATATTTCAATCTCATCATGAAACCCTTTAATGATTTACTTTTCAAACCTCCCAGGCCCATCGAGCCACAGGAAAACCCATTCCTTTTGTTACAAACTGAAAGGATGACAGTCAAAACACAGACAGAAGAAAAAGCACTGGACGGAATATTACATCGTTCCTCCTGCTCGCCCACAGTAGCCATAGCTGAGCTTTCAATGTCTGGAGAGAACATGGGGAAGGCTGCTAACTTCCTGTAGTAACTTTTTCTATAAGTGACATGTATAGAAACACATGGGAGTTTTTACATGATTGGCAGTATTCACAGAAAAATTTTCTGCAAAACTGAATATGGCAATAATTAATTCTGGAACTCCTTAGTGCATTACTGCCTAAAAAATTTATAGACATTTTCATATATTTCATATTCTCCTGTGTAGATCATGCCAAAAGTTCATTTAATTCCACTCCATTGTTAGAAATCATCTGAATTGATAAATGGAGTATGTTACTGACATTCTGTCCTGCTTACCACAACTTTGCAGGGAAAGCAGTCCTTCAATTGATGAGTCACTAAGACAATTCTCAGTGACTGATAACTACTCATCCCTCCAAGTGTCCAAATCAAAACTTAGAGCATCATCTTTGTTTCATTCTCTCCATTCACCCTCTGGGTCTAGTCACTTTCCATGTCTGTCCACGCTCTCACCTAGCATTTCCCAAATCAACTCAAGTCCCTCTCCCACATAGCCATCATGGTCCCCAGGACACTATCTGTAGCCTAGATATTCCCTATGCTCCTACACACTCTCTTACATAGCTTTTTTTATCCACAACTGAAACAGAGCAATCATATTTAAATGCAATCTGATTGTGTCATGTACATGCTTGAGCCCTTCTTTTTTCACAGAGCTGCTCAATAAATACCAGATGATTTTAATGGAATAGCTAGTATTCCTGCAAAGGTGACTGTGTACAAACCAAAACATTAATAATATCTTCATCTACATTTGAAATTAAATAGGGCAAGCAAAATGAAGCAAAGAAAGGAAGGAAAGAAACATTTATTAGCACTTATTATGTACCTGGTATTTCATATACATGATTTTATTTGCCATGGGACCCTTTCGGTGTAGGCTTAAATACTCTAATCTTGCACAGGAGAAAACTGAGGTACAGAGAGACTAAATTTCTCGCTTTCAAGAGTTACACAACTAACAAACGTCAGGGCCAGAATCGCTGCCTAGTTCTAATATTTTACTCCATGCTCACCCCATATAGTAAAGGAGTTAATGCCCTCATCCATTCTTATGATAAACTTCCTCTCCACAGTGACACTTACCTCCTCACTCCTCAGTACCTTCCTGCTCTCTAAATGTCTCCCCTGTGTTCAAAAAGGAAAAGGGGTTTGAAGCAGTCATCTTCTGCCTCCACGTGTCCATCTCCACCAAATCACCACCCATTCATCCCTCAAACCTCCACAATACAACTCCACCTCATCCGTCACATAAACGATTCCTACTAAAGTCACCAATGACTCCTATGTCACAGAATCAGAGGATCCTTTTCGGTCGTCCTCTGTCATAAAGTCTCAAGAGCAAAGTATACCTTCACTGCTTTCTTTATATAAAACATTATCTTACCCCAGAACTTCCTGATTTTCTCCTTCTTCCATTCTGATCTCCACTTCTTAATTTCTTTATGGGCTCATCCTCTTCACCACAGCTTTTAATTCCTGGGAATTTCAGTCTGTTATGTCCTCCCTTTGCACTCTCCCCATAAGAGATTTAATATACTATAGCACAATCCTAAGAATCTAAGAATCACTCTTAACACGTCCCTTTCCCTCATATTGCTCCATACCCATTTCATTACATGGTTCTTGCAGGGCTTTGACCTCCTAAACATCTTCATAATCCAGTGACTTATTCCGATGTCTATCAATTGTGGCGTATCTTGTTATTGTGGAGGATGAGAGCATTAAGAAGAATAACAGTTTTATATATTCCTTTGGCCCCTAGAGAGGAGAAAGGCTAGATCTGACCCAGAGCTATGCTGATCCTAGACCAGTGACTTTAAAACACTTCTCAACAGATTCCTCTTAATGAAGTTCCTCCTCCAACATATTACTGAACAACTATCATATACAGTTCCCTGAATGATCTCTTTAATCTCTAAGTATGGCCAAGAAATAAAATAACATAGGTGCTCTATGGACAGAAACCTGGAGAAAGTCAGTGAGGCTATATTTAGGAAGATCCTGTACTAGAAACCTAGTCACAGGGATTCTGCTGAAATTATGTTCCCCTGGGTGGTGGTAAACATTTCCTGCTTAGGTTTTTTTGTTTTGTTTTAAGATTTTATTTATTTATTTGTCAGAAAGAGAGAGACAAAGATGGGAAGCACAACTGGGGGAGCAGGAGGCAGAGGGAGAAGCAGACTCCCTGCTGAGCAGGGAGCCTGATGCAGGACTCGATCCCAGGACCCTGGGATCATGACCCGAACCGAAGGCAGACGCCTAACTGACTGAGCCACCCAGGCACCTCTCCTGCTTACGTTTTACCAAAGCTTGAGGAGAGTAAACTCACCCACCCATCAGGTAAGGAGGCCATCAGAACAACAGCCTAATGTCCAGTGCTGTGACTGCCTTCAGCATTATTATTCTCACATCGCATGTTCCAGTCTTCCCAAAGGCAAAAGAGAAGTAGAACAAGCAAGGAGAAATTTGTGGCCAAATCTGTGGTCAAAAAGGAAATTTTGTTGCTATAAGGCAAAGACAAGAGAGGAGTAGGACTTCAGGCATCGCAGCCTGAAGAGCTGGCACCATGTTTAAGAACAGTTCCAGGCAGACAGAGTTGAAAGCACTGGGGTAGAATGGGTGAAAGCTCTACTAAAGACCTGGCAGACAAAGAATACTGGACTCTGATCATCCCTATCACAGAATGTTCACAGAGCAGAGGTTCCCTACACAGAGGAGCAAGGCAAGAAGAAGACTGCTAAGACACCTGCCAGTGCAGGAGTTTCACTCTTGGACCATGGGCTCCTGCCCTTTTCTCCAACTCCAGAGCAGGCAAAGATTTTGCCAGAGGGGTTCAGGGGGATAGGCAGTCCATAAAAACAGAGAGTGCTATAACTTTTCCTAACAGAACTGATGTTACATGGAACAGACTTTGGGGAAGTTCAAGCCTGAGGACTCTGTAAAGCAATGGAGATGTTAGTGGTGTCCCCATAGGGAGGACACTAACAGATTCATATCAACAGCAAGTGAAACAACAGACCACTAGAAGTTTAATGGAAAGGAAAAGGCAGTTCAGAATATTCCTCCTAGAGTTGGAGCATGCCTCAAACACTGGCAACACACTAAAGTGGAAAAGATGTTTGAATTTAATTGGATCGGACTATGGAGCAATTTAAGCTTGTTGTTGAAAACAATAGAACAATCAACTAGCAATTAGTGGAAGCTAACAGCTGGGTGTGATATCAATAGAGGAAAACCAGCCAGAAACTTAATGGGAAGGTCAGGGAAAGGGATAGACAAAGAGAGTCTGGATAAAACCATAATCATCCCTGTTGGTCAGGGAGATTATTTATGCACATGTCCAGAGTTGCACTCCCTGAGAAGTGATATGAGAGGTTGCTCGCTGTGGAGGAAACAGGCTTTCCTGAATGAATCTAGTAATAATTATAACCATGTATAGTTGAGTTTGTAACATATACACAAGCATACTATGTGTGATGATAACAGCACAAAAGAGAAGAGGTTATAGAGGAACAGAGCTATGTAAGAGTAAAGTTTCTATATCTCACTGGAATTTAATGATTATAAATTTGAAGTAAATTCAGATAAGTTGAGAATATTCGTAAGCCTTAGAGGAACCACAAATAAAATACATTTTTAAAATAGTTTAGAAATTATTAAAGGAAAAAAATTATTAAAGGAATTTAAAAATTTAGTGTAGAAAATACCCACTTATTGCAAAAGAAGGCAGTAAAGAAGGAACAGAAGAACAAAAACTGCTTGCAGCATATGGAAAACAAAAAGCAAAATAATAAAAGTGAATCAATATCTTTAATATCATTAAATGTAAATGGATTAAATAATCCAATCAAAGCAAAGATTATCATATTGGGAAACAAACACAATTCAACTCTATGCTGTTTTTGGAAGATACACTTTAGATTCAGAGAGATACGTAAAAGAATGAGGGAAAAAAGGTATACCATGCAACCACAACCATCAACTATAAGAGAGAAGAAGTGATGTACTAATATATATCAGTATACAAGTATCAGGCACACTTTAATTAATTTAAAAGTAAAAATATTTTTCAGTATATGGAGGGACATGTTATAATGAAAGAAAGAGCAATCTATCAGGAAGATATAATAATTATAAACATATATGCACCAACAAGAGAGCCTCAAAATGCATGAAACAAAAAAATGACAGAATTGAAGGGATATAATATTTGAATAATAGCTGAAGACTTCAAGACCTGTTCAAATAATGAGTAAAACAACTAGGCCAAAGAGCAACAATGTTATAGAAGATCTGACCAACAACATAAAGCAAATAGACCTAACAGACTTAACAGAACATGTCACTCAATAGCAGAAGCACACATTCTTTTCAAGTGCATATGGAATATTCTCCAGGATATACCATATGTTAAGTCATAAGTCAAACCTCAATGAATTTAATAGAATTGAAATCATACAAAATATGTTTTCTAACTACAGAGAATTAAGTTAGAAATCAATAATAGAAGAAAATTTGGGAAATTCACAAATATGTAGAAATTAAACATCAAACTGACAAATAACCAATGGGTCAAAGAAGTCACAAAAGAAATTAGAAAATACTTTGATATGAATGAGAAAAAAGAAATGCAACATACTATAATTTGCAGGATGAATTTAAAGCAGTGCTTAGAAGGAAATTTATAATTACAGTATATGCTTTTATTTAAAAAGAACAATCTCAAATCAATAACTGAATCTTTCATTTTAAGTAAATGAAAAAAGAAGAGCAAACTAAACCCAAGGTAAGCAAAACAAAAGAAATAATAAAGAATAGAACAGGAATAAATGAAATAAAAATAGAAAAAAATTAAGAAAATCAACAGTCCTTTAAAAAGATCAACAAGGTTGATAAAGCTTTATAGCTACTAGACTAACCAAGTAAAAAGGAGAGAAGACTCAAAATACTAAAATTGTAAAATGTGAACAGAACACAGATCTGTAGATGTGAGAGTAGATAATGTTCAAAGATCCAGGCAGAGAGGGAAATCTGAACAGGTTGAGGACTTCATACGTGAAGGTGGGGTCAAGGAAAGAGCACTGACAGTTTGAAAACCAACTTTTAGCAATTCTATAGGCTCTGGGGCAAAAAACTAAGGCGAGGATTCAAACACAGAAACTGAGACAGAAATTCCTGTTCCAGACCCAGCACAAAAGGAAGGGCAAAGGCAGAACCAAATAATCAGAAACAATTCACAAATTCCGAACCAGAGAGGCCACAAATGATGGTAATATTTCAAATATTAAGCTGGAGCTTCTTTAATCCCTAATGCAAAGGTCAGGACTTATCCTAAAAACTTGTGCAATTGACATTGGGTTAAGTTGCCTCTGCCATTAGGATAAATCAACTTTGAATGCTGGGAAGTGTATAACGCTGGACTTCTGACCACTGTTTCTCTCTCTTTCATCTTTCTTTTTAAGGAAGTCACTTCTATGCAATGACATAAAGGACAGAACTATATATGGATAAATAACTTTTGCAAACAGAAATTTATCTATATATTCCAAACTACAATTTAATTTTCCTCAGGACTAAAGGATATCTCATTCTCTCAATTTCAAACACCTAAGTTTTCTTTATATTTAAGAGTAAAGAATTTAAGAGGTTATAGTTTGAGATGTAAAATTTTTATCCAGAATACCATACTACATTCTGTCTGTAGGTCAATAGTTCTCAAACAAGGCTGAATCCCAGATTTGTCAGGAAGTTTGTTTTGGTTTTAATACAGACTCCTACCTCCTAATGAAAGCAAGCATTTTTTGAGTTCTTTCTATGTACCAGGCAAGTGTAAGTGTTATTTCTATGCTACAGATGGGAAAATTTAGGCAGGAAAACTAAATAACTCCACAGTTACCTAGCTAGTAATGGAAGAGCTGGAATCCACACCAAGGCAGTCTGGCTCCAGACCTGGGCACCACACTGGCATATCCATCAATATTTCGGGGAAGGAGCCCAGAATGTTGTATGTTTTTAAAAGTCCTAGAGGATACTCATGCTCATCTGGACTTGGGAACCACTGTTCTGGCACATTTCTGTTTGAAAGTGCACTTACAAACAGATTGTGGTTCTTCTAACATCTGTGCTAATATTGTATTAAGTGTTAGGCATTTAGGGAAAAGGCTGTTTTAATTTGTTTTAGAAGGTTTCTACATAGCTTAATAAGCACATTACTCTAATAATAGACAAGATATCAGTGTGCCAGAAATATACTTCAATTCAATGATAAAGAATATTAATAGTACTAATAATGATTGCTAAAACTTACTGTAAAACATTGAGCTGAGTGCTTTATATTTACTATCTCTAATTCTTGCAATATTGTCACCATTATAAAGATGATAAAATTGAGGCTGTGGAAAGGTCCAAGGTACAAAGCCCAGATTAGAACTGCCCTACATTGAATACAAAGTTCTCCTTTTTCCCATTTGGCTTACAGACATCCTCTTCATACACGAGTATGAAGCAGCATCTTAGAAGTCCGTACCTGTGCCCATTTTAACTTAGCTCCTCCTTTGGAGAAGAACTTTGGTATGGTTCCTTCTACGGCTCAAGCCAATCCAAGGTCTATCAGGGGACTTTAATTTTCTTCTGAGTCCTACAGTTTCTGGAAAAGATAAGTGAAAATAATTCTGTTCCTTATAAGGTTGCTGGGTAGTAAAGACAGGATTAACACAATTGGATTCTGGAAGAAAACCAAGAAGAGATTAGTAGGATGTCAAATCAAGGAACTGAAGAGAATGGTGGCAGTGTGGTATGATAAAGTACTGATATAGCTTCTTATGTTTTAAACTATCAGCATGTGTTACTTTAGCAAACAAAAATAAAGGAAGAAACTTCCCTGAGTTAACAACTGTGTAACCCTTTGGGTCATATACTTGAGGAGACTCAAGTAAACAGAAATATATGCACATTTAAGTGTAAAAACCAGTTGGTTACACTCAGGATTTCTAGTCTCAGCTTAGTCACCGACACATATTAGCTGACCTTAGGCAACTTATTTAGCTTCTCTGCATCTCAGACTCCCTAGCTATAGGTCATTAATGCACCAATATATTCTATATCCCCTCTTTCCAGGCCCAAATAAAAATGAGTCATCTATATTTAAATTAGAAATCACAAATGAGAAGAAAAAGGATATCACCATGTGCCACGTTTCTAAGAACCTTAAATCCAGGAAATCAGATAAATCAAGTGATGTGAGGGAGTTATGTAAGTTTGCAGAAGCCCAGAAAGACCACCTTGACTCACACTCCAAAAACCATGTTGGGCACCCCCTCCATTTAGGGTGGAAAAATATATATATATGTAAAATATATATATATTATATAAATATTTTATATTTATTTTATATATTATATTTATATAAACATATTATAAATTTATATAAATTTATAGATATAAATTATATTTTTATTATATATTTTATATTTTATATGTTATATTTTTGTATTTATATATCTATACCAGAAGAGAAATGCTAAACTAAGATCCTCTTTGGTAGATTATTCATAGGTCTCAATAAGATTTTTAGATATCATCAAGGAAAGAACAAAATACTTATGAGATTCCTCTCCTAAATATTGCATAGCTAGAAATTCAAACTCTTAGAACTTGAAGTGGGAGTATTTGGAATACTGTTTACTTTTATCCACTGAAACTAAACATATGCATAGCATATGGCCCATGTATGTATCCTGGCCATGTTCTATTCTTTGATCTGGGTGCTATTTACATGGTGTGCTCAGTTTGAAAATCTATTAAAGTTATAACATAAACATTGACCATGTTTCTATATATTTGTTATACTTCACAAAACTTTTATTTTTTAATTATCACCAGTCCCCCAAAAATTTCCCCACAATCACTATCCTTCTGCATCGTGTTTGCTGATAGGCATTTGTTGCTCCATTCCTAACTCTCTGCACTAGTTGGGAAGTAACTGTTGGTCATTTAAAACATTAATGGTGCCTAAGGCCACTTGTAAGGCAAGCAATCTTATTTTTGCCACTCATAATATTCCACTCTATCTTGTAGCAATCAATCAAGGCAAACTCTCTTCCCCCCAGGATAATTCTGATGAAGTTAATTCCGCTCCTAGCTTCTGAAACATTTGACAAAGGTAATCCTATATGTCCATTTCATGTCCCTGAACACAGTGAAGAATTTATAAATAGGCACATGCCCCAAGTTAGGCCAGTCAAAGCCAGCAAAATTTCCAAAGCCTTTGTTTGATCTCTCAGAAACTTCCTTTCTCACTAGACTTACGTGAGGGAAAATAAAGCTTCAGAGTTGAGAAAGAACTGTCAAAAATAGGAAGTTAAGATTTCAGTCAACACCACATACAGTTAAGTGTTGAATTTAATCATGGGTGAAGCCAGACCTTTAGTAGACCTTTCTAATTATGAAAGACAACAAACTACCTTTTGTCTCAAGACCGTTTGTCATAGATATTCTGTCTCTTAAAACCAAGAGAGTCTAACCTAACATAGACTTCCCTTCAACAATCTCCATAAACACTGTTTATTTTAGAAGGTGTCTCCTTCTGACAGCTACTTCCACCTACTGTATCAGAAAAAAGCTCAAAGATGTTGAGAAATAAGATGAAATTCCAGGAGCTTTGTCTCTGATATTCTCTCCCAAGCTGAAGAAGGGCAATAAACATCCAGGTGACCACACAATCCTCTTGGCACAGGTCCTACTGTCCTCCGAGAGGACCCTTTTCTAAAGCCCTTGCATTCCTTCCCTTGGCCATTACCAGAGACGAATATAGAAACACAGCAATGCAAGACTGCCCTTACCTGCCAAATGGCAGGCCCTGAGTTTCCTGATCCAGAGGGTAAGGACTGGTGGTAGGGGAGAGAATCCATCTGGCTGCTGATGGCACGTAAGGCAGGCTAGTGGAGCATGGACCCCCGCATAAGAGGAAAAAAACCCTTAAAAATCTCAGATTCAGAAATGTATACTAAGCATCTCTTCCTTAGAGCTTAGAAGCCAGCCTGTGCCTCCTTAAGTTTGGAAACTATATCATTGGCAGAGGCAGTAAATAAATTCTCCTAGATGCCACCATTAAGGAGTTAAGAAACACCCTGGCTTTTTTTTTCTTTCTTTCTTTCTCTTTGGTATTAAGATAATAAAAGGCACACATTTTAAAACTAATTTACCCTCTAAAAAATTAAAGCATTTTTACCACTGTTTGCTTTTCTAGTTTCTTTAATTTGGGTAATTGCTTAGTCAACCTTCAAAAATATATATTCTGTCTTAAAAAAACAGCCAAATATGACGGATCACCTTCATTTTCATTTCAGATTTGGCATGCTGGACCTAGATTGTGTATTCTTTCCATGGCGCCACACCAGAGTCGGATACTTAATTAATTTCCTTTCGTTTGTGCAGGCTTGCACTTAAAGGGACAGTGTCCCATTTTGATGGCTTGCTTTTGGCTGAAGTTCAAAAGTATCACTTCTTAAATCTTTTTTTTTTCCTTCAAAACTTCCCAGAGTGCTATATAGAAAAAAAAATAAAATAAAAACACCCTGGTGTTTTTCTCCACCCTCACGCTTCTCTTTAATACCATTTCTTTTACTCATATTTATTCTTTATTTAAACCAATCTTTCCCTAAAAAGAAAAAAAAAGAAGAGAGAGAGACAGAGACAGAGAAGGAAGCAATGAAAGAAGGCACAAGACGTGTGCTCTCTTATTCCCGCCTTTCTGCCCCCCCACCCCATCTTTGCTTTCAAAGCTGGCGGTGAGACTGTACTTCATGATGATGTCAACTGGTCAGAATCACTGGGAATGATCAAAGACTTTTTGAACATTAAGATAATATCTTCTCACCGCAAAGGAAGACCTGCAACCTTCTCATCATATATTTCACACCATCCTTATGGTAAAACAAAATGTTCTGAAAGACAAGTGATAGCTAGGTGCATTTGGGAGTAGGTATGACATTTGACAGTTTGACATCTGAGAGGAAGTTAGGGAGTTGAGGGTAATAGAGACTGATAACACCAGAAAACATACTTACTTGCATTATGCAAGGTTTTTTTCCTACTGGAATCTCCTTGATCATTCAGCATACCAAGTTATTCTAGAACAGAATTTCCTTGCTCATATGTACCATACACCATGGCATTCAGTAGATCATATCCAGCAATTTTATATGCTGTGCCCTGAACCAAAAGAACACATTTTTGGGGTCCTTGGGTGGCTCAGTTGGTTGAGCGTCTGCCTTCAGCTCAGGTCATGATCCCAGGGTTCTGGGATCCAGCCCCGCATGGGGGCTCCCTGCTCAGCAGGGAATCTGTTTCTCCCTCTGCCCTTCCCCCCCCCATGCTCTTTCTCTCTCTCTCAAATAAATAATCTTTTTTTAAAGATTTTATTTATTTATTTGACAGAGACAGACACAGGGAAAGAGGGAACACAAGCAGGGGGAGTGGGAGCGGGAGAAGCAGGCTTCCTGCAAAGCAGGGAGCCTGATGTGGGGCTCCATCCCAGGACCCTGGGATCATGACCTGAGCCAAAGGCAGATGCCCAATGACTGAGTCACCCAGGCGCCCCTCAAATAAATAAATAATCTTAAAAAAAAAACCACACACACATTTTTAACAATGGATTGTTGCACAGTGATTTCTTTTTCCCTGCCTAAACCCAGCTCTCTGCCCAAGGAAGGGAGGTGGGGATGAAGTATTCAATCCCCACCTTGCAGACACTAAATACACAGCATTTTCTATGGAGAATTTAACTTTAGCCTAGTTCTGAACCTCATGTTTCTATTCCATTGTCTCTATGGCCCAACACTGGCTGATTTGAAACATTTCTCTCTCTCTCATTTCCATTGTGGTAACATATACATGGCACAAAATTTACCATTTTACTCATTTTTAAGTGTACACTTCATTGGTATTAAGTACATTAACATTATCGTGCAACCATCACCATCATCTATCTCCAGACTTTTTTCACCTTCCCAAACTGAAACCATGTCTCCATTAAACATTAACTCCCCATTCCCTTCTCCCCCCAGCCCCTGGCAACCACCAATCTAATTTCTGTCTCCATGAATTTGACTACTTACTCCCGGTACCTCATATAAGAAGAATCATAAAGCAGCTGTCCTTTTATTACTGGCTTATTTGACTTAGCATAATATTTTCAAGGTTCATCCATGTTGCAGCATGTGTCAGAATTTCCTTTTTTAATACTAAATAATATTCCATTGTCTGTATAGACCACATTTTGTTTATTATTATCCACAGATGCACATTTCGGTATCTTTCACCTTTTGGATATGTGAATAATGCTATGAACATGGGTGTACAAATATCTGTTTAAGTCCCTGCTATCAACTCTTTTGGATACATACATACATACAAGGGGAACTGCTGGATCACACAGTATTTCCAGCTTTGATTTTCTGAGGAGCTGCCACACTGTTCTCAATAGCAGCTGCACCACTTTACCCTCACACCAGCAGTGCACAAGAGTTTGTATTTCCCCACATCCTCACCAACATGTATTATCTTCTGGACCATGACTCTGTTGTCCAGTAGTTTGCTAACTCCCGAGCAACTTCATCTTTTTTTATGCTTGAGAGCCTTTCCCCAACATCACCTAGATAGGATGTCTCAGTTGATTCTTCCTTTCCAAGTTGAACTGGAAGGTAGATACAGAAAACAGGGAAACTTGTGAATCTAACCTCCTGGTTACTAAGAATGAAACAAGCTTCCATGGTCTGAAAGTAGAGGTTCAGCTTTTATAGACTTGGTGAAAATAATTCTTAACTATAATCCAGCTGTCAGTGGGCAGGAATCTACTCTAAAATCATTTCTACAGTGAAAAGAAGTGATCGAACTTGGAAGGAATGTTAAAGTAAAGCAATTCCTTGTTGGTGGCCATAAAACAGCAGTCTCTAGTACCACCTCCTCACTCATCTTTATGGCCCCAGGCCCCTGGACAGTACAGAACCTACACTTAATATTTTATGTTACCCTTTGGTAGTGACTTTACTGTCTATTCTATATAATATATATATATTTTTAATACAACAAACACAATGTATTTTGGGGGTTTTGCTATATTTTTCTTATATTGTTAACAAAAACCAAATTATATACATTAGATATTATATCTATATAATAGATAGAACCACAGCTGTTATAGCAGAACCCCAACTTGCAAAAGTGGATGGATGATAAAAAGCAAACTCTAATTTGCCTCTTCTTATGCAGATGTCACTGTGTCTTCGAGATCTCCAGACCTTCCTATATCTTGCTCTACTTGTAGGGTCCTCTATGAGTTGTATTTTCCAAAACTGTTCTCACCATCCTGCTGTAATACTGAATTGTATCCCTCATATATTGTTCACTTTTTGCCTCCAATCCAGGATAAAGTTGTCCAGGGTGAATTTTTCTACCCATCTAAAAATGTATCAAAGTGACCTAACGTACATATTCAGGGAAGAGAAAAAGTGTCAGGGAAGAAAAAGCTCTTCAAACCATGCCCTTCACAATTTAACGATGACCAACAGCAACCAGTGTTTCAGAATGCCTTGTAAATGGTAAAAGGGAACTAGGAGGGTCCTCTATTAAAGGGAAATTGACTGTCTGATATATTGGCTAATAAAATTAGGAGGTCTCCCCAGGTAGCTGCACCTTAATCAAGCATGGCAAGTTAACACATCTACCAACAGAAAAGGCCGACTCACACTGCCAGCTTGATGCCTAGTCACAAATGGACAAAATACTCATGAGGGGCAAATCTTTTCTGTAGCTGAAAGCTTCCACACAGGAAAAAAGACAACCCACAATAGCAAGAGGGATCATAGTGTTGACTACTAGTCACCCTCTAATTTGTTAGCCACATACTTGCCTTCAGAGTTTAATCCCCAACAGCAAGAGATTTTTCCAGTGAGAGAGAAAATGAGTGGGAGAGGGAGAGGCAGGCTTCCTGCAGAGCAGGGAGCCCAATGTGGGGCTCCATCCCAGGACCCTGAGATCATGACCTGAGCCAAAGGCAGACGCCCAATGACTGAGTCACCCAGGCATCCCTCAATAAATAAATAATCTTAAAAAAAAACCACACACACATTTTTAACAATGGATTGTTGCACAGTGATTTCTTTATTACCCTTTATTAAGCACCTACTGTCATACACTGAATGTTCCTTTACTGGTGTTTGCCTTCACTATAAACACCATATAATTTAATCTGCCTATCACCTACTTGAGGCAAATATCATCCTCCCCATTTTGCAAGTGAAGAAACTGAGTCAGAAAGGTTACATAACTGGTCCAAAAGTACAGAGGAAATGTAAGAACTTTTATCCATTAACTATACAGATGTAAAAACAATGCTCCAAACTTGCACTAAACAAAAATCATGTAAACCTGGAGAAAATGATGTGTGAGCAGTACCCTGAATAACGTAACATTCCAGCTCAGGAGCTGGCAAATTATAGCCCATGGACCAAATCCAGTTCACCATCTGTTTTTGTATGCCCCACAAACTAAGAATATTTTTTATATTGTTAAATGGTTGAAAGAAAAACCAAAAGAATATTTCACAACACACAAAAATTACATGAAATTCAAATTTTTGTATCCATAAATGAAGTTTTATTAGAACATAGCCATGCTTATTCATTTGCATGGTGTCTATGGCTACATTTGCACTTCAGTGAAGAGTAGTTGCAACAGAAAGACCTTATAGCTTGCAAAGCCTACAATATTTACTATTTGCTTTTTTACAGAAGAATTTTGCTGACCCCTGTTCTAGCCAAAAGACTCCTGTTCAAGGAAACATGTCATGTAGTAAAGCCTTGATTATCTTAACGACCAGTGCATAACTCGGTGTTCCCAAAATTTTCACTAAAGGTGTAACACTAACAAACATACCCCAAATACATGAATCTGTGACTGTGCTAATAAGATAAATTTGATGTCAATTATTCACTTTCCAAAAGGATTCACTAGAAGATGTTATTTCTCAATGATTTTCATCCAAGTATTTCAGATGGGATTTGACTTACCAAACCTGATTTCATTCACTCTTTCATAAACATACCCATTAGGTAAAATGAGGTACACCTGTTTTGACAAACTCAGTGCAATACAAATCTGTCTTGAATGCCATCCAAGGGAGGTTAATTTTCAAAGGACCAGAGGGACCTCATTATAACCACTGCTCCTTCTGTCTTATACGCCCCATAACACAGACTCCCATGAGCAGCTTTCTAGCCAGGTCCCAGCATATTCAGGCAGAGTGAAGCTAGCAAATCAGGATTTGGCTTCAGCCAGCTCTCAGCCAGGAAAACAAGCAGGTTCTGGGGGGAAATTATCAGCAGAGGAAATAAAATTGTCAGTGGGCCTTTTTACAGAAATAAAAGGGTACAAGGTAGGTCAGACAGTATAGACAATAAGATTTAAGATACTCAAAATGTCCCATATCAAAGCCAGAGGAGACATAAGACTGTTTCAGGGACACTTACAGTGTTCCATTTGTTTAACACATAGAGCTTGATGGTAGGTATTCATTCTGGAATACTGAGCAAAAAAAGGTTCAGTCATTAACTAATACAAATACAAAATAAGCTCATGGACCCATGGGCCAGTACTGGGATATAAAATCAGTCCCTGGGAGGGCTGTTAAGTGAGAATAAGTTCCCTTGGGAAAGTAAAATGCATTAGATTTTCATGTGGGTTCCTGGATGAGTTTGGTTATGATGACTCAGGAGACCTCCCTGATATCTTTTTGTATATTTTAGAATTTCCTTGGCCACTGTAATTTAAAATTACAGTTTCTCCCAGCCATTCTTACTCCCTCTCCTGCCTTATTTTTCTCCCTAACACTCATCACCATCTGACAATCTAAATGTTGTAGTTATTCATTTGCTTATAGTCTGTCTCCTGCTTCTAGAATGTGAGCTCCATAAGGGCAAGGATTTTGTGTTTTGTCTACTGAATTCTCAGCCCAGTGTCTGACCCACAGTATGTACTCAAGAAGTTATTCCTGAAGGAATAAAGTAACTTAAAGGGGATTTCTTATCAAAACGCCAGAATGAATCCCCTTGATCCTTGTGAACTGCCTCCGAAGATGACCACTCCTCCCTCTGTCATCTTGCTCACCTTCCCTCAAATGGTAGGAATGCTAAGATGATTTCTAGATCTTTAAAACATTAAGACTAATTTGCTCTCTCCCTGGCTGCAATGTTCATTTGCTTTATGCTACCAGCCAGAACCAAACAAATAACCAATGTTCAAAAAGTCCAGCACCTGATGCTTCACAGGGACTTGATACATGCATGTAACTATCTGAATTACTGAATGAATAAATGAATGAAACAGATGATATGCAAATGAACTGACATGCACTGGTAACTGATCACCAACAAGAAGGTTCATTCTGCAAATTTAAATATTTAGTTTCCTTGATATTACTCTTTCCAGGTTCTCCTCAACCCTTTCTGATCTTTAGTTTCCTTCTAAAGATTATTTTCTTTTATCTTTCCCTTAAATGAGGATATATTCTGTGGTTGCAAAACATGCTAGTATTTCACATGTTGTTCCACATAAAGTAACACATAAAAGATGCTAACATTCTTACAGCATATGGACAGGGGAATGATAAAGCTGCTTGTGGCCACAGGTTGCTGGTCCTGGGATTCTGACGGCCCAAACACTGCTCTACAGTCCCAGGAGACCCAGCAGCAGCCACAGAGTTAAAGGAATCAACATGTGTGTATACTTGCAGCCCATCTAAGGCACACCAGGATACTGTACCACAGCAACCGGGAAAGTCTTCTACTCATCTGCTTCTACACTTCCCTGGTGAATCCTATTCACTCACATTTTTAATCACCTAGAGACCAATTAACTCCTATATGTATCCTCCTTCTCTAAATATGCACCTCTTTCTTAGCTCCCAGGATCCATCCAGAATCACATGTGCCACCACTGATTGGGTATGTTCTCAGGATGTTCCATACCTGACTACATCTTCTACTTAAAGCACACTTCCTACCACATTTCTCCCTCCTACGTGGCAATTAAGCCAGTGATCCAAACTAGAAACCTGGGAGTCATCTTTATTCATTTATCATCCTCCGTATGACAACAATCCCCGGGCCAGCCAAGCTATTCATCTCTCTACATCAGCTGCCTCTCCTTTAGTTCAAGCCTATGTTATCTTTCACCTGAACTATGCAAGCCTCCTAATGTGTCTTAGCTCCTCCAAACTACTACTGATGGGATGGAGTGGGCTGTCCTGGCTCATGAGAGTTGTGCTCTTCTCTTCCCAACTCTGGGTTCAGTGGCTTCAAGTTAGTAGCTTAAAGTCTGCCATGGTGGGAGTATTTACATCATGGAAATTGGCAAATGCTATCATCAAGAACTTGTTTTCAAACAGGAGGTTGTTAAACATTTACCAGCATATCATTCATTGCTCAAATCTATCCTCTACAGAGAATAATGTATTGAAAACAAAAATTTAGCCATGTCACATGTTTAAACAATTCTGTATTCCTAATTTCCCATAAGATTAATCCAAGCTCTTAAAAGGTCACAGGAAGAACCTCTGAGATCTACTGTCTCTTCCTATAGTCTTATCTGTTAATATCCGCCCCCCGCCCCCTTACACAAGCTTTCAGCAACATGGAACTGCTTGTAATCTCCGATATTATCAGGTTATTCCTGACTCCATGATTTTGTATAAACTATCCCAGAAGCTTGGAATCTCTTTCCTTAGATTACCCCCTTTTGTATGACTATCTCTTTACTCATAGTGTACTGTATAGTTAAGATAGTAGTTTCTGCACAAATTCTTTTCTGAGCACTCCTAAGTTATGATGACTACTTATTCTCTTCTAGGCACTGAGAGCCCCCTCTTCAAATTTCTACCACTGCATTTACTATACTCTCTTATGAGTCTATATCTCCCCTCCTCTATCCCCAGGGAAATACCTAACAGTAGGGAGTATGTATATTCATCTTTGCACCCCCAGTTCCCAAACAGTAACTTACAGGTATTTTAAATTCAATCTACATTTACTGTATGTATAGGTAAATGGATAAATAAATGAATGAATAAATACTAGATATGACTATAGTAATTTAACACTTTGAATTATACTGAAACGGGAATTCATGCTTTCTAGTTTACTAATTGAGATTCCTTAATTATATGGCGTTGTAGGGGCTCTTAGATTTTAGCCACACTCATACTGAAGGTCCTTGCTGGAGGCTATTATAAATATGCTCTTGTGAAGATCATTCGTCTTCTATATTGATCTATTTTCTATGCATCTGGCTTAACCACAGCAGACCTCCAAATAAACTGACCACTCATTTACAATTAGAAAATGTGTGTGAGATTGTGTGTGTCTGGGAAGTGGGGAAAGTCAGGGAGGAGGCTTAAATAGAAGGGTGTTGGTAAACTTCTGGTTACCAAGGTCAACAGTATTTGTTTTCTTCCTTCCTGATAGAGAGCCAATCACTAAGAGGGCTCTGTTTTATTTTAATTTTTTTTTTTAGAGGACTGTTTTAAAACACATTATATAATGTCTTGAACAGGTTTTCAGAATTGGTTTTCTCTTCTGTTATTTTTACATTAAAATGCAGTGAGACTCCTGTACATTAAGTACTACTGTGAGTTTTGAAATGCAGGACTGTGGTCAGCAAAGGAGGCAAAACATTTATTACTAAGAGACAACATTTCTTGAATAACTTTGTCAAAGAGGAGAGATGAGAGCTTCCTGAGCTGTAGCTCAACCAGCAGTAGCTAAGACATTTAACAGTATTCTTTTCCTTCCTGAAAAAAATAAGGCTTTTAGAAGGTTTTGCAGTAACAAAAAGAGCTTTCTTTTCTATACCTTTCTTTTGTTTAAAAGTCTCAAAGAAAGTAGTGATGTAGTAATTCCATGAGTATGTATTAGATATACTTATTTTACTAATATGGTATTTAAATATTTGAGAGAATATCAGGACATGATTCTGCAACTAAGCTCAACACCATAAAGAGAAGCCACTAATTAAATTTAGAATCAATAGGAATTTGCTAATGTCAAGGAACAGTTATTGAAAGTATTCTGAAAAAGTCTGATGAAAGATCTTCTCTCTACCACCCCCACAACCTCATCACCACCATCAACAGTACCAGTAACCATCTGTCTACCCACAGATATACCAAAAAGGTGACATTTTATTGCAAGCTTAACATTTTCTGAATCTGTCTTAAACCACAAAAATTATGCTGAACTCCCCAAAAGAAATGAAGTTGTTTTTACTTTTTCTTCATCTCTCTCTTTTTGCCTGACTAGTAACAGGAAGTTCTTGGAAACTTCCCAGAGAATGGCTGGTCTTGTAAGAGTCCCAAACCAATCTTGTAGGCGCCAGAGTCTTGGCACGTTTGAGGTACAGGTTTTAGAAGCACCTGCATTGCCCCTTTAGACCAAACTTCCCATCACTAAGCTCAAGAAATTCCCCTTGTTGTTTATTAGTCATGAGCCTGAGTTGGGGAAGGGGGTCATGGAAAAAGATAAAAGGCTTGCCCCAGCCAATATGTTGATCATATAAGATGTAGAAAATACCTATGAAGTATCTTCAAGTTTGCAGTCAAACTGGACCCCTCCTTGAACCCTGAGGTCAAGCTATAATCTATTCCCTATTTGGAATTTATCCTCCTGACAAATAAAATGTACAGAAGGAAGGAAAATTCATGGTATGGCACCCCATTATTTGTTATGAACAGATCCTTTTTTCACCTTGGAGTTCCTCAAGAATGATTTGTGAGGCAGTTCACTTCCATTCTTGCTTCAGTCTACACCAAACAATCCTAAATCCTTGAGTCTATTCCTTCTCTTTCTCCACTCTGTGGTTAGAATTCTGAAGGAGTTGGGAGACAACACAAGAACAACAGTGATTATTTGCAGGAATACCTCCCCCACTGCCTGGAGCTAAATAGGCTCTACCTGGTATTGTTCTGGACCTGCAGTTTTTACATTGGGAAAATCACAGAATAGTGTGAGGGTGCTAGGAGAAAGGAGACCCTCTGAAGTCTTTGGCAGGGGCTGCAAGAGTTATAAAGATCAGGTAATTCACTGCACTAAAGGAAAAGAAGGGGCTTTGGCCAAGTTGTGGTTGAGAGATTTTGTTTTGCTCTTCTTTTTCTTCCTTCTGTTAGTTTCCTTAACTTCCCAGTCCCAAAAGCAGCTGAAATCCCAAGGATATAACTCCCCTCATTAAACAAATGCATGGATTTCCATGAAAGTACCCCAAGCCCACAAAATGGATTCCTAATTCAGCTCATCAAAGTATGCAAACCCACCTTTAAATATTTTTCTGATTTAAAGTCCCATGGCTCTTTGGAACAAAAATGTTCCTAGAGAAACATATCAAATAATAGCTATAATTTTACATCAGTATAAATTAGTAAAATGATCAATGGCTAATAATATAGAACAATTACTGAACATCGCAAATGATAATAGAGAACAAAAACTCTCAACAATTAGAGTTTATTTTGAGCCTGGGATTGTCTGAAGTACTTTAGGTGCAGTAGCTCATTGAATACTTAACAAAATCCTTTGTGTGGCAGTCATGGTGGTTGCTTTCTGAATTCTAAGTGATTATCTTAAGATACTCATTGTAATGCCATCCTCTTTTCAGCGTTGATTTAGGAATGGGCATATGACCAAAGCCTATCTAATAAGATATGAAAAGAAGTCTGATGAGGGGCTTTGGAAATGATTTCCTTACTCCTAAAAAGTACATGCAAGAAAGAGACAATCTTTCCTTTTATATCACATCAATATCCCTGGATGTGACATCTGGAGTTAATGCAACCCACACTGCCACCATAAGATGGACCAGGGGAGAGAGAAAAAAAAAAAAATTGAGTCCTGAGTGGCATTACTGAGCCATTGATCATACTTCCCCTGAACCAAACTATCTTCCTGACTTCCACTTGTGTGAGATAATAAATTTCATTACTGAGTAGGCCAACATAAACTGGGGTCTCCTGTCAACTTTCAGCAGAAGGCATCCCAACTGATACACAATGTGTTTGATAACATTGTCTTCTCCATTCTACAAGTGAAGAAATTGAGGCTCATAAAGGTAAAATAAGTTTCTATGTCTCCCAAGCTAGTATATTTTGAAGCAGTGACTTGAAGCAGTCAGACTTCTAAACTCATACTCAAACCACCATGCCATGCTTTAAAAATATTACAGAACAATAATGTTAAAGAAAACAGCAGGCTGAGATTGATTCCATGGGTAAATTGGAGCAATATCAGGAGATGATAGGGCACTCTGAGCTTGTGGGACTCTGGGGTAATTAGACTGTTTGGTGCTCTCTTGAGAGTCCTACACAATTGTTTCAATAATTCAACTCAGAAGTCAGTCATTGAACCCATTAGACACTGTTTTCCAGAGGCTTACAGCTCCCTCCTATGTCATGGCGAAGCAAAGAGACATGCAGAGAATTGACTATAAAAAAGGCATTATAAGATAATGGCTATAAAATTACTTTCCTTTAAGGGCACAGCAAAGAGTAATTAATTTCAACAGAGAATTAATCTCTTCAGCCATTTTCCTCTTTCATGGCTCAGGCTAGTGAACAACCTCTCTCTGTGCCATTTCTCTCTGTCATTTAATGGCAAGTATAATTAAGCCTTCTGATCTTTTATTTCTTCCCCATAAGCCTTGTTCAAGCCAGTCATCTCAAAGGATGGAAAACATGGCATCCTATCAAGGCTCCTGGAGAAGGAATGGAGTGCCTTTCCTAATCAACCAATGGCTTGTCTAGTATCTCTGGCTATGAAACTGTAAGCAGATTGATGCTGAAAGCAATATTTATACTCATTCATTAATCAACCATTTAAATAAACTCTTTATCCTGCTACTCAAGGTCTTCCTCTATACATAGGCATATATCTTTCAAAGTCATGAACATATAATATTGAATTTTTATCTACAAATGCCATAGATTTGTCACTGATTGTTTACTCACAGTGCATCTGTCCCCAAAGTAGCCAGGCTGCTCACAGCTACCAGACAGTATAGACCTGACAGAACCCTAGGGGCAGAAGTGCAATTGTACCCCTGATAGAGTTATGTAAGAATGACCCCAACTATAACATCATTAAACATAACAGGGAATTATATTTTTGTGGGACAATGTGAGGCCACGGTTAATTGATAAACTCTTGCCCACCCCATATATAATTATTTTCTGTTAATTCTCAGTGTGCTAAATACTCATTTCCACAAATGCCTTAATTGGACTCAGAAGGGAAAAGTAGAGTTTTATAGATGTTTGTTCCAAAGAAAGGTTCACATCAAATTGCTACTAAAAAATGACACTGACTCTCATTTTAGAAGCATCCCTGCCTGAAGGAAAAGATGAGCTGGCCACATTTTAGCACTAGACCTAAGTCTATAAGCAACTCTTCTCATAAATGGTCATTGAGGAGAATTTCTTCCCACATTATATGTCAAAGAGCTTTTTAAAGAACTGCTCCAAGTGAGAACATTTAGAAATGCACATGCCCATATCGTAGGAAAGCCATCAACACTCTTGCAGAGCCATATGCTTGCCCTCGAGGGACCCAAAACTATTCCATTATACCAGAAAGTCTGTGGAATGTAAATCCAGGGGCCTGAAATGCTGTATATTTTTCAAGAAGTACAAAGTGGAAGCCATTGAGTCCATGGATTCACCAAATGAATGGATTGTTTCATCTGCACAAATGAACTGTCAGAAACAATGGCCACATAACACATTTGCTCCTGTTCCCCAAAGAGGAAAAAAAACCATATTCCAAATAAAGCTACATCTTTTTACAAAACTTAAGCAAAAAAGCATGAGAAAAAGAAAGCCTGATTTATACTCTAAAATCTGGATGCCTGAATTCAAACAGCATGGGCTAGAAATATGCAGCTCATTTTTTTAATACACATAAAGGTATCAGCTCTCTGCCTTCAGAATGCATATGGGTTCTACAACCATGGTTATTTGAGCAAATTTGCAAAAGCACTTCTTGTATTATGATGTTTTATTTTCTTATCACTTTTTAGTTCCTTTCTCCAATTTTTTTACCCCTAATACTTTGAGACAACTTCACCTTCTACTTTTACCCTCTCTCTTGTTTTTAGATATGAGCTTTCATTTTGAAATATTCAAGATACACAGAAAGTTATAATGAATAATCTAAGAAACAACATTTTGTCTTTACTTACCATTATTGTCAAATCTCAGTATTTTTTGAATTGGTCCAAATTTCTTTTAAGAAATTATTCTAAAATTGATGCTTCTTGTCCAAAAGTCTCCAAAATTATTACACGTCTCCCTTTTATTAAAGATCTTCCTGAGGTCACTAATGTCTAAAATTTGGTATTTATTATTATTCCTTTATATATATAGTACACAGTATTATATAGTATTTTTAAATAGTATGATACAGTACATAACCATATGCAACTTGTTTCATTGGTTGTTTATGTAAAAACATTCTTTGGGGAGGTGGCGGGCAGAGAGAGAGAGAGTGAGTGAGAGAGGGAGAGGGAGAGGGAAAGAATCTTAAGCAGGCTCCACACCCAGCATTGAGTGGGGCTCAATCTCATGACCCTAAGATCATGACCTGAGCTGAAAGAATCCGATGCTTAATCGACTAAGCCACCCAGGTGCCCCTTTGTAAAACATTCCTTTCAGCCTCATCAATATGTCACATGTAGCCTTGAGTTTTTCATTATAACTGTATAGTACTCCTTGTATGAATATATGACAGTTTGTCTAATTTCTTTGATAGTCATTGCATTCCATTTCCATCACTGTTCTTTCTTTCATCTATGATTTCTTAGAACTTTCATGGACTGGTTGTAATACCTCCTCTTTGAAAGGACATCCCTTCCATCTTAGGCAACAATAGAATAGATAAATTATCTGCACCTGTCTGCCTTGGCTAATTATTCATGTTTTTGTTTCCTTTTGATTTATTTTCATACTGCATTATGAATGAGTCTTGGGCTGTTATCTTTCTTTCTAAGCACTGTATATTTAGGCATATAGCTTTAGGACTAACAGGAATCTTAGAAGTCATATAGTCCAACCTTCTTTTCATAAGCTATGGCAATAGCAAGAGGAATTTAATGATGTGCCCCTGGTCATATAGCTGCTTAATGAACAGCAGAGTTGAGGACCTCTACTTGGATCTCTGTCCTTTCTTTTTTCCAGTATACTAAACTGCAGCTCACCCACTCAACTGAACCTTACTTGTTGTGTATCAGTGGTTTCTCAACAGTGGATCTTACATCCTGCTCATCAGAGCACTGTGGGAACATCCAAAAAGCGCTCATGTCCTCAGGACCATTAAACTGTAGATGAAGAGATTAAAGAGAAATGAAAACATTACAGGCAACTAAATGAACCCAGATATAACTAAATTCCAATAGCAAAAGAAGCAATTTCTCTCTGTATGTCTATATATTTTTAACAAACCTCTGAGAATAAGTTGGAGGCATCACACCACTTTACTATATAGTATATCTTTGTGTATTTCTTAGGAACAAGGACATTCTCTTACATAGCTACAAAATTATCAAAACACATTTTAGCATTGATACAATGCTAATAACTAATCCACAGTCTGTATTACAATGTTATCTCAGGACACCTGAGTGGCTCCGCCAGTTAAGCATCTGCCTTCAGCTCAGATCATGATCCCAGGGTCCTGGATTGAGCCCCAAGTCACAGCGGGCTCCGTGCTCATCAGGGAGTCTGCTTCTCCCTCTGCCCCTCCCCCTGCTCCCTTATGCTCTCACACTCTTGCCCTCTCTCTCCAATAAATAAAATCTTTTTTAAAAATGTTATCAATGATCCCAATAATGTTCTTTACAGATTTCCTCTCCTCTACCCCACTAAAAGATCCAACTCAGGATCGTACATAAAACTGTATAAAATTTGTAAAAAAAATGTTTTTCTTTGAGCTGCTTTTGATTCGCCCATTTATATAACAGTCACTGAAGATCTGTAGAGAGAGATCTCTGCTCTCCACACACTCAAGCCACATGGTGGAGGATGGATGAGGTAACATCTAATTTTTAATAGATTATGACCAGCCCTGAGACAGAGATAATCACCTGATACTATGCTGTGAGGAACCTTCCAGGAAGAGGTTACACTGAAGCTTGGATTTCAAGGAGTGGAAAAGAGTGCTAACAGCTTTCCTGGCCAAAGCAGCATGTGCAATAATAACAAGATGAATCATAGCCTATTTAGAGACCAGCAAGTAGCTCAGTAGTCCAACAGGGTAGGGGCTATGTGTGCATGTGTGGGTATACATGTATGGAAACATATGTGTATGTGTGTGTATTTGGCAAGGTTTGGTGCTCAATGGAAATGGAACTATGTATGGGCTATATCATAATAGACCTTGTATGTCATAATGTGAAACATGATCCTGAAAACAATGGAAAATTGTTGGAGAAATTTAAGCAGGGGGCCAATAAGGTGTAATTTGATTTCCCTTGTCTAAAAGATTAGTCTGACTGCAGCACTATATACATTGCATCAATAGGAGTGATAAATAAGAGTCTGAACTCGACCAATAATACTACTGAGTGGATTTAAAATATTTTAAAGAAGGAAAGTGGGTAGAACTTACAAACTGCTGGATGGGGGATGATGGATAGTGGTGAGAGGGAAGAGACTGTCCAGAAAGAGTTCTCTGAGTCCCAGGATGGGTCTGGACCTATTCTACAAAGGAAAACAGACAAAGTCTATGATTTCAGGCCACTGGAGCTTATTCTCCTAATATTCTCTCTATACTCTTTTGGAAACATGGAAAAAGTACATATTCCTGAGTCCTGCCCACACAGTTCCCTGACTCTTGCACACAAGCTTTCTTGTCTTCTAGAGGAGACTTGGTCTGGTCTTGGTCCATGCTCCCTGGGTGATCTGGCCACTTTCCTTCTTGCAGCTATTTCCCCATTTCTCTTAAAGTAAGTAAGCAGCACGCCATCTTCCTTTCGTTGCTGCTTGGGTCTCATGCATCGTTCTGCCACCTACTGATGCTCAACTTTATATGCCCATAAATGTTTCATATTTGGTGTTCAATATTGCTTAGGTGTTTATCCTTCCCCTTCTGCAAACCAATATGCCCTTTTTCATAAACCTGAATACGTTTCTCAACCAACTGATTATTTAAAGATCTGCAAGTCCCTTATTGAGTTTAGCAGTGAGCGCATCTACTCAAGAGGGAAGATGCATCATTAAAGCATTGAAGCATAGAGATGTTCTCGAACAGATGAGCTCAGTTGGTTTTGCTTCTCAATCTTCAAATCTTCCCCAATAACATCAGCTTAGGTAAACTTATTCTCTTCTCTATATTATTGAGAAGAATATATATTATCTACAATTTCAAAACATGAGTTTACAAGTTTAACACTATGTTACGGGAGTGGGAAGGGAAAGACAAGATGACCAAAGAAGATGAAGTGGAGTTAAGAATACATCTTCAATCTTTTCTGCTTATATATATGCACATTTCTTTAAATCTCAGCAGATTTCCTGCTTTCTTTCCACTTTTACTTTCACGTAGGCTGTCTCTAGATTTCTTTCTTTCCTATTCTCAATATCACTAACACCTAGCGTATCTAACTTCTGATTGGTTTCTCAAAATCACTTATTTTTGTTCTACTAAATGCCCAGTTCTACTAATTATTTCAAATCATCTTGATTGTTTTCCTTAATTCCATGCATATATTTCTGATATATTTTGCTTCTATTAATTTCTCCCCTTTTGAGAAAGATGCTTGATAAAGAGAAACTGAAGTGATAGGGATGATTATCTGAAAAATCATTTTCAGAAAATGGAGGTGATATCTTTCTCTCTGCCTTCTGTTATGAATCCGTCTTCCTAGGGGCTGTCTTCCAATGCACCATTTCTAGCCTGAGTAGACGCTTAGCATTACTGAAATTTATTTGACATGTCCCTTCTTTCTTCTACACCCCACTGTACTTCCACATTCCATAGCTCCTCTTAGCTTCCACTACCCCTCTATTTCAAAGTACTTTCCTCACAGTGTTCCTTGAGGTCTTCCTAGATGCTTTCCTTGAGGGCAAAGCATGGTTGGTAAACCTTCATTGTGTTCGCTACTTCGTTCTCCATATCCTTCCCATATCAATATGATAGTAGAGATAAGAATGAACAGGCCTCTACACCATGAAGTACTGATTTACTGTTCTTGCCTCCTTAGTATTTCATCCCTGTTGACTGGCATGTCATAATGTATGTCTTGGGAAGAAAACTGTGACTATGACTGTGACCATAATGGATCAGCCCTAGATTCCTGGCCAGTATCCAGGATGATGACTGAATCCTCAAAATCAGACGTAGGCTCAAATAATGAGCATGACTTTTGGCCCTGTGATAAAATAGTTTTGGATTTACATAAAGATATATAAAAATGTTCATCAAGGGGTTGTCAGAATAAAAATTTAGAACAAAAGTCCAACATCAGGGGTGCCTGGGTGGCTCAGTCATTAAGCATCTGCCTTCTGCTCAGGTCATGATCCCAGGGTCCTGGGATCGAGCCCCACATCAGGCTCCCTGCTCGGCGGGGAGCCTGCTTCTCCCTCTCCCACTCCCCTTGCTTGTGTTCCCTCTCTCACTGTCTCTCTCTGTCAAATAAATAAATAAAATCTTTAAAAAAAAAAAAAGTCCAATATTAAAAGATGAATTGATTCAATAAATTATGGAAACAAGTTCAGACTTTAACATGAGGAATTTGGGAAGTCATTGAAATGTTAAAGGATTTTTGCTTTAGAAAGAGAATCCTTTGCTAATGAAGAGAATAATTTGGAGAGAGGCAAGAATTGGAAAGTGAGTGATACTGGTAGCCTGGATTATGGTAACAGAAGTGAATATGAAGAGACATACTTGGGAACCTCAAGGAGAAAACTGGAAGTACTTCATGATTGACTGGAAGTGGAAGTGGGAGAAAGCTCCCACTAGTCAGGCATTAATCATAACACTTTAAGGTCTTTCTACACCTTTTTCTCTGCAGGGCCCTTCACGTGTGAACCTATATCACTCACAATACAGCCTTAGTAAGCATTACCAAACAGAAAAGTCTGTCTCCAGTGTCACCAGTCTCTTTTTGCTGTGCCCTAGCTTCCCTCCTCCTTCAACTTCTCTGTCTCCTTCAAATTTAGGTACTGGTGTCTAAATTTGGTAGAGTTTGAGAAATCAAGATTTGGAGTCAATCAGGCTCAATTTTTTAATTTTTTAATTCACTTCTGCTGTTTACAAACCATGATACTGGGCATGCTATTTAACTCATTAAGCCTGTTTTTTATTTTTGTAAACTAGGGTAATAGAGCATACTCCATAAGGATACAATAAGTAAAATACATCATATATATAAATCACCTAGCAGTGTGGCATAGAATAAATTTTCAAAACATAAGTTATTAATGTAATCCATCCAAGGAAAAAGAGTAACTTTAATGTCTATCTTTACATTGTTTAAAGTCGGATGGTTTTTTTCTTTCAGGAATATTTGTTTTTCACTCTTGCCTCTCATGATGAAATGATACAATCTGCCTCTGACAATTAGAGATATTTGTGGCAAAAGCCTAAGGAGGAAGAAGAATTTTTTTGGAAACTAGGCCCATTCAATATTTTATCATTCCCTCTCCAGCAACTACCTCCTCACCTTTGCAGACACAATCTATAAGCACAGTCCTATAAACAAGAAGACTATCTATCCCTGCTCTTTAGGTTTCCGGTTTGTGTTCTAACCGAGCTGTTGCCTCAGAGTGTGAGAATTAAAAAAATCAACTTCCTCCTGGCTATGGAACCACCGGCAAGACACCTAAATTTTCTAAGCCTCAGGGTTTTTTTTAACCTGCATTCTAAGAACAACAGTACCAAAACAGGTTAAATTAAATAATGGATAATTGGGTAAGTCAAGGACTTAGCATGGGGCATGGAATGTAACAAACAATAAATGTTTGCATTGTTATTAGTAGTATTGCTTCCTCTAACTTTGTTGTATCACTTAACTCTTCTCTTTCTCTACTGCTGCATATTTTCTGACAGTAGGCATTTCACATTATTGAGTACTCACCTTCTGTAAACATTCCCATATATTAAAATAATTAACTTCACAAATAGTTTCTTGATGAAGAAACCTGTGATTTATAAGTTTTTGTTCTTCTATTATCAGTATTTTCTTTTTATCTAGGCCTTCAATTTGGAATAGTTTTTCTTCTAAGATTTGCTATCTCCTTTTTCACTATGAGCATGTTTTCCTTTAAGTCCTTGACCAAAAGTGTAATAGCCACTTAAAAATTCTTATCTGGGGTGCCTGGATGGCTCTGTTGGTTAAGCGTCTGCCTTCGGCTCAGGTCATGATCCCAGGGTGCTGGGATGGAGTCCCGAGTCAGGCTCCTTGCTCAGCCAGGAGCCTGCTTCTCCCTCTGCCTGCAGCTCCCCCTGAAGAGGAAAATTACCCAGAGCAGGCCCAGGCCAGGAGGCCCCAGAAGATGGAAAGTTACTAACAATAAGCTAGAGATAACCAGAAGCCCTACTGGGTGCAAAGATAACCAGCCGTTTCTACTTCTGTAAACAGGCTTCCTGCCACAGGTTCCCTGCACTACTGTCCCCCCCTAAAGCAGCCCCTGCGCCCCCAGTTTAAACCCACCTACCAGCAGTCAGCATAGCCCTTGGAACCTGACTGCCTGCAGTCCCCTATAAAAGCCCTATAACCCCGTTGCCGGGGGCCCAGAACTTCGAGCATGAGCTCATCTGGGTCTGCCGGCGTAAAATAAATCTGAGTTCTACTTCTCCGAGTGTCACTTGGTCTCTCGCCGGTCTGATTATTTTCCACAACACCCCTACTTGTACTCTCTCACTCTTTCACTCTCTCTCTGGAAATAAATTTTTTTTTTAAAGATTTTATTTATTTATTTGACAAAGAGAGAGACAGCGAGAGAGGGAACACAAGCAAGGGGAAATAGGAGAGGGAGAAGCAGGCTTCCCGCCGAGCTGGGAGCCTGATGCGGGGCTCGATCCCAGGACCCTGGGATCATGACCTGAGCCAAAGGCAGACACTTAACAACTGAGCCACCCAGGAGCCCCAAATAAATAAAATCTTTAAAAAAAACATTCTTGTCTGATTATTCCACTTCTGAACCATCTTGGGATCAGTCTCCACTGATTTTTTTTTTTTTGTCCCCCTTGGGAAGGGCTTATGTTTCCCTGTTTCTTTTATATATAAAGTAATTTTAGTTTGTGTCTTGGATATTGAAAATATGTTATAGGGACTCTGGGTTCAGTTATGTTGCCCTAAAGCATATAGACTTTAAAAAAATGCAAGTATTAACTATTATAGCAAAATATTGTGGGACATAATGGATTTTTTTCCCTCCCCCTTCATCTCCTTCCCCATCATGACACAAACTCAACTCCTTTTGGGACCAGCAATAGGCCAAGCCAGGGTTAAAAAAAAAAAAAAAAAATTAAAGCAGGTAATACTTGACTGAATTCAAACTTCAAACTCTGAAATACATTTTTTTTTTAACCTTAGGCTACTTGGGGTCTTCCCTGAGCAAGTATGGCTCAAGAGTCAACCAGAGATTTGGGAAGAGTTTAAGCAAAGAATTTAAAGCTTCCCCTTTCTGGGATTCTCCTCTCCTACTTTCTAGATACTATGATCACCAAAGACTCCTCTGGCTTTCCAAGCTAATATGACTAAGATTTTGCATCTGAGCTTCAGCTGTTCTACATAATGCAGACAGATTGGGGCCTGCCCTCAGGCTAAAAGCTCTGAACAATGGGAAACCAAGTTGTTACCATTTTTCCAACATCAACTTCCTTTCACTATCTGCCTGCCTTCGCTTATTCTTTAGTGCCTTCATATATTTGCATTTTGTATTTTGTCCAGAATTCATTATTTTTACTTATGAGAGTATTGGTCTGGCAGGAGCTATGCAGCCTTGCTGGAAGTAGAATTCCCCAGTATCATTTATATCTCTCAAACAGAATAAAAATCTATAATGAAGTTTTTAAAAAGAAGTAAAAATAATCCAAATATTACCACTCTAAATATTCATGTTTTCCCTTCCTGTGGTTCTTTCCACTTCTTGCCCATGAATGTACTTTTAATTAGTTCATAAAATTCATATTTAAATTCCTATACTGTTGGCCCAAGCTTGTCATTTTGACTTCTATGTTCTAGTCTCTATAACACAGAATATGATGAGTATTTTTGCTCCTATTTTACAAATAGAGAAATGTAGGTATGTATAGTATAAGTAACTTCTCCAAGAGTGCACAGCAAATCAGGAATTAGAATGCAGATATTCTGATATACACTGGCTATCCTAACAATAAATTTCAAACATACACACACACACACACATAACCCACACAATTCTTCTTTTCTGACATTCACAGAGAAGGTTAGAATCCTGTGCTTATTCCATTCTAAAATTTACAGACATGCTTATGGGTTTCCTGAGACATGAAGATAAGAGAAATCAAACAGGACAAGCTTTACTCTTATTTTAAGTACCTGAAATTCATTTTCAAAAATCTCCTTAGCTTTCCCAAACACTCACAAAGTAACTTCTTTATAAAGTTAACTTGACTGGTGTTTCCTTACCTGTCCATGTCTGGTATCAAATTTCCAAAAACTAATATACTTCATGCTTCCTACACACAAGCAAATTCCAGACAGAGTAGTCAGCGCCCACACATGGGGGATGGATTCCCAGCAGGGTGTATGTGTCTTGGATTTGTGCTTTTTTTTTTAATGTGTGGGATTTGAAAAAAGAATGTTGAAAATGTCTTTTTCCCCATAACAGTTTAGGATTCTAAGTCATGTAGAACTGAGACAGCTATTTGCCATGCAATATAAACACCAGTACCATGGCAGCTCATACCCTTCACCAATCTTACTATGCCCTGAAAATCTCATTCGTTTGGAGATGCTGGTTCAAGACTTTATTATCCTCTGAGACTTTATTGTAAAGAAACACACCCTTGGCTTTCCTAGGCAGTTTGGTAGACTACCTCCATCAGGGGGAGTTAGGCTGTTGAAGAGTTAGCTACCAAGGAGATGAGAGGTTCTTTCCAGGTCTTTCTTGTTATATTTAACCTATTCTCATCTGATACCTCTTACAGGAAATTCTATACACATATCAGGCTGTGAGATTCTGAGAACAGGGATCCTATATTATTCTAATATCCCTTGGACTTTACAATATTCTGTATACAGCAGATATTCCATAACTTGCTAGATTCAATTGAACTATAAAATCTAGAAAAATTTGAATATAGTCTCTAACACTGTTTTAGATGGTAAGACCTTTACAACTCCTCTATTTTACAAATCTGATAAAAAAAAATGCTTATAAAATAGGAATACTTATTGGGTAAGAGCTTATACTAAACTTTATTTCTGTAAAAGTCCTTATCAATGCACCTTAGATATCTTAAGGTCAATCATAGCACCAAGAATACTACCTTAAAAGAAATACTTGGTGGTTTGATACCTCAGCAATTTTCCAAAGGGGGGAAAAAAAAGACTTCACCAAATATATATTCATATGTTGAAATTTAAAGTTAATTTGACAAGTTACATGCCACAAACAGTTTTAAAGGAAAAGAGACCATAAAACCAGCTACAAACAATACATTGTAATTCCAAGATAGTATTGATGCCCAAGAAAAGCATTTCCTAACAACAGGATTCCTGAAATATGTTCCTAGAGACAAAATACTAGTGGGCAAATATTTTCAGGAAGCAATATCTACTATAACTTCCTACTGGAGATTCACAGTGCACATTATCATATTACAGACTTTAAGAAGTTTCACTTATTTAATCTAGGATTGCTGATAAATTTTATTTTGTGAGGCAGTATGAGAAGAGAAGATGGAATCTGTATTTGGGCACCGTAGCTTCTAATCCTAGTTCAGTTACTTATTTGTGTAAACTTAAGCAACTGATTTTATCTTAGAGTATCTCAGTTTCATCATCTGTAAAATAGGAAACAATCTTTAACTCAATATGTTACATTAAAAGTTAAAATCAGGTATTATTTAGAAAATTCCTTATAAAATGCTTGCCACACATTTGGCACTTGGTAGCTGATAGCTTCTATTGTTCCTGTTGTTTTTTCTTCCTCTTCTTTCTCCTCCTCCTCTTCCTCTGCTTCCTCTTCCTCTTCCTCTCCTTCCCCTCTTCTCCTTCTTCCTCTTTTTCTTTTCCCTCTTCGTTTATTACTATTACTCCTCTCAAATGAACAGTGGCATACTTATCTCGGTTTAATGGGTTGTCAGTGATTGCTTTAATCGAATTTTGCTTACCACAGAGAACAGTGAATCCCAACTCTTACATATGTTTTAGTGAAATTCAACAAGAGGCAAATACATAAGCCCATTCTCATCCCTTCCTGACTGGTAAGCTAACAATGAATGAGAACTAACATGAAAGGGAAATCTATTTTGCAATTACTCTGGCTCACCAGCACACATTCTCTCTTGATTAAATGCCTTCCTTTGATATAGGTCATTACCTCTTAATGCCTGTATATATTCTTTCCTGAAGAATCACAAATTCCTTCGAGGCAGGGGCCATTCATTCATTCTTTGAATGTACTGGATTGCAAGGTGATATGGATGCACTTATTTGGTGTACCAATGAACAGAGTAGGGAGTTCAACAAATGTTTGTGAACAAAATCAATATTCATAATAATCCTATTTACTGAATTTGCCATCTACAAAGTCATGTGCTAAGGGTTTCATTTGTATTTCCTATGGTGAAAATCAGCAAGCTTAGTCCATTCTTGTCATGCATTAATCTCAAGAATTTTCACCACACCCACAAAAAAAGGTAACTCTGTGAGGTGGTGGATATGTGAATTAGACCAATTAGGGTAATCATTTCTCTCTACATACATATATTTATAAATTTATAAACAGATACTGTACACCTTAAATATATACATTTTTATTTGTCAATCATACTTCAATAAAACTGGAAAAAACTGAAGAAAAGAAGTTATATAGAAAATGCTTTAATATATGGAAGAAACAACATGTCCTAATGAGATGAAGAGAAGGGAAAACAAAGGTATTAATAGCTAAAAGTACAGATGAGACATGATGGAAGAAATTTCATTTGTTCTCTACAGTTAGGATTTGCTTATGAATGTATTAGGAAGGTTGTTATGGCCTGAATTGTGTCCCCCAAAATTCGTATGTTGAGGTCCCAACCCCCAGTACTTCAGAATACAACCATGTTTGCATTTAAGATCTTTAAGGAGGTGACTGAGTTAAAAGGAGGCCTTTAGGGTAGGGCCCTAATCTAATATGATGAATGGTGCACAGAGGAGCGACCAGGGCACTGAGAAAAGGCAGCCATCTTCAAGCCAAGGAGAGAGGTCTCACCAGAAACCAAACCTGATAGCATATAGATCTTGCACTTCCAGCCTCCAGAACTGTGACAAAGAAATTTCTGTTGTTTAAGCCACCCAGTCTGTGGTATTTTGTTACTGCAGTCCTAGCAAACTAATAGAGAGGGTCTATCATATGAAGTGATAATCATGACCAAAAAAACACAGTAAAGAAACCCAAGGGAATTTGCAAACAAACAAAAAATAAAAAATAAAAACCCACAGTGGCAGAAAAATACTCATATTCACCTGGAGTATTACGAATATAGTGAGAGATTGGCTGAACTAATACAGCTTGGGTCTAAATGACAAAGGATGTAAATTCAAGAATGAGGGATATGGACTTCATCCAGTAGACAACAGGAAGCCACTGAAAGCTTTTGAGGAATACAGTAACATGACCAGACCTAGGATTTAAGGAATTAATTTAGCAGCAGAGAACAGGATGGTTTGTAATAGGGAAGACAAGGTGAGAAAGCAAGTTAGAAAGCTAGAGCAAAAATATAGAAAGAGGTCAAGAGAATCTGAGTGACAACAAGAATTAACATGAGGAGACAGAGACAAAGAAATATTATGGAAACAGCAGTAATAGAACTTGATATAAAAAAAAAAATGCTCAAAACTATCCAATTGGCTGAGCTTAACTTTAAAGCATATTGCTTTTTTTTTTCTTTTTGAATTAACACAAATCCTTAAAACATGGGGTTGGTTTCAACCTGTTGAAAACAGGGGGTTGTAGTTAAGTCCTCTTGCAGGATCATTACTTGGTGTAATTTTCCCTCCTCGATTTGTTTTTTGAGAGAGAACAAAAGAGAAAGGGTGTCTGGGTCCTCAATTCCATAGTTCTGAATGCTTTCTCACTGCAAAGTTAAACATCTGCTTCCCATCAGGCACAGATGTGGCTGGGTTCTGCAGCATGGCCCGAGGATGAAATGCAAGAGATGAAGTCTAGCATCTCATTCATCAGGAGCTTCCCGACAATCTTCCAACCATGGACAGGGTACCTCAAATGATACCTCCCATCCTCCCTCCTCTGAAAGTGGGCCTGACAGTGCCTGGGTTCTGAGATTTGGGAGTATTATTCTTGTCCACCTTCCAACTGGTTCCTTGGAGATCTCATCAACTTTCAGACCTTCTCTTCAAAACAGAGAAGTAAATCTTAAGGGTGGAAAAGGAGAATTATTATTTGCAATGCCTTCTAAGAGCATCTCTAACTAGCCACTTATTCCAAGAGTGATTAGTATAAACTTGCTGTGCAAAATAAAAGGAGGATAACAAGGGAGAGAAAAAAATAAACTCTAATGGGAAATGCAGTATCCTGAAGTGAATTTTATTTACTTTCTCAGCAGCAATGAGCAGCCACAAAGTTGAAAGGTCATTTAATCTCTACCATTCATATAAAAGTATTTCAGATTGGAGAGGAATATTGACCCATTAACAATGAACCACTGGGGACAGACAACTACTTCTATCCATCACAAGCCTAAAGAATCACTCCCATATTCCACTTTTTGTTCAATAGGCAATTTGGAAGAAAAACACATTTCCCTGAAACCTCTTGGCTGAGCAAGTGATTACTTCATCAATTAAATCTACAATTATTTATTGAGTGCCTAATATGAGGTATTCGAGGTGGTAAAGATGCAGTGGGGAACAAAACAGATTAAAAATCCCAGCCATCTTGGCATTTATATTTCAGAGGGTGACAGGAAAAGTAAACATAAAATATATAGTATGCTAAATGGTGACAAGTGATATATTAAAAAAATAATAAAGCAGGCTAGGATTAGGGAATGTTAAGGGAAGAGGTTGTGTTTTTATATAGAGTATTCAGAGTATTCCTCCCTGAGAAGAGAAAGGTGTAAATGAGCAAAAGCAAGTATCTTGGGGAAGAGTATTCCAAGAAGATGGAAGAGCTAAGGTAAAAACCAAGAGCATGCCTGGTGGGCTCATGGAACAGTGAAGAAAAGTGCAGCTGGAGTCAAGTGAAAGAGAGGTTGAAAAGTGGGTGATAAGGTGCTGAGAGACCAGATTACAAGGATATTATCAGACACTGGGCTTTTATATTGAAGGAGATGGAGAGCCTTCAAAGCATGCAAGCACACCAGTGGCATAATATCACTGATGTTTTAAGAGGATTTGCTGCCTGCTGTGCTGAAGATAAACTAAGGATGAATTAATGCTGGCAAAAATCTCCTAAAATTCATGACAGTTATATAAGGCAGATGCACCAAAAGCAATGCAAAAGAAAAAGGACTTGGAGCAAGTACAAAACCCATTTTTGAGTCAAAATATAACTTGTAAGGCAATCTGTGCAGAAATTTCCTCAAAGTATAACTCTCAAAGTTGGAAAATGAGACCTATCTTTTCACTTCAACATTTCTTACTACTCCCATTTCCTAAGTTCAGTGAGCCACATTCTGCTCTTCTCTCCTTTAACTAGTAAATGGTTTGCTCCCCTTTTCATTTTGCTTAGCTTGAGAAAAGGAGTTTGCATTTTTTGGAAGTCAATAGCCTTATTTTTTTTTCCATAGTAAATGCTGAGTAACAGATTTCAGAACATCTGGGCAGCCCTGATCATACTATGATTTCATATCCCATAGGCTTGTTGTAATTAAGGAAGGCGGAGGGAAACTGGTGTGTCCCAAGTACATGGGCAATACCTAATTCTGAAGAAAAAATATATCATTACATAGAACATCTGGTGGAATTCAAGCTTAAGTTACAAATGGTTTTGAAGGCCGATTATTAGACAAATGATGTCCACTGAAATTAGGCTGCAGTTTCACTACCTGGTAAAATTTTACTGATTGCTCTAAAACTTACTTATCATGGGATCCTTAATATGTATTACATTACACTGAACTAAAAGAGCAAACAGTGGTTTCTTGTTTAGAGTGAAATGGAAGTACAAAGTGTAGGAGAAATGACAGAAGAGGGATAATTACTTCCTGTATCTATGTTGATCTCCTAATGAAGGAAATGTAATGTGTCGTATTTGAAACCCACGTACCTGGCTAATATTAATAGTAACAAGAGTAATAGCTATTATTTATTGTGCCAAGCATTTTATGAGCATTATCTCATTTATTCCTTAGACACTACTATTATCCCTATTTATCAATTCAGTAAACTAAGGCTGAGAAGTTTAGGAAATTTGCTGGGATTCAAACAAACTAAAAGCTGTGGAGCCAAAATTCAAATCAAGATATCCTAACCCCTAACTGCCACTTTTAAACACTATGTTGTGCTGAACTAGTCTGCATTTCACTGCAGTGTGCATATCTCTACATGTACCTCTGTAATCCCAATATGATGAAAAATTTTTAACCTCATCAACTTACTCCTCTCGATCTTCACATTACATCTCTTGCATTCCACAGCTATAGCTCAGTACAAACAACTCTCCCATTGCCTAACACCTGAATGAAAACTCGAACTATGCTGTGTGCTCTAGGGACTCCTGATTCAAAGTTATCTTTCCACCACTGAACTAGCCTTTATGAAAAAATGTACTTTTACCTAAAAAAAGATTTAAAGAATAGCAATTCATCTCTGCCCAGCCACTTATATTTTGTGAGTGTGGAGCATATACCCAAAACGAACAGAAAACATGGAAGTATAGATATTTACTTTGCATTCCTTTTTAATAATGACTACTACCTTCAAGAAGCCATGAATCCATTAGAGGACAAGGGACAGTAACAATTATTCTTCTATTTCTTGGTATTTGTAGATATGAATTCAGTGGTACAGGTTACTGAATATTAATGACTTCTAAAATATGTTAGATTCTATTGTTTCATATGTTGTCACATAGGCATCAGAGCAAAAGGTCAAAATACTTTTTTCTTGGTATCCGGGACCCGTTAAGAGGTAATACAGCTATATAAGCCAATTAATAATGAAATAAAAGAAACACATTGACAACAATACAATAATAGTAGGGGACTTTAACACTCGCCTCACGGAAATGGACAAATCATCTAAGCAAAAGATCAGCAAGGAAATAAAGACTTTAAATGACACACTGGACCAAATGGACTTTACAGATATATTCAGAACATTCCATTCCCAAAGCAAGAGAATACACATTCTTCTCTAGCGCCCATGGAACATTCTCCAGAATAGATCACAACCTAGGTCACAAATCAGGTCTCAACGGTACCAAAAGATTGGGATTATTCCCTGCATATTTTCAGACCACAATGCTTTGAAACTAGTACTCAATCACAAGAGGAAAGTCGAAAAGAACTCAAATACATGGAGGCTAAAGAGCATCCTACTAAAGAATGAATGGGTCAACCAGGAAATTAAAGAAGAATTAAAAAAATTCATGGAAACCAATGAAAATGAAAACTCAAAATCTTTGGGATGCAGCAAAGGCAGTCAGTCCTAAGAAGAAAGCATATAGCAATACAACCCTTTCTCAAGAAACAAGAAAGGTCTCAAATACACAACCTAACCCTACACCTAAAGGAGCTGGAGAAAGAACAGCAAATAAAGCCTAAACCCAGCAGGAGAAGAGAAATAATAAAAATCAGAGCAGAAACCAATGAAATAGAAACCAAAAGAACAGTAGAACAGATCAACGAAACTAGGAGCTGCTTCTTTGAAAGAATTAATAAGATTGATAAACCCCTGGCCAGACTTATCAAAAAGAAAAGAGAAATGACCCAAATAAATAAAATCATGAATGAAAGAAAAGAGATCACAACCAACACCAAAGAAATACAAACAATTATAAGAACATATTACAAGCAACTATAAACCAGCAAATTAGATAATCTGGAAGAAGTGGATGCATCCCTAGAGATGTATAAACTACCAAAACTGAACCAGAAAGAAATAGAAAACCTGAACAGACCTATAACCACTAAGGAAATTGAAGCAGTCATCAAAAATCTCCCAACAAACAAGAGCCCAGGACCAGACGGCCTCCCAGGGGAATTCTACCAAACATTAAGAATTAATACCTATTCTTCTGAAACTGTTCCAAAAAATAGAAATGGAAGGAAAACTTCCAAACTCATTCCAGTATTACCTTGATCCCAAAATCAGACAAAGACTCCATCAAAAAAGAGAATTACAGACCAATATCCTTGATGAACATGGATGCAAAAATTCTCACCAAAATACTAGCCAATAGGATCCAACAGTACATTAAAAGGATTATTCACCACAACCAAGTGGGATTTATTCCTGGGCTGCAAGGCTGGTTCAACATCCGCAAATCAATCAATGTGATACCATACATTAATAAAATAACAAGAACCATGTGATCCTTTCAATAGATGCAGAAAAAGCATTTGACAAAGTACAGCCTCCTTTCTTGATCAAAACTCTTCAGAGTATAGGGATAGAGGGTACATACCTCAATATCATAAAAACCATCTATGAAAAACCCACAGCAAATATCATTCTCAATGGGGAAAAACTGAGAGCTTTCCCCCTAAGGTCAGAACATGGCAGGGATGTCCACTATCACCACTGCTATTCAACATAGTACTAGAAGTCCTAACCACAGCAATCAGACAACAAAAAGAAATAAAAGGCATCCGAATTGGCAAAGAAGAAGTCAAACTCTCACTGTTTGCAGATGATATGATACTTTATGCGGAAAACCCAAAAGACTCCACCCCAAAACTGCTAGAACTCATACAGGAATTCAGTCAAGTGGCAGGATATAAAATCAATGCACAGAAATCAGTGGCATTCCTATACACCAACATCAAGACAGAAGAAAGAGAAATTAAGGAGTCGATCCCATTTACAATTTACAATTTACAATTTACGATCCCATTTACACCCAAAACCATAAGATACTTAGGAATAAATCTAACCAAAGAGGCAAAGAATGTGTACTCAGAAAACTAAAGAATACTCATGAAAGAAACTGAGGAAGACACAAAAAAATGGAAAAAGGTTCCGTTTTCATGGATTGGAAGAACAAATATTGTGAAGATGTCAATGCTACCTAGAGCAATCTACACATTTAATGCAATCCCTATCAAAATACCATCAACTTTTTTCAAAGAAATGGAACAAATAATCCTAAAATTTGTATGGAACCAGAAAAGACCCCGCATAGCCAGAGGAATGTTGAAAAAGAAAAGCAAAGCTGGTGGCATCACAATTCCAGACTTCCAGCTCTATTACAAAGCTGTCATCATCAAGACAGTATGGTACTGGCACAAAAACAGACACATAGATCAATGGAACAGAATCGAGAGCCCAGAAATGGACCCTCAACTCTATGGTCAACTAATCTTTGACAAAGCAGGAAAGAATGTCCAATGGAAAAAAGACAGTCTCTTCAACAAATGGTGTTGGGAAAATTGGACAGCCACGTGCAGAAGAATGAAACTGGACCATTTCCCTACACCACACACAAAAATAGACTCAACATGGTTGAAAGACCTAAATGTGAGACAGGAGTCCATCAAAATCCTAGAGGAGAACACAGGTAGCAACCTCTTCGACCTCAGCCGCAGCAACTTCTTCCTAGAAACATCGCCAAAGGCAAGGGAAGCAAGGGCAAAAATGAACTATTGGGACTTCATTAAGATAAAAAGCTTTTGCACAGCAAAGGAAACAGTCAACAAAACCAAAAGACAACCGACAGAATGGGAGAAGATATTTGCAAATGACATATCACATAAAGGGCTAGTATCCAAAATCTATAAAGAACTTCTCAAACTCAACACCCAAAGAACAAAGAATCCAATCAAGAAATGGGCAGAAGACATGAACAGACATTTTTCCAAAGAAGACATCCAAATGGCCAACAGACACATGAAAAAGTGTTCAACATCGCTCGGCATCAGGGAAATCCAAATCGAAACCTCAATGAGATACCACCTCACACCAGTCAGAATGGCTAAAATTAACAAGTCAGGAAATGACAGATGTTGGCGGGGATGCGGAGAAAGGGGAACCCTCCTACACTGTTGGTGGGAATGCAAGCTGGTGCAGCCACTCTGGAAAACAGTATGGAGGTTCCTCAAAAAGTTGAAAATAGAGCTACCCTACGACCCAGCAATTGCACTACTGGGTATTTACCCCAAAGATACAAATGTAGTGATCTGAAGGGGCACAGGCACCCCAATGTTTATAGCAGCAATGTCCACAAAAGATGTCCATCAACAGATGAATGGATAAAGAAGATGTGGTATATATATACAATGGAATATTATGCAGCCATCAAAAAACAAAATCTTGCCATTTGCAACAACATGGATGGAACTAGAGGGTATTATGCTAAATGAAATAAGTCAATCAGAGAAAGACATGTATCATATGATCTCACTGATATGAGAAATTCTTAATCTTAGGAAACAAACTGAGGGTTGCTGGAGTGGTGGGGGGTGGGAGGGATAGGGTGGCTGGGTGATAGACATTGGGGAGGGTATGTGCTATGGTGAGCACTGTGAATTGTGCAAGACTGTTGAATCATAGACCTGTACCTCTGAAACAAATAATACATTATATGTTAAAAAAAAAAAAAAAAAAAGAAGAAGATAGTAGAAAGGGAAAAAATGAAGGGGGGAAATTGGAGGGGGAGACAAACCATGAGAGACTATGGACTCTGAAAAACAAACTGAGGGTTCTAGAGGGGAGGGGGTGGGGGGATGGGTTAGCCTGGTGATGGGTATTAAAGAGGGCACGTATTGAATGGAGCACTGGGTGTTATACGCAAACAGTGAATCATGGAACACTACATCAAAAACTAATGATGTAATGTATGGTGATTAACATCACATAATAAAATTTAAAAAAAAGGGTAATACAACTTTTTTTTTTAAATGTAGTAGTCTCAGTTCTCGGAAAGCATGGCAAATCAACCCTGATTCAGAAGCAATTTAAGAGATCTTGTTATTTCAAGAAACTCCACAACATATTTGTCTTTTTAAAAACAGAAAGAGAGCTTGGGACGCCTGGTCGGTAAGGTCGGTTGAGTGTCTGACTCTTGGTTTTGGCTCAGGTCGTGATCTCAGGGCCTTGGTATTGAGGCCCACGTTGGGGTCCACCTTACAACAGAGTCTGCTTGGGATTCTCTCCCTCTCCTCCTACCCCTCCGGCTTGTGCACTCTCTCTCCCTAAAAGAAATAAATAAATAAATCTTTTAAAAAAATAGAGAGCTCTTGCAAGGAACATAACCACTTCTGAGGGGAAAGTGGACATATTTTACAATTTGCATATTTAGCCAAAATGCTCAGTTTAAGTTCTACTCTTTACATTTACTGCTTGTATGGGGGAAATGTCACAGTCCTATCTATGTCACATGGCTATTTGAAGCCTGACAAGACGAAATTGATCTGAAAGACTTTTTCTAAAGCTCATTTCAAATGTTAGTTACTATTAGATTTCAACTTCCATTGTCTCTTAGAAATACATATTTTAAAAGAATTTTTCTTAAAGTGAGGCACAGCTCAACATAAAATCTTCAGCCAAGTAGAAAGAGCTTGGCTAAAAACTGAGCCACACTCATTTCTGGTGACATCCACTTTCATGGCAATAAGGTTCTCATTTCTTATCACTACCATGCTGTGATACTGTGATTTATAAGAAATACCTATGTGGTATTTGTCCTTGTTCCCAGCACAAAGCTCCTAAAACCAGTTGGGTTTCTTAAGGTAAGAGCAATGAAGGTGTTATGTTATTCATAACAAGCCCCTTTCAACCACACCTGAATTCACAGTAATGAGGTGACTCTTGCTTGGAAAGCTCCTAAGAATGAGGAGAAGCCAAACACGATTAGGTGGTTGGGACTTTCAGTCCCACATGCTGACCTCCAGGAAGGAGAGAAGGCTAGAGGTTGAACCAATCACCAATGACCAATGATTTAATCAATCATGCCTATGTAACAAAGCCTCCATAAAAGCCAAAAAGAGAGTGCTTGGGTGGCACAGTTGGTTAAGCATCGGACTCTTGATTTCAGCTCAGGCTCTGTACTCAGCAAAGTCTGCTTGGGTTTCTCTCTCCGTCTCCCTCTGTCCCCTCTCTCTCCCCTTCCCTCCCTCCCTAAAAATAAATAAATCTTTTAAAAAAGAAAAGGACAAGGCTGAGAGCTTTGGGGTTAATGAACACATTCACATGCTAAGAGGGTGGTGAACTTCAGTTCTGTGGGTACAGAAACTCCTGTGCTCAGGACCCTGCTGGACCCCACCCAATGTACCTCTCCATCTAACTATTCATCTGTACCATGTGTAATATTCTTTATAATAAACTGGTAAATATTTCTCTAACTGTTGTGAGCTGCTCTAGCAAATTAATCAAACATGAGGAGGGGATTATGGGAAACTTCTAGTCAGAAACACAGGTTATATACAACCTGAACGTGAAACTGGTGACTAAGTGGGGGCAGTCTTATGGGACTGAGCCCTTACCCGTGGGATCTGATGCTAACTCCAGGTAGTGGTAGAAGTGAGTTAAATTGTAGGACACCCAGTCAGTATCCTCTGAGAATCAGAGAAGAGCTTGATGGTGTTGGAAAATACACATCATACAGGGCATTATCATAATCAAAATTCTTTTTACGTAATTATGTGAGTTCAGTGTTATTTAATTTGGTCCTTTCCATTAGAAGCATGCAAATTTTTTTAAAAGGAAAACAAATTAGAAGCACCAATATATGACATTTAACAACCCAGAAAATGAAGAGTACAAATTAATTTACATAATATAATTTACATTTACATAATATAATTTACATATCCTCCTGATGTTCTATATTGCTAACATAGAGCTGTCCTAGAATCTTTCTTTAATGTAATTTAATTATCAAAAACTCTCAAAATAGCCTTAAAGAAAAATCGAAATTTACTTCCAAGCTAACATTTGCAGTTCCTACAGTGACACACAACTCTTCATTGATTAACTCTCACCTAATTTTAGTTTGTATCTATTTACCTAATGTCTTGCTGAGTTCTGATACTATAGATTTGAAGAAACAACGGTCCCTGCAACAAATGCTCACAGTCTTCCAGGGTAGACAAATTGTGATGCAACTCAACAATCTTTAAATATCATAAATAGGATGAACTGAGCATTTGTAAAAAGAATCTGCCTGTAAAAGGGCTAATGTGCTTTATACCTTAGTATCTTTAATGTGTCCATGTCTTTAGTAATTCTGTAATGTTTTCAGCATTTTGTACCTCTTGGAAAGACAGTGGTAGTTGCATACCGGTTGGAAACATCCATAATTATAACTCTATTTAGGGTTTGAGTTACGCTTAGTCATTATTACATTCACATGTGGTTATTTCCCTTATAAAGTTATTGATATCATTTATTTTGCATGTTATTAGTATTAGTATTAGTATTAACAGCCCCTGCTGTCCCTCTAAAAAGTCATTTGCCCAAAATCTACAAAGAAAGAAGGAACATGGATTAATGATTATTAGAGAGTGTAAGTCATGGTTTATGTGTGGGTCTAGTGGAGTCAGGTGTCTTTTGGTAAAAGTCATCTCTCCTTGAGCTCCAATTCCATCTAATCACCAGAAAGACAGCATTTCACACAGTGGCTTTCATGGTTACCATAACACAACTTGATTAATATCCTTTGAACAGGGCTATGGTAAGACACTGGAGTTTGTGATACTTAACTGAGAAATAATTTAATGATTCACACACTTATAAATGTCTTTTACCTTTCAAGGTTGCCTAGACCTCCTAGGTAAAGTATACAGGTGCAGCGTAAAAGCAATGGAAAGCAAATCCAAACTGGGTTTCAGTCTTCTCTAAGATACTAAAATCATTCTCAGTTTTTAGTCACATAAACATCACTGAGTAGCAGATAAGGTGGAATCTCAGAAGAACTCTGGAGAGTAGGCCATTAACCCTGGTGAGTGGTGTTCACTGTTTCTACTCTAAATGTAGAAACTAGATACAAATTCTTGAGTTCCATTAGGAGCTTTGTGAGCCACCACAGTGAACTCAAAGTGACAATGTGTCACAAAATTCATTCACATGATGCTTCATCTTAAAACACAGGATCATTACTCTGCAAAAATACCAAGAAGAAATCGCTACATAGATCACAAAATCAAACAGAGCAAAACATACTAATACTTTTCCATATGCACCATGCAAGTTCACACATAAGATTTAGCTTGGGGCTTCCTATTTTTCTTGGACAGTGGTAGAAATTTAGTTTTCTGTAGGGGGGTTAGAAAGGAGAAGAGCTGCTTCTCTTTCTAGTCTTGTTCATAGATTCCTATTGGTTATTAAATCCCAGCTGTATTCTACATAAAAAGCATCATTACTTTCCTTAACATGTGTGCTACCAGTAACATAAACTATTTTGGGAGGAGAGATTGTGACCATCACACGGGACTCCATATTTTAGTTTCTGAATGACCTACCTTTTGTGAACAAAATAATCACAAGATTTTTATTATCTGGAAACACACACATATAGCTTAACAACTAAGTTGTGTTCTTCCAATCAGTTAGAATGCTTTCAAATTCCATTAAATAAAAATCCAAATTAAACTAGTTAATAAGCCAATAAACTTCATGATTTTATGTGTCAAGTCCTCAGCTAAGGTAGATCCAGGACTGAACAATTCAGTGAATCAAAGATGCCATCAAAGACCAGTCACCTTACATCTTGCTGTTCTGCCATCTTCAGCATGCTGGCTTTAGTTTCAGCTTGTATCATTTAGTGTTACAGTATGGCTGCTAAGATTACAACCATCACAAACAAACACAACAGTGACCAAAAGTGGAAGATGAGGCTCTCTCACGTACGTCCTCTCTTAATTAGCCACAAAACCCTTCCTTCAAGCACCTTAGCACACTTCCTCTCATTTCATATTGGCCACAATTATACCAGATGCCCTTTCCTAAATAGTTCACAACAAGGGGGATGTGGAAATGTTTGTTGCACTTAATCAGCAGTATCTGCTACATTCTTTCAGTTTCTTATATAGCTGGTCTATTGTTTATATGAATAACAATGAAAGGGGGGGTAATTAGAATAATATTCAGGCCTTGAACTTAAAACTTAAAAATGGTGACACAGGAAAGAGATACATTAAGAATACAGTTAGTATATCTCTATCTCTACACACACAAATATTTACATATGTGCATTTGTCTATTAAAGATAATATTTTAAAAGCACAAATAAAGCATGCTAAATATTTAACTACTATAATTATTGGAGTAACCTGAAGCTTAAAAAAAAAAGTATTTTCCGGGGGATAAAATGGCAAGAAAGTTGGTTTCTGGTTTTTATTGTGTTATGTTTGTTTATTTGTTTGCGTGGTTTTTTTGGTGTTTTGTTTTGCTTTGTTTTGCTTTGTATTTGCGTCATTTTTTTGTAAGATTTTTTGAGATCTTTACTACATAGAACTTTGAAAGACCCAGGAACATGGAAAGTATCATGATACCCAAGTGCTCTATTGTATCTCTCCATTACGTTTTCTTTACTGATCTTCATCACACCAATTCAGGACATGAGGGGGCACTGGGAACTGCCCTCAAAATCACAGGCACTGAAGGCTGGCAAAGAGAGAAAGTAAGGGACTGGCTTCTAAAAACAAAAAGGGAAGATTTAAAATAGCCACTATATCGCCAGACTGACTCAGGGCCAAGTTCATTCAGCATCCAGCCCCAATTGTTCGTGGTCACAGAAGAATGAACTGAAGACCACTTTCCCCGGCAGGCCATCTGCAAGATGCTAGAAGCCTTTGCCAGTCCTGACAAGAATTCTGAGAGGCACCCTCCTTTTTCCAATAAGCACATCCCGGAGCATATCAGAACAATTTCATGGGATGCACATGAGCTGCTCTCATCTGCAAATGAGCTGCCTCACTATTGATTTCAAGGCACTGATTTTTCCTGTCCCGGTGACAGATCTCTGCAGGCCATTCCTCCTCACCTTACCTCCATCTTACGCAAAGAATGTCAGTAACTCCTCAAATTCCTCCTAAAAAAAGTTGACATTTAGTGCTCTACATCTGGTTTTAGCAATTAATCCCAATTTGACTAGCCTTCAGAAAGGCTTTTATCAACCATTACCAATATCACCAGTATCACAATCTCTTCCTACAATTCTAAGAAGTTCACATAAACACAAGACAATCAAGTTTTTATGCTACTAATCCAGCCTAAATCTTTTCTCCCTCTAAAAAATGGGCAAGTATATTGGTTTAAATGGACTTTAAGGGATCTTTAGTTAGGAAAAGCAAAACATACACACATATGCACAACATAGATATGTATAGGGATATAAAATAAACTGTTCCAGTTACTAACATCGACTATCTTTTCATAGGTCACTGTAGTTTTGCTTTAATAAGTGTGGTAGAAAATGAAAAGTCATTATTTGTTAAAGTACTAGAAGCTTTGTTAGCATAAATGAAATCTTTGTATTTGGATATTAATCTAAGGCCTGGTTCAGACCTTGGTTAGGCTGGGATGATGAGGCCTGTAATCCTGTGGGTAAATCCCCCATGATTCCTAGATACTGGGGCCTTTCCCAGGAGCACCCTGCACAAAAGCCAAGGCTTCATTACAGGCTGCTGAGGCCCCTGAACCACCAGGAAATTGGCACAGGTGGTGGTCTGTGGTAGGTGGAGTGGGAAGCTTGGAGACTTCAACCGCCTCCAGGCTTGGTGAGGACAAGTCTCCCTACATTAGGTTCCACAGGGGCTACCCCAGAAACCACAGGCCTTATCTCCATCTGACCTCGGACAGACCTAGAACCAAGCCCTGGGAAGGACTGGGAGTTGGGAGATGGAGCACCCACCTGGGAGGGAGCCAGTCACATTGGAGTCCATGTTTTTAGAGAGATACATATATAGATATACATAGGGCAATTAGATAGAGCTGTTCCAGGAACCTAGGAGATGGATTTGATGACCTCCAGAGCATCCACCCACCCAAAATTCTGATGATTCCAATAAGCGGCTCTCAAATTAGAAACTCTACTTTATTTTATGGATCCTGGGCTGGGAGTTTTCTCTTCATCATCAGGGAACAGAACCAAGAGCATTACACACACCTTATGTGTTTGCAAACACTAAATGAGAATGGCTTCTCTCCACTTAAGGAAAGGAAAGAATAAAATGGAAAACAACTAAATGGGGCCTAAGGCTAGGGAGATTTTAGAATAAGAGAAAGTAAAAACTCATGAAAACTTGGGAGAAGAATATACTTCTGAAAAAAATACAGTTCAGAAGACAGAGGATAATCCTCCATTGTATCCAAGAAGTGTCTTGTATCAAGCAAAGGTTAAAATACATTAAGTAGCAAACAGGCTAATATCAAAAGATGGGATGAAACAGAAAGACAAAAAGAATTAGTTACAAAGGCAATAAGCTGAAACAAAGCAAACACATGCAAAAAAAACAGGAGATACAGGGAAGGACTGCATGACAATTAAAATTACAATGGCAAAATCTTCATGGTAGATTTTTTTTTTTAAGTTATTTATTTATTTATTTATTTGACAGAGAGAGAGACACAGCAAGAGAGGGAACACAAGCAGGGGGAGTGGGAGAGGGAGCAGGCTTCCTGCGGAGCAAGGAGCCCGATGCAAGCTCCATCCCAGGACCCTGGGATCATGACCTGAGCCAAAGGCAGACGCTTAACAACTAAGCCACCCAGGAGCTCCCATGGTAGATTTTTAAAAGCAGTAATGGCATGCAAAAAGTTTCACTAACTTCAAGACAAACTTGATAAGCTCTTCCACAATAAAGAGGTAAAGGACAAAGGACCAAAACCGGTGAGAAGACAGAGAAGACAGATGATAGATACAGAACATTAAAAATCACAGTTATTTCCAAGGGTGGAAAAAAAATGCACAATTTTACTACTAGCAAGAAAAGCAGTAATCAAATCCATAGTTAAGGAAAATTTTCTGGAACTCAAAGCTAAACACCTTAAAATAGAGATTAAACAGATTCAATCTGTTTTGAATAATATTAATGGAAATAAATCCACAGATGGATAAAATCCAACAAAATTCTGAATTATGAAGAAAAATGTAATTTCACAAAAGATCCTGCTGATAGCAATCAAAACCTCAGATAAGATGCCTGAAAAGAAATAAAAATCCTCAAGAAGATGTATATTGCCAAACCATTCTTATTAGGAGTTGTCAAGTATCACAAAGAACCAACATTTCCACTTGTTCTTCTTGGATTATACAGATTAGTTATCACATTTCAGCAAACAGCCAATTCTCTATTTCCTTTCAACGCTACAGACTTGACATTGGGTCCATGACAAATCTCTCTCCAACAATCCTGAGCTGATAACCAGTTAGATTAGCTGATGGCTAACCTTCAGATAATAGCTCTTCACTTCAGTTTTATTTTATTTGGATTTGGTTTTCATACATCAAAACATCATGGATCCAAAGTTTCCCTTGTGGGTCATAGGTCACAAGATCCAGGATGCAATGGTGGGATTTTCCTCAGACTGTTACGAATTAGCTGGAGACCACATGTTTAAGAGAAATAAAAACCAGAAAGGGCAGGAATTTCTATTTAGCTTCAGGCAGTAGAACACTGGATACTTTATGTACTATCCCCTATAAGAGCTATAGTTTGAAATACAGCCCAGGTTGGATAATGACTCTGTAAAGTTTCATTCTATCTGAGAGAAAGAGAGTTCAGAGTCTTCTGCATTGTTTTAGTAGGAGAAAGGAAGGTGACAATTAGATCAACCAAAAATCTGTAAGTAGAATTCATCACTAAAACAGGAGATATGTATGTACACATTGTATGACAAGAGCTAGGGAAAGAGAAAACTATAATGAAAAATATTAAACTTTGGTGAAGATTGAATTATACCAAGAATGATGAAACACCATTGGATCTGGTGATTAGGAGGCCATTAATAACCATCTAAATGTGTAGATTTCAAACAAAGGAAGTGCTGGCACTTGGAGGTAAAGCTGTTTTGCAAAAGTACCAGCTACAGACTTCTCTATTATGCAGTTTAATGCTAATAAATAGGTGAGAGATAGGGCAGTAGCTTAAGGGACTATTGTAGTAAAAAGTTGAGAAAAAAAAAAGAACTAAGAAAACATTTAGCATGTGTACAGCTAAGAGAAGTCTTTGGAAAGAAAAAGTTTAAATAATGAAAAGTCTGAATGTGAATAAAACAAGGCACCATATGATTAGTAAAGACACCAAAACAACAAATGAAGGGACGTGTTTTAGCAAGGAAAGAATATTTTAAGATAGGGACAAAGTAAGAAAAGATAAAGATACAGAAAATATTGAGAATAGAAGAGTTGAAGAATACTCCATCAAACTGGCCACAGACCTTTTGGCTTTCGTTAACATTGAATATTAATCCATATGCTGAAATTGAAGAGCTATGGATTAGACACCAACTTAAAGATATGAAAATGGTTTAAATCATCACAGAATAGGGGTGCCTGGGTGGCTCAGTCAGTTAAGCATCCAACTCTTGATTTCGGCTCGGGTACTGACCTCGGGGTTGTGGGATCAAGACCCCTGTCAGGCTCTGTGCTCAGCTCTAAGTCTGCTTGTCTCTCTCCCTCTGCTCCTTCCCCCACCCCCCAACTCATGCTTTCTCTCTGTCTTCCTTTATCTCTTAAATAAAATCTTTTTAAAATTTTTTTTAAAAATCATCATGGAATAAGTTGTCAACTAGAGATGAATAATGAGCACTTTATGACCTACCTGAAACTGCATAGAATTAATCTTCCTTGTATTGAATTAACATTTTATTACATTATCCATGACAAACCACAAAAGCAGGAAGAAAGGGTGTGCAGTAGAAGCTGCCCATAGATATGGGATATGGGATCAATAAGGCAAATAACAGGGAAATTTGTAAAGAAAGTTCTCATGGACTCCGAAGAGAGTCAGAATTTTTATGACATGATGGGCCTCATGATTCCATATGATAAAGGAGGTTCATGGAGCTAGAAGGAACAAGACATTCAGGGAAGACCTCAAGAGACTGGAAAGCATACTGGAAGCAGCAGGGACAGTCAGTGCCCACCGAATCCCCCCAGTGCTCTGTGCATCTCTCAGCCTCCACCACAGCCTTTCCAGGGCCAGGTGATAAGCTCAATTCAACAGACTTTAAGCAGAAATTAAGTGCATCTCTTACAGGAAGAGTCAGTGAACAAGTCACTGTGTCTCCTCCATCCTATTCTACCACTATTAGACCTTCAAAGCCATGTATTGAACAGGATGACAATGTCACAAGTTAAAGGAGCCTGGACCCCAGATGGAGGCCCTGCTGATCCACATTGGATTTGTGTGAATGAGAAACTCCACAGAGATCTGTAGCGTTATGCTGCTGAGATTTAATTACTCTGAGGATAAATAGAATGCCCAGCATGAGGGATGGCATGGAAATATGAATGGAAAGGAGGTCATGTTCTGAGAGGAGATTTTCACATTCTGAGAGCTTTTAAATGGGGCTGTTCTGACAATGATGAGATCTAAGATACAGCCACACTTGAGGATGGTTCATGGAGAGAAAAAAAACAGAGATCACTGGACCTATGGAAATAAAGGAACAGTGACCCCAGAATGCCATAAAGGCAAGAAGGATTTTTTTTTAAGATTTATTTGAGAGAGAGAGAGAGAGTGCCTGTGCACAAGTAGGAGAAGCAGAGGGAGAGGGAGAGGGAGAGAGACTCTGAAGCCGACTCCATGCTCAGTGTGGAGCCCAACACGGGGGCTCGATCCCATGATCCTGAGATCATAACCTGAACTGAAACCAACAGTTGGATGCCTAACTGACTGCAACCACCCAGGTACCCAAGGATGATTTTAATAGTTATAATTAAGAGCAAGATGGACCTGCTCTGAAGTTACAAAGACACAGTCCTCCAGGTTGGAAGAATGCAGTACCAACAGTGGCAGAAGTTTCGAAAAAAGAACAAAAAAAAAAAAAGGTAGAACAATTGTCTGGAAGTTGCCTTGGAGCCTAAATCCACCAATCCCTAGTCCTACCCAGTGAATTCAAAGTGGGAGAGGAAAGGACAGTAATGGACAGTAATGGAAGAAAGAAACAGAAGCATTAGTAGTCTTGGAAGCTTTTTAGCATTCTGATGTACACCAAAGATCTGTGTCCCCGGTGTGTGCAGATCATGACCCAGATGGGTCAAGGGTGACTCAGGAAGATAAGTGAGTTAATCCCAATGTCCAGGAAAGACCTACAGAGCTCTGAAAATTCACTACGCTAACTGGCTTCCCTCCAGTGACCCATCTTTGCTTTTCTAGACTAAACTACTTAGGATACTAAATTGTATTCTCATCTCATTGTCCTAAGAAGGCCTTTTTACTTATCTTGTTGCAGCCTTTTTACTTATCTTGTTGCAGCCCTAATTGTCTGAACTACCTGCCCATGTTTTGTGAATGTTTTAATGTTTTGTAACAAGTTAGCAGCACTCCAAAAAAAAAAAAAAAGAAAGAAAGAAAGAAAAGAAAAGAAAAAGAAAAAACAAAGTACACTCTCAAATAGCACACATAGTAATGTATTCCTACATTTCTCCCTCAATCAGAAACTATTCATCTACATTGGGAAGGTCCCATTCACCCTAGTGCAATTTAGTTAGCCAATAAACAAAGAAGAGAGCAGGCAGGACTAAATGTTTAAAACAGGAATCTTACCCTGAAGTCTGTAAACCATTTAAAATTGGCTCAGGGCTCTGGGAATTGGTTCTTCTCGCCCCACCTCCAGTAAGAACTCCTATACCTCTCATCTGAGAGTTAAAGGGTCCCGTGGTCTAAAAACAGTTAAAAACAACTTGCCCCCAAAACAGCACAGGTGATGATCACTAAAAAAAAAAATTATTGAATAAAAATATCTAAGATATAGTTCATGATCAATCTTCCTATTTCCCAAAGTAAACATAATTAATTAATAATAAATAAGCCACAAAGAATTGAGATTTCTCCTTGCAGATATAGCAAATCCATTGCCGAATCTCAGTCTCCCTGCATATATTCTTTGATGCCTAGGGACCTAGTCTCTTGTTCTGGAATATCTTTCTCCATCCTGGTCATCTCTCTGGTTACTCCCCTGACTGAGGGAATTTTGGTAGCGTAAAGGATAAATGTTATAAACCCTGACAAAGTAAAAATACTACAGACCACAAAAATGGGGAGGCAGCAAAACAGTGGGAGAAAGTATAAGAATATTAATCTCCTCATATTACATAGCACTTAATCTACTGATTAAGTTCAAAAAATTTTTTAAAGAGATACAGATTTTAACTCTGGAATATTTTCATCATCATTTTCTTTTCTCAATCTTACTTACACCAATGGTTCACAATTTTGAGTGCCCACTCTCACCTGAGAGCTTTAAGAAACACTAATACTTGAGTCCCATCCCTTGAGATTCTGATTTAATTGCTCTTAGGTCCTTTAGATTTTTAAAGGGTTTTCAGCTGATCCCAGTGTATAGTCAAGGTTGAAAACTTCTGCCTTACAGGAGTGTTCGAAGAACTCACCGCATTGGTGTTTATGAAACATTTATCTGTAGCTTGGAAATTCATTCAGCTTTACTTCAGTTTTTCTACTACTAAATTCAAGGAAAATTAAAGGTAATTCATGAAGATGCCTTCTACATAGTAAGATTCCTACTTTCTTTGTAACCCTATGTTACCCTTCCACCCATCTCTGTGTGTGTCAGTAGAGAGAATTGTCAGGAGTATATGTGAAAGTTAATACTGGATTTGGGAAAATTGGTTTTTGTCTGTTTTGACTTCTCTTTTGTTTGGAATTTGTATCATAAGCGTGAGTCACATTTTTTAAAAACAATAAAATAATTACTCATAGGAATAAATTGTTTAAATAAAGCTTAATAAAATTAAAAGCAGTTAGGCAAATAAAAATGTCAAATTAAAACTGGAGATTCCATGCATATTTCTAGTTCATAGGACAGCTGATTTAATTCTTGAAAGTGGAAATGGAAATCCGGGCCTGTCAGGACTTATTTTATGGCTATGGGCAAGTCTGTCTCTGTTAACCTTCCACTGGAGGGTGAGGGTGACAGGACAAATAGTAAGTTTAATCTGCCAGAGAATGAATTATGTTGATTTTCACATATATGGACAGAATATTTCAGAGTACTAATTACACAGCAAAAACAGGGTTTCATAATTTCTACAAGACAGTCCAGAGAAGATGTGTCATCTGACTAGAGAAAGAAGGTTGTCGTTGTCTAGTTAATGTTCAAGTTTGTTCTTGAAATAACTGATTTGTCCCTACTCCCCTTTCCCCAAGTTTAAATTTGGTTTACCCTTCTGGAAAGAAAAATAAATCCATCTCCCAGCACTGACCTATATAAATCAAAGTCAAATATACATACATACATATACACAGATATATTTACATATCCATGTATATTTACATATCCATATATATTTATTTACATTATGCCCAAGCAAATATATGGAGTTGCGAATAAAGAGAATATCCAGAGATATATGAGGGATACTGGTTCAGAGAGGACATACAGTGGAGAGATCATTTAACAAGCTAAAAATCAGAAGTTTCAATTTCAGTTCTACTGACACTTTGAGCCAAATAACTCTTCACTGTGGAGACTGTCCTGTGCATTGTAGGATGTTGAGCAGCATTCCTGGGTTTAACCCACTAGATGCCAACAGCAACCTCTCCCACCCCCAAACACACAGTTGTGACAACCAAAAAAATGTCACAGACATCTTCAGATGTCCCCTGGGGAGCAAAATTGCTAAATTTTAATTTAGCTAAATTCTAATATGAAAAATCTTAAAAAATACAGGGTGGTTGCTAGGGAGGTGGAAAGAATGGGAAAACTTAAAACAGACGTTCCAGAATCAAAGTACAGCTTGTGACGGGGCGCCTGGCTGGCTCAGTCGGTGCAGCATGCAACTCCTGATCTTGGGGTTGTGAGTTCAAGCCCCACACTGGGTGTAGAGATTACTTTAAAAAAAAAAAAAAAAAAATGAAGTACAGCTTGTGAGAAATTTAAGAAATTTTATTTAACTTTTTGTTTCTATCTTTCACGTTTTGTCTCTTGTGATAAAGCTCTCAATACCCTATGACTAGTCATGTGGTATATGGTGAATATGTATATATATACACACAAAGAAAGAGACTAAATAGACATAAAATTGGTCAAAGGTCACACCCAGCAAACTCTCTGAGAAACCATGTTGTGTAGACTTCCAAGAGATGATACTCTCAAGATTTTACTCTCTCGCTATTCCCTCTCAGGGAAGAGAATTTGCTATGACTTTGATTTTGAGGGATTAATTGAGCCTGGACTTCTAGCTATCTAGTCACCACTGTAACTCTCTCTCTGAGGGCTCTCCTATTCCTCTCGCACAGATGATGTAGAAGTGCTGCCTGAACCTCTTATCTGTCCACTTGAGACTGGTCTATCCACAGCCTATGTCCTCTTCTCTGTCCCCTCCTATTTTCTGCAGTGAAGGGAGTCAAGTTTGAACTTAGCAAGATCAAAGGTATCCCTGAGATCACATTCTGCAATCCAATTCATCAGAGCACCGTGCGCTGGAATTCAGAAGTGAGCAGGGCCAACAGCAACACAGTACTTTTCCAGTCACTACTGTCCTTCGCGCACATCCATAGATTAGAAAGCTTGTGGTGAATAGTGGCTGTGGTTTAGGATACAGTTCTGGTATACCTAAGACCCTTGCCAAAAGGCCATGTTAATACTATTGTTAAGAACCCCAAAGTTTTTGTTTAACCCCTAACACATGGCAAGGGTGAGTAATTGTTTTTAAAAACAATAGGTTGAGACTATACTGACATATTTACTAAAAGAAACAAAAAACAAATACACACACACATACACAAATGTGGCATTGTTGAATGTGGTAACATGTGCAAACCTTGAATACACTAGATTCTTTCCATGAGAAATCACATAATCAATTTTCATGGGATGAAAGGGCCAAAAAGTTCAATTTGGCATCATGTCACGCATCCTTCTTTGTGGGATCAGTTCGTGGGGCCAAAGAGCTCCCCCTGGAGTCAGAGTTGATGCAGCTTGACTTTGGTGATGGAGACAAAGCAAGCCAGATTCAAGACTAAACTTGCAGACAGTCTTTTTCAACAATAATTTGGGCAATGAAGGGACCAGGCACCTCCTCACAGACATTGAGCATTACTCATACCGGTAAGAAGAAAAAGGGTAAGCATGCCTGTGGGTAGTGAAGAATGTCCTCCAACTGTCTGCTTGCATGGAACAGACACAAGGTGGAAGGCTGACAGGGAGTCTGATCTTTCTCCCAGTTCCCTCTCAACCTTTACTCCCACTCTGGTTTCTTTTGCTTCTTTTCCACAAAGACTAAGGTCAAGTCCTGGTTCATTAGGACCTCTTCTCACCTTTATTCTCTCAATTCCTTATGGCATGTAGGCTGTGACCACAAACACTACCAAGTGTCAAAGGAAACTACAAAGATGTATGAATGTTAAGCCCTGGCAAACCAATTCAGCTGAAACATGTAATTATCTTTTTGTCAGAATCCAAAAATTGTTTCTAGTTTATTACACTTTCTTTACTCCTAATTTATTGCTATCAGTTTCAGGATGTGATTTTTTTTTTCTTATTTTTTTTTTTTGCTTCTTCCTTTTGTTCTGTTGACTGCCAATCAGAAGGTGTAATGCAACTCTAAGAGACTATACAATGTTCTGTCTAATTAGAACAATAGGATTCACACATTTCCTCCTTGCATAACAAATTAAAGGAATATAATGCTTTTAATTGCCCACGCTGGATTTTTTTAAGCCTTTTATTAATTAAAACATGCAAATGGTGATATAATCAAGATCTGATCTTGCCATGAAGATGTTTTTGTGAGACGTGACTCTGAGAATTTAAACTAAAGATTCTCTCCAAACCCAAGAGAACCAAAGAGAATGCTAAAGTGAGGCCAAACTAGCAACAAGATATCTGAACAAGGAAAGCTGAAAAGGTGCAAATTCACTTCTTGGGTCGTCTTTCTTTCCATCATCGGCCCCCACTAAGGCTTGCATGATTTCCTAATTACAGTCAAGTTAAATGCAAGTTGACACCATCTTGACCATGTGAGGGAGAAAAACAAACAAACAAAAAAAACAAACAAACAAAAAAAGTAGTATGTTATGGTGGAATCACCTAGGATTTTCCCTAATTCCTAAAAAGGAAGTATTTTTCTGGAAAAACTTTAGGCGAATAACTCACGTCTTCATCAACAGAAAAGTCTGTCTTCAAGAAAGAAGGTTCAGTAAGAAAGACAAATGACATACAGATCTGTAGGGTAACTGAAGTTCCCAAGGCTTGTAGCTCTTCATACAGAAAAGGGGTACTTTCTGTTTCCTCTGGAATTTAAGGTAGCTTTATGGGTTTCATAGTTCCTCTCTTTGTGTATCTTTCTTTTTCTGGAGTTATTGTGTGGACTTGGTCCAGACATTAGAAGACACTTAAAATACGATGACTATTGCAAATATAAGTCAGCAACTGGTGGAGAATGAAGGGTTAATGATTAACACACACCATCACTTTCAAGGGAAAGGAAAGGATTGAGATCTGTGTATCAGAAGCAGCATCTCAGTGGCTATCATGCAAAGAGCTAAATAGCCATGGAGTACACATTTAAAAGCTGAGTCTCCTTTTAATATGTTGAATGCCTCTAGTGTTAAAGTATCCATTTCTCTCAACACAATTCACATACTTTATGCCTGAACATATAAATGTGATAAGGCTTATATATAAAACACCCAGGATTCAGTGCCCCACATGGATGAGAGGATCTGATATGATACGGGGCCCACATGTTGCTGTGTTAAATAAAGAAATCACCTTGAAGACTAAACATCAACATTTATGAATGACCAAGGTAAACGGAAGACCATGCACTTGTCTCCTAGTTTCTTATTTTGTATCTGTATGGTTCCTTTGTAATAAACATGGTAAATAAGAAAATGACCTACTCATTTATTTGAAGAAAATTATAAGGGAAGACAGACTTGACAGAGTTCACATGCAAATGCACATGAGTCTACAATAGAAGGTAGAGCTCTGATATGCTCAGTCTGCTGTTGTTCCTTTTTCCCTAACAGAAGTTTCCATACCATCAGAGAGGTACATGGTACCTCCGGGTAACAGTCCTCATCTTGCATTTTAGTGTAATTGCTAATGAAAAATAATCATTCGTGGACACTGAGACTGGTTATGTGAAACAGAAGTAGGCAATAGCCAAGGATACTTAGCAAAATCCTTGACCTGGACTTCTTTCTGAAATTCGGATAGGAATTGTTGATTCTGAAATTCACCCATTGTCAAAGCTGATTAAGCATCTTTCTTTAAGACTATTGCCTCTGGGTCTGGTGCTGGAGCTTGAAATTGGGTGGGTAACTGGGACAGGACAATGGGTGTAAATCTGGGAAGATCAAGGTCAGATGAGAAACCACAAGCATGAACTGGGACCTCATGAGGACTGCAACCCAGGTCAGTTCTTGCTGCCTCTGACCTTGGTGCTGAGGCTAGCCTATAAAAGTCAGGGCCCTTCATTACAGAGCTAAACACATAATCCTGGTCTAGGAGTTGGATGGTCTAGGAGCTGGAGAAGCTGAAGGAGGATCTAGGGAAAGGTAAAGTAGTTTCAGGTCCCTCTGATGCTTCACACCAATAAGACAAGTCAGCAAGTTAGCAACAACATATATGAACTACAAAATAGGGCTGCTTCCTTTCCACCCTCCAAATCGTCCAAGAATCTCCCTTGTGGTCCACCCCAACCAGAAGCATACAAGAACATAGGGTTGCCAGATAAAATACAGACACCCAGTTAAATTCAAATTTCAGATAAACAACAGATTTTTTTGGTATAAGTATGTCTCAAATATTGCATGGGACATGTTCATATTAGATAGATATGACTGATTGATTGATTATACAAAATTAAAATGTAACTGAGTGTCCTATATTTTTATTTGCTTAATCTGGCTATCCTAAAAGAGAGGGAATTCTGGGAAATGTAGTTCAACCTAGCCAAGGTGATACATTACAAACCCATTATATCATGTATTAGGAGATTTATAAACTAAGATTATATTGGCCAAGGGTGCTCTCAACTCTGGATCATTTAGCTCTGCCAGGAATATAAGGTAGAATATAACAAAACATGTCTGGCTATGTCTCTTTTCAAAGGAGATGTGGATACATAGTCACAGTAAACATAAGTCACTTGCCCAGTAAAAGTTCTCATATTTCAGAAAGCTTTCCCCTTGAAAGACTGATCTTCACCCAGGGAACACAAAATTACCAGCGAGTCTTTTTCAAAAGTGTGGATGTCTGGGCCTGACCCCTAAGACCTAATGAATGAGAATCTTTAGGGTTGAGAATCAAGCCTGTGTTGTTGCTGTTGTTTTTCCAAGACTACAACAGGTTGTCTCAATGTGCACTCTTAATTAAGAACCCCTGCCTTAGAAGAATAACTGAAAGTACATACATGGTGGAATCTTAATAGTTCATACTAGGTTGCTACATTACATATCTTCCCCAAGCCCCACAGAAAATTCCTGATAACACCAACATTAAATACAACTGATCAGGCATTGAAAATGTCCTACCTGTGCATTGTGCCTCTGACTGCTGGTAAGTCTGGGTTTTTTGGCTGATGTGTCTAATCATTTACCACTTACACTCTGGCACACTGGGCATATCTCTGCCATCACCTTTATCACTGCATGGCTCCTTGAAGCTGGAAGCCATGCAGGACTCTTTTCTGCCCCTCTGACAGCACATAGAAGTCATGTGACACATCAAAAGTACTCATTATACATTGAATGAATCAAAAATGTATGCCATTCCTCTGTTGCTCCTTATTTTGGCCTTTTGTTAGTCTTTATTCAGAAATCAGAAAATAATACTGCATGCCCATTATAAACCAAGATCTGTCGTAAATTCTTTATATTACTAACTAAATCTCCAAAACATTTTTATGAGATATATGGCTGACAAAACAGATGCAGACAAAGATTAAAGTGCTGGCTCTTCATCACATAGCTAATAGTGAAGGATTTGGGACTGAGTCCAGATGCCTCCTCTGAACTTCTAGGCTGAAGTGGTTCCCTGGAGAGCTCTATGCAGGACAGCATTGCATTAGGTCACATTCTTAAGTCTTCAGTAAGAGTGAATCTATTAGAATAAAACCTGAAACCATTATTACATTCAACTTTCTCCCCCTGCATGTACACCATTCTCCCAGGAAAGTATGCCCTCTGTAGTGGAACAAGGAAAAAGGTCTAAAAATTCACATCTCATAGAGTGAGTCATAAATCAAATATTTGGCTCCTGTAGTCCAATTGCATCAATGTACAGAAAGATAACAAGATTCATCTGAGATCACATGGTCAGAGGGAGGCAGATCTGGAATTAGGACCCATCGGTTCTAATTTGCAGTCAGGTGCTTGTCACCCTTTACTAACAACCTTCACTGAGGTTGGCAACCCCTCCATGTGATGTCTTGGTCACAGTTTAGCTTAAGAACACACAAGGCAGAATGCCACACCACCTCAAAATGAGCACCCTCCCTCAAGGTGCCTTTCCCTTCTTCCCTGAAATGACTCTCTTTTAGCTCTCCAGTTTAGAACCTACAGTTTCAGAGGGTAAGGATATAAGTACCCCAACCATTAGACTGAACAAGACTGATACAAAGAGGAAACTTCCAGGAATAGGATGCAGGAGGCCCCCCACACCATGCTCCTCCCTTTGGGTAAATCAGAGGAGCAGCTTCTGTAATCTTCCCTAGGGACACCAACATGGTGCCCCTGGCCTAACACACATAATTAGGGAACTTCACAAGACAGGAACTTCAGGCCATCCCAGACCCCAGGAATCAAGACATATTCAGTGCCTTTGACTTTCCTTACTAGTAACTGCTGTCCCCTCCTTTTACTCACAAAAGCAAGAACTGCACAAAGACAAGTTCAGAGACAGGAACTGCAAAATAGAAAACATAGACATAAAAACCAAGCAGTGAGATGGGATAGGGACAGAGGCTATTTAAGGAGATAAGCAAAAGGATTCATGATTCCCTGCAATAAATAAAAGAACATTAAACACATACATGCCCTTTAAAGAACTAAAATGATCAGAATCATTTATTTTCTCAGTGTTATTTAGCCAGGTTGGAAAACAAAACCCTGAAATTAATGCCAAGATAACAGAGATGGGAGTAGAACTTTCCCCTCTAATAATTATCTTGCTATCTGTCCATCTTAGGTCAACAAACATGCTATGATTGACAGGTTAAAATGTTTAGGTTAGTCTGAGCTCACATAAACCATTTTTAGTTTTCTAGGACGGGACAATGTTATAAAACAAACATATAATATACCCTCCATCTTCCTACTTTCAAATCTTCTTCTCACCTGCCCTCCTGTCTTTTGGGGGAGTACGTCCACAAAGCATTTCAGTCATTACCAAGGTTATCACCACACTGGTGAGCACAAGTCATGATGGGACCTAACAAAATACTGCATTCTCCTAAATAAAAGGAGAGGAAGTGCCCAGGGAAACCTAGTTGGCTTCCATGTATATGAAGAAAAAATAAGTGAATTCAAAAAACTATCACTGTTACTCCTTTGAACCCTCTTACAAATTCTGGGTCTCCCAGATGTCTTGACCCTTTGTTGTAGAGAATCAGGGTAATGGATGAGGAGATAATTGAGAGGAACCCAGACCTGCTGCTTAATTTACAGTGGGAAGAGAAAAGAATCACTTGTAAAAAACAACAGACTCCATCTGGAAGGTCACAGGAAGTCAGAGGGGGGGAAAAAAAGAAGAGCTTTAGAAAGATTTCTTTGGGAAATGTGAGAGGGAATTTGGTTGGTGGGCAGGGAGTATCTGTGAGGTGAAGAGTGGGACATTTTAGAAAATCCTGGTGTGTGCAGTAAGTGGAATAAAAACACCTATTTTTTATGGATATCAGTAAAGTCAAAAATGTCTTTCCAATGAACATCAGTTTTGGACTGGTGTTTATTTGAATGGGGCACTGTGTGGAAACAGAACAGGAGGCACCCAGATTTGTGTGGATTACAGATATTTTATGGTCTGCTTCAAATGCTCCCTTAGCTTATCGTGTGTGCCCCCTTGCCCTCAATGACACCCTTTTGTGAGGAAAAAAAAAATTCATTGTGAGGATGATTACAAGTAGACAGCATGAAGACTCCAATCGCAAATAACTTAAAATCCCAAGGGTTATATGATAGAAAAATGCTGGTATAGCAAGTGAAAAACTCAGGTCCTAGAATATACAGCTACTGGAAAATGTGAAGTAACATCCATTTATTCATTAAGTAAATAGACTTCGTGTGCCCTCTATTCATCTGGCCCTCCACTATGAAATGTGATTACAGCACTGAACAAAAGAGACAACAGTTCTTTCTTTGTGGAGCTAACTTTCTAGTAGGGAGAGATATGCCCTCCATACACAAGTGTATTACATAGAATGCCATCTGGGGTAAGTGATATAAAAAATATAGTAAATCAACAAAGGGGTTTAAGAACTGTCAAGGGTAAGGATAGTGTTCATAATTTAAGTAGGACAGTCAAGACCTCACTAATTTGAAGGAGTTGAGGGTATGAGCCACGTTAAGTATCTGGATGGAAAACATTCTAGGCAGGAAACAAGTGCAAAGACCCTGAGGCAGAAGCCTGACAGGCATTACTGAGGAACCTACAATTTATAGAGTATTTTTTAATATTCAGAGTTTTATTTCTTCATGTAGTCCCAAATGGGATAAGAAGGTCAACTTCATAGAACTTTTGTGAAATGATTACAAATAATCTATAAAAAGTGCTTGGCTGGGACACCTGGGTGGCTCAGTCGGTTAAGGTTAAGCATCTGCCTTTGGCTCAGGTCGTGATCCCAGGGTCTTGGGATTGAGCCCCGCATTGGGCTCCCTGCTCAGTGGGGAGCCTGCTTCTCCCTCTGCCTGTCGCTCCCCCCTGCTTGTGTTCTCTCTCCCTCTCTCTCTGACAAATAAATAAAATCTTAAAAAAAAAAAAAAAAGGGCTTGGCTCTTTAGTAAATAATGAATATGAGTAATTAAATAACATTCTTCTTGCCATGGTGCTGCCTTGTAAAGTCAGATCACAGGAGAATAGGCTATAGGATAGTCTAGCCTAGTGGCAAAAAGTAATGGATCCAAATTCAAATCCCAATTCCATTATTTACAAGATGCATAAACTTGGATAAATTACTCAACATCTCTAGGTCTCTGCTTCACAACTGTAAAACTGACATAGTATCTGTCCTTCAGTGGTGATGTGAGGGTTAAATAAAACACTGAGAATAATGAAAAATGGTAATTAATTTAAATTTTTTTATTGTTATGTTAATCCCCATACATTACATCATTAGTTTTTGATGTAGTGTTCCATGATTCATTGTTTGTGCATAACACGCAGTGCTCCATGCAGAACGTGCCCTCCTCAATACCCATCACCAGGCTAACCCATCCTCCCAACCCCCTCCCCTCTAGAACCCTCAGTTTGTTTTTCAGAGTCCATTGTCTCTCATGGTTCTTCTCCCCCTCCGATTTCCCCCCTTCATTCTTCCCCTCCTGCTACCTTCTTCTTCTTCTGAAAAATGGTAATTAATAGCTAACATGTATACAGTACTCACCACCTACCAGGCACAATGTAAAGTTGTTTCCCTGCACCAGTTCATTCCATCTTCATAAGACTGGGAAGTCATACCATTTAACTCATTTTACAAATGAAGAGACTAAGGACTAGATAAGGTGCCCATGTGTCCGTAAGTAGTAAATTGTGGAGTCAGGATATGAATCCAGCAATCTGAAGACAGAGTCTGAGTTGCTGGCTACCATACTCTTATTTTTTTTTAAAGATTTATTTGTTTATTTTGAGAGAGAGAGAGCATGCGCATGCCTATGGGTGCATGTGAGGTGGGGAGGGGCAGAGGGAGAGCATCTTTAAGCCGACTCCCTGCTGAGGGCAGAGCCCTAGCAATGCTCTGGGCTCAATCCCAGGACCCATGAGATCATGACCCCAGCAGAAACCAAGAGTGAGACTGAGCCACCCAGGCGTCCCCTTGGCTACCATATTCTAAATCCCCTCATGCTATGCCTGGCACCTAATTAATGCTCAATAAGTGGCAGATGTTACTGTTGTTGATGTTATTATTACCATCATCATCATCATCACGCCATTTAGAAGAAGCAACTCCTTTGGAAGGGGACAAAGCACATATTTAAAATAATACTGCTGGCAGGGTTAGAGACAAATATACCCATCACCAGCAATAAACAATAAAAAGATGTGCCATCCAGACCCCCGGTTTGTAATAGTTAAGAGAATGAATCACAGATGTGTCATGGGCTAAAAACCAGGGAAGACACACAGCTTTACTCTAGTCCCAGATATTCTAAAACTGGGAACTCCAAGTCTTGGAAAAATGCATTGTGAGTTTTCTTTCAATGTGGCTTAAGTCTTGTTTTGCTCAACACCCCCAAGAGATCTGTATATGCATGGTATTGTTAGATGACCCAGGTTTCCTCCCTGGAATGGGGAATAAAAGTAACCCCCCCACACACAGACACACACACATACACATATCATATGCCTGCTGCCTGTCTTCCTTTCCATTGTTCAAGTAAGTTTGTACAGATGGCTTTTTTTTTTAAGGTTTTTATTCATTTATTTGAGAGAGAGAGCACACACAGAGGGAGAGGGAGAAGCAGACTCCCCACTGAGCAGGAAGCCCAACTCAGGGCTCAATCCCAGGGCCCCGAGATCATGACCTGAGCGGAAGACAGATGCTTACCTGACTGAGCCACCCAGGTGCCTGGTGTACAGATGGTTTTCTGAATTGACTTCTTTTTAAATAACTCACACTACAAAGTGGGTTCTTCTCTTCTCCTGCCAACCCTAACTGGAACTGCTTCTGTGTGCTTTCTTAGTAACTTTTATCCCAAGTAGATCTTCCTATGTAACACACACACACACACACACACACACACACACACACATACACTTATATAAGTTTATTCTGGTAAACTACTATTCCTGCAGGGGATCAAGAACCCATATTTTGAGCTTTATACAAAAGTATCATCCTATTACTTACAACATCTTCAGTTTCCCCAAAAGGAAGAGAATAAGAGACTCTTCCTGTAGGCAAAATTTATTTTGTCGCAATGCCTTATAAGTAACTCTTGTGCCATATAATGAATTTCCTAAGAAAAAATCTTTGTGGGGAATAGTATTAGAAGAGAGGGTTTTGCAATTGGATGGAACAAAATATTATAGGTGGATACTCATGGCTCTTGGGATTTTTTTTTACTACCTGGAAAGATCCCCAGAAATGCTCTGCCCATTTTATAATGGGTTTCCCAGTCTCACTGGGCCAATAAAGATTCAACCAGTACTTATCAGCATATTTATTGGCACAGGCATGTTCCCAGCCCCAGGCAGTTATCTGTGAAGACACCCAACTTCCAATCAGGAGTCCAGCGCAGAGTTATCTCCCATTCTCTAATGCCATTCCCCACCCCCTCTTATAGTCAAATCCAGATATCCTTGTTTAAAACAAACAGGGGCGGCATGGGTGGCTCAGTTGATTAAGTGTCCGACTCTTGATTTCAGCTCAGGTCATGATCTCAGGGTCGTGAGATCAAGCCCCTTCATTGGGCTCCACACTCAGCTCGAAGTTTGCTTGAGATTCTCTCTCTCCCTCTGCTCCTCCCCCTACTGGCACTTGCTCTAAATAAATAAATAAATAAATAAATAAATAAATAAATAAATAAAATCTTTAAAACAAACAAGTCTCTTCTTACAACCAGAAAGCAAGTCTTTTATTTTCAACTTAGCTTCAAGTATCTCTGTGCCCCATGTTCTTAATCAGCAGGAAAACCAAGATAAAGGCTTCCCAAGTTGAGTGCAAACCCAAAGCATTTTAGGGCTGAACAGACCTTAGGAGAGAACAGTATAGATGTCTCACTGGACTCAGGCACAGTATGCTGTTTTAAGCAGCTGCTCAGAATCACTGAACACCCAGTCCTGAGGATTGGATCTCTGGGGCTCCCTCCTTCATAGGCAGATAATGACGTTTATTTCATTTCAGTCTCCCTAATCCTTCCTCCCCCCACCCAACCTCTGCAAGTTTTTGTTAGCAAGTTAATAAAGAGTTAACCAGTTATCAAAGCTAATGTAGTGAGGGCTCTTCAATGTAGGACTTTTATTCAAATAAGATTTTCTTTCTCCAAAGTGGAGTTTCTGCCAAACTTCCCTTTTCCCCTCATTTCCATCCTACTTCAGGAAGGTGAGAAATGGAAGGAAAAGTAGTAGCAAGGTATTTAACAGTGTCTGGAGTCAAGACACATTGCCCCTTCATTGTCCCAAGGCTTTCTAAATGGAGTCAATGCCGCTGCCTGGAATGTGTTAGTCTTCTTTATGAGTGCGCTGAGCAAGCAGTGAGCTGTGGTTTTCTTAGCCAGGCCAAGGCAAGCAAGCTGGATGGCACTGGGAGTGCTGAAAGGCCCCTGGGTCACTTCATGGTATGCAATGAATCAGGAACTCATGAAGGTACTGACTCACGTTCGGGACATATTAAAATGTACAAGCAATCTCTGTTGTGATTTTCGTTTCCAATTTGTTAATATGCCTATGTCTGTAACTTATGTGAGATCGGGATATTCAGGTGAATGCTATCCTATGACAAATAATTTTGATAAAGTCTTATGTTTGGAGTCAATCCTACTTGTAAGCTCCTTTCTTGTTTAGAAGAATATTCTTCCAGAAAAAGATCTGTTTATTTTTATCTCTCCTACATTTTTGTTTTGCTGCTACCGTGATACTGCATATTGTGTGTGTATGTGTGTGAGAGAGTGAGTGTTAAAAGGAAGCACAGTCTAATATATATGGTGCAAGGCACAGAGCTAGAGACTCGGTGTGATGGTCAATTTTATGTGTCAACTTGCGAGGTCCATAGGGAGCTCAGATATTTAGTCAACACTATTCTGGGTGTGTCTCTGAGGTTGTTTTTGGATGAGATCAACATTTAAATTGGTAGACTGCACAACACAGATTATTGTACTCATGGGTCTCATCCAGTCAGAGGAGGGCCTGAAGAGAACAAAGCTAGCCCTTCCATGAGTAAGGGGGAACTTCTGCCTGACTAGTTGAGCTGAGATATCATTTCATTAGACTCAACTGAAATACTGGCTCATCTTGGATCTCTAGCCTGTGAGCATTCAGACTAGAACACCATTGGCTCTCCCGGACCTCCAGCTTACCAGACGCAGATCTTGGGACTCATAAGCCTCCATAATCTCATGAACTAATTCCAAACAATTCTAGTATATACACATTGGCTCATGTTTCTCTGGAGAACCCTGGCTAGTACGCTCAGGTTCTAGTCAAGTAACTGCAGGATCATGGGTGATTCAGTGAACTCTCTCAAGCTCCTTTTCCCCTTCTGTTCCATGAGGGGAAAAATTATCAAATGCCTATCAATGCTAATGAAAATTATTTAAAAAAAAATAAATGGCAAGGAGATCCTGCAAGTATACACCATACCTACACCCATCACTAAGAAAATCAGTCTTATAGTTTCATCTAGCAGAACCTACCAATCTTTCAGCTCTGACTGAAAATAGAAGACTTACCGCTCCATCATTAACAATGTAGATCTGTTTGCTGGCTTTAGCCATTGAAATCTTTCTTATTCCTTCTAAAAACTAGTCCCTTTGATGGAAGAGATGGGAGGGTCATTCATAAACATATTCTGACAGCAAGTAAAACACAGGTGCTTAGCATAAAATAATTGAATGTAGAGCTGTCTCCATTCAGAGAAAAATGGGACCTAAGATATTTCTGGAGGACAGACCCTCTTTTTAATGTTGCACTCCCAACTCTCAAATGATTACAAAAAGGGGCACAATTTTCCACTGTAAGTAAAGTCTCCATTTACTCGTTCAAATTTCTGGTGGAGATAAAATTAAGCTCAACATTTTGAATACCATTTACATTAGATTTGACTTCTACAACTATACATCCATGCCATGTCCTACCCTAACGCAATACCTGGTACAGTTAATAATTTCCCATTTAATAACTATTTGTGTAAGTGAGTGAGTGGCTGGAGAGCAATATTGTGTGTTTGTGGAGAGTAAAGACTTTGAGTCAAATGGACTGGGTGGGCTCTTGCCCTCAGAAATTGCTTAGTATATGACATTGAGAAAATTACTCAAACTCTTCAAGACTCAGTCTTATTATTTACCAAATGGTCAGTAACAGTAGTGAGCCTTAAGGAATCAACGTACTGCCTGCTGTGCACTTGGCAATATGCTTGGCAACACATACTAAGTCTTCAATAAATATTAGCACTGATTATTAGGATGACAATCTATAAATTGATCAGAGGTAACACTGTTCTAGATTCTACCTACATTTCTACTGAAAGAGAAGACTAACCCCCTCCTCAAATTGGTGTTCTTTCTTTTCCAAGCAAAGGAATGAGAAGAGAAGGGAAGGAACGAGAAAATATGGGGGGAAAAGCTAGAAGCTACATCTTTAGATAGAAATACTAGCACCTCACTTGCTTGTTTTTTTTTAAACTAAACATTACTATTCAACAAAAAAGCAGAAGTTTCCATTATGAGACTATGCTTTATTTTCTGAGTGCTAATCTTCCCCATGATTGCTCTTTTCTGACTCAGAGTTTACTGCCATTTCCCAAATAGGTTCCCAGAACAGCATTCTAAAAATTACATTTTATCATGTCCCTCATGTGCTCAAAATCCCCTGATGGCCTCACATCCAATTTAAAGTAAACCCCAAAGTCCTTGGCTTCCTCACTGGTGCCCCCAGCATGCCTTGAGGCTGGCTGTTCCCTTTGCCGAATATTCCTCCCCTAGAAGATCATATGCCTCTCTCTCACCTCCCTCTCATTTCTCTGCTCAAATGTTCCTTCATCAGAAACATCTTCCTGAGCCTGACCCCCCATCAGCCTCTATTCTATTCTCCAGTATCATATTTTAGCATTGCTCTTATTGCCACTATATGTATGGAACACTATATGTATACTTGGTTCTGTATGTCATTACTTCTTGTCCCTCCCCCCCACCCAATGCCCCTAGAATGTCAGCTCTGTGAGAGCAGAGACAGCACAGTTAACTGCTGTTACATTTTATATGTCTCAACAAATGACTGCTGCATAATTAGCACTCAAACATATTGCTGAATATATAAATGAATGCGATTAAGGAAAAAAAGACGGAGGGATGTAGACAGGGTGGGAAGGAAAGTGAGAGAGAGGGAAAGTCATTCACAACTACAGGATAAGCTTATTGAAAAGGATTTCACCTGGTAAAATATGCTGGCCATTTTGTCTTAAAATAAAGAAAAAAATAATCACAATGAACTTGAGAACAGTCAGGGTGTCTAATGAAATGGGTAGAAGAAAAAAAGAGAAGGAATGATAATGAATATACATTCTGTCTTATCTCCTTTGCTTTGATTTCGAGATGGAAGGTAACAATGTGCCAGGAGTCCAAAACTTATCATAATATCATGAAATAATGTTCCAGAGAGCAACTCAGGTTTTCTTATCCTAGAGATAATATGAGAAAATGGAAGAGATGAATGAGAAAGGTTGGATTTTGCATTTCCTTATAGATTTAAATAACTTTAACTTTTCTAGAACAGACTCTATGGTAGGTACAATGCTAAGTGATTGCATATACATTCCTTCATTCGGTTTTCACAACGACACTCTGAAAAAAATATTATAATAACTATTTACTATTGAAGAAACCGAAGCTCAGAGGAGTAAGTGATTTATCTCAAGGTCGCACTGCTGTTTAAATGGCAGAATGTTTGGGCCAGGCCCATAGCTTTTCCTGCTACTTCCTGCTGCTTCAAATGGATATAGCATATGTTACTTCTTAGACAACATGTCCAAGAGCCCTAGACATTGACAAACAAATTGCAAGGTTGCCAACCCCCTGGAAGCTTACAAGAGACAAAATATAAAGGCAAATTCTTCTACATTATAGCATCCTCTAAAGAAACAAGCAGCCTACCAAACAAACCAAAAAGTCTACTGGCTACTTTGAGGGTCTTCTCAGCCTTTAGGCCAGATCAGAACTCCTCTAATTGGCCACTTCCTCTCCATTCTCTCGAGAGTTCCAAATTGGATTAATATCTTATCTGATCTGTAAGCGCTTTTCCGTCTTTGTGAGCAAACTTATCCGGGTTTTCCCAGCTTAAAGGCTGCCAATCTCTTGGTGAAGTCAAAGTAGTAATTTTCTTATTCTGTTACTAGCTCCACTGGGTTAATTCAGATTAGGAAAAATTATCACCTTGTTTTTAAAGAACTCTGATTTCACAGGGGCCATTGTTATGCTAGTTTCAGGAGTTCTGTCCTCTGAGGTCATGAAATACAGCAGCTACAGAGGTGGAAGCTATGGATTAGAAGAGAAAAATGAGATGTCCCTCCTCTTCCTCCTCATTAATATCTCTAAAGATCTAGGAGCCCTTGCCAAAAATGTGAGTGAGCCTTCACATGGGTTTTCAAATCAGGTTCAATGTTTGCTTAAGTTATATGGCAATCTTATCAGTTTGACTTCGTACACCCATTGGAGTTCAGCTTGATTTTAGGTTTCTAAAGTTGACTTGGTAATTTCTAATAGATGTCAAATATTACAAAGGTTCAGATGTGGAGCCAAACATATTTGGGCTGCAAGTTTTTGGAAAGCTGCAACTGACTCTCTTGAGAGCATTCCAGTAGGGATGGGCTAGTGCTTCTTTGCCAAGTTTAGAACAGAATCCAAATCTAAGAGGTTTAGAGCTCAGGCTTGGCTGGAATCTTCTGGAAGTTGAGGGGGAGTTGTTTTATTTTCCTCTAATTTAGCAAAAGTCTTCTTACCTTTCAGAATTATGCCCCAAGGGAACTGTGTATAGATATTCGGTGGCTCTGAGAAAACCTCCTTAAGTGATTTAATGTGATTTTTAATGTTTTTATGTTTTTGATCCTACGCAGCCAAATGCATCTGCATTTCCTATTTTTCATTGTCTTAATGTGAGTGACAGAGTTCTTTTCATTGAAGAAAACTCATCTCTATACATGCCGTAGGAAATAATTTCTTCCCCTGCTAAAGTTAAAGGCAAAGCACTCCCCCAGGACAAATGGTTTGTGCCCAAAGTTAATACATCCAAGAAAGCAAAAGTTGTTCCTTGGCTCCAGGGGAATTACACAAGTATCATTTTGTCTAGGCCCCACTCTCCCCCATTTATGGAGAAGATGTCATAGCCGGGACTAAACCTATTAATGGAATGAATGAGTGGTAGAAAGCAAGGAGACCTGTGTAGAAAAGAGAGAAGGCCTGGAATCAGGGGACCCAGATTAAAGTCCAGTTCTGCCACTCAATCATTCTGATCTGCCATTTGCAAGTTATTTAACTGCTCATCTTGCTTGTAAAAGAGGAAAAACAGTATCTGTTGTATTTACCTTGAGGGAAAATGATATATATGAAAGTACTACATAACATAAACACACAAACAGACAAAATTCTGGGAACTGTAAAAAAGTGCTTATCCTGAATTTTGTAATCTGCATCCATTTTAGAGAACATGAAATAGGATCTGCTTAGACAACCAAATGTCATTATAGTCCTTTCACATGATGCAATTTTTAACAAACAGAATTACTAAAAACTATGGAAAGCTTAAGAAAGTCTCCTTCCCAAATGGAACACTCTATGAGTTTCCCCCACTAAAAAGATCTCCTCTAAAACAAAGAGTCTGGAAGAGACCACTGATGATGACTGCCCCAGACTGGCAATGAGCAAGGCCTCACTCTTCTTATTCGGGACCAATTAATATTCATGTAGTCCCAACCTTGAAGGGATTTAGCCCCAGCATTTCATAAAACTGAAGCAATCCATCATCCAAAAGGACAAAGAGGCAAAATTTCTGAGCACTTTTCCTCAAACTCCATCAGAGAATATAAGCTCACGTTACTTCCCCTCCCCAATCCTTTCCTTCTTTATGAAGTGAGACTATTGTGGGCAACCGTGGTCTTGTAATGCATTTTTGGCGGGCCAAGGCAATACCATGGCTTCAGATACTCTCTTTAGTAGAAGTTGGCCAGTGTTCTATTGTTTGCATCTGGGACATGGCCAGTAGAGTTCGGACATCTGCCCACTGTGTTAGCTCCTTGGGCGCCAGTGGGCTGAAGCTCATTATTCCGCTGGGAATTATGCCTCTATTCCTTGAAAAAGGGAGTGACTCACCAACAGCCCTCTATCACATCTGACATTTGGAGGACGAAAATCCCTTTTGAGTTCCAAGCTCAGATGTGAGTGAGTTTCTTAGTCTGACCAAGCTGATCCATAAAGGAACTGCCTGACCAAGCTTGTGCTTGGTCATCTCACTGGAGTTGCTATTTAGTAGGAAATTTGGGAATCCCATTTCTAGACATGTTTAGGATTGTGCCAATCCAAATGGTCAGCCCCCTCTGGCTGCAAAACCAGAAGATAAAAACTGTTCTCTCCAACAGTTGCTACAAGAGGCAGTGGGGTAATGCTGGTGTGGTATAGGAAGTTGGCAGATTTCTCAGTCCTCTCAATAATTTTGCTCTTTTCCTGTCCCTTTTAGTCTTATTGCAACCAATTTCTAGCCCTTTGAGAATCTCAGTAAACATTCCTATTGTAGTTCCCTATTTTTGTCATTAGCTAATTATGGTACACTGGAAAAGTTAACCTAAGGCTTAATATCTATGCCTCAAAAGTAAGAGACGTATCAGTGTTTACCTTACAGGATGGCAAAGCTTAAAGTGCTTAGTACAAGAGCCTGGTACCTAGTAAGTGCTCAGTAAATGTTACAGCTAAAAAAGATGACGAAAGTGCTTAGAAACAGCTTTTAGCACAGTATTTAGCATGAAACAATGACTGGATAAGTGATGAGAAATATTAAAATTATTACATTATTATTTATTCTCAGCGTGAGAAGAATCCAGTTGGCTTTTTTTGTTCAGGTCCATTTACAGACTATTCCCCACTGGGGTCAACACATGGCTTTAGCCAGACCTAAAACTGAGGCTTGATCTTAAAATGCCATCATTCTCTGCTATTCTGAGACCTTGCTCCCTAGTACCTACCCAACATTTTAGTTCTTTAAGGGTTCCAACCTGGCCTTCATGGCTAACAATAGCCAATAACTTCCAGGAAAACAAAGAGCAGGATATTGAGGTCTTTTGGCCTTTGCAACAAAGAACAGCTGGATCCAATTCAAAGCCTTAACTGAAGAAAGAAAGAATAATGGACAGCCTTCCATTGGTCATGTGTCAGCCACTACAGGCTGTCTCTCCACCACCTGCAGGAACAGACTCAAATGGAGCATTTTTATTAAGGAAAATCTTCTACCAGATTATAAGCAATGACCCAGTGAAAAACCAACCTGGTAGGAAATTGGTGGACAATGCCATCCTAGGATGTTGCAGCAAGGAGTGGCCTTTGGAGTGAAGAGTTCTAGGTTCAAAGCTTGACTGCTCCTTTGGGCAGCTTTACTTACCCTTTTGAGCTTCAGTTTCCTCATTTTACATAAATGGGGGGATTATAATAATTACATAACACTTAAGTGAAAGGCTGCTCCAAGATTTAAATGAGATCCTGTATGCTACAGCACATGGCACAGCCTATAGTAAGTAGTAAGTGTTCAATATATGTCAACATGGATTAGTTCCCTTCCTTTTTTTCAAAGCTTTCCTGAACATGTCCTGAATACAGTGGTGGTAAATATACGGTGAATGCTCAGTTAATGGCACTTTCCTAAAAAGCAGTGAGGAATCCTGAGACCTATGCTCCTGGGAGTGATTCTCTAGTGCTGAGTGCCAGTGGGTACCTGGAAACCAGTTTCAGGTCTGAACTTCTGGAAGCCCATTGTTCCTCCATTTCAGCTTGCAAATTATTGCCATGGCCTGCTTATTATTACTTCAACTCCTCCTTCCTCTTCCACATTTCAATAGCTCGCTTGCCTGGCCTTGGGCGTCTCGGGGAAGCCTTTCCCACACCCTCTAGGGAGTCTGCAATATAGCGCAGATGCTCTCAAAGATTAGAAATACTTTTAAGTCTAGTCTAAAAAAATAGTCCTATCCTTTGTCTCAGGCCATTATTTCTACTCTTACCAATTTTGGAGGATGCAATTTCCCATTCTTCATTTATAATATTTTGCTCAGGGTATTTGTAGATTGTCAGCCTATATATCAAGTCTCCTGCTTGATTACACCATATAAATTCAGTTCTATTTATAAGCTAAAGCATGACTACTAGAATAGGAATTAAATACATTTCTAGTTTTGGAGGCAAACAAAACTCATTTTCTAATTCACTATCTCTCTGGATGAAACATTAGCCTCAATCTATAAATTAGAATTTTGGTGCTGTAGAAATCACCTCATTTTGGAGCGAAGAAAGGTAAAGAACTTGCTTCAAGTGATACTTTCTTGCTGATGGCAGAATCAGGACCTGCACATAGGTGGCCTGGTTCTCAGGTCAGGCGTCTTGTAGGGTTACTCAAAGTTTAAACTCCTCTGCATCCTATGTAAGTCCTTTGGTATATGGGCTCCTGCTGGGATCTCCTACTTTCCCTGCACTCTGCTCAGTTTATTGTCCATGGACTACTTCCCATTCTTTCCAACATGTCCAGGGGGCTTTTTCCCACTCTCAGGAGTGACCTGCCTCATCTGTCTACCTGGGAAATCAACTCATCCTTCAACTTTTCTTCTGCAACTCTCCCCAACATCCTCAGAAAAATTCATTTCTCCACCTGTGTGCTAACTGAATTTTGCATATGTCTCATTTGTAGAGGATATTGCATTGAATTATAGTTCTTTATCTTTGCCTCTCCACTTTGTGATTTGTTGCCTTTGTGAATTGTTGAAGCTTAGGAATTATACTTTATTCATCCATGTATCCACAGCTCTCCAAAGAGTTTCTGACACATAATCAGTCTTAATAACTGCCATCTTTTTGTTTTCATTTTGTTTTGTTTACAGGCAATTTTTGTGTTACTTGCTTTAGGTGAACAATAATGCACTTATATGGAATATAACTATTTTCTTCTGACCAACATCTAAATATGTCTGAACTTCTGTGGATATCTTGGATTTCTAGGAACTACAAGTACTAAAAATAGTAATAATAATTGGAAAACTTTGCCTGGAGAATTGAGTAACTTTGTACAAAGAAACTGAGAGAAGGTTCACAAAACCAGAGTACCAAATAGAATATCCAAGGCCTTCCACTTTATGTTTTAAGGTAGCTTAATTTGCTAATCTTAATAAAGTCCAGAATTTTCTACCTTCAACAAAAAGCAAAACAAACAAGCAAAAAACCACTTAAGATGATATATACACCAAAGTTTTTATATCAGAAGAGATTAAACTTAAATTGTAGCAAAATAAAAACTTGCTGTCTTGGAAAGTAGGTAAAACTCTAGTATACAAACTTCCAGTAACTTAAAATCAAGTCTTTTATCCCAAAATGGCAATGAAGTCTCTATAATTAAAATACCTCAATAGCACTTATAGTAGAATCTTTAAAAGTAATCTGAACTCTAAAGTATGTTCCCATCCTTGGGAGATATCATGGAATTTCTCAACTCTGTAAATTATTTAATATTTTCTATTCCATTCAGTTCTTCAGCAGAAATACATGGTATATGGGCTCCTGCTGAGATCTCCTACTTTCCCTGCACTCTGCTCAGTTTATTGAGCAAGTTGCTTAGAAGCTGTGAAACACTAATGTTGAATGACCAAGACTGCCCTCTAAATACTACCTCTATAGGCAAATTCTTACTTAAGAGACCCCGTGGGGAGTCAGCCTACCACCACCCCCCATAACCCTCTCCTGTTCCCTGGGACTAAAAGAGCTATGATTTTGGTGTATTCGGTTTCCAATGTAGCTTGCCCTGGGATTATACCAGATTGATATTCTGAGCCATGTTTGGTTATTCTTGGCACCAGACAACCACAGTCTCTACCAATCAGGTTATGAAGTGCTATAATGGGAAGTCATAATATATGTAACAAAGCTGAAAACCGAAAAAAGAAAAAAAAAGTTTTAATGCATGAAATACATATAATTCTACAGTAATAATGAAAGTAAGACAGGCTCAGGTATGTATTTTGTCTTAAGAACAGAGCACAAACACCATTCAAAACAAACTAGAAAGATAAAGCAGAACAGACCCCCTATAATAGGTTGAAAGCACCTAGAGTCAGAAGCTACGAAAGGCAAAATTTATTTGACAGAAATGCCGCTGTTTAGATTTCTTAAAGTTCTATGTGAACTTTTATCCTACCTTAGAGACTGAGAAGGGAGAGAAATATCAGCTCATGTATAGAATATCCCACAGATCATAGTAATGACTCTCTCAGCTGGAAACAGAAATAAAAGTCATATCGATGGTGTTAGTGTTAGATGATGCATGTGTGTTTGTCCAAATTCTATGAGAATTTCAAATGGCTTGATCCTGATCACCAACTCCTGGCCAGAAACACACTTTCATTCAAACACAACTAGTTTATTTTTTTTTCTTTTTTCTTCAGCATCTCCCCTAAACTTACCAAAAAGAAGTATTTTATTTTGGTTCTGTTCTCTCTTCTTCTCGCTATTTAGAATAATTATAAGTCACATAAATAATGACTCATTGGCTACTGGGCCCAGTGGAGAGTTGAAAGGACAAAACAAAGGGAATGTGTTAACATGACTCTTGGAAAGAGCACAGTTGAAATGCATGGTTTAGCATCTGACTGGAAACTGAATCTTAGCTCTTCACTTGACTTCTTTATGCCTCAGTGTAAGAGGAGAATTATAAAAATCAGTATTTCAGTTTATGGTAGTAGCTCTCTGCCTGACAGACAGTTGGCATAGACACATTATTTTGTATCCTATCACACATGTGTTTATAAATACATTATTTTTCTATTTTGTATGTACGTGCTTTTACATCCTTATACGTATATTTGCCATTATATACAATAGTTATTATATTTGATCTCCAATTATGCATCAAGCAATGAGATAGTGCAAATTAGGAAATAAGTAGAAAACAACATACAAATGAGGTTCTTCTTGTTCTGTAAGTTATAATTAGGGAGAGGGGGAATAATCAATCCAACAAAAAAATTCCAGAATAGTTGACAAGGCAGACCAGATTACCTCGGGGCAGTCCTGATATACGTGTATTGTCTCAGCATACTTATTAATAGCTCCCTCTTTCTAAAGAGTGTCCTGACTTGATCAATTAAATGTTCACACACTAATGGCCACAGTCCTAGGATAAACCTGTTGAGAAGAAAAATGTACTTAAGGACACCTGATCCAGGGAAAAGCTTCTCAGGGTTAGGTGGTGATGAGGGGACATAGCTGTGTAAAGAATGAGGTAGAAGCATAGTACAGACCACCAATTTCAGAAGGATAGAACAGTGAGTACAGAGATAAAAGCACAGGCGTCTATGAAGAATTGGAGAAAAATGAAAATACAAAGGGATCATGTAGTTCAAAGGTGAAAATTGCAAAGGACGACACTAGATAGATCAGTAGTTATCAGCTCATAAGGGTTCGGACAGTTTGGACCAATCTATTTTAAGAGCAACACAAAGGAAGAACGGTGTTGTTTACTTGAATGAGAGGATGTGCCATGAACTTGGGGAGTTGTGGGCACAGAAAATAAAGAGCCTGTTTTATTTGGAAGACCTTGGGGAACTGTTTATTTTACAACAAAGTAGTATCACTTTGTGGCCTCCTTCTTCCCGACGGCCGATGGGATCTGGCTAAGAACCCCACAGCATGCAGCATCCATTTCGCTGCTGAGTTTACATTTCAGCAGAACAATTCCAGAATGAATCATTGCATGCACAGGTTGTTGGTTATGCCCGGTTTGAAGCCCATTTTCAAAGCTCTTTTCTACTTTGTGTTCAAGGCTAAGTATGCAGAGATTTATGTGGAGATTTCTTATTCTTCTTGAAAAATATAAAATCTTTCACCAGAGTATTTTTCTCACGCAGTGAGGCAGTGCTGGGCCTCCTTGTTGTTATTCTCCATAAGACCTTTTCAACTTCTACTCAAATCTCTAGCATTTTTATCTAAGAAAGAAAGGGAGCAATTGAGAACAGAGAAATTAGCCTCTGACATGATCTAAAATGGGATAGGACGTGAATGCACCCCTTTAAAATCAGCAGAATGTGAGAGAGAAACCAGTAATTTAAGGGAACAAAACTGTGTGCCATCAAATAGGAAACTGATTTTAGGAGGATTCAATTTCTCCAAATCCCCTACTTCTAAGACCCAGCAGGGTCTGAGGAATGCGTAGTTGTCTAAAGGGATGACAGTAGCTCAACACTGAAATAAACCTGATTAAAGAATGATTTTGATCGAGCGTGCATTATATATCCAAGAAGGATATGGCACCAGTTTACAAAGAGGGGGTTTCATGAGGACAGGAATCTGGGAAATGAGTAAGTGGTAAACTCAAACGAGGCTCTCCCATTTATATGCTGTGTGGCCTTAGACAAGTGTCTTAAGTTCTCTGAGCCTCGGGTTCTTCATCTGTAAAATGGGGATAATAATAGTACCTACCTCAGAGAATTGTTATTAGGATGAAATGTGTATAAAGTACATACAGCAATCCCTGACACAGAATAAGTGCTTCTTAACAACAGTAATAACAAAAACCTACCAATAATTACTACTCTACTCTAAAATCTCTATAAATTTGAAGTCTCTGTTTCTATGAAATGATTTAGTCTCTATGTTCCTTCCACCTACTTCAAATCTTCCTAAAACCAAGAATTTTTAACACTTATAGCAAAAAATACCAATTCAAAATTTATAAACAAAAAATTCACACTATGCTTTTGAAATTTCTGAAGATACACCTACACATACACCAAGTCCCTTAGTGATGAGAATATCTGCCCCGGTGAAGATGGGAAGGCCAAGACATTATGGGGAGCTACACAGGGTCAGAGTTTATCTTTATATCTCTTTGTCTCAGTTTATAGAAAAAGAAAGGCCCCAGCTTCCAGACAGCCATGAAAACAAAATAAACAGGCATGTAAATGAGATGTGTTTTGGATGTGGGTTTGTATATATTGGCAGCAAGAGCAGTGAAACTTTGACTCTACTTTCTTGTTCTTTTTTCTGTCCCCCCTCAGTGCCAAAGGAGCTATTTTTAAAAGCATGGGTTTGTGTTTTTGATCATAATGTTATGGCAAAAGGGGAGATGACCTTTACGTTTAGTCAGTAGCTGTTATGCAATCAGCAAGTTCCGCATGGCAGCACTTCACGTTTGGTCACCACTAATTTGGGTATTCTATGGTTCTTTCACTTGCCCTCACAATTAAACAGAACTTACTAAGCCTAAACATGGTTAGGTAGTAATTTATTCCTTAATTCATTAAAAGAATATATATTCCTTCCCAAGGTCTACCCAAGCATCTTGCAAGGCCCAGTCTGGTATGGAATAATACACAGAGCTAAGTGAGTGTGCTAAATCTTTACTGATGCTTGCAGGTGTTAATCCAGCTCTGTGCACCACGACTGAGACAGAACGTAACAGCTGGAAGCATTTCAGGATAAAGAGATAACCTACAGAAGCACCCATGTGAGATACAATTCCACAGAAGACCTGGGCTTCAACTCAACAGGTGCACATCAACAAGAGCAGACTGGAATGCCATTATTCACACAGTGTCCTAACTCTCCAGCATTTCATTTCTTATTTTCGACCACTCCGTGGGGGTTAAATTCTGGGACAATTTTCCTAGAGTGAAGAATGATAATCTCTGGCAAACAACAACAACAAATGCTAACTTTGTATGTTTTACGCACTAATGTTTTTTCCTGGGGAGAAAGGGGGGAAAAAACCCTAAATTACTTCTGTGGCCTAATATTTTTTTCAGACCTTACCTGAGAAACCAATGAAAGCACTGTCTATATCATTCCAGAATTTTGACAGAAACCAGAAAAATTTAGTAAGTGTTCCAAATAGTTTTCTTTATACAGAATTGAACAACATGGAAAAACCTCACCATGCCACTAACTGAATTTCTCTATTTTCTTTGGATATTTGGTGATGGATGGTCTAAGACTGCCCATTAAAATACACTCACATAAAATATGCAGCAGGGAAAAAGAATATGTGCTCATGAAGATTTATCTAATCTTCATTGCTAGCTTTCTGTTGTAAAACAAACCTAACTTTTCAATTCCCAAATCTCTGCTCCCATGATGGTATTCTGCAGGGAGAATTGTATCTAACAAAATCGATATCAAATTAGATTTGATCCATCCAAAAAACCAAATAATATCTCTAAAGGAGAGGGTGGGGGAGATGGGATCTCATCCCTATACTCCCTATAGAAAGAGTAAAATTTAAATTGTGAAAATGAGTAATGTCTAAAATGTGTATCTCTTTATTTGCATCAACAAAAAGACTCACAGTTTTGAGACCTGTGTTAGAATAGTTCATACCAGCCTCTGAAATTAGCCACCTCTGCACATCAGTGCCTTAGCCCCACAAAGATTTATCTGTCACACAGGCAAAGTCCACTGTTGGTGGCCTTGGGCACCTCTCCCCCCAGTGGCTTATGGGTCGGGATGCCTCCCATCCTATGGCCTTGCCACCTTGGAGCCTTTCGCTTCTAGCTGCACAGATGGTAGAGAGAATGGGAGATCATGTGGAACAGTCTTGAAAAAAGCAACAGACATTCGAATTGATTTAAATGACACCTGACTGTCTAGGGGTTACGACCTCAGAGCCTCGCTGGCTTTAGCATTTTATCTACAAACAACCTGTTACACAATTCCTGGATCTTCATAAATCACATACACTCCTCTTAAAGGGTGAAGAAGCAGACAAGTGGACAGGCCAACACACAACGGCCACAGCCTGATTTACTGGTGAAGGGTAGTATAAATCACCCGTAGAAAACGCAACAGTCACACTGCTCACAAATGACACGGCAATCGCTCTTTAAATGTCTTCTGCCCACTCATCAAGCACCCAAGATGAATGAATATGCAGAGCTTTTAAATGGCCCTTCCCATCTGTTAAGAGCCGGGGCCTGCTAAAAACAAGACATCCGGCCCAAAATGGAGTTGGTTATGCTCGCCCAGAACAGGACTCTTGAACCAGGCCAGCGAGAACCGCCCGACGCACTCCTGCCCCCCCCCCCCCCCCCCGGGCACCCCTGCAATGACCAACCCGCCTTCCGCCTGGCCTCACAGCCCTGTTTCCTCTCCCTTCCGCCTCAAAATCTTCGCTTCCATACAGCGCCTTTCGGCACCGGCCTGCGCGCTGCCCGATGCCAATCGATTCTGCTCAAAGCAACACTTAGGATTTTAACACGCCTCAGTTTATCTGTTAACAGTTCTGGGGTCAGAAGAGGGGCTGAAAGAGACGCCCCACAAACACCCCCCACACACACACGCACACACCCGCCCCGGGAGGACCGAGCAGCAAGGCCTAGTACCTGCCCAACTGTTGAACCCGAGGCTCCGTCGCCGCCTCTCGAGGTGGTGAGTCCCTCTCAGGATCCTGGCTTCGCAGTTTTTACGTTCACGAGCTTTCCGGCTTCACTTGAGCGTTTCTCTCTCCAGACTGGGTCTGGAAACTGCTGGAATCGGACTGGGTCCAGTCTGACTAATAAGGGCGGCATCAGACCGGATCCCACGGCTGACTGGGTCGACGTCAGCTAGGTCTCACGTCAGACCGGGTCTCACGTCAGACTGGATCCTACGTCACACTGGGTCCCACCTCAAACCGGTTCCCACCTCAAACCGGTCCCCACGTCAGACTGGTTCCGACGTCAGATCGGGTCCCACATCAGACTGGGTCCCACGTCAAATGGTCGGACATCACCCTGGGTCGTACAAACGGGACTAGATTTGGGGTCAGACCGTGTCCAACATAGAAACCGGACTAGATTCAAGATGGACTGGATCCAGGGTCAGACTGGGTCCGACTTAAGCTGGACTGGGTCCAGTGGGAGGCCTCAGGTGAATAAAATCGTGTTTCCAGGCTGCGCAAGTAAATTAACCTAAACAAAGTTAATCTTGAATTACTGTGGCCACAGTGGAGAACTCTGAACCTCTTAGATAAGCTTATCCATTTATGAAGTGCTCTGGAGAAAAGAGGGTCTCAGCCAAGCACTAACTAGAAAGGGTAAAAGGGAAATTGTTTGTCCGCCTCTGCAGTTTCTGGTGACCAGGATGACATCTGCTGGGACATTCCACTGAGTCCAGAGCCTGCAGCCTGGGATCCTGGGAAAACTGGCTGGAGCCGGCAGAGGGTGACAGTCCTTTAAAGTCAGCTCTCCCAAATCTCTGTGGCGCCTGGTCCAAGAGAGGAAGGTAAAATTTCACCTTGTCTCTTCTTTTCTAAGTTCAGGATGGCCGGGAAAAAAACATTTGTAAGAATTAGATCTTTGAATGTGACTGGTGAATTTGCTTTTACGGAACCCATTTGTTGCGGATCCTTTTTCTCCCACGGATAGCTATGGTCTTCCTGTTTGTCTCACTTGTGTGTCCTGAGAACTTGGCTTGGCAACTGTCAAGTTGGAGAGTCCCCAAAATATGGTCAGACAGAAATGTGAGTTGTACTCCAGGTGCAGATAGGGTCCTACGAGCCATTGCCAGGTCTCAGGAGAATTTCTTTCTTTTGGTTATTTTTGGGAGTGGCTCTGGACTTCAGGAACATAGTATCTTCTGCACTGTCTTTGGGGATGGCTCTTGTGTTTATGGAGTTGTTTAATAGTGCCAGCAATATTTACTGTTTGTCCTGCTGAAACCTGACAAAATATTTGAATTTTTTTTTTTTTTTTTTTTTGTAGTTGCTCTATGGTCAGAAGTTGGCCAAACTGGAAGCTGATATTCAGAGCCTGATAGGGATTTTTTTTTTTTTTAGGCCTCCTTCTCTAAGCTAGAATGAAACTATGTAATGGGGGTGAATTATAGGGGTGAGAGGGTATAATAAAAATTCTGAAGCCTTTGCAGAAGAATTTACCAAAACATTCCAAAGACACACAGCTCTAAATATAAAATATAGGAATCTTTTGATTTCCATCTTCTCCCTGCTATAGAGAAGCAAATTGAAAATCATGTAGTTGGGGAGGGTGCCTGGGTGGCTCAGTCCGTTAAGCTTCGGACTCTTGGTTTCGGCTCAGGTCATGCATGATTCAGGGTCAGGGGATTGAGCCTCCTGCATTGGCCTCCATGCTCAGCAGGGAGTCTGCTTGAGACGGTCTCTCTCCCTCTCCTTCTGCCCCTCCCCCCTGCTCGCAGGTGCACGCTCTCTACAAATAAACCTTTAAAAAAAGAAAAGAATGGAGTTGGACGGGTGGGTCAGCACCTTACATTTACAATATGTTTGATCTTATCTATTTTTTAGTTGCACACTTCCTACTTTTGCCCCCTTTTTAAATTTTTTATTAATTAATATTTATAGAATAAATAATTTATAGAGAATAATTATTTATTCTCTAACCTCTGAGCCCATTCTCCGCCTACCAGTTCACCACAAGCAAGCACACACACAAACACTGAATTCCAGTCCTCTGGGAAGGAGACACCAAGATGCTACCAGAAGAGCAGGAGGTTTATTGAATGAAAGACAAAGGAGAGATGAAGCAGGGAAGAGCGTTGTCAGGCAGCTCTGACACCTAGAAACAGAGCCTCAGGCTACTATGCAGATCTAAGATCTCAGCCAGCCAATGGAGAATCATAGAGCAAAGACAATTGGGCAGAAAAGGCCCAAACAGAGCCCCCTGCTGTGCTCAGTCCTTGGCTGGATGCCTCCCAGGAGGCAGGGCTTCCTGTAAATGCTAGGATAGATCCCAATCACGTACGTATACATGTGATGCTTACCAAATTTTGTTTGACAAAATTTACTTACTTTACATTTTAAAAGTATTCAGTTTGGCTTTTGTACCATTTACATACATACACACATACATATGTGTATACGTATTTACATAAAATTGAATAAGAATTTACTGGGTTCCTACTCTCTTCTTTAGACTATGTGTTTTTTCCATCAATTTCATTTACCTCTAATATCTCTAGAGTAAATCTAAGTAGTTTTATCAAAAGTGTACACAAATTGTTCATATTTTCTTTATTTTCACATCTGAGAAAGTCTTTCTGTTGCTTTTGCTCATGAATGACAACATGGCATAGTATGGAATCTTTGAATCTTGCCTTTTACCACTCCAAACTGTAGGAATTCCAAATTTATCTCTTAATGTTAAGTAATACTAAAGAGAAAGGGCTTACTTTTGTTCCTTTGTACATAACCTAAGTTTTCTGCTTGAATGTGTAGAGAAATTTTTTTAAGTCCTTGAAATACAAACATTTTGTCAGTGTACATTTATGTGTGAGCCCTATTCTTTTTAGTATGTTTTTCAGATTAATCTTACCTGGAAATATGAGTCATTATTTAGAGATTTGGACCTCCATTTTAAAGCAGGAAATATTTCTTTTATATCTCCAATAATCCAATAATCATTTCTGTACTCATTATTTAGTTCTTTTGCCCAGATGCAAAAGCACTGGGGCTATTAACATTTTTATCTGAAAATAGACTGGACATAATACCCTTATGCTTCTCAATGTCAGTTTAAAAGTCCTAAGAGCTATTTTGCTAGTCATACTACTAAGCCCCACTTTTATAGCATCATCTTGAAATTTGTCACCCCATTCCTTTACTTCTGTTTCTTGCCCAGTGTCAAGTACTCCTCTGGGAAGCAAAAAGAGGTCTCTTAATCATCTGTAGTTTATTAAGTGTCTAATAGACTATAGGAGAAAGCCAGTGCTCTGTTTTCCCAGCATTTCAGCTGAGTACCAGAATTTGGGGCCAAATTACAGCAAACCCTTTTCTAATAGAAAAAAAAGAAGAAAAGAAAAGAAACCTCAGGAGTTCTATCATGTCCTAAACAAAGCGAACAAACTTGGGTGTTTAGGGTCTTATCCAAAAAACTTTGTCACTATAAACCAAGTGCAACTCAATGTATCTCAAAAAAGATGAAGGGCTAAGTCAATGTGGCTATAATTTGAACTTAACAGTTCTAGGGAGTCTCCCTGTTTCTAACCTGAGATTTAGACCACTAAACTACCTCCCCTAGTGGATTTGTTTGCTTTTTTTATTTCGTTGGTTAAAAAATGAGTCACTATAACCCAAACACTGCAAGAATCTGCTTTTAAAAGAGCATTAAAACTGCTTGATTGATTCGGTGGGATCTTGGAAACTCTGTTTTGTTCTCTGAAAATTATGAAGGCCTTTATTCAGTTCTGGACAATCAATGGAGGACGTTACAAAGGCAGTCTCATCTTCAACTTATCATCCTGAAAACCCTCACCCCTGCTCCTCATCCCTTCCTAAACGGCCCCCTCCAATTGCTCCTAAAAGACACCTAAAAAGACTGAACAACCAGGGCTTCACAAACAACATACCTAATCAGGGCAGAACACAATGGGACTAATACTTTGTGTATTGAGGCTAGCACTCACTCACTTATTCACTTACACCGAGCATTTGTTGAGTGCCTAGTATGTTTATTCACTACACCAAATGCTCACAATACAAAGATGAACAAGACTGAGGCCCCAGAGGACAATCTAAATATTCTATGATCATAATTACGATAAAGAGGAGGAAGAAGGAAGCAGAAGGAGAAGGGAGGTAGTGTTATCCCCATTTTACAGATGACAGAACTGAGGCATGGAGAGGTAAAGGAACATACCCAAGCATACAATGTTTGCAGTTAGCAGGACCAAAATTCTAAGGCTTGAGTTGGCCTTCAGCGTACACAATCATAACCTCCGTGCTCTACTATCTCAATAGGAGACTGAACAAACAAATCAGAAAAGGAATTCATTGTAACTGCATTTGCCTCTTGCCTCTTGGGGGAAGGGTCTGGTGCTCTAAATGACTTTGTTTTATGGTTTATAAGAAATCACTGTTTTGCATTTCACCCGCTAAACAAATCATCCTGCATTCATGGACTGGCAGGCAAAGAAATATCCAAAAAAGAAGATACCAGAAAACTTGTCTAATTCATGAATTGGGTCCTTCTTATTAAATTGAACAATTCCAGGGGTCCCTGGATGGCTCAGTAGGTTAAGTGTCTGCCTTCAGCTCTGGTCATGATCCCAGGGTCTTGGAATGGAGCCCTGCATCTGGCTCCGAGCTCAGCAGGGAACCTGTTTCTCCCTCTCCTGCTGCCGCTCCCCGACTTGTGTGCTCTCTCTCTCTCTCTGTGTCAAATAAATAAAATATTTAGAAAAAAAATTTAAAAGTAAATAAATTGAACAATTCCAAAAATACATTTTTGAACACCAGCTACATACGAGGCACCACACTAATGGTACATGGACGAGGAGGTCATTGTTTCTTGAACTAGACTGTAAACGCCTTACGTGCAGGAACCAAAACACACAAAAATATGACACAATAAGTAGAAAGATAAAGTATGTATAGCGAGTTAAGTGAGAAGACATACTTGTTCCAAGCTGGGCATTCAGAGAAGTCTCATGGAGGAAACAATTGAAGTAATCTTTAAGGATCAATAAGAATGAAGGCAAATAAATAAAAGACTCATTTTTTAAAATAATTTAATTAAGTTTAAAAAGTGAAAAGGTCAAAAATTGAAATGAAACTTAAGGCAGAAAGAACAGTCACCCAGACACCATCAGGCACGAATTTTGCTCCCCTCTGAAGGGAAATGTGTCCCCCTGCAAAGAACAGGATTACATACAGAACAGCTGAGATGGATCTAGATGGTAAATCTAGTTAGACAATAAATGTTTAAGCTTAAAGTGAGCTAGGCCCTAGGCACACTCAGATGACTAGAGTGTGAAGCCAGCTCTTAAGGAAAACCGTGTTATAGTAGGAGTCACTCACTAATTAAATAGAATTTATTTGATGACTTAAACTATCTTTCCCTAACTTGGGAGAATGCCTCTCTTTATTTTCATGCTGTGGTTTCAATTTAATGTGTTTAAACTGTATGTTAAAATATGCCTGATACCTTGCTTCCTGTGTTCTACCCGACAACCAACAGAAAATGTGATCCCATTGCTCAGTTGGACATTGTAAATCCATCTACCAGATATCTTTCCATATCTGTTTCAACATCTTTTAAGGGCAAGTAACATGTTGCTGACGTTTTATTGAATTTTCGATTTACCTTACCTCCTTCATCTATCAACATTAAGTATCATTAATTGCATAAGTGGCTTAGTTTGGGAATGATTGGGAATGATTAGTTAAGGCTATATTGATCACAGTCTTGTTTCAAGATGCTCACAGATCTCCTACTGGGCAGCAAGAGGAGCAATTCTCCACCCTGTTTATTTTCTGGCTAATAGTTTCACATCACTGCAGTGTCTTTCCAACTCTTTTACAACAAGTCCAACGTTCTTTGGGAAGCACATCGTCAGAGTCAGGAAATGAGCAGAGTGTGATGGGATGGTCAAGAAATTGCATCTCTGTTCACGTCTGCCTCTGTTAGAACAGCTTCCTTTTATCTTTTTAAAATTCTGCTGACCAAAAAACACAAATTCAAAACTGTGGTCCTAGCCTTTCACTTTAGAATGCTATTTTAAGTATTTAAATTCGATTTACGTTGGTATGCCTGGGTCTTCAGTTTATCTCTGCCTGACGTGACTTTTTTCATTCTAATACATTTTATATCCAGTTCTTTATGTTTAGTGGTTGCAGAGAAATGCTCCACTGCATAAAAACAAAGGAACTAATTTAAGAAAGAAAACATTAAGGTAAACCGGGGTGTCAGCCTGAGCTCTGTTGTACCCAGGACTTCTTAATGTGTTGGTCAAAATATATACCATTTTGGGGCACCTGGTGGCTCAGTCGTTAAGCGTCTGCCTTCGGCTCAGGTCATGATCCCAGGGTCCTGGGATCGAGCCCCGCATCAGGCTCCCTGCTCTGCTAGGAGCCTGCTTCTCCCTCTCCCACTCCCCCTGCTTGTGTTCCCTCTCTCACTGTGTCTCTCTCTGTCAAATAAATAAATAAAATCTTAAAAAAAAAAAAAATACATATATATATACATATATATATATATATATATATATGTATATATATACCATTTTTAAACATGCAGTGGTCCATTATACTGACCATTATGTTATGCTGGGTAGTTCCCTAAACATTTTGTTATTTTATTTAAGAATAAGCCCTGAACAGGGATCAAAGTAGGATTTGTGTTACTTGACCATAACCATGGAAAGTCTTGCAGGCTGAATGACGAGGTAGGACACATACCGGATAAAAGTATATCCTGTAGTGGCCTGAATACTCAAAAGAGAACAAATGGCCCCTGACACAGACCCTGCAAACTGATTGCTCTAGAACGACAGTAAGTGGCAAAAACACATTATGATCTCTGATCTCCTAAAAACTTCGCCTGATCACTGAAATTGTGCTAACAAGAAAATATTCCCAAGAAAATGATCTATTTCCAGACTTCAAAGGCTCTCTGTGATTTTTACTTAAGAGTGAGCAGTAATGGAGGACAGATTGGAGGGAGGACTCAAGAGCCTGCACTTGAGAGGCTACCAGGAAGGGAAGTCAGAAACCCGAGTCAGGCCCTCAAAGCCTTGCTGACTCTTCCCACAGTTGCTGTCCTGCCTAATACAACACACTGCACTGGCCCCAGGGAAAATGGGAATGCCTCTCCTGGCCCCGTGGCCTCCTCAATCACAACCTGCCACAGAATTTTGAGATTATAAAGCCCACCAATTGGGGCGCGTGGGTGGCTCAGTCGGTTAAGAGTCTGCCTTCGGCTCAGGTCGTGATCCCAGAGTCCTGGGATCAAGCGCGGGATCTGGCTCCCGGCTCAGCGGGGCGTCTCTTCCCTCTGCCCCTCACCCAGCTTGTGCTCTCTCGCTCTTGCTCTCTCTCAAATAAATAAATAAAATCTTCAAAAAAATAAAATAAAAATAAAGCCCACCAATTGCAGCATTTTTACAACTTCTGAACTCAATTTTGTCTGATTCACCGTTAAGAACACCCTTTTTTCCTACAACATTAAAGAAAAACCTCTCAACTATAAAAAATCAAGCCAATCTCCAATGGCTCTGATTTTAGGAAGGATTAAAGGTGAGATGTCTCGGGGTGAAAAGGGGTGCCTACTATTGACTTCCCACCCAGCCTCTTGGTGAAGAGGTTACAAAGACAGACCTAATTCCAAATCTGATGGGGGGGTGGGACAGGATCTTTTATGTTTCCGAGTATCAACAGCACCAGAAACTATTCAGACGAAGTAAAGACAGTGCTACGAATAAAGTTGCGTTCCCTGTCAGGGTTGTAAAATACATGGAAAGACCTTCATTGGGATATGCAGTGCCTGGATCCCAGGAGCAGAGCAAGGAAGTAACAGGCACTGAGGTTTCTTTCCGGAAAACTGGACACCAGTGATCCCGAGATAGGAGACCCTCTGATATTTTATTTTCAGAACAAGACAGAACCCAACTGCGGCTCCCTAAGGAGCCCTACTTCCCAGCACTGGGTCTGCATAAGGAGCCCTGGCATTTCCTCTTTCGCAGAGAGTGCAGCCAGCTCAACAATCAAGCTGTGATGGGGAGCTGAGCGCGGTAGTTAATTAAGGCTGCATCTTTTATTCTCCAGGGCAATTCAGCACAGCTTGAATGCGCCCCAGAGCCAGTCTGTGGTGGGAATGTCTCCCTAGGCAGTGGGAGAATCCAGTCTCATCAGCATGACAATAGCCCCCAGGATGCACTTGGACTGATGTAATGGCCAGAGTTAGGGAGGGGGGTTGAAAGCCTTGTAGCAGAAGCCTGGAGCGTTTGCAGCTGACTGGGGCTATTTCAGTGCACGAAATTCCTTCCCTCTTTCTTTATTCCTTTTATAAGAGATGTTTGCTAATTGGTAGAGCTCAGAAAACAATATACCATTAAGAATCCCTTTCCTTCCTCCCACCTCCCCCACTCCCACTTTTAAAAAGTCCCCGAGTTCTTGCTTCACTGGAAATCTCAACTTTTGTTCTGTGGTTTGCATGAAGTCTTCATTTTTCTTTCTCTCAAACATGGAACTTATAAACAACGATTTACTGAGAGACCCTGCAACCAATTCTTCTGTATTAGGGTTTCCCTAACGCGCTCGCGCTCCCTGCCTTGTAGAATCTTGGCTGTGGTCCTGCTACAGCTCATACGTTTTCCTTGTACCTGATACATTGATACAAAACATTTTGGAAAAGTGAGTCATGGAAAGTTAGTCTGATTTTGTATTTTTTTTCCTTTAATTTTTCTTTTTTTTTTTTTAAATCACGAGATCCTATTTAAAGCCGGAGTAGTTGAATCATTTAAGTTGACAGGGTAACGGTCAAAATGGAGGCAGTGTGAGGAAGTGCCAGTTGAGCTTTGGCTTTGCCACCAACTCAGAAGTGACCCAGGCAAGACACTGTCCTCCCCTCCTGCTTGTGTCTCAATCTGCTCATCTGTCCAAGGGGAGGGAGGAACTCAGTGTTTTCTAAGGCCCCTCCTGAGCTAGGCACTTAATGACTGATTGTCACATTTTCTTAATTGACATGGGACATAAGTTCTGATGTGCCAGAAAATTTGCAATGTGTTAATTCTCTAGGAGAACAAGATGTCCATATTCTATCTAGAGCTTTTATATTAATGCTCTTCGTCATTCTGCATGATGTTTCCAAAAGAAGCAGACCACAAAAGATAGTGTGCATGGAATCTGACTCACTTGAGAGGCTGGCAGCTGATGAACAGACATAAGAGCAGCATTGCTTTAGGAGAATGTTCTTTACTTTCCAGAGCATACAGAATCCTGACAAGGGGTCAGCTCTGCAGCCTGGTCTCCCATTTTCTACTCTGTTCCCCTTATCCAGCATTTGTAGGACCACTGGAGCGATTTAAACATGTCTCTTAAGCATTTCCCAAAGTCTCAAATAGTTTTTTTTAAAGTGGTCTAGTGGTCTGGATTTATTACTGGAATCACAGCCTGTCTCTCCAGCTTCCTTCTTCATGCTGTCATCAAATCATGTGAGTTGATGAGCATTTGAAAGATGGCACCATCTTCCCCCAGGACAAATTTCATTTTTGTAGAGACTGTGGTCATCAAGAGATCTGGAGGACTGGCGGGTGGCTCTTCAAAGAGTCTGTGAGCTCCCTGAAATTGTATACACTTTGAATGTGTATACGTGTGCATATTACTGGGGAGCTTGTCCAGGACTTTCATTCAACTAACAAAGGTGGTAACGGTCATTGTCTTAAGGTAAACAATCTGAAGATTGAAACTTGGAGGAGTGGCATGGATTGTGAAGGTAGAGAGACTCCAGGTCTGTCTGAATGATTATCTCTTCTTTTGGCTATTAAACACTGTGACATCACTCTAGATGTTCCTATAAAATTCCTGCTAATAATCTGTGGAATTGACTTCAGTTCCTCATCTTACTACTTTCTGAGATTTAGCAAAAGAAACAGTAATGAACTCTCAGAAGCTATGGAAATGTACAGTCCGTTAAATAAAACGTAACACCCAGGTTGCAAAAAAGCCACCTGGGCACTGTCACTAAATAATTTCAGTTACGGGGTTATTTCAGGTGAACCAAGACTTTGACTTTACTGTTCCCATCTTCTCCCAAAGCAGCAAAATTCCAGTGGATCCCCAGTCTCCCTCAGCCAAAACCCTGGTCACTTGTTCGAAAAGTATCCAGTTGAAAAGCCTCTTTGAACTTGGTAGGGGTCCATTTTATTATCATTATTATAAAACTTTCGAGAAGAATGTGGCTTGCTTGATATTTTTCTCAGGCCCACGTCTGAAGTTAAGTAAAGGGATACAATACCAGTGTCTTTTTAAAGGTGCCAGATTTATCATCAGCATTCATCTTGGCACGGAAACACACACACACACAGGCACATGCAGTTGCACACTCGTACATCCAGACAGCCACAGTGGTCTTCTCAAAAGGGAAAGAGCCTGTCCCTGTAGTTTAGACTGTTTGCAGCTGGGAGCATAATATGGTAAAATGAAGACTGCATATCCCCCCTCAGCCTCTCAAGCAGCCAAAGAAATCTTTGTCCAGCCCAGGTGTTCGCTGTGTCCTCTTCACTGACATCCTGTCTTGAATTATTCAGGCTCATTCATTATGTATCCCACACAGACACAATTAAATCCTTAACTTTCCCCTCAAGAGAGCGGCAGAGCACCCAGGGACTGGGGGACAGTAGTGCTCCTCCCGGTGCAGAGCCGCCTGGTGGAGCTCATGGGAAGGGGAATGGTTTGCCAAGAGGCTCCGGGCTGGGGGCCTCTCTGCTCTGGAAGTCAAGACCCCACCGCCCTGCCACATTATTTGACCGCAAAAGCAGCTCCCATGGAGATTTCCAGGGAAGGGGAGCTGAGGAAGTACTAAGCGATTCGAATTTAGTTTAGGGGTCTGCATAAATTCCCTGAGGCACTTCAAACCCGCAGACAGACATTTTATTTTTGTGATGAGCGGGCATTTGGTTCCATTAGGTAGGAAGTGAATGAACTCCAGATCTCCACCAAAGATCCTTGGCTTGGGGGGCGGGGGGGGGGGGGGCATGTGGAGGGAGTTGGCAGTCTCAGGCTTGTATCTTCTGGAGACCAGCAGTGAGATGATAACTAAGGACTTTTTAACTCAAAAAAGTATGCTTTTATGCTACTGTTCCTTCTCAGGATCTCGGACAGTAACAAGTGGTTTATAGGAAAAGAGCTATTGCCAAGATGGTTCAGAGCATCTCTAGGAAATGAAATGATGAAATTATAGCCAAGCTAGGTGTGTGTTGGGGATAAGAGGTGAGAGAGGGAATCTTCCTTCCCTTTGTGCATCCCCTTGTCCTGATTCCTTACCACTGGAGGCCTAGAACGTTATGCTGAAGGGTTTGACCAGCTCTATATGTAATTGTTCACCCCTGCTGGGAACTGACCAAAGGCAATTTGGTGGCAGTTTATAGATTCTTTGTGGTAGGTAGTGGTAGGTACCAAGAACTTCAAAGTGGGAGAGTTTTAATTATTTTCCCCCTAAACTCACTAACCAGTTATAATCAAACTAGCTGTCAAACCCAATTTGTCACACACACACACACACACACACACATACACGCATACACGTGCACAGATATTAATGTACACAATTATTAGCAAGTAGCACAAAAAAAGCTCAGAGGACCTGTTCTTTGAGCTTGAGAACATCTCAGTGTTCTATCCTTTAAGAGGATCTGGATCCACCTTCTAAAAAAGGTTTACTCAAGATAGACATGACAATGGTCCACGTCAGAACTCAGTTATCCTTATGGTTGGTCTTTCTCAACTGAGGCAATTTTGCCCCCACCCCCCAAGGGACCTATATCAATGTCCAGGGACATTTTGGGGTTGACAAAACAGAAGGGGTGGAAGGAAGGTTTCTACTGGCATCTAGTGAGAAGAAACCAAGGATGCTGAGGTTGAGAACCCCTGCTCAAACCCAATGATGACATAAGGCCATTAATCCTTGGTTGTCAACCCCGATGTAAAGCTAGTGCCTTTGCTGGATTCCTGTGCCCTCTTACCACAAAGGTGCAGAGGTCTTTAAAATATTTGAGCCAAGTCACATCTCTCAAATGCTCTAAGTCAATGTCCCTTCCAAATATCCCTTACGCTGGTTAATAAACTACTAATTTACAGACAGGTCGGTAATTAGCTAAAGTCTGGCGTTGAGCAGAGATTTGATGACAAACATGCTTTTAATATCCACATCCAGAGTTTGTTTTTCTGATATATTCCCAGCAACCACACCGTAAGTGGGTCTCTGATGACAATGAGAGTGATACGTAGGATGTAAGTTTATCAGGCATGTAACACACAATGTCAAAACCTATGCTAAAATATTCTAGAGCACATTACAGACTCTCATGGTTGTCTCTCAGTATGCGTGTGCTGAATGACCAGACGAATCAAGACTCAAGCTCAGATAATTTTTTAACGTCGTGTTTATAGTTGCACTGCTAGTTAGAGGGTAAGCAGAGACAAATTCAGGCCAACCTGCCTACCCTAAGGAGAGTCCTGAAGGCATCTCCTTGAATGCAAATAAGACGCAGTAAATCCCTAAAAGTAATTTATTGTTAGAATATAAATTTGGATTCACTTTTTGTTTATACTTCAATGATCTTAAAGTCCTTTCCCTGAAAATTATGAGCACCTATCAACTGTTAGATTCACATGCACGAATGAAATCTCCAACTAAAATAAAAGACTCATTTTACATAGTAATTTCGGTAACTTTTCCCTTCAAATTTCTACAAAAACTGCTAAGTGACTGTGCATGGAGTTTATGTTCCATGGCCCTCATTCTTTAGTTTTTTATCCTTAATAGAGATGCCAAGAAATGATGGCATTTTCAGCAAAGAAACAGAGGAAGGATATAAGCGAAGAACTCTTAAAAATACACAAGCTTTATTATGTCAGCATCGGTATGAAGAAAAGGAGGAGAAAATGTTCTGTTATTTGGGTGGAAAAGTGGTGAATCAGAATGATCAAGGGGGCATTTTTCCAGATGCCTTTCAGGACAAGTTGCAGCTTCATAGGTCCAGGGTTGGGAACTTCCAGGAGTGGGCTATAGGATTCCAAGTATCCTGATGGTATTACCTAGGGTTACGATAGCATTTGATCTTATCAAAATGGGATACTTGTGAGAGGGGGCATATAAATATGCTGAGACAACAGTAAAACAGGCAAACTGGGGCTCTTGATCACTCTGCAACCCCAATTCTGAATCCACAGTTCTTGAAGGTATGTGAGTGATAGCTCCTTGACAATAAAGACAAACTCCCCAAACAAAGGGCTGAGGCTGAATCAGAGAACTGCAGGGAGCCATATGGAGAAGGGGAACAGGACCTGGGACATTGTCAGGCAGGCTGCTCATGTCCCACGTTTGCCTTGGACTGCCTTAAATGCGTCAGGGTGAAGGGACAGCACATCAGGGAGGTGGAAGATAAATACCTGATGTGGTTTCACTCTCCAGCCCCATCCTTAGCTACTTTCATTCTCTGCCTCTGATCAATTACAGTAATTCACAAAGAAAGGCCTTGCTAGTTGTGAAGACAGAAGGGAGATAGATCCATTGTTAAAAAAACAACTTTTGCAACTGAGGCTTACAAGAGTCACCATAAATTAGGGCGCCTGGCTGGCTCAGTCGTTGGGCGTCTGCCTTCGGCTCGGGTCGTGATCCCGGGGTCCTGGGATCGAGGCCTACATCGGGCTCCCTGCTTGTTGGGAAGCCTGCTTCTCCCTCTCCCATTCTCCCTGCTTGTGTTCCCTCTCTCGCTGTTAAAAAAATAAACAAAAAATCTTAAAAAAAAAAAAAAAAAAGAGTCACAATAAATTAAATGCCATCAAAGCAGGACTTCATAGAACTTGGGAGGGAACTGTGTTGGAATCAGCCACGGAGTCGTACAGGGAAGACGCAAATTAATTTTGAGTGGCACCACCCTGCAGTGGTCTTACACACCTGGTTCTAATCCTGCCTCTGCCATGTCACCAGCTATGTGAATTAGATAGGAGAGTATACACTCCATGAGGTCAGGGGGTTGTGCATATGTCATTTAGGAAGGTATCCCTTGTGCCTAGAACAGTACCTGGCGGAACACAGGTGCATAATTAAAAAAGCTGTTAGAGGAACAATCGGGTAAGTCACCTCCATGCTTCAGTGTCTGCATCTATATAATGAATTATTCAGAGGAGTAAGTGGGTTAGTACATATAAAGGTCTTAGAATGTTGCCCAAAATATGCACAAAAATGGTAAGCTGTCATTATTTATTATCAATGCAGTGTATGAGAGGAGGAATTCATGTCACTCTCTCTCAAAGTGGTGTTCTGAGTTCAGGATACAAGATTTTTTTTTTCATTGAAAGTAGTCAAATCCACAGACATGTCCAGATAAATAATTTTACTGGAAAGCAGAAGCGAGAATAAAGAATTCTTAAGATTTCAAGCACTTGTTAGAGACATGAGAGTTTATTTGCAAGAGTTAGATGAATCCAAATCACGAGACATAATTTGGAGGAAGACTGTCTAAATGTCTAAGCTGAAAGGATGGTGGCTTTCTTGGAGGCCAAGCTTGGGGCTCCGTAGAACCTGCCTGATTTAAAACATTATCTTGACCTCATATTCTTGGCAAAACTCCTTTTCAAAGTCGGTATACATAGAAACACCCAAAACGAGCTCAGGACACCTGTTAGCTATGAGTGGAGGCACTTAATGTAACTGGCATAGATTCTCCCTCTCGGTCCACATTCTGGTCAGGCAAAATCAAACATTTAGCTTTCACTTTTGCATGACATATCATCCTACACACACCTCTCAACACGTGTCCATTAGCCGTAAATGGTCCCAAATGTGGGCCTTTCTGAAGTGATAACAGCAGAGCTATTAAAACAGTGACAGATCCTAAAAATATCTACTACGCCATCCCCTCCTTCCATTGCTCCCTCCCACTCTGTTTCCTACCATCTTGAATAACTTAACTTCTCTCATTTGCTGGTAAATTAAGACTCATTGATCTTGGCTTATTTACCTTGCTTATCAAATAAAGAGTAAATGTGCTGGTAAACCAAATAGCAACTAGAAAAAAGATAAATGATTAAAGGGGTGTTAATCATATTTTATGACTCTTCTTTTCCAAAATAGTGCTCATGGAGATCAGAACCTAAATTTAAAACTACTACATGCAAGAAAAAAATGTCCAGATCTAGTGATATCCCCTGTGCTTTTAGAGTTATAAAAATGTTTAAATTGGAATGGTTATCGGAATACAAAATAGTTCAACCACCTCTCATCCGTGTATTCATTCATGCGTTAGTTCATCCAGTGTTTATTGAGTACCTACTATAAGCCAAGCATGTACCAAGCTTTGGGAGCAGAAAGCTAAGCACAACACAAACTTGACCTCAAGAAATGAACCAACTAGAGCAGAAGTCTGCAAACTTCTTCTGTAAAAGCCGGAAAGTAAATATTTTTGCCTCTACAGACCGTATGGTCTCTGTCATAGCTACTCAACCTTCCATTTTAGTGCAAAAGCAGCCATAGACAATATGTAAACAAACAAGGTATGACTGTCTTCCAATAAAATTTTATTTATGAACACTGACATTTGAATTTTATGTAATTTTCACATGTCAAAAATAATCATTCTTTTGACTTTTTTCCAACTGTTTCAACATGTAAAAACCAACTCACAAATTGTACAGAACGAGGCAATAGAAATGTTTGGCCTGCAGGCTGTAATTCATTAATTGCTGGTCTAGAGGGGAAAAAATATAAGAAATCATAACTTGCTAATTGGTAACCTCAGTAAGGTAAAAAAGTATTGTGATGAGATGTCCATGTGGGCCTGTAATTTCTACCGGAAGTTAAAGAATAAAGGAACGTGAACCTTCACTTAGAACCTTTGGCTTCCTAAAATCTTACCGATGGTATCTCAGGTGCTGCTGTGCCCCTCTCCACCTCCATCCCCAAGTGAGGTCCTTGTACATCAGCCAGTGGGTTTGAGATCATCCAGATGGTTAGGGACACTTGCCTCAAGGCAGAGAAATCTTGAAGAGTTTGGATAATATCTGATACCATAATGAATTGGGAATATGGAGAATGTAATATGAATGAAAAATTTAATTGGCCTGGGACTTTCAGAATTTTCTTCTTGCCTAAAGAATCAAAGACCTTGGGGGAAGATCTCATGATTGACAGGCCCTAGGATAATAGGAAATGTATTCAAATTAGGAATATAAAGAAGTAGAATATCGTCCTCAGGAGAGGGTGCAGAGATTTGGGAATAGAGAGTAAGATTTGAAGTAGGTCCCAGCAAGAAATGTTTAAGGTATGTCTGGAGGATAAATAAAAACTGGCCTTGTATTTTCAGCAGTGATAATAGCCTAGTGATTTGTGATAACCTCAGATAGTTCAGCCTTTCTGGAGTGAAGTACCTGTGACAGAAAGTGAGAGGAAGAATGGACTAGAGGCAAAGCATGAAGGGTCTTCAGTAACAAGAAATCTGGACCAGAGGAGAGTTCCAACAGGGTTTCAAGCAGGAGAAAGGCATGATCAGATCAAATCTGTGTTAAAATGATTAACTCTGGTCACAAGGTAGAGAATGGCATCAAATGAGAATCAGAGACATGACAACTTGCCTGAGGTCACAGAATTAATTAGAGGAAAAGAAACACACACATACACACCCACGAAAGACTGAAAAACAGAAGATCCTGATACCTCTTCTAGCACATTCCATTGATAAGATTTGTTCTCTGTTCTCCAGCCCTGATCACAAGGAAAGACCTTCAAGTAAAAGATGATAGTGCTGATTCACTCTCTATAAAACACCCACTTTGAATAATTTCTCTAAATAGCTAAATATATTTGCCAAGAGCCATGTCTTCTTTTTTTTTTTTTTTTAAAGATTTTATTTATGTATTTGTCAGAGAGAGAGAGAGCACAAGCAGGGGAAGCAGCAGGCAGAGGGAGAAACAGGCTCCCCACCGAGCAAGGAGCCCGATGTGGGACTCGATCCCAGGACCCCAGGATCATGACCTGAGCCAAAGGCAGACCCTTAACCAACTGAGCCACCCAGGCATCCCGCTTAGTTTCATTCTTTTTTTTAATTTTCTATTGTTATGTTAATCACCATACATTACATCATTAGTTTTTGATGTAGTGTTCCATGATTCATTGTTTGTGTATAACACCCAGTGCTCCATGCAGAACGCGCCCTCTTTGATACCCATCACCAGGTTAACCCATCCTCCCACCCCCCTCCCCTCTAGAACCCTCAGTTTGTTTTTCAGAGTCCATCGTCTCTCATGGTTCGTCTCCCCCTCCGATTTCCTCCCCCTTCATTCTTCCCCTCCTGCTATTGTGTAAGACTCTTGAATCACAGATCTGTACCTCTGAAACAAATAATACAATATATGTTAAAAAAAAAAAAGAAAAGAGCCATGTCTTCTTGTACCCTCCTCCTAGCTGATAACAGCATTTGACTATGAAGTGACTAGGGAAAAAATACAAAAGACAGCAGTCTGCCCTCAGGTCAGACCTACTCCTGATGCCTTATACACACCAGCAAAAGTTACTGTGAAAAGTTAGGGGACTCTAGGAAAAGCTTTTTAATGTTAGTCATTCTTTAATTATTGTCTGCTCCCCACATAAGTGTGCTTCTTTGTCTGTCATCTGAATCAAGGATACAGGGTATGAAAGCTAAAGGGAAAGAGCACTGAGTATGCACCTGCCCTATGCCTTTCCGTCTTTTTGTTACGTAAGTTCTTTCTGTATTTTTTCTCATGCAACATTTAAAATATTGGTAAAGTTGATCATCGAATTCATTCCACTCCATCCCCAGCATTTTGCCAGGTCAGATTGGCTTGGCAGATGTGGAGAAGAGGGAGCTGCTGACCGGAGGGAGGGTTTCTCTCCAAGGGATGACAGGGCACAGGAGCTACATCAATCAGAGCAGCAGGCTTTTTTTCCTCTCACTGCAGACTTTGGATTTCTGTTTCCATTAGGAAAAAGAATTCAAACCTCGGGCATTCATCATTAGCCCCCTATCTGCTCCATATAAAAAGAATAAAGGAAGGAAATGTTGCCTGAAGCACAAGTTAAGAAACTTTCTTTGTTTTCTTTAATTTTTTATTTAAATTCAGTTTAACTAACATGTAGTGTATTATTAGTTTCAGAGGTAGAATTTAGTGATTCATCAGTTGTATATGACACCCAGCGCTCATTCCATCAAGTGCCCTCCTTAATGCCCATCACCCGGTTACCCCATCCCCCCACCCACCGCCCCGCCAGCAACCCTCAGTGTGTTTCCTATAGTTAAGAGTCTCTTATGGTTTGCCTCCCTCTCTGTTTTTGTCTTATTTTATTTTTCCTTCCCTTCCCCTATGTTCATCTATTTTGTTTCTTAAATTCCATGTATGAGTGAAATCATATGGTATTTATCTTTCTCTGACTGACTTATCTCGCTTAGCATAATACCCTCTGGTTCCATCCATGTCCTTGCAAATGGCAAGACTTCGTTCTTTTTGATGGCTGGGTAATATTCCATCACATATATATGGCACATCTTGTTTATCCATTCATCTGTTGATGGACATCTGGGTCTTTCCATATTTTGGCTGTTGTGTACATTGCTGCTATAAACATTGGGGTGCATTTGCCCCTTCAAATCACTATGTTTGTATCCTTTGGATAAATACCTAATAATGCAATTGCTGGGTGGTAGGGTAGCTCTATTTTTAACTTTTTGAGGAACCTCCATACTGTTTTCCAGAGTGGCCATACCAGCTTACATTCTCACCAACAGTGTAAGAGGTTTCCCCTTTCTCTGCATCCTCTCCAGCATCTGTCGTTTCCTGACATTAATTTTAGCCATTCTGACTAGCATGAGATGGTATCTCATTGTGGCTTTGATTTGTATTTCCCTGATGCCGAGAGATGTTGAACATTTTTTCATGTGTCTGTTGGCCATTTGTATGTCTTCTTCGGAGAAATGTCTGTTCATATCTTTTGCTCACTTTTTGACTGGATTTTTTTTGTTTTTTGGGTGTTGAGTTTGGTAAGTTTTTTATAGATTTTGGATACTAGCCATTAGGAAACTTTCTTGTATTTTTATAAGAAATATAGATCTGTGACATACCATGTAAGAGAGATGTTCTCACCAACTTTATGGACAGCCCCCTAGAATTCTACCCCACTAAGCTGTTGCCTGTAAATTCTCCAAAAGCTGCCACCATGTTTTTGATAAGAAGCCAAGAGGAGAATCAAAAGGTGAGATGCATACCGAGGTCTCCAGCTGCTTAGTCAGGAAAGAAAGATTTATGGAAACTCAGCATATCTTCCAGCATCTCAGCCTCACTGGAGTCCCACTACTGGAACATTACATATAGATAGACTACCTTGGCTTGAATAACCAGGAACACCACAGATGATGGATATTTTTATTCCCACTTTTCAGAATGCCCAAAATCTCCTAGCTACTAAGTGGCAGAGTTAACATCTCACCCAGGTCTGGTTGGTTCCAAATTCCATACTGTCTTCAGTTGGTCACATTGGGTTCAGCTCAACCAAAGTAAAAAGTGACAACTAATTGTATAAGAAACAGACTTGGGAACCACACATATCCCAGACAATATACTGAAGACTATCATTATTTTATATATACAATAGGGTCATGAAGTAATACCCCACCAGGAGCCCAAGAAGCTGCAGTCATGTAGCCCATTGTTCTGCATCTCCACTCAGAGAAATGGAAGAGTCCCCAAGGGAAGCTCCATCTGGAGGGCCACCAACGCTAGACAACTTGAACTTGGCTTTCTCCCCTTTCATTCACCTCTCAGGCACCCAGTCCCTTCCTCAGACCCAATGGAGCCTGAAGGTTTCAAATGAGCCATGGGAGGAAGGCACATTATTAAGAAAATGGAAAACAGAGTGGATTCTGACCAAAAGGCAACTCCTCCAAATGTAGTATGTTCCAAAATAGGAACAATTGGAAAGTCAAAATAAGTGTGGGGGGAAATCCAGAAGTTTTGAAAAAAGTCTACATTTAAGAGAAGTTTGAGGCTATCAGGAATTTTCTGTCATTGCTCACTTGTGACTTATCCGGAGACATGGATGGGCTAAGAATCTAAGATTATTTTCACTCCTGTCCAGACCTTTGTTTCTTCTACACTTTACACATCTTGGAGACATGGGAGCGTGAACTAATCGAGATGGAATTACTTATGATAATAGTTTCCAGAGCGATTACATTACTTTTGGATTCTAAACACAGGTTTTGTTTCTAAAAGAAAACTATATTGTTTGTTTCTAATACTTGCTTTTTTTTTTTTTTAACACTTGTCTGGAGTTTCTCCATGGAAGGCGGCAGTAGCAATGTTATTTTTCCTAAATAAAAAGCATCCAAAGGGCCATTTAGCAACTTATTATGCATAAATGTAGCCACATTAATAAATGTGTAAGTGTAGTCCTACAGTCCCGACATCTCAGTGGGAAAAACAGAACATACTAGCTTGTACATAACGATGTGGTTTTCTTCTGTTATCTTTTACACAGATTACTGGCTATCTTCTAACATTCAAATAATATATTCTCTATGCAAGGCATTTAGAAAATACAAAAAAATATATAATTATGTCATTTGAGTACTGCTAAGAAATTATTTTTTTTCTTTTCTCTCTCTCAATAGATAGAAACATAGATAACTGCATAGATCTAGATATACAGATGGACCTACATAATACATATACATGTATATTTTTATGTACTGTTTTTACTTAAAATGTCATGAATTTCATCCCTATTTTGATGACTGAACTAAAATCCATTGTATAATCTCACATAAATGAGCAATTTGAGCTTACATTGCTGTCTGCGTCTTTGCAGACAGATTACTATAGGATCTCAGATGTTGATTGTGGAGTTATAAAACACTTCAAGATATTCTTTCAAAATCGTTTATTTCCAAAGGAGATGAATATTTTAATCTGTGTTTCTTTACCAAAATTCTTCCCTATTTTCATTCACAATTTGCATCTAGGGTAAGTCCTTATACTTCAATCAATCCGAATGGATTTCATGTGACATTGAGTGACTACGTTGACATTGGCTCTGTGGGATATTTTCTGTTCCTCAAATCTGATTGTCTATTTGGTGAGTCCTTGTGGAGACCAAGGTTGAGCTCCCAATTTATGTTCTCTAAAAACCCCAAGGGGCAGAAAAGTACCATGAGGAAAAGGTATCATTACACCCATCTGGGGCAACCTACTTCCTTCTGTTCTGTGGCCTTGAACAGCCATCTTAACCCTCATCATCTGTTCTGCTAGTGGGAGCCCTGGGAGGCTGGATGGGAGGGTCTGCAGATTGTTCAATCACTCATTCATTTTATTTGCAATCTCAAATGCCATGCCTGTGTGCAGGAGGGACTTGGTACGTGTTTGTCTAGTGACTGAAATCATCATGACTGTTTCCCCGCATTTGATAAATGCAGGGTCTTGTAGTAGAAACATACATATAAACCAATAATGCCATGTGAGAAGTGCTATCAGAGATTTGGCGCATATCAGAGAAGGCTGTGTGGCTCACACATTGAGGCTCATGCATAACGGATAATATAATCCAGCTACATGAGAAGGGGATTGGCTATGAAGATGAGGCTAAAGGAGCTTTCAGGCAGAAAACACAGGATGTGCAGAGATCACAGTGTTTCAGAAGCTCTGCACTGTTTGGGATGAACAGAATGTAAAGCTAAGGGTCAGAGAGTAAATAAAAATAAGACTGGAAGGAAGCAGGAAGAGAAGACAATGAGGAGCCTTACTGCTCACGCTAAGGAATCTGGATTTCTCCCGAAGATGACTGGAAGCACCTGATAGATTTGAGCAGCAGGATTGAGGTTTACTCTGGCACCAGCCCACAGAGTGGATAAGAGGGAAACGTAATTGGAACCTGGGGGTCAGATAGAGCTGAGTTACAGGTACAGGGGGATCCATTAACAGACAACACGCAAAATAATGGATAAATAGAAGAAGCTTGTAGTAGATGGGTGGGTAGATAGACATGGTTTAGGAGAGAGGTAGACAGGCAGAGCAGATTTAGACCTTCTTGCAGTTACCTGCAAGTTATAGGGAAAGACAGCCTAACCGACCAATGTCCAATGAAGCAAGACCAATCCATCCAGGCCAATATGGATAATGATAGCTAATAATGAGAAATGTCTAAGTTTCCTACATGTTCATAGTGCTCAGAGCTGGATAATGAGATTTCAGTGATTTTTAATTATTTTCTTTTTTATTTTTATATGTATTTTACTTTATATTATAAACCATATAAATATTACTTTATGTGTGTTTTTGATAGTTGTGCAATGATGTATGTGTATGACCAAAAATGTCAGTTTTGTATATGGCTCCCATTTATAGTATCTACTGGTAGATTTTACACAATATCCAGGGTTTTACGTATGTTTCTCATGACAATCCCTATGAGGTACTTGCTACCCTCAGAAAAAGGGAAGAACTAGTCTAAGTGCACTGACTAGTGTGGTAGATTACAAAACCCGATTCTCTACCCCCCCCCCCATATGCACAGCCTTGGCAATGTGACTTTTGATGTCCTCTCACTAGGAATTTGAGTCTGTTTCCCTGCCTCTTGAATTTCAGCTAGTCTTCTGACTTTCTTTGGCTGAGAGAATGTGGAAGGTGTGATGTGGTCACAGTTCAAAGCTTGGGCTTTGAGATCCAGTGGATACCTCTACTTCCTCTACCTCCGCCCCGCCAAGAAGGCTGGGCTAGAATGCTGGACAATGAGAGACTGTGTCCCAGCCACATCCATCATCCCAGCCAATGGCCAACCAAGTGTTAAACATCAGACACGGGAGCAAGGCCATCCTAGACCAGCGTGACCCTGGCTGACCTGCAAGCTGTCAAGAAGACTCCCGAGTAAGCCCAGCCAGGATCAGGTGACCTGGCCAAAATCAGCAGAACTGCCCAGCTGACCCATATATGGTGGTTGTTGCTTTGAGACACTGAGGTTGGGGCGTTTTGTTACACATCACTGATACAACAGAAAGTGGAAGAACTGAGATTTGAACCCAGGTCTAGGCTTCCCTGTGTGTCTCCACGGCATCCTGTCTCCATATGGAGCTAGTGATCTCTCTGAGGCTTTATGTCTAATTCTCTTTCCCTGCCTCTCTTCCACAACTACTTTTAATAGGAAAGCACTCATTCTGTCTCCATCCAAGATCTAGTTTGGGTCACTGTATTTAAATTTGTAGACTGCTCCAGGACTGACTAGTGTGTTTTGTTTTGTTTTGAATAATTTGTCGATATAATTAAGTTGCTGGAGTGGAGAGTCTCTATACCTTGATTCACTAATAAAATTAGAATGAACTTAAGAATACATTTTAAGAATGTATGCCGCCTTTACATATTTTATCTGGTTTTATATTTATATTACTACAAGGTTAAAAAAAGTATCGTTATACCAATTTTACAGGTAAAACAAACAAAACAAACACAAATCAAGACTGGGATAGATACAGAGTACTTGTCTGGGATCAAGCCGTGAATCAGACACCCCGTCTGCAAGCTCAGCCTGACCTTACCACCAGACCATGAAATCTAGATTCTGACCCAGAATTATTTAATCCAGCTGTGAGACTTAGGAGGCCATTTAACATGCTGGCTTTCTAGTTAAAAATAACAATCCATTTCCTATTGGATTTCAAACACTGCTGGTTTAACCAGCACTCTTCATTGTCCCCAGAAGTGTAAGGGAAATGATCAGCCCTCAAAGAGTATAACCTCCACGAGGGCAGGCCATTTTCTGAATGATTGCCGCTGGATCCCCAGTGCACAGAAGAGGCGCACAACATGGAATAAACAAGTGAGGGTATTAAGCATGTAGGTGCTAAGTTCTTAAAAGAATCACTTAATCCTCACACAGTCTTACTTCTTGCAAATTTCCTCACTTTACAGATGAGGCATTGGGAATCAGGGTTTTACATTCTTTTCCTAAAGTAACTCAGAGAATGAGTGGCAGAGTCGAATTTTGAACCCAGGATTGTTAAGGTCAAACTGCATGCATTTTTTTTCTAATCACCCTTCCTTCTTCCCCAAGTAACAGATACGCTTGCCTGACAGACAATCCCTAGGGTTAGATTGCTTTTTAAGTGGCCTCAAGCAGCTATCTCTATCAGTGATTAAAAATGAGGAAACAGGCTTCAGCTAAAGCAGAATAAACATAGTAGACATTAATTTAAAAGGGACTTTCAGATTGTTAAATTTTTGAACAATCAGAGTATGCTACGAATTAAAATGGGATTTTCTGATTTATATCTTGATTCCACAGGGAAACAATTTTGGAGGTACCATTGCCCATGTGATTGCACCAGGGAATTTGTGATCATTTCACAAAGTGCCAGAGCATGACTATAAGGGCCAGATCATTCCCATTTTGCCTCTCGATTTGCTCTTCATCCAGGCCTTTCCTAACATAGCGTGAACACAAAGGTCAATTTCCTGCAGTCAATTTGAAAAAGGCCAACTCTCAATTAACTTTGCAAAAGGGGTCAGAGGTGATGTGGAGAAATAAAACCCACAAGTAATGTAAAACACCCATTTCAGCTCTGAGCTCAAATAGCCACTTCTAACCAAATGCTGACCAGAGCTGCTAACCAGTAGTAATGCAGATAGATTTGCAATCTGTTGCTTAAATCTCATCATTTCTGCTACCCACCTTGGGTGGACAGATCAATAAGGGAAAAGTTGTAAGAATAGCAACTGGAGAGAGAAGGAAAAAACAGAGAAAGGGACGCCAGCATAATATGCAAGCTAAATATTATTATTAAAGTAATTTAGAATTTATTAGATTCTTTCCTCTAACCTCAAATAGACATGGAAGGTTTTCCACTCATCTTTAATTGCCCTCCCACCCCTGCTGATGAACCAACATTTCTTGCACCAAGCAGAGGACTCTGAACCATTGAGAGGCTATCCTACCGTCTCACACTATGGAGTGGCCCCTTAAATCCAAACCAGACGGTGGAGAGGCTCACTGTGGTCTACCAAAATTCAACCCCAAATGGTTATTAAGCCCCTGACTATTGACCTGGGACAATAACAGGGACTCCTCAGTGTGTTGTGCTCTCTAGGGAATGGTTCGTTCAACCTTCTCGAGTAAGGGACACAAAGCCAGGGGGGATGGGGCATCAGAAAAAGGCACCATTCCACCCTTGATACAAATCCCTGTAATCAAATCCATATTCGGCCAACTCAGTCTTACCTCCAAACTCCCTCTGAGATGCTGTAAACATTGGCAGACAATGCCTATAATTAAGGTGGAATACGTTCTCAGAAATGTTTGTTTCTGTCTGCTAATTGTTTTAACAAATATTAGAAGATGTCCTGTGGTCAGTCCAGAGCACAGCAGCAGGGACACCTAAACCCCCCATGAGAAGCAGCTCAGGAGCGTGGCACCATGACCGTGCAGGGCCGTGCAGCCACAGCCTTGGAAAGCGTAGAAAGATGGAGGTTAGGATATGTTTTCCAGCCTTAATTGTCCAAGCGTGGGCTCGGCGTAACGGTGACATGATCAAGCTTCCCCCTCTTGCTCTAAAGAAACACTGAGAGACTGTGTGCATTGTTGTCTTTCAATACCAAGGGGGGAAGTGGGCGAAAGAAAGTAAGAGTGTTCTGGCACCAGAATAATTTCTCCATTACCTCAATTAGTTCCAATGATGTGGAAAAGTTCTGTCTGGAGAAATCAAACTAAACGTAAAATCACTGAAGTGCTGGGGTGGCGGCAGTAGGTGTTGATATAGGCATTAGTCAGCAATACTGATGGCAATGAAGTCACTCAAACAGCCCTGTCGCTGGAACCCGGGCAGAGAAGTAAACTCATTAGATCACCCCCTTTAGTGAAGCATGTGGTTTTCAATGTGGCACCAGCACAACCTGGCACCTACCACAAGATTTAGCTGTCTGCCCTTGGAAGGCACAATTTACCGAGGTGTCTGGTAAAGAAATCTGGAGAAGTTATTCTTATTTTCTACAGAAACATAAATAAGTCCTCTCTCTTAAGAGCCACATTAGCCCTTAGTTGTGAGAGGTTGGATTTTCTTTAGGGAGGTAACAGGCTCTTTGTGGCTATGGAGCACAAAATGGAGACAACTAAAAGGCAGAGACTATAGGAGATTTGGGCATAGCACAGGGAAGAATTTATAATGCTTGACGCTAGCCATGAGGTTCTCACGTGTGATCGATACGAAGCTCCCCACTGGGTGGTCAGCAAAGGCTGGGTCACAATCTGCCAGGGGTAATACAGGAGAATTCTTGCACTGAATGGGTCATTGAATAATTTAAAATTTTCTTTCTCCAATTAAGATCCAGCTAGCGGGAGGAGATGAGAGACGAGAAGCCATTAAAAACAACAACAACAACAACCCTCTAGACTCTCAAAAAATATTCTGTCACATACACAGTTATATTAAAATCATACATTCTCCTTACTGTTTGGAAGAGTTGATAAAAATGGAGATGCTCTATGATGGGTTGAACAACTATTGGGAGTGAATTTTTCCCTCCCTGTTTAACCGTAGTCTTCTTTTGATAAAAGGTTGATGAGCACAGCACGCAGATGGATGGATGACTAGGTAGATAGGTAGGTAGGTAGGTAGGTAGGTAGGTAGGTAGAATATATTGTCCACTTCCTGTGTGGTCAATGACTTTATTACATCCACCACAAAAAAGCAGACTTGGGTATTATTCCCAGGTTATATAACTGAGGAAACTGAGTCTCAAAGAAGTTGAATAACTTGCCCCAAATCACATATCTAGAAAGTGACAGAAACAGGATTAAGATCAAGAATGGAGTCAGTCCCGGCTCCATCCACCTTCTCAGACTGCTCTGCAAACCCAAGTTAGGGCATGGCTTATCCTGCTTTGAGTGACTTGAATGTTAAGACCAATGTCAAGGAGGGGTAGAGGCCCCTATTTCTTTATATATCATTGTGTAGAGATGTTAACTAATAAATGGCTGATTGATAGGAGAGTTTAAAATGTCTCCTCAAAATGATTTTCCCTTTTTCAAGGTGACGGGGTACATACCAGTCTAACTACTGACAAAGCTGGAATTTCACACCCTACTAGGAAGCCAGAGCCACTTGGCTTCAGCCCAGTCCCTGAAAACTAGAAGAGTAGTTAACAATGGCATGAGCCCCCAGGGCATATTGTTCAGGGAGCCAAGTTCAGAATTATTCATAACTATGTTAGAACCTCAATGACTAGAAGCAACCTCTTCTCCCTGCAAATCTAAAATTTTATAAGATAGATGAGAGTGATGAAAATATTACTCCTCCACATGGGGATTTCAGCAACATGGAGGTGTTTTTGAAAATGCCATTTGAATTTTCCAGTTCCTAAAAAGAGACTGGCTTTTTACAGCTTGACATAAACTAGGGCCCCGTGCAGGAATCCAAGTTAGAAAGAGTCCCTCATCCGTGGTTTTTCCTCTGATTCCAAACTTTGTGTTCATGTATGTTTGTTCATCCAACTAGTCTTCATAATGCTGTCTTTCAAATTACAAAAGGCAAGTCTTTATGAGTGAGAACAATAGTTAAGTAACCATTCTACTGTACATCCCTGCATAGAAAATTCCATATAGCCCATCAAGGAAGGGCTATTTTTTTTTTTAATTTTTTATTGTTATGTTAATCCCCATACATTACATCATTAGTTTTAGATATAGTGTTCCACGATTCATTGTTTGTGCATAACACCCAGTGCTCCATGCAGAACGTGCCCTCCTCAATACCCATCACCAGGCTAACCCATCCTCCCAACCCCCTCCCCTCTAGAACCCTCAGTTTGTTTTTCAGAGTCCATTGTCTCTCATGGTTCTTCTCCCCCTCCGATTTCCCCCCCTTCATTCTTCCCCTCCTGCTACATTCTTCTTCTTCTTTTTTTCTTTCTTAACATATATTGCATTGTTTCAGAGGTACAGATCTGAGATTCAACAGTCTTGCACAATTCACAGCGCTTACCAGAACACATACCCTCCCCAGTGTCCATCACCCAGTCACCCCATCCCTCCCACCCCACCCCCCACTCCAGCAACCCTCAGTTTGTTTCCTGAGATTAAGAATTCCTCATATCAGTGAGGTCATATGATACATGTCTTTCTCTGTTTGACTTATTTCGCTCAGCATAATACCCTCCAGTTCCATCCACGTCGTTGCAAATGGCAAGATCTCATAAGGAAGGGCTATTTTAATTAGTGTTTAGACTGAAAACTTGAATATCTACATCAGTGTTGGAACAAAGATTGCAAAAATAAACAAAAGCTGCAGACAAGCTGGAAACGTCACACTAGGCTTTGATGTCCATATCCTCGCACACCAGCTCTTTCCCTACAGTCATGTTGAGGGCATCACAGCGGGCATTATAGATACTAAAATATCTTAAGCTCTTTTTACATTGGTCTCATCACCCCTAAAACTTGTAAACAAGAACCACATCATGATGAAGAACTTGGACTCACTCCATAAAAGAAGAACCTAGAATCAGTCCATGATTCCGCCTCTGTGTGATCTTGGGCGAGTGATTTAACCTCTTCGAGTGTCTACAGTGAGGATTATAACAGTACACCTTTCATTAGGTTGTGGAGAGTTATAAATGGGATACTTATTAAAAAGGACCTAGCACAGTGCCTGGCACAGAGTGAAGGCTGGTGCAAATGTGTGCTATTAACATGGTTATATTCTCTTCTACAAATAGTTTTGTGTTGAACACTCAGTAGAAGCTCAATCTAAACATGATAATTTGTAACATGAGGGAGAGACAATAATTACAAATTGGACTACACTGAGTATACTGAAGAGTAATTCTAGGAGTTTTAAATTATTTTCTTTTTTAAAAAGTGTCTCCCTTGTTACATAATCCTTTCCCTGCCTTTCTTATTCCCCTATTTTATACTTTGCCCAAAGAATCATTTAGTGTTCCAAAATATTAGACTCTTATAGGTATTCAGAAGCCCCAGGAGAAATGGAATACATTTACAGACCCATAAACATCTAAATTAGTGCTATAAATGGGAAATATAGTCTATAGTTGGAGAGTGCCCAATACATAATATGTTGTGGCATAGAAGAGACTTCCTTTTTGGTGGCTGGAAAATCTATTTGCTCTAAGTATTCAATTTTAAAATGGATAATAAAAATAAATAATAGGCATGCTTCTGCTTAAATTGCACCTTTCATGGGAGATCTCAAAGAGTTTTTCAACTGTTAATTTATGACCCCTGGGGAAAGGTAGGTGGCAAGTAATATCTTTTTTCCTCAAATGGAGAAACAGACATAAAGAGGCCCAGGTGACTTGTCCAAGGACACAAGGCAAGCCCTGGCTTAAAGCAAACCATCCCAAAGAAAACACAAATGCAGAGATACTCTCTTTAAATGATTAAAACCTCTATTATTTGCCTGTAAAACCTGAGCTGAATGCTAACGTGGGTTGTATAACCATCATACAGCCCACACTGTTTTCATTAGTGTATCAGCTATCTCATCCTGCAAACTACCACAAAACCTTAATAGTGTATATTGGTAAATATTTATTCTTGCTCATGCATCTGCAGGTTGGCTGGGAGTTGAGTCTCTAGGCGAGGCTCGAGGCTGAGCTCAACTGGACAGCCCAAGACAAAGGTTAAGTCTGGATCTTCTCCCTGTGTCTGCATGGAGCAGCCATCTGGCCAGGGCATAATCATCTCATGGCAATGGTGAAGGAACAAGAGAAGAAACCCTACCATGTAAGTAAACCATGTCATTTCCATGAATCCACGCAAGTCAATGACTGAGCTTAGATGGAAAGGTGGGGAAGTACACTCTCCCCTACCATGAAGCTGAAAGGACACGTGGCTATATCCCAAATGAATTTCCTTGAAAGTATACACCCCCCCCTCCCCGGAGGTGAGAGAAGAGAGTGAGTACTCTCAACAGTAATATAATCTACTATCATCAGCACTTATGATTGTTAACATTTCAGACATTTTGTTTGGGCTAATCTTTGAAACTCTGCTTCTATAACTTCTACTGGACCAATGACTTGATCCTGGCTTGGAAGGGTGCAATTTAAATAAGACAACGAATACCTCTTGTCACTTCCTAGTATCTCCTTGGTGCCTAATTAAAGACACCAATCAGATGTAAGAGTAAAGTGCCTGATAAGGAAATAATCCTGATTTATTTAGATGAAATCGTATATGGTAGATCAGTGTAAATAATTTGAGCTGATTTGAGCTTATTAGTGAGTCTGTTCACAGACACTGTGAATAATCCCTGAGATTTCCAAGGAACCAGGAATGTTTGACATCTATAAAAGGTACAGTGAAATATCTTTAGCATATTGATGCTTATTGCAGATGAGATCCTCTTAACTAATAGTTCTATCTCCACGATGCCTCAAAACTCAAACACTCCAAGAGGCCACATGAGGATTCTTCCTGGCTTACAGCATCCTGGTATAAATCTGAATTCCTGTAAGGTCATTTCATGCTACCACTCTGCTCCAATACTCAACTTGTTTCTCAACCTAGACCAAAATTTCCAACTTGAGTATTCATTAAGCATAAGATACACTCCCTCTCTTTCTCCTCATGCTGTGCAGAGCTAAAGAAAAATAAAGGATTAGGGTCCAATCTAATCTGAATATTCTACACAGAGATGAGATTTAAGGAATTGTCATCATTTTAGACAACTAGTAATATGAAAAAGAGTTCAATGCATGGCATGGCCCAATGGGGTAGCCCAGCTATAGAGGGAAAACAGAAAAACCAGTTGTCCTTTTGACACTACTTTGAAGAACAGCTTTCTCTCCAAGGTAGCCAAGTCCTCTCCATGTCTCTGCCAACCCCTGCCTCCAGGCTCTATCTGAATCACTTTCCTTTTTGGTTAAATCTTTGGATTCCTGTGGGGAGAAGAGTGGCTCCCACTGGCTCAGGACTATTTCTCTAGGTTATATATGTCACAATTTTCCATGCCTTTAACAAGACTCAATTAAAAATTAATCGGTCCAGCATGGCAATTTGAGAGGTAATTGTTTCTTTTCCTGACTCCATGGCCATAGGCAAAAAGCACACCCAGAGCCTAAATTAATCATCTAATTGGGATTTTTCCATACTCCAGCCACTCAGCCTTCCAGGGGTCCCAGCAATGTGCTGCCTGACCTCAGTAATTAGATTGCCCTAGTGTCCACTCCGCAGGCTTTCTGCCTTACTTTCCCTTCCAAGTCCCTTTAGTAAAATGGAAAATAGCCATATGGGCTGTTTACCTGGGCCCTCTTCAATGACCAACAGCCTTTATCTTTAGAAGAGGAAATACTGGAAACGGGGCAGGTTAATATATTCAACATGGTTTATAATAGCAAAAGTCGGTTTCAACCTAACAGCAGTCCTGGATTGGTGAAATATAAAGTATAGTCTATTCATATAACACATAGCAATCAGCTAAAAAAGCAGTAAGGAAATGCTATGATTTCATAGGTCTTTAGGTCAAACCATACACATTCTCACTTAACATGAACAGCAATGCTGCAAGTTGTAAATGTAATTATCTCTTTTTTCTTTTTTTTTAAACAGATGAATATATTGGGCATGAAAAGAAATTAGGTTACTACCAGAGGTATTTGTGTTGGTTCATAGTAGCTAACATACATATCACCTTTACATTTAGTTTTTTTTTTTTTTTTTTTTTAAAGATTTTATTTATTTATTTGACAGAGAAAGAGACACAGCGAGAGAGGGAACACAAGCAGGGGGAGTGGGAGAGGGAGAAGCAGGCTCCCCACGGAGCAGAGAGCCTGATGTGGGGCTCGATCCCAGGACCCTGGGATCATGACCTGAGCCGAAGGCAGACGCTTAACGACTGAGCCACCCAGGCGCCCCTATATTTAGTTTTGATAGAAGACATACATTTTGTTGACTCTTCCCCAATTTAAGATTAATAGCATTTTTTTGTTTCTCTAGGAAAAGAAGGTAAAGGCCTATATTTTATTATTTCATTTTTTAAACCCTGGCATGAGTTTTGTATTTTCCTAAAGAGATGGTATGGAGGAGTCTAAGTATCTTTTTTTTCTTAAGTTTCTACCTGTAAAAAATTAATTGGAATGTTTCACCATATCCTTCCCATAAATTTATCCATTATACACTAATGACCATAAATTAAAAAAAAAAAAAAAAAAAGATTTGGAACTATATTTGTTTAAGTGGAAGATAATTCCTTCCATAATGGATATTCAGAAGACCAGCCAATGTTTGAGAGTCTCTTAAAATAGGACTTAAGTTCTCTCTTCTCCATGACCATAAACATTTATCTTAATCATGCAGTGTTCTGAGTACATACAAACTATAAATTTATATATTCTTGCAAACTTTTGCTATTTATCTGTGAAGACTTTGGATCACCAAAGACATACTTGTCACCTGGTAGGTAATTAAGAAGTTAATTTTAATTGAATCGACCTGACCATATCCTTCAGTTTCAAGCCAATATCTTTAGCTGATGCCAGTGACGTATGTGTTTTGTGAACTATGTAATAGCATACAAATATTAGGTATAAATATTGTTAATAATAATGGAAATGATGTATCTGTATTGGCAGTTAAGTTAATAGTATAAAAGAGTTAGTCTTACCTAGCAGTTAGGATTTCATCTGCCAATGCAGCCAATCTCTTCACAACAGTAAATGTAGCATCAATGACACCTTTTTCTTATGGCTTCATAGTTGTATGAAGTTGTGGCTCAGTTGGTTAAGCATCTGCCTTCGGCTCAGGTCACGATCCCACTGGGATCAAGCCCCGTGTCGGGCTCTCTGCTCAGCGGGGAGTCTGCTTCTCCCTCTCCCTTTGCCCCTCTCCTCTGCTTGTGTTCTGTCTCTCAAATAAATAAATAAATAAAATCATAAAAAATATAGTCGTATGAAGTTGAAGAAGGCCACCTTTTTAATTTCTCTGGGTGTAATTTCTTGTAGGTGTATAAAGAATACTACCAATACTCTTTCAAAAATCTTTGGAGTATACTCCAAAGAAGTGAATAAATAAGAAAGTAGGTAGGTTTTTTCTGATACTTGAATCTTTACTTTGGAGCTATCAGTCCGAGACCCTAGCTCCAGTACTAAAGGATACTGGCTCTAGCACAGAACGATTAAAGCCATGCTTCTTCATCCCACTAGACGCATTTTCAAACAGTTAATTCCACTTTTACTAGCCTTATCTCAGTCTTTAACAAGACACACACTTAATACCTATACTGACAAAGAGCTATAATATCACACGTAGTCTAATCATGATAGTCAAATGGTGCTTAGAAGTTTCGACAACATCCGCTTTACACGTATATGGAAGGCAAAGACAAACCCCATTTTCAGTGTATCTTATTTAAAGTGTTCTGTAAAGATTCAGCGTTCACATCGTCAGCTCACAGACGCTACCTGAACATAATAAAGTTATTTACGCGGCTGCTAGTGGCATATTAGAAGCAGCATTGTTACGATTCTCCCAACTACCTGTGAATCGTAACAGTCCCAGAGCTTTATTCACTATCTCCAGGCAAAGCGTCTCCCCAGAGAGAAGAATTTGCAGCAAGCAGGAAGCTCTAGCTTCTTCACATTCGTATCATGAAAACTCAAGAGGGCTCCCAAAGACCTCTGACCTTTTCTCCATGGCTGAGGTTGCCTTGGGGGCTCTTTCTCATGGAGAAAGATCCACCAGCTTACTTTCCCCTCTCTCCTTCCTCCTTCCCCGGCCAGCCTCACCTGTGATCACCCAGGGTAGGAAGAGACGAAAGCCCTCCCCGGGCTCTGATAACAGGGTTGCCTGACTGTAATTACAGGCTTTTGCTTCCCAGCTATCCAAATGACAGTCACAATCGAGCCTGAAACTCCTCAGTCAGATGGAATCAATTACTGAGCAAAATTGGGAGGTTAATTTTCCCCAGAATGAGATATGCCTTTTAGCTTTGCCATCTCTTTCACTCCAGCTGGTGGCTTATTTGGATGCATTGTTCTCTGGCCACATGAACAAAGTTCCATTAGGAAGGATTTCCAAAAGAGTTGATTTGAAAAGGAAACTCCATCAGCCCCCAAACTCAGTACATGCTGAATAGAAGAACTGTTATTAACTAAGCAGCATGGATGGCTAGTCACTAGAATTTACATTTGATGGACATGGGGTTAATCCAATAAGAAGAAATGGCATCTTCCAGTATAGTACCACTCCCTTCTTGAAGTTCCCCTGGCGCTACTGTAGCATGACCCATCATTGAAAGAGTCTTCTCTTCTGGAAACTGCCATGAAAATAAACCATTTCCCTCATTTGAATAATTTTCTAAGTATGACAAAGCATCTCTTTAAAAACAAATAAAACAACCAGTATTCATCTTCTCCAAATGGAATTGCCTCTTCTGAATGGCTGAGTAAAAGGGTTATAATAGCTTCCATTTAATCAGCGATAATTACAGCAATAATAATGATAATATCAGTGACTAAAATTTATTTAGTCTATACTGTGTTTCAGGAAATGCTAATAAATATTTCTGAATTAACACAGTCCCCTCAACACTGCCCTGAGCTGAGGCACTGAGAGGTTGGATAACTTGCTCACATTTACCTGAGTGTTAAATAACAAAGCCAGAATATAAATCCAGGTGACCTGATTCCAGAGCCTCCAATTGAAAATCACGCTACTACATGAACATTGTCACTCCATATGTTCATGAATTCCAAAAGGGAGTACTCCCATCACTTTGTAGGTGGGGAAATTGAAGCATAGAGATATTAACTTGTTCAAGTTTAGGTGTCTCATGAATTAATGAAGCTGCTATTCCACATCACGTCTGTCAGACTCAAAAGCCTTCACATCCATTACATTAAAACCCTACAAAGGCTTTGCAAACAGCCGCTTTTGCACAGTCTTAGGTGATAATTAACTAAAACCATTGGTGGTGATGATCAATTCTAATATAACTTATGTTCTTCCATTAGTCCTCTTTAGGAGTATGGTTAGGTCTTATTAGTAGACTTATAGGATTCCTGTAATCATATTGTATACATTGCATTCCAAATCCTATTAGCTGTTTCCTGGTAGCATCTTTAAAAACTGTCACTCCATGAAGTACACATTTCATCAGGAAACAGACTTCGAGAGTTTGAATAACTTGTAATAAGATCTTTGGAATTAAAATTTGGTGCCATTACTCCTACTGAAACTCAATATCCCCATGATATCTGACAGATTTAAAGGTAGGTGCTTCACTGTTGCCCCTCAGTCTCTGAGTCAGAAAAGTGAGCTAGTATCTACTAATTGTATGACATTTGTTAGAAGTAGAGCTTGGTGTGTTAATTCAGTCATTCGGCGAACAGTTACTGAGTTCCTCCTGCCTCCCAGCACAGTAGCATGGTAGGAACCCTGACTAGAGTCTCAGACTAGGACAGACAGTGTCTCTGCTCTCATGGACCTCACATTCTGCTGATAAACGTGGCAAACACATCTTACATTTAGCATATTGCCGACACATTATGTAACGTGGTGGGGAAATTAATGGCAAATGAGTAGTGTTTTCTGGTTGGAAGTGAAATAAGCTTTTTCTTTCCCTAAGGAGTATACAATGCTAATATAGGCTTTTATGAATATATGAATGTAACCAAGGGGAAAATCGGGGAGTGATATTTACGTTACAGCAGGACTCTTTATAGTTCATATATATGTTGGTGTATGTGGATCTTTAACTTCATGAAGAAAAGTTACTGCAAAGAAACATCAAGAATACAGATTGACAAGTACTGCTAATTTAAAACCAATTTTAAATAAATGAAGTTTAAAAACTTCTGAAGTTCAGAAAAGAAAAGAGTCATAAACTTATAATTATGTATTATATGTGCCAAAATTTATATATACATTATATGTATGAGCATATATACATAATTAGAGAATCCATTGTAAGAATTTGATTCATCAGCATAATGTTCTAGATCCCAGATTTTATAAACTGAGGCTCACCTCTATTTAAAATGTCTGGGGTGACACCATACTGAATAAGTTAGGAGGACATTCAATTCTCAGTGGACAGTGAGAAATAATGTTTCATATAAGCCAAAAGAAACACACACCAACCCACCTTTTGTACCCCATAATTTTTTTTCAGATCACAAGAACATGATTTCTGGATTCCAAAGGGATAAGAGGCCATGTGGCTCTGGATCTCTACTAAGTGGTCTCCATCCCATTTTTTCCTTTTCTCTTAACCCTGGCTTTTCTTCTCATAGACTCTGTTTCCTTCCTTGCAAAAGGCACACCTGCATGAGCACTAGCCTCCCCCAATTACAGCGTCTTTAGTGTAGGTGTAGGAGCAGACCTTGTAAAAAGGGGCTTTCTCATTATTATTATTTTGTGGTCAAAAGGTTGCATATACTTTTTTTTTTTTTTTTTTTTTTTTGCTGCTGCTAAAGCTTAGAAAGGGTGGAAAGCAAAATATTTTGATAATTATTCAGGCCATCAGGTTACATAAGAGGTTCCATGGCTTTCTGCATCAAACTTGAACAGTTGAAACCACAAATTCTGTTTTTGCAGCCATAAAACATTCGTGGCAAAAAAAAAAAAAAAAGAGAAAGAGAGAGAGAAAATAATAAAATCCATTTTCCATTCGCTTGAAACATAAAATTTAATGTGGTGAAAAATGACAGTTTACCCCCAGTAGGAAACTGCTCAGAGCCATGTTTCATAGGCATGGTGTGGAGACTTTGGTACACACGTGCAGTCACTAAATGCTGTAAGAAATTGCATACTGAAAGAGGATGTCACAAGGTAAAAACATGTAAGGGTCAAGGTGAATAAGGTCTTGCTCTAGGTGGAAAAGGCTTCCTTCTCTACCAAAATTATTAAGCTACATCTATTCAAGAATCACTGTTTGATCCAACACTCAAGTGGAGAAACACGTACAGGTAGACATAGAGCAGTGGATGTCCTCACACCAAGACTGAAGACATTTGGCTATCAATGGTGGGTGAATGTGATTATCAGCATGGGAGACATTGAGTGATTTTTCAGAAAGATGAAGTGGCAATAGCTATGAACTCCACAAAATATAATATTTACACAATATTTGTCTTCTTTATGAATATCTCAGAGCAGAATCAAGGCATCCAATGTTAAGTAGCAATAACACTAAGCTCCAGCTCTGTCAATAACAGGAGAAGCAACTGGAGACTCATTCTTTAACTCAACTGGCCTTGATTTCTTTCCTATAAAGTTAACAGCTGGACTAAGTGACTTCTAAGCCCCATTTTAACTAATGTTCTATATGAATTTTAGAAAAGGTAATTACCTGGTTATCCAAATCAATGGAGCATTGAACCAAGTAACAACTGAAAACAAGAACTGCCTTGTCCATATCTGAGTGAAGTTGGATATTATATGTGGTTTGTAGAATTTCTGAGTCTTACACAGACTTCTGTCATGCCTTTAATGTTTAACTATATCAGTTATCTATTGCCACAATGCTGTCTAATCACTCCAAAACTCAGTGACTTAAAACAGTAAGTGTCTATTATTGCTTGCTCTACATACCTGGGGAGAAGTTTTGATCTGGGCCAGGTTTGGCTGCTCTCAGCTGGATTTGCTTATGCATCTGCAATCAGCTGGTGGACCTGTTGGGAGATGGCTGATCTAGGATGGCTTCATGTACATGTCTCATGAATCATTAACCTGGTGACTGAGTGACACTCAGCCAAAAGTCTCTCATCATTTGGGAGAATGGCACAAACTCATTCTCACGGCAGATGGGAAGGGTTGCAAGAGAGAGAAGAGACACTAAGAAGACCAGTGGAAACATATGTACAAGACTGGCATATGGTCACTTTCACCACATTCTAGTGGTGAAAACAAGTTGCAAGACAAGTCCAGATTCGAGGGATGAGAAGCTGCAAAGTCCAATCGCAAAGTGTGTTGATTTAGAGAGGTGTGGAGAATTAGGAACATTCTGATAATCTGCCACACTATACTTAGACACAAAGAATGATCTCTATTTTCTAGTGGTAACATATGTGTTTCTCTACTTACTTTGTAGTGTTCTGTAATTTCCTATAGACATCATCTTCCATTGTTTTGTTTTTTTTTCCCCTATGTAAGCCACTCACTCTACTTACCATTATTCAGTATTATATTTGGCTAAACCAGAATTTGGGGCCAATTAACCCAACTTGATTATTGTAGCATTTACTGTCTATTTACTCTTGGATTAATGGTATGGAGGCCGACATCCTAATTATAAATATGTAAATATTATTCCAAAATTGACCCTAATATAGTTAATATACAGAAAAAGATAGATATGATCCTTACAGAGCTGGGATTCTAAAATATTAGAAGAGATCGGGAAATTTGAAATGATATATACTACTTGCTGCTATGCTTTCTAGATCATTTTTGAGTCTCAGTTAGCTTTTCTACAAAAAATAGACATTTACTTATCTTAATTGTCTTCTAATGTTAATTTCTATGAGTCAGTCATTTTAAGTAGACTCAGTATGGCAACATTCCTGAGTCATGCTAGACCCTTTTAACTTACTGAAGCCTTAGAATATATATACTTTTAAATATTTTGAGTATTCTTAATGTTTAAATAAGTAAAAATGTCAAAGTTACCTAGCATGGATTGACATCAGCAAGTGGCTTTGACAGAGTTTAGTCAGGGACAAATCTTTAGCCACATCAGATAAAGATAGATTCATTCCTTAAAAACTTCTTTGGTATTTTTTTCCAATATGCTTGTGAAAACACTAAGAATGCTTTTCCATACAAATGTTTTTTAATAACTCTGCGATTACTCTCCACTAGTCATGTTCAAATCTTTCCTTGTTACCAATAGTCTCTCTAAATCCGGGTAGATCAGTATGATTAAAAGGAGAGAAATATTTGAGATCAAACACGGTACTACAACATAGTAAAAATCTTGTCTCATTTTCTGTGTCATCTGAAAAAAAAAAAACTAGTAAGTAAAAAATAAGATAAAATTTTATTATAGTTTATATATAAACTATATATATATATATATATATATATATATATATATATATATATATAGCATTGAGCAGTTTCAGAAAAATATATTTTCACAGAAAATATATATATATATATATTTTCTGTGCCCCAGAAAAATATAACTGACATACAGATGTAGACCATTGATGTCCATTTTAGAATGAGTTCTAGTGATGGTTGTGGGAAAGAGATTTACCTTTCTGTTCAACATTTCCATAAACTTTTCACAAACTTCAAATAATTTAAAAATACAAGATGAAGAAATACATTAGAAATTTTCTAATAGTCAACCACAGAAATATGATATTACCAACTTAAAGCCAAAATTATTCTCCCTCCTTATTAGAATGTGGCACATTTGACCATCAAATACGATTAAAAATATCTTTGAAGAATATAATTTGATATTTTCTATTTGAAAAGAAGAAAAATGCAATGCTTAAAATACTGGCTAATGAGAAAATGCAAAACTGAAAAGTAAATATAAGACAGTGGCACTCTGGAATAAGCAATACCTTTAGCATATTAAAAGCTGGTCAATCCCAAAGCCACTGTTTTTGTTGCTGTGCATGTGTCCTAAGAGTTTTTCCAACTGGCAAAGCAGTGACAAGGTGCATATGCTTTTTCATACTTCTTGTTGTTTGTACAAAGCTATTTTGGTTGACTCCACACAAATACAGGGAAATAGAAGCTTGAGGCCACCACTGGAATATTCAAAAAACACAAAGAAAACCCATGTGTTTCATTCATACAGCAATTTGGGGTGAATGTGGTTTTTGGCCCACATTTTCCAGAAAACCACTTAATCCTCCAAGTTTCTTCTAAGTCTAGATACACAACCAGAATCCCAGCTGAACCGATTCACTCAGTCTGGAGATCCCAACTGGTCCAGGATATGCAGTCAACATCTTTCTGAACTCTTGGAGGAGCAGAAGAAATTTACGGGTTATATGGAAATAGAAACCGCTCAATGCCTTTCAAATTCTAGTAGAGCAAGAAATCACAGGCTGAATCCTTTCAACTACCCAGGACAGTTATATCATTCTCCACTGTTTCTCATGGCCCTTGTTTTACACTAACACACCTGTGTAACGCTCTGGAACCAGGCTCCCTAGGTTCACATCTAGACCATACTATTCCCTAGTTGTGGTATCCAGTCGCTTAAACACTCTCTGGCTCTATTTCCTCACAAATAACGTGAGGATAATAATATATAACTTACAGTGTTCTTGTTAGCATGAAATAAGATTATATATATAAAGCTTCTTGCTATAGAGCCTGGCACATGTTAAACACTCAGTGTCAGCTCTGATATTGTTATTATATCATATCACCATCATCATCACCATCATCATCAGTTTTATGCAACCAAATACATACAAGAAAGTCAGACTGTAAATCTGACATCAACCTTACATATCACATAAAATGCTTATTACTAAGAAAGGAATTCTTACAGAATTCCTAATTGAAGAATTCCTAATATGGGGAACTGCCTTCATAAATCTGGGCTCTAATGCTCATCCGTGGCAAATCATTAAAGGGGATTGAGAAGTCCATCTTTCAAGCTCATCCTAACCTCTGAAAGCCCTATTCAGCCCTGGACTCATCAATCAGTATTTATGGAGCACCACATCAGACAGTGATGGAATTAAAGAAGGAGAAATGTCCCCTGCTCCAGACAGACTCATCACCCAGGGAGGAGACAGCCATATTCACAAATAATTACCGTGCATTAATGCATTGCATTTGCTCTTGGGAAGCAGCAGGCCAACAAAGAGGATACTTACATTATGCCTGAGGGGGTCGGAGAAGGCTTGACACCGGAAGGGACATGAGTCTTGGAAAATGAGAAGAAGCCACCAAATAGAGAAAAGGGAAAAAAGGACTCCACATACGGAGTAGCAGGTACCAAGGGGTTATGAAAGCTCTGGTAATGAGGATGTAGTTAGATGCGGTTGAAGCAAGAGATATATTCTAGAGATCAAACAAGGAAGCCTGGAGAGGGAATTATGAGAATACACGCCCTACCACATTCTGTAGAAAATAAAAATGAATTAAAACATAGATATTTTAGAGATGCCCACACAAACCTCATCTGAAAAAAAATGACCCCCCAAAAAATGGCAAAAAAAAAGAAAATACTTGCTTAGATGACAGTACATTTTACTTGCTCTTGGAAAAATCTCCCTGTGAATGCCTTCTTTCCTTCTTTTTTTTTTTAATGGACCAAAAGGAAACGAAGTAATATTTATTGTGTCTCTTGCATTTGCTCCTTAGGAAAATGGCATTAGCCTCATATGGAAACACTTTGACAGGCCCCTGAAAATAATTCCTTAACCACAAACATGTCTTCTACTTGTCTGATCTCAAATTGTTCCAAGTGAGTATCACAGTTTCAGGTCAGTTTTAAGGATATGACAGGCACTATCAGTCCATTAAATATGAATGATATATGAGGTAGAGGGCGGAGGTGTTGGCACAGAAGGAAAGACTGCTGGTAGGAGCCCCATTCCAGGTTCTGTAGAGTGTCTGCCTCCCTAGGAACCTTCCAGTTCCACCTGAAGACACTTACCGGCGGCTCCTCAGCACAGATGAAGGGAGGAACAATGGAACTTCTCTGTGTTCATCACCCAAATACCATCTCAGTACCTCAGTGGAGCATGATTATTGGAAGCAAAAGAACACAGATAGAATTTCACATCCAAGCTTTGGAAATGGAATAACAATGATGCAAGGACACAAACAACCCCTCTCACTGCACTCCACCCCTCCGCACCCCCTGCATCCACCTCCTTGTTGCTTTTTTGCCTCCAACTTCTCATTGGCGGACACCTGATCCACACAGCCATTTATTTCATTTTCAGAGTGCACAAGGCCACTTGGGACCCACTGATACGTGTGGGAAAGTGGTGGCCATGCTGCCTGCACCTGCCGCGGGGAGCCGCCCGTGGCCCCTCCCTCCCTGCCGTGCCCATTGTGTACCACCTTATTCTGTTTCAGTAGCGGCAGAAAAGAAGTCAAAGTAGCCAGCATTCAACATGACCACATACAAAAAGGAAGCCAGAAAGCTTCCTTGTACCTCTCTCCCTCCCAAAGCCTGCCCAGTGGCCTATTTCAATAGTAAGTGTAGCAATCCTATCTCTTTTCAGAGCTACAGCATGTCAGAATCAAGAATCAAAAAAAAAAAAAAAAAAATCAGTAGAAGGCAACAGTATAAGCATTTATTTGGATGGCCCATTGAGCACTACTGGTATGAACCAGCTACACACACACACCCTAATTCAAAATTATTCATATTTGGTATCCCCAAGTAGACCATATCTATTACTTTTGTGCAGGTTAAGTAGATTTGAGATCCAAGGCTCCAAGGACTTTTAACTTCCAAGAGAATAGGCTGCAATACCAATAAATATTCACAGCAATCTCCTTGGAATGCAGACTAAAATTGGGTAACTCTATATACAGATCTTAATGACAACAGCGAAGAACACACATTCAAAGGAGAGGGGAAAGAAGCTTAGCAGCTACCGTCTTGAACAACTGTGCAGCAATGAAACAAGACCAAATTTTGAAGTTGGATGGCCAAATTGTTTAGTTGGTGTCTGTTACCATGCAGAGACTATAACTGCTCGATGGTGGTAATAATACATCATAAGACCTGGAAATGGAAAAGACCCATTAAATCATCAAGTAATGCCTTTGCCAGCACAGGATGCAGTTCCCAGAGAATATTCCTTAAAGTGCCCCTTGGGATGAGCTCCAAAGACCATGTCATTTTATCCATCTCCAAAGAGTGCAATCCAGCTATCTACAGTATCCGATTGCTGTTATGAAATTAAACTTTGGCCTTAAAAGCATTGTTCCATACCGAACTAGTCCTTGGTACCAGGTTTTCATTAAGAACCAGTCATAGCCCTTGGAGGAGGCAGGAAAGGTCATTTTATCCATTCCCCTACCTCCGGGCAGGTCTTGTGTGAAATGACACCAGCCTGGCTCTTATTATAAAATTCCCAGAGCAGGAAGTTCTATAGCCCCTGTTGTAATGTGCTTTCCCATGACACATAACCCTCATGTAGAGAGTGTTTTCTACAGTCTAGACGAAATCTCTCCCACCACAGTTTAAAAACATGTTCCCACAGTAGCAGAGAACTATCTATCGCCCGCCACGTATTGTGTTCACCTCAGAAGAAGAGGGCGGTGTGAGTCTTGATTTTAGCTAGGGTTTTTATATCCGAGTTTACCAAGAACAAAAGGTGATAGGGGCTTTTGGAAGGCAAGGCTTGTTCTTTTCCTCTTTGCTATTTTTTGGATTTTGATTTGTTATAAAAATAAAGTAGCACTCTGCTGACCGAAACCAATAATGCAGATTTTGATGTGTGTGATGCAAATCCATTTAATGCTTCATTTCATATTTCATTTTCATTATATTGAAAAAATTACAGATTTACTGATCAATTACATATGTAAAACCCAGAATCTACAACCTTGGAAGATTAAAATATTCACTATATAATATGCTGATTATGCATCATTATTATTTTTCTCTTACTTAAAATTGAAATGATTGGACAGGACCTTTATTGGCAATCTCTTATTCTACTTTTTAAGTTACTGTAAGTAATTGAAAGTCAGGAAATAGCATGTCTCTGCACTTTTACACAAATGGCAATTGTTTTTTTAATTACCTTTAACTGCTCTTTTCAAAATTTGTCCAGAGTAATGAAGCCTCAACCATCTTTCAGTAAGAAACCTGGAAACACATCACCTGAGTTTATGCTTCTGACAACTTCCTTATCTGACTTTTGATCATCTAGTGAGTCTATGGTTATCCACAAAATACTTTGAGGGAAGAAATCAGAATTATCTTCATGATATTGTTTTCTCATTTTTGAAAAAACAAAGTTTACAGGAATAATTTTATACTAAAAAATATTAGTTTTCATGTTAACACAAAATTTCTAAAATGTATCATGTTGATAAAATGAAACAATGTAAAAGAAAAAATGTACAATGTAGTCATTTGTATATCATGTTTATTTCAAATTTTTGACAAAATTTGAAAGCATTAAATTCTAGAGTGTAAAAGAGTGAGCTAGTGCCTTTTACAACACATACATCATTGTCTTTCCCTTACTCTCTCTTGTGTTAAAGAGAGGGAGAAGGAACATTTTCTTGAACTTAGCAAGAGGTATTCCCATGAACATTCCAATGAGAATTTTCTAATACAGTTGTCAAACCAGAATTTCTTCACATATCATAAGAAAGTTTAACCTTATGAAAATTCTTAAGAAATGCATACCTTAACTCAAAGTGGGTCATAATCTTAACAAGTATTTTATTTTACATCCAAGAATGCAGTGCTTCTGTAAGCCCACAATGCCCATATACAAGACAGTGGTGTAAGTATCATGCTTAACACCTCATATAACATTTTAGGAGATCTTCCTTTGCAAGTCTCTGCCTCCAAAGACAGACATACTTTTTGTGGATTTCTAAACTTAGCCAATATTGTTGGGAAAATATTCACTTCTGTACACCAACAATAATAGTTAACATTTTATTAAGTGCTTACCATGTGCTAAACACTCCACATGCATCATATTATTTGATTTTCATAATCACCCTGTGAAGTAGACACTACTGTGATTTCCATTTTGCAGGTGAGGTTTACCAAGGTTAAGTATCTTGCCCAAGGTCACACAGCTGGTAAGTAGCATGGCCAGGATTTAAACCTGACAGTTCATCTACAGAGCCTCAGACTGTATTCTAACCAGGCTTTGCACATGAATCTCTTGAAGTATCACTTTTATGTGACTCGACTTTCTTGTGCCCAACAGATTCAACAGCTTGGAACCATTAGAAAAATAAAAGCACACAGAAAAGCAAATCAAATAGATCTGAAATAAAAACAGTGTTTTAAAATACCTCTTTCAATCTCATGATCAGTAAGAATGAGAATAAAATTAACTCCTCAGTTAGATGTGTTTTTCTTTGTTTAAAACCTGGAAGGCACCCTAACTGCCTTACTAATTCTGACCTCATCAACGTTATATAAGGTTGGGTCACATAGAACAAATGAAAATGAGACTGGCCTCCTCCCTTTCTACTAGAAATAATAGCAGCATTTAAATATACCGTGGCTACTTCTAGTAAAGTTTTTAAACCCCCATCCCTCGAAAAGAGTGTACTTAAGTACAGAAAGAAAGAAAATAAAACAATCAGAAAATAATTATAGGCATACCCTTTTCAATAAAAGCAATTTTGTAAATTTTATTTAAAGATCTTGTCACTTTTGTCCAATCACGAATCATTTCATGTAAGCCATCAACAGGAACAATTCCATAATAATGAATTGTTCCATTTTTAGGATTCAGCGGAATATGTAGAGCTTCTGCATTTACCTTAAAGGATTTTTTAAAAGCACATAACTGTTACTAGATATGATTAGGTATTTCATGACACGGGAAGTAATTATTTGACCCAACTGGCAGTTTTAGCCGACTTTAGAAAGCTTGCCTCTCTCTGTGGTCAAGCGCTCATTGCTAAGAGCAAACGGATGAGCTTCAAAGCATTGGTTTAGACCATTGGAAACAGATAATCAACAGATGACACAGAGAAACGGGCCCCCCTTCGTTTTTTTTTTGTTGTTTTTTTTTTTTTTTTTTCCTTCCAGTTCTCCTTGTCAAAGGATGATTGATATGTATGGAGCAGCCCTTCAAACGCCAGCCACTGCCTGAGGCACTTCCTATAATCAAAGCACACGCCCACCCAGAGCTAATTAGACATTAGATTAGTGTCAACTGATTGATTTAAAGCAGCCGGCCCTTCTTCCCCACCCCTCCCCTCTCCCAGCACAGTCGAGGATGGGGCTGGTCTCCAAAATGGCTCTCTCACCAGACAGGCAAATTATTCATGGAAGCTCCAGGAAGGAAGCCTAGAGATAATGCAATGTGGCTAAAACACAGCCAGAAGAACGTTTCTAGAAGGAAAAGTGAGAGGGAGGAGAGAGAGAAGGAGGAACAGACAGAGAAAAAAAGAGAATGAATCATGTTTCCGAGAGCAATGAAACCCCTCGGTCCAATTTGTTAAGTTAGAGAGAGTGTTTGTGATGTTTGAAAGAAAATTATTTGCAATTTAACCTAGGAGAGTTCTGAGTACATTTGGCTACAATTTAGATACCATTTTTCAAAGTCTTTTCCCTTCATTTTTTTCCCCCTTTATAAATATATGAGCCGGGAACATTCAAAGTTGTCTTAATGGATTAAGCAGAGACAAGGCTGCAAGGAGCAAATTAAAAATGAAATAGTTACAGCTGTTGGACCTGGCATTGGGCAGAGAGGGGTAAAAAAGATTTCTCTTCTTACAGGATAAGGGAGATCTCAGAAAACACCAAGCCCTTGCAGAGTTCAGATGCGCATGCCTGCAAAACAGTGATTCCTCGACTTCTTAGCAACTACACAGCTCAACTATGCTTACTCTGTAGAGGAGCCCAAAGAGCTGTAGTTCAGCTAAAAAGTGAGCCCATTCCCAGAAGAGACCACCAGAGTAGGGGGCAGCCAGGGGCCAGTTTTAGACTTTTCATTTGCAGATTAAAGGCCTTTTCCACTTGTCACGTCCTGCTACTATTGCACTCTGGGGTCAGGACTGATCCAACACAAACACACCTCTGGAATTATTTCTGTGAATATGGGACCCTGAGAAGTGCTGTAATGGCCCCAGAAACGTGTAAGACAGTACTCGTTAACGGAACTCCAAAAGTCTTCACGGAAGGACGCTTTCTCATGTCGTGGATGGGGGAGGGCTGGAGCAAAGGAAGAGGGGACAGCTAATGATTTGGGGGGAGGCAGGTAGAAGGTGAGAAGAACGGCAATGGCCAAGCAAGTGAAATGACATTCCAGTTAGCCATGACGTTTGATACTTTTAACGTCTCTACAGCTTTCAAGGCTGTATATATTATTTCACTGATTTTCTGCAAAATGCCTGGACGATAGATAGGGCATGTGTCATTATGAACTTACAGATTGGATATTCCGCCCGTTACAGATGAAACGATTAAGGTAAGTAATTTTTCCCTCACATTTGTAGGGAAAGTCAGTGAACTGGTACAAGATAAGTCTTACCAATGTGTCGTACTCCTTCCAACCTTCTGTCTTAATGGCATTTCATATATACATATAGTTCTTATTATTTTAATATTTAGATACCCAGTCCATTTTCATGCATTCTAAGACTTGAAGACCTACCCCTCTTAGCTCGAGAAATGAACCAGACCATAAGCCAGAAATCTAGGAGGTCATTAGGGAGGATGTACAGAATCCAGAAGAGGAAATGCTGAATCCTTGATTAAATACAGGAGTAATAACTCAGATTTTTATTCTATGAGAGGACTAAAGACCTAAGCCAGCTTCCGACTGGTTCCCACCAAACAGTAAAGATGCAGGAAAGTGGGCATTGAAAATTGAACACTGCACTCTAAAATACGTGAAAACTGGCGGAAGTTTCTGGAATCCAAAATGCAATCAGGCACCAGAACAGAATGGAATTATTGTTTTATATTTCTTGTGTATGGGTCTTAGCATCATAATGACAGCTTTCAAGGACTACTTTAGGTTGAAATATGAAGCCACTAGTGCCAAGAGTGGGTAAAGTCTGGACAATTCCATCCACGTCACTGGTTTCCCCTGGCTCTCTTGTCTCCCTGTGGAGACAGGAATTCAGAGAACACAATCGGAGAGCCAAAAGGGGTGAGGCATACGGGAGAGTCCTCCAAATGCCGATTCGGCAAATTTTAACTTTTGCAGCTATAAACCTTTCAATACCTCAAAATAAATCCTTCAGTTTTATATGAGATTTTGGTTCCTGCAGCTGTAGATTTATGCAGTGTGCTAAGGCCAGGCCAGAAGAAGTGAACACAAGCGATGTGACAGATAGCGTACGGATGTTATTCAGCTTCTCACCACAGTATTGCTCACTTAGGAACTTTCCAAATGTCATGCATAGTTCCCCTCATTAATTAGCTGCTAAAGCAGCTGATCTTCTGCCATGGATGTGTGTCTCCAGCTGCTCGCCTTCGGCTTGTGAGACACAGAAAGCAATGTACTTCCTTGCCCCTGGCCTGGATCTGAGACTGTCAGACAGGCAAATCACCACAGGCATCACTGGGGCAGACTGCTCTGTTCATTGCTGGTCTCCCCTCTTTGTGTGCCAAGTTATGTGCCTTGGTTGCTCGTGAGAAATGGATTACTAAAACATAATGTGCTTCAGGAGCCAACTATATTACCTAGGAAAATTGTTAAGACATGTCAACCACATAAACAGCCAGTAGGTTTTGACAGTAAGACCGTGTGCAAGACAACAGACCTATTACTATATTGCCTTTATTGATATTCTTAAAAATAAACTATAATTTATGAAAATTATAATGAATCACGCTCTGTGCTAGTTTTCTTACAAATATCTTAGTTAATCCTCATAATGACTGCAAGGTAGATAATACTGACTTCACTCCACAAAGAAACTAAGGATCGGAGAGGTTAGATGCCTTACCTGAAAATCATCCAGGTAGATGGTGAGGAACCCTGTCTCCTTCCTCCTCGACATCATATGATGAACTTAGAGGAGAATGGTAATTCCTTCAAAACATAGCAACGTGTAAAAAAGAAAGAGGAGACTATCCTCTAGCTAAAATTATTGGGAGAGACCCATATTGTTGCTCTTCCATGAAAACCGTGGAGCATCACCTGTATGTGAGAAGACTGGGATTTGTTAACAGTGACTGAGACCATGATTTTTTATGTAATTTTAATTTTGCCAGAGTTTTACCTGTGTGAGTTCCACTTCTGGTCCACGCTCTCAAAAGTGGGACAAAAATGCATGAGACAGTGGTTTTGAAGATACTGGACATCAGTCAATGAAGGACAGTGAATCCCAAGAGAAGGGAAACAACAAGGTGAGTCCTGTGGTTTACTCATCTTACTGACCAGGCGCCCTGCAGGGAGGGGTAGCCAGGTGGAGCTTAGCATTCTCCTGGAGCTGAGGAGTCAGAAGTGGTTGGTGGGGGAATGGGGGGTCCGTCAGGGCAGCTAGAGCTTCCAGAGCAGAGCCCTTAAAAGAATAGCAATGTATGGAGCAGAGAGCTCCAGGGATTAAAAGTCTTTCGCTGTTCAGTGAATACACTGGGGAAAACTACCTGAGGCTGAGGAAAGAAACACCTACAAGGGTTAGGAGGAACAATTTCTAGAGCTCATCTGGGGCCTTTTCCCACCAGCCGGAAAGAAAACCTCACGGTTCATGAGTCCTCAGGTAGAGTAAGTAGGGCAAGATCCACCCTGACCCACATGCTGCTTTGTTCTTGCCTAACAAAACCTAAAAGCATGACCCATAAAAACCTAACTGTTCCAAATGACTGTCCCGGAACATTTTCTTGTATTAGCTCTCCGATAATTTCTTCTCCTCAACATCTCTTTGGATAGTTGAGTAGCTTTGTGAGAATAAATCTGCTACCAGGATATACTTGCAGAAAACTTGTCACCACAGCAGAGGTCCAGAAACTTGTCCCATGTTTTTCATCTACAGCATAAGCATTACTCTTGACTCCCAGTTCCTTTTAGTATTTTCCAGAAAGTAACCCCCCTGCCTCCTGTTGGGATAGGGGTAGGAATGTGGTAAGAGAAGGTTGGGAGCCAGATTTTAGTTTTTTACACCTTATCCTTCACGCCTGCCTTGCTGAATGCCCCCCTTGGTGCCAAGTACCTGAAATTTACTGTGTTTTATTAGCACAAATCAGCTCATTTTTATTAATATCTTCATTTACAGGCATATGGTTTTCAGCTCCGTACTCTCTGTTATGTCATTTACCAAACTGGTTACCCACTTTCTATTAACCTAACTTTTAAAGAAATTTCTAGTTCATTGTGTTTGCCTTTCTTACCTTTTTTATCTAGAACTTCCTTTGAAATTATTTTACTGCCACGTGAGCAGGGCTTTAAAAGAAACACATGTATGTTGTATTACACATATTCAAATGCATGTTCAGACAGTGGTTAGCCAGAAGTTCCTGAGAATTCTTCCTAAACTGCGTACAAGCAGCCCACACTGAAATCTGATGAACTGGGCTCCCCCCTTGCTTTTCTGTTTACTATCTCATTCTACCCATAAGAAAGCTCAGGTGTAAAATGATTCCACAAGATATTCAAGGTCACAAAAATCATACTTCTGTCTCAGAGCTGTTACAAGAATTAAATGAGGTAAATCACTTAGCATGGTTATAGTCTTATCATCATCAAGTAGAAAAAGTTGTTTTTCATGACTATACATCTGGTCCTTGTTCACACTCCGGATTCTGAATGCAGTGTAGGTAGGTCTGTAGGAGAATGGAAAAGATAGAAAGGTACATGAAGGGATAGGACGCAATATGCTCAACCAAGGAATGATGGCATCCCAGAGGAAGTGACAAAAGGATTATTTTATTAGCTCAGTTGTAGGGCTTAACGTTTGTTTGATTTTGGGATTTTTTTTTTTTAATTTTGTAAGCAGCTACGAAACCACAATATGTTGGTAGTACAATGACAAACTAGTAACTCTTTCAGTAGAGTAGGCTGAATCATTCCTTATAATGTGAGAAAAATAAGGTGTAAAACTTTCAGTAATCTCTTGGTCAAGTATCTTTAGCATACTAATGCTACATTCAATTGCATTTTCTGAAATCCCTTAATCTGTTACTTTTCTATTTCATTTTCTTGTGTTTCCAAGTAACTTCTTAAAGTTCCTGCCTCCAGCTATGAAGGCAGGAATAACTAGTACCAGACTAGCCCTCCTGCAATAAACAACTAAGAAAGTGGACAAAAGGGGCACCTGGGTGGCTCAGTCGTTAAGCATCGGCCTTCAGGTCAGGTCATGATCCCAGGGTCCTGGGATCTAGCCCCACATGGGGGCTCCCTGCTCAGCGGGAAGCCTGCTTCTCCCTCTCCCACTCCCCCTGCTTGTGTTCCTGCTCTCACTTTCTTTCTCTGTCAAATAAATAAATAAAATCTTTTTAAAAAAAGAAAGAAAGTGGACAAAATATGTGAAACAACAGCCTTTAGACACTGGCAACAGGTATTACAAGACTCTGATCCCTGCAAGAAGGGAAACAAATAAGGTGAGCCTTGTGATCACCCTGGCTTTCTGCCCAGAGGCAATTATGGAATCATGGTGTAATAAGAGAGGAAAAGCAGGACCCAAGGGTCTCCTTGAGCCAAAAAGACAAAGATCAGAGTTGGGAGAGGCTGAGGTGGTTGAAATTTGTGCTGCTGAGTACCAGAAAGGAGGTATCTACAACAGAAAGAGTCTCAGAAATCTGCACAAGGGTCTGCTCATGTCTTTGGCTACGTGTGCTTAGAGGAAGACTCCACAAGGCTGACCAAGGAACAATGAACAGAGATAAGACAACTTATGGAAAGCTCTCTGGAGGAAAATGATTGCGTTACATAGATCTGAGGAAAGAGTTTTATCCAAAATATATAAAGAACACTTACAACTCAGTAATAAGACACACACACACCAATGGAAAATGGGCAAGTTATTTGAGTAGCCACTTCACAAAAGAAGCATGAGTGACTGATAAGCATATATAAGCATATATAAAAGTGCTTATTAGAAACCATGGAAATGCAAATTAAAACCATAAAGGAGTATTTTACGGATATTATCACATACCCATTAGAATGACTAAAATTTAAAAGACTGACAACAGCAGGTGTTACAAAGATTGGGAGCAACTACAACTGTAATACAGGGCTGGTGGGAGCGTCCAGTCACTTTGCAAAACAGACGAAGAGCTTCTTGTAAATTTAAGCATATACCTAATTAGTGACCCAAGAATTCCACTTCTAGATATTTATCCAAGAGAAGTGAAAAAGTAAGTCTACAAAAAAGATTCATGCATGAATGTTTATAGCAGCTTTCTTTATAATAGGGCCAAAATTGAAACAACACAAATGTACATCAACGGGTAAATAAATTGTTATATATTCATAAATTAAATAAACTCTGCAATTTAAAATGAACAAACTACTGTCACAAACAACAGCAAGGATGGATCTCAAAATCTTCATGCTAAGTGAAAGAAATAAGACACAAAGAGTATATACTATATGAGTCTATTTATATGAAATTCTAGAATAAGCAAAATTAATCTATCATATAGAAATCAGATCAATATTTGCTTGGAGAAAGATTGGCTGGGAAGGGGCATAAAGGAAATTTTCTGGGGTAGATGAAAATGTTCTATATGTATTGATTTGGGTGATGTTTACATGAATATAGAAAATTATCAAATTTATCAAATTTCAGGTAGCACTGATCTGCTCTGCTTAGCTCAAACTATTTTTTAAACATTTAGGGGTGCCTGGCTGGCAGGGTCGGTGGAGCATGCAACTCTTGATCTTAGGGTCATGAATTCAAGCCCCACATTGACTATAGAGATTACTAAAAAAAATAAATAAAACACTTTAAAAAATTATTTTTTAAGTGTTTAATTGCAAACATTTCCACCTACTGATCCACTTCAAAACAAACTTAAAAAAAGATGTAAAAAAACTTCAGTGGAAGGGCGGCGGGGTGGCTCAGTCGTTAAGCGTCTGCCTTCGGCTCAGGTCATGATCCCAGGGTCCTGGGATCGAGCCCCACATCAGGCTCTCTGCTCAGCGGGAAGCCTGCTTCTCCCTCTCCCACTCCCCCTGCTTGTGTTCCCTCTCTCGCTGTCTTTCTCTCTGTCAAATAAATAAATAAAATCTTAAAAAAAAAAAAAAAAACTTCAGTGGAAAAATCAGTGTACTTATCATTAATATGTAAATCAACAGTGGTTATTTTAAATATGCACATTAATACTCTTCTCCAACCATGAGTAATTTGTATTCTAAGAGAAACACAGGAAAAGCTTTGGGGCACAATTAAAGAACACTCATCTGTCAGAGGAAGAAGACTAGGGTCCTCTCCTGAGCTACTGTGGTGGGAATTGGCAGTCAGGTAGGATACACCCCCAAATTGACTTCTAAATCTAAGGGATCAATGAGGAGTAAGGATCACGCAACCAGCTCATGATTAGAACTATCAAAATTAAGATCAGAAATGAAGCATGTGCATCAAAAAGTAATTAAAATAAGAAATGCAGGAGATCTGTGCCCAATGAAGGGCCAAGAGAAGAAATACCATTGGTCCTTCTTAGTAGAACAGACAATATCATGATTTATTAGACTTATAAGCACAAACATGGTCATACTAAAGAATCGTAACCACCAGCAGAGAATGCTGAAGAACCCTGATTATCCTACTGTATTTACTGGTGTCTCCTTTTCTAACAGACTCAAGTTATCCTGTTTCCTCAAACTATTTGTTTCTACTCAAAGTTTAGTCTTCCCTGATTGCAGGTCCAGAAAATACCCCAGAATATTTCCTTCTTTGCCACAAGACCACTTTAGAGACCTAAAATTATTGTCACTGTAACAGTAGGTGGCTACACAAAGTTTGGCATTGAATTATTTGTGACATATGTTATGCTATGATGAGCTATTTATTACTGAGAGCAATATATGAGACTACAGTGTGAGTGCTAATCAGTCTATAAACATTTTCTTTAGCTATGAATTCCCATTTGTAGGAAACATTTTTTTTCTTAAGGGCATGGATCATTAACATTTCAATACACCAAGCTTAGATCTGGCAACTTACAGAAATTTTTCAGAGGAGAGGCACACAATCCAAGTGACTATCTTAATTACCTGCATCGGCCCAATTAATTTGTGGTGTATTTCAAGCTGAAACAAAGGCCCAGGAATGAGTCTTGCTGTCCCAGCCTAGCCAGAAGATTCTATGAAGCCTCTCCCTCAGTCATTCCAGGGAAGAAAGACAATAGGATGTAGTTGAGCCCTCAGGGGCTTGGCAGCCAAAAGAAGTAGAGAGGAAGCTTTGCGAGAGCTCATATCAGTGTGGAAAATCACATCACAACCAGCTACAGTGAGGAATTCTTGAGAATGGAAGGAACAGACTGTAAAACAAATGATAAAAGCAAAATTTAAAACTTGTCCTGAGGAGGAGTTTTACTGCCTGAATCAACAGATGTGCAAAACTCAGAAACTCCTCAGAGACCTTTACTACCCTCTTGATTGTATATGGTTCCTTTTCCTTTATAAGTGAGTATCACAGGTGTGTCCTAAAGCTGGATTCTGGGAGGATCCTCTGCCAACCAGGAAGCACCTACCATCCACCAGGAAGCAACTGCCTGAGTGTCCTTACTCCCCAAGCACTTTTCTGTTAAATCCCTTGCATGTGACCACAAGTTTGAATCAGGCCAGAGCTTGCTCTCTTCAAAGCTCTTGCTCTAGTTTGAATTGTTTCTACTGCATAACAAATTAATGCTATGTAACAAGTCAATGCTTACATAGAATAGGTGGAAACGCAGATGGTATGTTTTGTAAGGATGCTAAGAATAACTGTAACCCCAACACCTATCAAATCCCCACAAGTTTGGTGATGTCTGAAATTCCATCATTGCAAGTTTACATCTTTGGGTTCAAGTAGAAAAATCGACTAATATGTAAAGAACATGTGGACAGATAATTAAATTATTATTAGTCATCAACCACTTACTATGAATTTTCCTATTTTAAGTGTTTCCAAGAGAACAAAAGTCCCAAAGATTTATATATAAGAAGGTGAAAATATAAACCTTATGCACCAACCAAATGGAATGGAGCCAATTGGGAGGAAGGAAATCAGGGCAGATCAGGGTCCTGAGGATCTTGGGAGAAGAAGCACATCAAGAAAACAAGAACGGGAAATAAGCAGTTGCCCAAGACCCATTTTACCTATTTCACAATTCTATAAATTATCTGACACAGGGAAAGGTCCACAGTTAGTACTCCTAGAGGAACAAAAGCCCAAGATGACCTTTCTCCAACCTACTCAAGAAATGACTGAGTGAAATCAGTGAAAAATCACTGTGGTCCCTTTGAGAATGGTAAAGTGCAGTAGCTTTAGGCCATGGTGTCAGGCAGGTGGTGGATGACCACCAGCTCATATTTCAGAGAAAGTGTTCCTCTATTGGAAGTCTGGGTTGGGCCAATTGGGTCTCCTTGGTTTCATGTATGATGACGTATGTTTTATTATAGAGGATTCTCAGAGTGGAAAACATAAGGCATTTCAAAACCAATAAAAAGACGACTATACATCTGAATCAGGATGCCTACTCTTTCAGGGTTCCCTGACCCAGTTCCAACATGGGGGTTGGGGTCTCCCTACGCACAATATCAGGCATTCTTGGACACCAGTGTCCAAGAATTCAACTCAATTCTGACTCTACCTATCCAGAGATAGCATCAGACTCCAGGGGTTAATAGTTCAGCCCTATAAGACTATCCCCCAAACCCCACTTCAAACTCCAGTCACAAGACCCAGGCTGTTACCTGTGCTTCTGACTAACTAGCTACAGATTGGAGGTTTCAATGACCTCCTCCTCAGGCTCAATTAATTTTCTAGAGCGGCTCATAGAACTCAGGGAAACACTATGTTAACCAGTTTATTAAAGGATATGATAGAGGATGCGAATCAACAGCCAGATAGAGAGTTACACAGGGAGAGGTCCTGAACAATGAAGCTTCTGTCTTCATGGAGCTTAGGGCCCAGCTCAGTGGCACATGGAAGCATTCTGGTTCCCCAAACATGGACCCTCTCTGAAAAAGGACCAAAAAACTGTCCTCTTGTCCTCTTTATGGAGGCTTCATTACTGTCTGAGTCATTGGCCAATGGCTGATTCAACCTCCAGCTCTTTCCCCTTCCTAGAGGTCAAGGGTGTGAGACTGAGAGTTCCAACTCGCTAATCATATGATTGGTCCTGGCAGTCCCCCGCCCTTGCATGGGGTCCAAAAGTCACCTTCATTAATAATAATACACCCATTTCACCTTATGGTTCTGAAGCATTTTCAGGGCCTGTGGATGAAGACCGAATATACTAGAGAAATACATTTTGGTCATCTGAATGACCAGATATATATTTCTTATAAATCATTATATTGCCCCTACCAAGTGCCAAATGCTATGCTAGTTCTTACTCAATAAATTCATAGTCTGGCAATCGATCGACAAGTAAACCAATGAGAACAGTATAGGAGAAGTGCTTGAATGCTGGATGAATCTAGAAGAGGGTTCAAACCCACTTTGAAGGAAGGCTCCCCACTGCCCACTATGCAGACCTTGAGGAGGGTGAATTCTGTGCAGAGGGAGTGTAAGTATAATGCATTCGCAGGCATGGAGGCGGATGGGGGTGTCCAGAGTGTGTAATGAGTGAGAGGTGAAAGGGTGAAGGCCAGAGAAGGAGACGCCAGGATCCGTCATCATCAGGTCTTTCTTATATGCCCTGCTAGGAATTCATGTAAGCCTGCACCCCTGTTTGTATTTACACCCCCACCTTGTTCCAGAGAGCATTTAAAGTGGTTGTTGTCATAGAGCTTGGATTGTATTATGAATGCAATTGAGTGTAATTGAAGGATTTTAAGCAGGGAATGACATGCTCAGGCATGCATTTAAGAAAGATTACTCAGGCAATGCAGAAAATAAATTGTAAGGGGTACAGGGAAAGGGACGAGACTTCAGGCAGTTAAGGCAGAATAGAGGCAATTACAATAATCCAAGGAAAAATGAGGCAGGCCTGAACTAATGCAGTGGCACTGGGAATGCAGAGGGGCTAGGTAGATTTGAGATGTACTTAAGATTGGACAGATTAATTTCTAAGCTAGTGGACCTAATGACACTTAACGCTATGGGAGTAAACTGAGTAGAAAGAAATTACTCAGGAAATGTGTCTTGATCAGGAATTTGAATAAGGGAGACAAATGATCTAGACAATTTGCCTGATATTAGAGAGCATTTATAGTGTAGAAATATACAGTTTCAAGTACTGTGGATTTACTTTGAATTTCCATTTGAATCACCAGCCTAGTTTCTTTTGAGCACAGCCCAATTTCTTGCAAGGTACAAACTCCAGGGATTGTCATAACTGCCCTTGAAGCTGCTCAGTGCATTTTTTCACAGGAGAACTGTTGCTATAGCAACCCCTCAAGATGTAAAAACACATCTCACTCTCATGTCTACTTTTCAGCATGCAGAAACTGGGGGAGGTGATGTTTCTCTAGAAGGGAAAACACCTTCCCAGTTAAAGCAAACACGTTCCACAGGAATTTAAAGTCCAATAACTTGAATTAGACATTGTAAGTGAAAATGTTTAGTACAGAACCTGGAAAATAATTCTTTCTCAGTAAGTCTTCATGGGATCTGAAACCACTTAAAAAAAAAAGAAGAATTTTAACAATTATCATTGAAAGAACTGACTTTAATTCAAAAGCAAAATTTGAGAAATTTAAATATCATAGAGTGTGGCTTATAGAGAAGTAAATTGGGGTAAAATGTTCGTGTTTGGGATGAGGACACGTTTTTGTAAATGGGGAGTGGATTTAAAAGAGATGATAGTAAAGGTTTGGCTGTATGGGAAGTTCATGCTTTCCTTCTAAGAGTTTCAATAGGGGTGTAGAATCACTACCTAAATGAAAATTTAGGCTATAAAAATATGCGCAGCTGAGAGTGATTCTGTTTTAAAATGTGTATGTAACAGTAACGGTTTTATCCTAAAAACATAAAGATGGCTTAAGATTAGGTTGTTAATGTGTTCAAATCCATAGATAGCACACAAAAAAACAAGCTAAAAAGTAGTCTTGAAAGATACCTAAAAGACATTTGATAAAATTCAATACTACCCATCCTTCCTTCCTTCCTTCCTTCCTTCCTTCCTTCTTCCTTCCTTCCTTCCTTCCTTCCTTCCTTCCTTCCTTCCTTCCTTCCTTCCTTCTTTCTTTCTTTCTTTCTTTCTTTCTTTCTTTCTTTCTTTCTTTCTTTCTTTCTTTCTTTCCTTCTCTTTCTCTTTCTCTTTCTCTTTCTCTCTTTCTCTCACAGAGCAGAGTCTGTTCCTGTAGGGATTAGGATTATATCACAAGGACAGTGAGAAGCAACCCAGGGTTCTGAATAGCAGAGGTTGAGAAAAATGAAGAGATTGAGAGATATTTGGGAGGTAGAATCTGCAATGCTAGCAATTGTTCGGGGTGATTGGGTAGTGGTGCTATTGTGTGAGATACTGTATATGGGTGTGGGTGGACCCTGGAGGAGGGGCTGGTTCCCAGGGAAAGGTCAGTATGGCACTGTTGATGAGAGAATGCATCCTGGCTCTGACTGCCCAGGTTCAAATCCATCTTGATCGTTTTGGGTGAATCTTTAAACTTTCATAATTTTGGCTTTTTCATTCATAAAATAGAGATGATACTAATGGAATCCACCTTGAGGGGATTATCTGAAATTACTCCTTTAGTGTTTAGCAGAATCTTTGCCAACATGACTGATACTTAGTAGGTGGTCTTTAGCATTATGATCAGTTGTAGTGTTTAGATGCATTTATTCCAAAGGGTCTGGAAACATCCAGAAAAGGACATTTAAAAGATATTTGGCTATAAAGGCCTGGACCTCTGGAAAGAGACTTGAACCAGATGTACATTTGAGAATCGACACGTACATAGTATTTGAAACATTTTTAATAGTGGGGAAAAGATTGATTATTGAATAAATGGTTGTGGTAACTGGTTAGTCACTAGAGATACAAAATGAAGTTAAATCTTTCTCACAATCTGAACATATAATGTAAAAGGATTAAGTGCCTTAATGTAAAAAAAAGGAAGTGTTAAAATATTACCTTAAGATAAGAAAATTCTTTGTAAACCAGAAACACAAAGGAAAAGCTTTAAAAGAGAATATAGATGTATTTGAATACACTGAAGTTTTTTAAAAATTAAAACTAAAAACCAAAGTTTTAAAACAAGAACACACTGGAAAAATATAACAAGTAACATGAAAAGAAACAAGGAAGAGGCTAACAAAAGTAGATAAAGCATATGATCAGATACTTAACAAAAGAAAAAAAAAATTAACAAAAGAAGAAATGTAAATTAAATCAACATTACATATTATTTGCCCATTAGACCAGCAAAATATCTTAACATTTTGAAGTTTTAATGCAAATTAATTGTGAGTGAAGGTAAAAGCAAATATGTACTCTAAAGCAGTAATTATGCAATTCTTTGTTCATTTACCAGTAAAATAGATTTCTAAAATTATAAACACTTTCATATTTTTTAAAAAGATTCATTATTTATTTTAGAGAGAGAGAGAGCATGAGCAGGAGGGGCAGAGGGAGACAGAAACTCAAGTAGACTCTGTGCTGAACATGGAGGCCAATGGTGGGTTCAATCTCATGACCCTGAGATCACCACCTGAGCTGAAACCAAGAGTCAGACGCCCAACCGACTGAGCCACCCAGGCGCCCCACAAACTCTTTCATTTTTTAGATTAATATTTATTCTTAACTTTAAAGAGTTGTAATATTATAAATATTGATATCTAAAACTAAAACTATATCACTCATCTACATTTTTGCAATGCAGTCTAAATCTAAGAATTATTTGACATCCACGATCATTCACTTTTAAAAAATAGGCTCTTCTAAAAATAATAAATAAATAAATAAATAAATAAATAAATAATAGGCTCTTCTTTAAGATTTGGAAATTATACTCAGTTTTATTTCTCTTTGAATTTATATTTTTATTCCCCTTCCTTCGTATATCTTAATCCTAATATATTTTATACTTCTACAATTTCATTGATCATTTTCTGATTTGATCATTTTTTATCCACAACAAAATTTAACTTGAAATTTTTAAAACCTTTTATTCTCTCTAACCATGCATCTTTTCTGGAGTGAGTTGTGTTCATAGTTATCGGTAGTATATAATTGAGCAGAACTATATATAATATTAAATATTTTATAAATAACCAGTAAACATAAAAAGTAAAATTTTAATGGATATCCATCTTTGTGGTAGGCTGAATAACAGTTCCCAAAAATGTTCTTACTCTAACATCCGAGACCTGTGTTACATGACCTAAAAGTAGAAGACGGAAGTGGAAAAGTCAGAGATGAGACGATGGGAGAAAAGTTAAGAAACATTCCAATCTTTCCAAGAAAGATTCCAAGAAAGATCTCCAAGAGAGATCGTCCACCATTGCAGGAACTGAAGATGGGGAGGCCAGCAGAGGGCCCAATGAGGGTGGCCTCCAGAAGCTGACAACCAGTAAGAAAATGAGGGCCCCCGTCTTACAACCTCAAGGCACAGAATGAGGAAGGAAACAGATTCTACCCTAACATCTCCAGAGAGGAGACCTCGTGTTCTCTTCAGAACATGCTTTCTTATTTTTTGCAATAGGAGCAGGCTGAGCATTCTCCAAATCCTCAAGTTCTGATTCCTTTTTGCTTAATAATGCCCTTTAATTTTTCTCTCTCTTCTCACATTTCACTGTGAGGAGTAAGGTGTAAGGAGAAACCAAGCCATGCCTTCAACAATTTTCTTAGAAATCTCTTCAGCTAAATACCCAGTTTCATCGCTTGCAAGTTCTACCGCCACAGAACACTAGAACACAAGGATGCCAAAGTCTTTCCCCTTTGTGACAAGGATCTCCTCTCTCCCAGTTTTCAAGAACAAGTTCCTCATTTCCATTGCAGACCTCACCAGAATGTCCGTTAGCGACCACATTTCTACCAGCATTGGGTTCATGATGATGTGTATACTCTCTGACACGATAGTGGCTTCCCCCATAGGGCTTCTCTTTGCTCCCTGAGCCCCCACCAGAGTCGCCCTTAATGGACCTAGTAAAGTCACCTTGCCACCAAATGAAATGCCACATCAGAGGCATTGTTTCAAGATCAGGAGCAGCTTAAATTGTAAACACATAAACAGAAGGACCGAGGACTTCTTCCTGACTTCTTCGTGTCTCTCTAGCCCACACGGGACTCTTTCCAGAATACTGACTTAGGCAGAATATCCATCTGCTCTCTTACTAAATGTAATACCTCACACTTCTCCCATTTGGGTCAAATTCACTGTGAATTCCATTTTAGGACATCTAGGGCAGAGGGATCACATGCTGATTCTCCTCTACCTGTGCGAGCAGGGACAGCTGCACTGATACAAGATTTTTATTTAAAAAAAAAAAATAACAAAAACGTGGAGAACATAAGTTTCAAGATCTTTCGGTAGAAGACAGAACCTTCTGAAGCACAGAACACACTAAAGACAAAGCCCTGTGGACAAGCCATGGGGAGAAGGAAAGGGTCAGAGCAGTGAGGGGAGAGCCAAGCTAGGAGTCCCCGAGAGTGACCCAGCGAACATGCGTAATGGCCAGTTCACCTGGAACTCGGCCCCGTGTCCCCAACTAGTTAAATGTGTGACTTAATCAAGTCACTTATCTTCCCAAGCTTCTAGTCCCTCTTCTATTGAAAAAAAAAAAAGCAAGGATTAGATTAGATGGCTTTTAAAGATTTTTTTTTCTGCTAAAATTCTGTAGTTTTTAATACATTCAGACATTCTTTCACATGCTCTGACTACTAGAAACTCCACCTTCTTTTAATAAATTCTATTTACTTGCAGGTGGTTGGACTATTAAGAAAAGCAAATTGTTTAAATAATGTCTGACTTTTTGACTGGCTTGACTCCCCTAACGGGCCATATATATAAGTTTTTTTTTCTGGGTAGTGATTTTTTAGGTACATCAATCAAGTAGTCAGCATTTATTGCATGGAGCTAATTAACTTTCAAAATGACATTTTCATTTGTAACATGGGTTGAGATTTGAACTCAGATCTCATCAATGAAAAGCAGCTGCACTAATAATCCGAGCCCCTAATTCTCCCTGCTTAGCTTCACCATAAATGTGTGATTAATCGCAGGTTTAAGGGAGTTCTCAGTTACTGTGAAAACAAATCATTACCAGAAACTGGCATTCCCAATTTATTTTATTTATTTTATTTTTATTTTTATGAGTTATACCCTATTCTCCATATTTTCCATATGTTCTGGGTCCTTTTCATCATTCAGGACCTCGTGGAAAGCTCAGCTCACCCCATCTCCTAATGGGTCACGATAAACAGGAGAATGTCATTTTCTCTCCACTTTTCCATTTCAAAGGATGTAGAAATATGAGCACTGTCTAGGAAGAGGCAAAAGAATGGAGTCTTGGACAGCAGGACAGAGTGAACACAGAGATAAATGCAGTTATTCTACATCTTAGGTCACTACCACAAACGCAAACGTCAGCTCCCTGTTAGATCCAGACACATGAGCGGTTAGGAACCTGGGAGTGGGCAGAGGGACCTCGACGGTGGCTTATCTTTACTGAATTCTCCTTCACTTTTTCTGTTTTGGGGGAAAGTTACGTAGGGAAACTAGAGAAACAGTTTGACCTCTGCTCTCCTGTTTGTCAGGTACCAAGAATCGTTAGAGGAATTTTACCATTTGGAGAGTATTTGAGGGATATTCTGATTAAATAAACTTTGAAGGCGCTGAGGCACTCATCAAGAACATGGACACCAAAGCAGTGAGAACTGCCTTGGGAATCCAGTTGGAAGAGACATGTCTTAGTAAGATGCCAGGGACAGAGATGACATTTGGCGCAGTCAAATGCAAGCCTGAATCTGAAGTCACAGGTGCATGCAGCCTCTCTCACCTGCCCCTCGAATCTGCAGCTCCGTGTAGACCAGCATTTCCAGTTGAGGACCAGCAAAGAATTAATTTATTTGACAACAGTTCACAAGACTTCACAGCAATATTAGACAGGTTAGGGAGTGTGTATGTGAGTGTGTGAGTGTGTGTGTAACTTATGTCTTACACACCAAAATATCCCAAGTCCTTGAGTGTTGTGAGGACACCTTTTCAATGAATAATCTACAGAAGTTGCCTTTATCCTCTCTCTTATGAGGAAGGCAAAGACCTCTCTGCTTAAATGGGTGGCTTTTCTAAAGGAATTTAGGCTTCTCATGGTCAATGCTTTCTCCACGTTCCTGTTCTTACTGAACTTTCCTTTATTTCATTTACGTCTCATGGGAGTGTTCTCTTTTCCCCACCCAATATAAGCCCTGAAAACACATCCCCCTTTGCCTGACCTTCCCCCAAAACCACCACCCTAAGCCAGTTCTGTATAATGAACACATAAGGAAGTTTGAAGTTAAACAATGAAACAAAGTAGTTCCATTGCAAGATCTCAGAGTAACCAACTGAGCAGGTCTTTGCAGGGTAATTCCATTGGCTGATCCCTTATCAGGAAATTTCTCACTGGCTGTCTCTTTGTCTGCCCTGTTTTAAACTTCCTTCTTTCTCTCGTGGCCAGCCTCCAATTTCCTCCTCCCCATGCTGACTTGTTTCTTCACCAGAATAGTGCAGCCCTCCACCCACTACCTCAAAGGTTTCGGGCCCACCATTACCTAGCCCAAATCTCAGGTTGCTCTAGGAGACAAAAATGGTTTTACTTTGTCTCAGGATCAAATTCTTAGGCAGACCAAGCTTCCCCCACCAACCTTTGTAAGTAAAGAAGAGTTAATATGAAATGCCATCTCCCCAGTATGAATTATATGAGCACCCCAGAAAGCAGAACTGCCAACAATCGGGTCTCTTTGTGTTTTGTTTTGTTTTACTTCTTATAGTGTATTTTGTTTGTCACCCAAGGTCACCCTCACCTGTACTCACACTCTTAATTTCTGTCTGTTTCTGTCTCTCATTCTCTCTCTCTCTCTCTCTCATACACACACACACACACACACCCTTCTCTTTCACTCACATATTCTCTTTAAAATCCACACATTGGGGGGTGCGTGGGTGGCTCAGTCAGTTAAGCGTCTGCCTTCGGCTCAGGTCATGATCCCAGGGTTCCTTGCTCAACGGGGAGTCAGCTTCTCCCTCACCTTCTGCCTCTCACTCTGCCTACCTGTGCTCTCTCTCTCTGTCAAATAAATAAATAAATAAATAAAATCTTAAAAAAAAAAAAATCCACACATCGGTAAACATAGGAAATCAAATGAACTAGTCATAATCCTTACTCTTTCAGTGTCTCAATCTGAGACAGAGGGGAAAAAAAAAAAAAAGAAAAGAGGAAGGTCACAGAAAGCAAAAGACAGGAGGGCAAAAAGTGGAAGTAATGAAGAAGAAAAAACAAGTTAAATAGGTAGTGTCTTAGCGTGTTTGACCGCAGGGGATCAAGGAAGCAGTGGAAAAGTGAATTCTAAGTGCGGGCGTAACTGCCTGTGAGCAGTGTCTCCCAGCGTGCAGCTCAGCCCTGGCTCATCCCAAGGTGGGGGTTAAATGCTGACATAAACCTCGGTACACAGCCGACGTGTCCCCCTGGAGACGTGACACAGTCTCACTCAGCTTGTATCTGCCTTTTATGTAAGAGCTACGCCCTCTTCCTCTGCAGAGAATGACAGCTGGAGGGGAATGAGGTTATTGGGATTAAAACAAAACAAAACACAGACAACACCGATTACAGACCGTTGTAATTTTTTTCTCTTTAACTTTATTAAGATGTAAGAAATGTAGCTGTTTCTCCGGCATTAACAAAGAATAGCTTGATTTTTATGTTTTTCTTCTCGTTCTGGCACAATGTTGACCAAAAATTGGGACCGCGGAAAGGAGATTCAGAACATAAAGATCAGGGTCCATGCGTCTGGGTGAGCAGGAAGCTGTGTCCCCAGGAGGTCTTTTCTTATAACATTTCCAGCCTTATAATTCACCCTTCTGAGGTTTAGCAAAGTAGCCAAAGTAGCCGAAGCAGGGGGTGTTAATACAAGCCAAACCTCAGCCCCTTTCAAGGCTCCCTCTGGTGCCTTCTGAGCTTTAGCACAGCTCCTCCACCCTGAGTCACCACCACCCGCTTTGAAACCGTGTCTTTGGAGAAGGTCATGCCCACAGACACGTCTTTCTCGGTGTGTGACCGGCCTCTGCCAACTTGTGGTGAGACTTTGCATGCCAAATGTAACCAATTACAGGAGTCCCCATCCTGTGGCTGAAGGCATCTGTTTGTGGGAGTATATTCCCTGCATGCTGGGATTAGAGACCACTGGGCTCCCCAGGACATCTGGAAGAGAGTCCTCCTGGAGCTGGCTCTTCCCCACTGCGGGCATTAGCCTCCCTTATGCCAGTCTACAGCTGTATCTTTTAGACCAAGGCCTGTGAAACCATCAGCCACCCAAAAGAGGCTTCTGGGCCACCCAACAGCCATTATGTCTTTCATCTCTTGGATCCCAGAGCCTTCAGGGAAACTGGGACAAAATGGGGAAGTGACTGAATAGACTCAAAAACGAAATTGAGAAATAGCTTGAAAACTGTCCCCAGGGGCACCTGGGGGGCTCAGTGCATTAAGCATCTGCCTTCGGCTCAGGTCATGATCTCGGGGTCCTGGGTTCGAGCCCCACATCGGGTCTCTGCTCAGCGGGGAGCCTGCTTCTCCCTTTCCCTCTGCTGCTCCCCCTGCTTGTGTGCTCTCTATCCCTCTTTCTCTTCCTCTCTCTCTCTCTCTGTCAAATAAATAAATAAAATCTTAAAAAAAAAAAAAAACTGTCCCCAAATTAGAGGGCAACACTTTTTCAAGCTGATCATGAAAATTTTGAAGTATCTATCACATCAGTTCCCTCTTGTCCGATTCCATGACCCTTTCATTATCTCCCATCTGGATTCTTATAACATCTTTGCCAGCATTCTGCTTCCCTCTGATCCCTCTGTCTTCCAAGTTATCATGTTATCTTTCTGAAAATAAACATCTAAGAATATTTCTTATCTTTAGTGGTTTTCCCTCCTCTATGGCATAAAATGCAGAATTTTTAATATATGCCCTTCTCACACACTGGGATGTTTACATTTCCCACCCATGTTGTGTACGTCCATGTCAGTATTCCTCTATTACCCCTTCTGGAATGTTCTTCTCCTGCTTCTCGTATTAGCAAAGTGTTGCTCCTCCAAAGACCAACCCATTCCGTCATCTGCTCTGTAAGGTCTTAAAGCCCTTCGATAGAGCTACTTCTGCTTCTACTTTGGTTTTATCTTCCATCATGCATACCTCTTTTATAATATGCATCCTGTTGTAAACTATTGACATCATGAGTTAATAGTTTGGTTCCTGTAATATAAAATAAACTCAAGGAGAATATAGACCACATTTTGGATCCTAATGTAAGACATGGCATATAAAAAGTGTTCAATAAATATTTGATAAATAGCTGATGAAAAAATGAATTAATAAATGAACAAATGGTTCATTCAGTGAAACTAATGGAAAGCATGTTTGCTATGAATAATGTAAAACAGTGGCTAATCTATGCATAATTCCATGCGTTCACATACACATGAAGAATGACACAATTTATATAAAGCCTAGTATACAGATGCGCACAAAATCCAGCACTTTACATTTTCTTTGGATATATACATGCAACTTGCATTTTTTTTTTTTACCGAAAAATAAGCCCTGAAGGTCTTTTGGAGTCAGGTCTGCCTGTATTTGTTTGCCTTGGGTTTTTGTTTTTCATTTTGCCTTTCTGATTACTCCTTTGGATTCCAGAGACCAGGTATATCCCAAATTTTTAAGCTGTCCTTCTTGGCTGTAAGATGTTTAGGTGGACTCTAATTTTTTTTTTTTTCACTCTTAGGAGCAATTGCCGCTATGAAATCTTTGGGCAGATATGCATCCTTGTGTACATATGCATGTTTTCCTTAAAGGTGACACCTGAGAAAAATTGCTAGGTCATAGGAAATGTACTTTGTACCTGTCACTCAGTCCTATAGAGTAGCTACTTCTGTGTACCCTCACTGACATCAGACACACTAAGTGATTATCTATCTTTCTGCTGTTCTAGCCTCCCATTGCATCCCCACAAAATTCCTCATTGATATAGTCTGGAAATTTAGTTTCAGACCTTTCCTTCCTTTCTTTCTTTCTTTCTTTCTTTCTTTCTTTCTTTCTTTCTTTCTTTCTTTCTCTCTTTCTTTCTTTCTTTTTTTTTTTTTTACAATGAGTGTTTATTAAACTTAGCATTAAGTTTTCCTAATGCGTTGCTCATCTTTGATTTTTCTACCACATTATTTGCTCTCGGATTCATCTTTCTTACTGCTGGTATGTATCTTCTTTGTTGTTGTTGTTTTTTTTAATTTTTTATTTATTTACTTGTCAGAGAGAGAGAGAGAGCACAAGCAGGGGGAGCAGCAGACATAGGGAGAAGCAGGCTCCCCGCTGAGCAAGGAGCCTGACTCGGGACTCAATCCCAGGACCCTGGGATCATGGCCTGAGCCAAAGGCAGACGTTTAACCAACTGAGCTACCCAGGTGCCCCACTGGTATATATCTTCTCCCAGGAGTTTAACGGTCTTATTATTTATATGTGGAAAACTAGCTTCCCTTCAAACTTATTCATGAATACCTCTAGGTAAAAAATTATAGGCTAAAAGAAATTTTCTTAGAGCATTTTAAAATTTAAATAGCATGTAAAATGCTCACTGTGTTCTTACATTCATATTGATTAGAACTCGTATGTCAATATGATTCTCCATCTATTGTAGGTAATCCTTATTTTTTTTTCTACTCTGATAGCTTTAAAATTCTTCTCTTGATTTGGACATTCTAAAATTTAAATATATTTGTATGGAACACTGGAGGTTGATAAGTAATTTTAAAAACTTCTAAATATTTCAACTGAGGGTTCTAGAGGGGAGGGGGTTGGGAGGATGGGTTAGCCTGGTGATGGGTATTGAGGAGGGCACGTTCTGCATGGAGCACTGGGTGTTATGCACAAACAATGAATCATGGAACACTATATCTAAAACTAATGATGTAATGTATGGGGATTAACATAACAATAAAAAAAATTTAAAAAAAAATAAAAATAAAAAAAAATAAAAACTTCTAAATATTTGGATGTCTTATATTAGATGGATAGACCATCTGAATGATGAAATGCTTATTGTATTTTATTTATTTATTTTTAAAGATTTTATTTATTTATTTATTTATTTATTTATTTTTAGAGAGAGAGAGAACGAGCAAGCAGGAGGAGGAGCAGAGGGGGAGGGAGAGGAAGGGGGAAAGAATCCCAGACGGACTCTGTGCTGAGAGCGGAGCCCAACGTGGGGCTCCATCTCACAACCTTGAAATCATGACCTGAGACAAAACCAAGGGTCAGATGCTTAACCGTCTGACCCATGCAGGCACCTCTGGATTTTATTTTAGATTCAATGCCAAAAGACCTAGACTGAGTTCTTTTTTTTTTTTTTAATTTAAATTCAATTAGTCAACATAGAGTACATCATTAGTTTCAGATGTAGAGTTCAGTTATTCATCAGTTGCATATAACACTCAGTGTTCATCACATCATGTGCCCTCCTTAATGCCCATCACCCAGTTACCAGATTCCCCATCCACCTCCCCTTCAGCAACCCTGTTTGTTTTCTGTAGTTAAGAGTCATGGTTTGTCTCCCTCTCTGATTTCTTCCCATTCAGTTTTCCCTCCCTTCCCCTGTGATCCACTGAGTTCTGATCCTAGCTCTATACTGATAAGCTTGTGACTATCATCTGGGTTTAAAACTTCTCTGGGCATTACCTTCCTCTTTGTTCATATAGGAAATAAGGAGGTTATAGAAAGTTATGTCTAGGATCCTTTTCAGTCATAAAATCGTGTGCAAGGGACTCCAAGACTTTACAAACCTTAAGAGATTTGATATGGTTCTTTTTTCTTTCTCAAGACAATATCAAACCTATACTATCCCAGTGATATTCCTATCTATTATAACTATTTCATGGAAGTGATTTCTAGAAATGTAATGTCTCTTAACTCCCTTCTGTGTGTTTCTTTTTATTGCAACTGCATTTCTTTTGAAAGTATGACATTAAAAACTGGGAGAATACATAAGTATAGGAATGTTGTTAAATGTTTCTTTTAATCTAGGTCAGTGAATTAAAGAAGGAGTCTATATGTGAATACTATATATATTCCAACTTTTGCCAAAAGGATACTTAAATATTCACAAAGGGAATTCTAGAAAGCAAAAGGTTTCTCCCTCCAAAAGGCATAGGAGCCCTCTGAATTAAAGCTTCCGACCTCTGAGTACCAGGCTGCCCCTGATTAAAAACAAATGGAACATATGCTGTGGAGCATAAGTCTACCTGATTTATGGTTTGGAAAATTAAGTTACTATTACTTATGGGCCTTGGAAGCAAAGGCCCAATGCAATAGCTAATTGAGAGTAGAGAAGGGGTATATGCTGAAATTGGGAAAATATATTTTAGAGAATGGCTGAGTGAAGACATCAGGGTATGTAATTAAATGGCCTTAAAAAAAAAGTCACACTCTCAACAACCTCTTATATCAAACAATTGGAATGTGTTGGTTTTATTAACTGGTCTTCTGCCATTAGTTCCATCAAGCTGGGTACTACTGAGTAAACCTTCCCTGTTGACGGACTCTAGTAAACATATTAAAACTCCCATGACCAGGGTCATTCTCCCATAAATAAAGACTCTTTAAAATGCAGGCAATTATTAGGTTTCGGTAAGCTACACAGATGCCTTCTAGGTTCTCAAGAGTCAGTCTTAAGAGTGTATTTTGATGAGTTTTTGGACTCATCAAATACATTTCCAATAAATCCTGGGAAGGAATTTTGTTTTCATAGGAATCAGGGACCAGAAGGTTCTGGCTGTGAAAGTTAAACCCTGGAGGACCAGGAGGGAGGGAGACCATGCCCATCACCCTTGCCTCCACTTCTCTTCCCAGTGTAAATCCATTTTCCAAGCAGCTCAGGAAGTTGCAGGGTAAGGAACTAAAAATATCAGTTATTTCTCAGAATTGGGCTGTGATAAAATTGGTGACATATGTAGAGACTTTTTATTTTTAGTGGACAATCAAACATTCCAGACTGATTGCTGTAATTTGCTCGAACAAGTACTAAAAATCTTTGAAATTGAAGGGTGATGCTGTCTCATCATAAGAAGACCATTTTTACTCTCATTGCACTTGGTGACTGAGAAATATGGATATATACTTATTTAAATACAATGAAGACCTATTTTGCTAATTGGGAGTTATTTTTTCTAAATGAAACACTAAGTGAATATTTCCCCCACGTACTGTCATTTTTTTAAATGCATACACTTCATTAATAGTTGTGGTTTTCATCTGTGGGTGATTTTACCCTCTAGGGAAAATTTGGCAACGTTTGGAGATATTTTTGGTTGTCACAATGGGGCAGGAGGTTTCTACTAGCATCTAGAGGGTAAAGGCCAGGAATACTACCAAATTCCCTAAAGTGCAAAGGACAGACTCCCTCCCCCCTCCCCCCAAAAATAATTATTCAGCCTGAAATATCAGTAGTGCCAAGGTTGAGAAACCCTAATCGAGAGAGACCTTTCCCTACTCAGTATGTAGATCATTAGCTCCATAAGTGATAATCCGTGGACACATAAAGCAAACAGAGAGATTACTAATTATTTCTCTAAGTGGACTCAATTTATAAAAATCTCAATTTACACAGTTTTTCAGAAGTATATTTATTGTTGAAAATGAGCTATAGATTTAGAGAGCTAGAGATTTAAACCTACCAAACAATAAAAACAAAGCCCAGGGATGACACATTTAGAGGGGACGCATCCTTCCAATTCCTGCCCTGGCACTTTGTCCACAATAAGAACTCAATAAATACCTGCTGAATGAGCCTTTTAAAAAATCATTTAACTATTTAAAATACATAAGAATGAGTTAAGATTTCTATAATTTCTTTATAATGAAGATCTAAAATGGCCCACATGAGAAAAAAAATCCTTCTTAAAGAAAATAAATCCTTATCTTTCACTAATTTAAATAAGATTAAATCTTTAAAAATGTTTTAAAGGTGTGGACTTGGTTGAAATAGTAAATAGTTTTCTGAGATACACTGTTTCCAGATACAGAATCATTTGTGTGACCTTCTGAGGAACATTCCTCCTCTCCCCAAGCTGTGCTGTTCCTGGGACCCTCTTTTCTCCATCAGTCACAGTAAGAATAAAGTCTTAACTTCAGCTCACTAGCCTGAGGTAACAAAGATGTTTCACACCCACTAATTAGGGGCTGGCAGGTAACCCATCGAACTAACCCCTGAGATGGAAAACACATGGTTCATAAATTGTTTGGTTACACTTACTGCCCCTCTGACTCAGATGCTCGCACATCAGCTCCCCATCCACAGGTCTCTAACCTTTCGGGGTTTGTGGTCTGGAATTTTGAGTCAGGCGAGGAAGCCAGAGAAACAGAGACAAAGAGAGATCCAGAGAGACCAAGAGCTGGGGACAGCTAATCTGCCATAGAAGTTTTCAGGCTTTCACTGAAGTGCCTCCTTGCGCAGTCACATAAACACAAAGACGGAAATATTGTTAAGCAAAGAAATATTAATTAAATCTATCTAGTTGTATGTAATCATATATAGAAAACACGTTTCACACATTCTTGGTCATCTTGCTTAAATCGATGATTCCGGACTAGCATAACTTTCCTTTATTACAAAGGATTTTAAAAGATTACAAGACATAAAAGAATTAAATATTAGGATAATAAGAGTGGGAATGAAAGTTAAGGGTGTTGTAGCAAAACAAACTTCTATCTACATTCCTATCTATTTATGTCTATGTTATCTACCTATTGTGTGTGTGTGCACACGCATGTGCACATATTCTCTAATGAGATAGAAGAAAATTATACTAATGTTTATCTCTATGGTCAATGATGATATTAGTCATATTTTATTTCTGCAGTCTGACCTGTACTTGGAAATAAATTAATGGCTGCCTGATGAAAGTTAAGTGTGACTTAAGGGTGACAAATAACTGTGTTATTTTTAATTTTTAAAAAGCAGTTTCACAAAAACAGCTGAACCTGACCACTTGTGAGCCATGGGATGGAGCACTGGGAAAGGTCAGTGGGCACTTGTTAAATATGAGTAAATGAATAAATCAGGTTGATGCTGTGAGATGTTCAGTTGGATAAAAAATAAGAAATCCAACCTACTATCTGCTTGTTTAATAAGGTTAACCATATGAAATTGCTGAGTTCGTAGATCAACAATAAGTATCAATGATTTTACATGGTTTCATATAATAATGTCATATGTAAGAAAGAAAAACATGTTTACCGGAAAATTTTAAATATCTCTTCTTACTTTCGAATTATCTGTGAGAATCTTCAAAGTTAATCCTGTCTTCCCCTACCATTGGTGTGGGTGACATCTTAAAAGTAATTTCTTCCTCACTAGGCATCTACAATGAATTTCATTTCAAGAAAGAGCCAACATGTCTGGATTCATTGGGTTGGTGTGGAAAGAGAGGCTGGGACTCCACAGCCATAGTCAGGCAAAGAGGTGCCATCATGACAAAAAGAAGCAGGAACAGGCAACACTCACAGAGCCAGGCTCAATTCTACCTTTTTGACATATTTAATCTCAGAAGAACCCATTTTATAGATGTGGTAACAAAGGCACAGCTGCTTAGGTAACTCTGCTAAGGTCACCCATTTGTAAATGTTGAGACAGGATTCAAATCCAGGCACCTAACCCAGACACTGTATTCCTCCCTAAACAGCACCCTGTCCTTCCTCTGCCCTTTACCCGAATTCAGATTTCTTTAGGCTCTTTATCCTTATCTGATGAGTAAATGTATACGGGCTCATGTATTTATTGTTTGTGTTAAATAGGAGGCTCCCAACTGTATCAGCTGTGTCTGTTTCATTTGTGGAGGCATCCTCCGGGTTCCAACATAGGAGATTCTAAATAAATAATTGTTGGAATAAATTATTGTGTGAACGAATGAGTGAATAAGTGAATGAATGTGCACCCCACCCTAGACTAAGGAACAAAGAAAGACTCAAAGCACCAAGTCATCAAATTTAAGAATAAGTTCCTAATCAAGTGTTGAGTCCCAACGTAAGGGATTGGGGGCTAATGCCTGAGGACATTCCCAGGGGCAGCCTTGAGGGTGAGGCTGAAGAAGGCATGTTTTCTGCCCTGCCTGGTGGGAAGCAATGGTGCCAAGCCAGTTGTGCCGAGAATGTGTGCCATGTTTGCCTGTGTGCCTGATATCTTCCAGTACCACCAACATTGTGAGTTCAAGTTCACTTTTCAGCTGCTTTCCAGCAGAGCCTATGTACTGAGTCATGCACGCTCTCTAATGAGTTTCCAAGAGGATTGACCAGGATTCAGGTTTCATTCACCCTGTGGCCCCAGATCAAAAAATTTCCCCATGAAATCCAAATATCCCAAACAAGGATTGAACCCATGCCTCAGTCCTAATTAGCACCAAAAGGTGGCCAGAGTTCCCACTGTGGAGAGGAGAAGTAGAAATGGGTGAAAGATTGCATAATTGGATGTGAAATGTTTCCGTGAATTTAAATGAAAGCTATTTGAACACATTTACACTTTTATGGATAATGATTTCAACTGCTTACTGAAGTTGCAGAAAAAGAAAACAAAATCAATGTTAGACAAAATAAGATGAAGAGCATTTTCTTTTTCCAATGTTGTAAATGAGGTGGAACATAAGGCTGAAGTCGTAACAGCAACAGTTAATACAAAGTGCAACAAAACAGACTCTACGTATGCTTACCTATGGAAGCTTGTGTGGAGGAGAGGGAGCCCGAATTTGGGGGACCATGATCATTCTCAGTCCTTTATCCCCAAGAAAATGAAATATGACTGCTGGAGAATTTCTCATCCTTCTTTTGGTTCAGAGTATGGAGGCCTCCATGTATTGTCCACACACAAGCACATATGGAGATCGGGATATATTAAGTGGAGAGACCACATTTGGTTCCTTAACACCACTCCCAGTCCAGGAGCTGAAAGAGCCATGGCAATGGGCACCAGGCAAAGCTCATTCCTCCATCTACACATCCAGCCATCAGCCATTCAGCAAATGTCCGTTGAGCCCTCATTCAATAAGAGGCAGGCATGTCCTGCATGCCTGGGATACAAGGATGATATGGGCAGGGTCCTGCCCTTAGCACTTGACAGTAAAATGGGAGGAAACAGACCAGTGAAGAATTATGGTCAAGTTTATAAAAATAAACATGGACGTACAAAAGAACCTAAAGGAAGGGCAGGATTGCCTGAGTAGAGATTGAAAGCCTTAGAGCCAGAGGTATATATATAAAATATATAGATCCTGTATATATAAAAATATATCTATCTATATATATTTATATATACACTGTATGTATAAAAATATATAGATCCAAATTTGAAGACACTTAGACATGGTATGAATGCTACCATCTGCCACAGTCCCCACCCTGCCTAATCAACCTTCATCTATATGAGTGGTCATTGCTGGTGACAGAGTGACCTCTGATGGAATTCGCTAAGTTCACAAGAGACTGAACAAGTGACGTCCAAGCTGGCTAAAACTTACCTAAACATTAGTCATGCTGAGAAGGGAAAGAGCCTCAGGAGAGCAAACCATCCATGAAATGGAGTAGAAGCATAAATATGAGCAACTACTAGAGAAATCAAAAGTTCAGTATTTCTGAAGAGGATGGTAGGTAGGAAGCATCTTAAAGAACCACTAAATATTTGGAGTGACTTTTGAAGTGAATTATACACTTTTTGAAAAAATTGCTTCATGTCCATTGTTTGCCGATCTCAAACAAAAATTTTAAAATTTTTAAAAATTTGATTTATTTATATTTTTAGTACAGAGTCTGACTCAGGGTTACCAAATAAAATATGGGATACCCAGTTAAATTTGAATTTTTTTTTTAATTTTATTTATCTGAGAGAGAGAGAGGCAGATAGCAAAAGAGAGAGGGCAGGAGGGGAGGGAAGGGGCAGAGGGAGAGGGAGAAGCAGGCTCCCCACTGAGCAGGGATCAATCCCAGGACCCCGGGATCATGATCTGAGCCAAAGGCAGACACTCAATGGACTGAGCCACCCAGGCACCCTAAATTTGAATTTCAAATAAATAATTTTTTAATATAAGTAGGTCCCACATTTCATGAGACATATACCAGGAAAAAAAAAAATGTCCCAAATATTGCATGGGACATACCTACACTAAAAACAAAAATCTTGTTGCTTATCTAAAATTCAGGATTAATTGGACATCCTTTGTTTTTACTTGCTAATCCTGGCAGCCCCAGCCTGCATACCTGAGAGCCCCTCAGAGTATTCCTGTTTCCATCACGTAGCTTGCCATTTGACAGACATTCAGATGCTTTCAGAGAGCCTTGGGGAGTTCTGGTGAGTACACAGTAACTTCTTCTAGCCCACACATGTCTTCCTGTTTAGTCCGTAACCCCTTTTCCACCCTCTGATATCACTCCTTATTGCATCCCACTCTCTGTCCTTGGGCCACGCTCCCAGACATCCTGAGAGCAGGCTAAGGAGGAGAGTAGGTGGTTGGACAGGTAACTCTGAGAATTTGGAGGCCAAGTGGGAGAGAGTAGGTAGGTAGAAAGAGAATAAATTGTCAACCAAGTATCAACAGCCTGCTGGTTGATCTATTGCCTGTCTCTGTTTCACAAGGGCAGAGTTGTCTGTCTCTTTTGCTATTAGAATATCCCAACAATATCAATAATGACCATGTTGCCTTAATACAAAGGAGAAGGTGTGGCCTGGGACCATTCAAATGCCATCCATGCTCTGGTCTACTGAGGGAAGCCTGCAGAAGCAAGCTGGCTGAGGAGCCCATTTCTCTGGAAGCAACTCAATTACAGCACAGACAAGGGGCCCCTTTGGACATATTTTACCCAAGTGCAAGCACGTTATTCCACACAAGCACCCATTACCAACTTCAGAATACCGTTGCCGGCCAGCTCCAAGCACTTGACATCTTTACAATAACCAGTTTCCCACCTTTTCTTTAACCCAGCCCCTGATCCTTGCATGAGGGTCAGAGTTGCTGTCTGCAGAACAGAGCAAGAAGGGACTGACTCTCAGATCACCAGAGAATCCGGCTCCATCTTCCAATGCAGAATCAAAATTTTAATCTGATTTGACACAGCTATTTGGAGAATCTGAAGGCTTGTCATGAGTCAGATGATTAAAGCGGAACTAAGGGATTTTGCCCTGTCTTTGTGAAGAAGATAAAAAAAAAAGTGGGAAGAATTTGCTTTGTTTCTCCTTTTATGCATCCCACACAAGAAAAGTGCTTGCACTTAGCAATGCACTTGGTTCCCATAGCCAGGCTGGGAATGAAAAGCAAAGAGACAATAAAAGATCCTCTCTCACCAAGTTGTTAGTGTACATTGCTGTGCATTTTATTTTATTTTTATTTTTATTATTTTGGTCTTTGTCACTAGCCAACTTGGCTAAAGGAGTTACAGAAAGAGTGAAAGAGAATTACTTTATTTCTTCTCAACCAAAGAGTCCTTATAAGCCGTAACTCAATTGTGATGAAGGAGCGGTAGAGATAGCTTTAGGGATGTGCCACAAGAAAAGACAGAGTATGTTTCTGTGGTTCATTTTGAAGTCCTGGTGATCAAAATCAGTTTTTAGTTATTTTAGTTGTAGAAACAGCTTTTGCTGACCAATCTCTGAAAGGCACAGCCAAAGGACGCTTGTTTCCTGGGTTTAGGAGAATGAGACTGAAGGTGGTTACTTGGGTGTAGACGCTGTTAAAGTAAAAACCAGGGTAGTATTTATGCCAGGGCAGCGTGTGTTTGTAGGCTACTTGGGGATTTCAGATGGCTTCCGTTTGTCATTACACATTCTCGCAGATTACCCTTCTTCTCCTTAGTGCTGCGGGAGGATTATCAGGTGACAGCGAGTTCCTTTCTCAGATAAGGACAGGATTTACCATCATTGGGATCTAAATCACCTTTTGCCTCTAGCCCAAGAGAACACCAAGGTCCAAGGATCAGAGCATCACATTCATTCCTTCTACCGCCTGTCGACGCCGGGAGACCAGCGTGTTAGAATTCCATTGGGGAAGCCAGCAGTGGGATTGAAACTCCTAAGGAGAGAGAGTCATTAGTTTCGTGAACCTCACACAGCACATGGAATGGGGTGGGGGTGGCATTTCCTCCAGTCCTGATGTCACAGAACTGTTTTTTATAGGAGTCCTCCCACTCTCTGTCTGAGAACTTCATTACACCCCCTGCTGCAGAGGCCCCACAAGCCAACAGAGAGGTGTTGTTCCTTCTCGGGCAGAGAGACTCCCAGGCCTTGTATTTTGACCTTGGGCAAATCACATAAAGTCTTGGGACTCCATTTCACCATCTATAAAACAGGGATCATTCTCCCTGCCCCTCCCACCCTCGTCGGGGTTGTTTTAAGGGCAAGAGGTTGAGGTCATCAATTTAAAAGCATTCAGGAGTAAAAATTAATGCAGCTTAGGCATTAATATCCTAATTGCTGCCATCATTCTGATAACAGTATCAACATCCATTTATTTTGCTATTGGATAATTGTGTAACTGCCCCCATGTGCAACAGATAGCCCCCCACCATCACACTGACTGTTCCCTCTGCCTGGAATGTTCCTCTGCCCTTACAGCATCATTGCTCGCTTCCTCTCCTCCTTCGAGATTTGCTCCAATGCCATATTCTAAGTGAGGCCTGCTTTGACTATTCTATTCAAATTACAACCCACCCCACCCCACCCCCACACTCCTGATACTCCCTGTGCTGCTACACATTTTTCTATAGAATTTATTTCTTCCAACATACTATAAAGTCTGTTATGCTTAATATAATAATGACTGAAGTAGTATATTACATTGACATAACATCGTTTATTATGTTTATGATCTGTTGCCTGTCTCTGTTTCACAAGGGCAGAGATGTCTGTCTCTTTGCTATTAGATTATCCCAAGCTTATTTAGGACAGTGCCTGGCACAAAGTTGACCTTCTTAAAAGTATTTGTTAAAATAAGTAATTAGTTGAAAATAAACCTTAAAAATATTTGTTAAATTAAGTAATTAGTTGAAAATAAACCTATTGCATATCAACTAGAAAAGCTCCATGTTCCTTCACCTAGAATCCAGGGTCAATCAGCTTCCTCTTCTCTTTTGTTCAGTTTCCCCCTATAATAAACACACTTCAGCCAATGCGCATTGTTCTCAGTTGCCCCAAATGAAATACCCTATGGAATTCTATAAACTTCCCTTATCCTGTTCCTTTTGCTTAGAATGCTCACCTCCCAAAGCTTCTCATTTCAAATCCTATTTATCTTTCAAGTTCGAATGCTTTTTCTTCTAGCAAGCCCTTCCTGATTTTCAAACAAGGACATAACCTTTCCCTCCTCTTAAGTCGGCGTAGGAGTTTGCCCACAGTATAGCATTTGCATTATATTATAGTTATTTGGGGTGCTGTATTAGTTCTCTAAGGCCGTGATGACAAAGCCCTATGGACTGGGTGGTTTAAACAACAGAAATTTATTTTCATATAATTTTGAGGTCTAGAGATCAAGATGGTGACAGGGCTGGTTTCTTCTGAGGCTTCTTCTTGGCTTCTTCTCTCCTTAGCTTGTAAATGGCTATCTTCTCTCTGTGTCTTTGCATGGTCTTTCCCCTGTGTGCATCTGTGACCAAATTTCCTCAGAAGAACACAAGTCATATTGGATTGGGGACCACCCTCATGACCTCGTTTTAACTTAATTACCTCTTTAAAGATCCTATCACCAAATACAGTCACATTTTGAGGTGCTGGATGTTAGCACATCAGCATGTGATTTTGGGGGGACACAATTTGACTCATAGCAGGTGCTTACCCTCAAGCTTCCTCAGGGACCTTAAAAGCTGCTCCAGGAGCTATGAGCTCCCTTAAGACAGGCACTCAGTTTTATTCATTTTTGTAACTCCCAAGCAATCTATCAAGGTTTTGGATTTCACTGGCTCTCAAAAATTGTGGAGTGAATCATGTTGCCCCAATACACTCTCACAGAAGCCAGAGTACATGAAGAGTGTCATGACTCCCTCATTCCCTGCTTTTTGGGCTGCCTCTCAAACCAAAGAATCTCCTTGAATTGGTCCCAGTTCCTTATCCTTAGTTCCTTATCCCTGTCTCTTTCCCCCAGGTTTGCCCTCCTAAGGATTCTTTCCCACCTGAGGAAAGATTTGCTGCTTCAATTGCTTTTTGCAAATGAGAATACACTAAAACTTTCTTCTTCTTGGCAATAACTGAGCATCCTTGTAGCTCTCACTGAGGACAGATCTTTTGTAAACGTGCTCATGTGGTAGTAAATAGGGTATGATTAAAAATTAGAGAAAATTTGGGGTGCCTGGGTGGCTCAGTCGGTTAAGCGTCTGATTCGTGATTTGGGCTCTCATCATGATTTCGTGGGTTATAAGGTCGAGCCCTGTGTCAGGCTCCATGCTCAATGGGGAGTCTGCTTGAGAGTCTCTCCCTCTGCCTCTCCCCCCACTCTCTCTGTCCCTCTCTCTCTCTTTCTCTCAAATAAATATATTTTTTTTTAATTAGGGAAAATTTCTACCTAACAATGTTATAACTAATTATTCTAAGAAAGCACCTGTCTATTTTGTTTTTAATGCTTTTGACTTGGAGGCACATAATATTCTTGACAACCTGTACTTCAACTGTAGAATTTCTAAAACTTTTCCAAATCACTAGAATTGTATGATCCAGTCAACACATAAAATGCTGTTAGCTAATACACAGTTCCAACTTCAGAAGCCATTAGTTGAGAGAACTCTAGAAACTTGTGTTAGAAGATTGACAATAATAAATGCTGTGAGCCTGGAAACACAGAGAATTCTTAATTTTCCAGAAGGTCACTGATCTTTATGATGCAGGTTAAAGATCTTTATGTACAAATCCAGTCCTCAATTAGATTCTTCATTTATTTTATTTTTTTAACTTTTATTTTTTAATTTTTTTTTTAAGTAGGCTCCATGCCCAACGTGGAGCTTGAACTCACAACCCTTAGATTTAGAGTCGCATGCTCTACCAACTGAGCCAGCCAGGTTCCCCCTCGATTAGATTCTTCAGTTAGCATTTACGAATAAAACTTTCATCCCTGATTTTCTGTTACTGAAAAGAACATATGGTCTATCAACAAGACTGAGGAGCACTGAAGGGGCTTATTGGTAAAGAAAGCAGACTACTTAGAGTTTATGCTTAAGAAAGAATGTTATCAAGCAACCATCTCTGAGGAACTAGAATGCCCAACAGCTCTGAAATTGAACAAAATCATTCCTGAAGTAACTTTTAAGAAGAGGAGATAGTGTTTTCAGGAATTAGACCCCAAGGAGTTTAAGCCTTAGCCCTCACTCTACTAGACATTTGCTGTGTGGATTGGGCCAACTCACACATCTTTGGGCTTCTGTGGCCCCATCTGGAAGAAGAAAGGGCAAATGAAATGATAACCCTCCTTGAGGCAAGGTTGAGTTGTGAACTTTAGGAGACTCAAACTTCTTCATGAATTTGGATTATTTTTTAAAACCTCCCTTCAATTCAAGAAAAACCCCATGGAATAATATCTCAAGGAGTACTTGGGTTGTACAGAGAATAAAAGCCAGGAACACAGAGCACTTCACAATGGCTAGAAACGAGGTCTCAGGATGCACCATTTCTGTGAGGAGCCATGATTATGGACAGGGTTCTCTGATCCTCTCAGCGTCTCCCACCTTCTGACGTAGAGATACTTGGACCATTTATCAAGAGGTCCCATGGTGACAACAGTAAACACCTCCCAAGACACTGTAATATGAAAGCATGTCAATAAAGCAAACATATCGCCTTGGGTCACACTATGTCACTCCCCAACTATCTTATAAGGTGTAAAGTATAAAACACAATAACCCATAAAGATGCTATTGAAAGCATGGGTCAAGTTCACACAGTAAAAATGAAGTCAAGAGGGAAATTGACTATGTTTTCAAAAATTTCTAGATAAATAGGGAATTAGTCGTGCAGTATTTAAGCAATCTTGTCCTAATAAACCCAGTTTTCTACAAATGCATTCCAAAGGAAGAAATCTCCTGAGTACCTCCATGGCAAATGCCAGGAGCTGCTCATGTGCATTGCCTAACAGCCCCTAGAAAAACCTGCCAGTTTCCATTCCTGATAGGTTGAACATCCCTTGGCTGTAGACAGAAGACCACATTACCCAAGCAACCTGTCCACCAGGTAAAGACCAAAGGCTGGTCAAATCATAATAAGGTCTGTTTGTTTGTGAATTGTATACTAGCGTGGTATTTTCTTCTCATTCCACTTGGCAAATCTCATCAAGCTCTAGGTATTCAAAGCAAATTGGGCTTTAAAGAGTTGCCCCACTAAAGCTTTCAACAACATGGAAACTCACAGAACCTCATTAAGTCAGAGATCTATTAATCAAATCTTGCAGGCTGGTAAACTCCAACAGAGGATTATGCCCAGTGTTATAGAACTAATAGTAAAAATCATGCACAGCAGCAGGCAACCAATAATCTATTTTCTGTCTTTATATATTGGCCTTTTATTGACATTTCATATAAACAGAGTGAAATAATATTTATAGTTCTATACATGCCTTTTACATATGACTTCTTTTATTTAGCATAGTATTTTTGAGATTCATCCATGTTATAACATGTATCAGTATTTTATTCTTTTTTAATGCCAGACAGTATTTTATTATAGGGATACTCCACACTTTATCTCTTAATTGTTTGATGGACATCTGGATTGTTTTGGGGTTTTTTTTTCAAGTCTTTTATTTAAATTCTAGGTAGTTAATGTACAGTATAATATTAGTTTCAGGTGTAGAATTTAGTGATTCATCACTTACATACAATGCCCAGTGCTCATCACAACAAGTGCCCTCCTTAATACTCATCACCAATTTAACCCATCCCCCTGCCCACCTCCTCTCCAGCAACCCTCAATTTGTTCTCTATAGTTAAGAGTCTGTTTTCTAGTTTGCTTCTCCCTCCTTTTACCCCCTATTTTCATCTGTTTTGTTTCTTACATTCCACATAGGAGTGAAAAAAATATAGTATTTGTCTTTCTCTGCCTGACTTATTTCTCTTAGCATAATACTGTCTAGCTCCATCCACATCACTGCAAATGGCAAGATTTCATTTTTTTTGATGGCTGAATAATTCCATTATATATATATATATATTTAAATCAAATATATATATATAATGCTGCTATAAATTTTTATATCCTTTGGGTAAATACCTAGTAGTGTAATTACTACATTTTTTGGCCATTATGAATAATGCTTTTTTAAACATTCATGTACAAGTCTCTGTGTGGACATATGTTTCCATTTCTCCTGGGTGAATATCCAAGAATGGAATTATTATCTCATATGGTAAATTTATATTTAAGAAACTGCCAACCTATTTTCCAAAATGGCTGCACCATTTTACATTCCCATCTGCAGTGTAGGAGTCTTCCAGTCTCTCCATGTCCTCACCAACACTTGTTATTATCTGTATTTATTATACTAGCAAGAATATTGAAACTCAGCTAATCTTTGGGTCCACAAAGATTGACATCTGGACATTCTTCATGTGATGAAGTAGACAGCAAAAAAAAAAAAAAAAAAAGTCATTGATATATTATCGTAAATGTGACTTAAAGACTTAAAGATCTCATATTTAACAAATATTTCTTTTATTATATTAGAAGTCCCCAAATTACAACCTGTCATTTGCTTTACTATCTGAAAATATCTGTTGTTCATTTCTAACCCTCTTCAATATTTGATCACCTCCATGGTAGCCTAGTATGAAAGTTTCCATTACAGCCAAGAAAAAAAAATAATAACCCAGAAGTGGTAGAAGGAAAAATGACAAACCAGAGTTTTTCAGCAGACACAAAAAAAATTATGCAGCCTGATGTTTCTGAAGAGGAAATGGAAATAGTTCAAGACCATAGCAGCAAAATCTAGGCTATTGAGCTTTGGCTTCTCATTTCACCAGTTACCAGTGGCTCCGCTGAAATAAAAAGGTTAGTCATTACTCAGTGGAAAATTTTGTTGAAGGGAAAAAAAATACACTAATGGAATCTCTTGCCCAGACCGCAAATTACTTTACAAGTGACAATTAATTAGGACTCACAACACATGCATAAAGCAGTTCTGCTTTATATTGCAGCAAAGCCTTGGCGAACCTAGCTATTTCTTGGGGTGTAGCATGTGGGAGAGACTACTGGGACATGGATGAGGATTTCATCAGAATTTTATACAGATGAAGGCCACTTATCGCTTCGTGGACAGAGCCCTTCCTTTTGTTAAGCCACTGAGAGAAAGAGCAGGATAAATCAAGCAGATTTGCCATATGTTCTCACAAGTTCATCCTCTTTGGGGACATGGATTAAGTGAGACTCTTCCCACTTATTTTTAGGACATTTAATGGTATCTGTTTTCACTCCTAATAGCCAATTTTGACCAACACAGAGTGGCAATAGTGGCAAAATCTTCAGTTTGCAGTGTATCCAACAAACATTTATTGAACACCAACTGTATGTCAGTCACTGCATTTCTTGAAACTGTCAGTTAAAATATTTTTTAGAGTAGTGGCACAGCACTAAAGTGGCCAGTGGGTGGTGGTGGGTGGGTGGTGACAGCGTTGGGTGCGGGAAGAAGAACCACAAGATAAAACAAATTAAATCATGGAAGCTTTGTAAAATAAGGGAAGTGGCTGAACAGGGAAATGCTAACTCCCATTCCCTAGGATTGTGACATCATTAGTCAATCCGTTCAATACCTTGTTGATGTTGGGGTGTTCTCTTCCCCTCCAAATCCAGAACTTTTCCAAGTTTGGTCAATGCCTGAGCCATCAGGCCAAGTGCTATTTTCAGCTCCACTGGCTCCCTTGTTTTGTGAGTTCAGCCCAGACAGGAAACCACCCAGTCTGGGAGGATTCAGTTAGATCCCCAAAGAGCACACACACTCAGGTGCAAGACCTTCAAGGCGGTGAAGGGATGTTCCAGTTAATCGCCACATGCTGCTTAAGAAGTGAACAAGCAGTCACTGTCTCTCTAGGGGATGAGCACTGTTTCATATATGTATATATGTGTATGTATGTATGTATATGTATGTAAATACATGAGGGGCAGATCTAAAAGGTATTTTACAAATCCTGTCGCTCCTTCTATGTAGAACCCCCTCCCCCCACCCCAGGATTTCCACAGGGAACTTGTGAAGAACTTAGAAATAGTTCCATTTTAGGAAGATGTTTTATTTTGACTAAAGTGCCACTGGTTAAAAACATTGTGTGAGAGAAGTAATATACAGCAGATTTTGTAGACAGGGAAAAAACACCTGTCACGTACAAAGTTTTGGTCTAGAATTTGGAGAACTTCTTTAAAGTGTTCTTGGCTTAATCATTATCCCCTGTCATGAGGAACGGAGCTTATCTGAGGCTCCAGTTAGTAAATCCATCTGGTGTGCCTGGTCCTACCAGGGACCATGTGGCTTCAGAGATAAAAGAGGAGAGGGAAAGGTCAGTGGGACTCATCAGATGACCCGAAAGGATATGCAAGATCTGGGATATACTTATGCTAAAAGACTACTCATTGTTCATCTGAAAGTCAAATTTCACTGGTTTCTTGAATTTTGTTTGACAACCCTATCATTGATACTCATCACTAAATCAACTTCATGCCATGATTTCTTCATGGGCACTCTTTGCTTCTTTGATCTTTATTTCCCCACGGACTAGGAAAAGAGTATATAATTTATACTAATATTCACTGGATGAATGGATAGATGGATTACTAATATAGCCCAAATCGTTAGTTCTTATAAGACCCATTATCTTAAAATGTTCAAACTGAGGTTAATTGAGGAAGAAGGTGTCGATCAGATCTTTCAGTTGAATGAGATCAGGCCAGACTATCTATCTATCTATTTATTTATTTATTTTTACACAGAGAGAGCAAGCTCCAGCAGGACAGAGGGAGAGGGAGAGAGAGTCTTAAGCAGGCTCCACGCCCAGGGTGGAGCCCAATGCAGGGCTTGATCTCAGGACCCTGAGATCATGACCTGAGCTGAAACCAAGAGTTGGACGATTAACCGACTGAGTCACCCAGGCACCCCCAAGGCCAGACTATTTAATACAGTGGTTCCTTCCTATGGTCATAGGTTCATATCCAAGTTGGGGTGCATTACTTCCCTGTAGGGGGAATCAAGAAGTTCCATCCAACCATGAGTAGCTAACATTTATTTGATGCTCACTATGGGCCAACATATATTTATGTTAACATCTAATTCTCTTAAAACCCTACAAATTTAACCTTCTTTCATAGTTGAAGAAGTGAAGCACAGGGAAGTTAAGTAATTCTCCCAAGATCACACAGCTGTTAGGTACTACTGGAATTTGAACCCAGGCAGTCAGGCTCCAAAGCTGGTCTGCTAACTATTCAGCTACACAGCATCTCAGATAGAATGATACTATATATTCAACTATGCTAACTCCATAGCTTTTGCCACAAGAATGAGGTGAATTCTTCCTGATTGTTCATGCCTCATCTCTCTTCATCTACCAGCCAGTACCATTCTTGAACAGTCCCTGTCAGGGTTCTTTCTTTCTACAACCCTCTCCCTCCCCCACACTCCCACCGGCTCCAGGTAACTCTTAGCCAACAATGCAGATGACTTTCCAAATGGTGGCAGCAACATACAAGAGGAAACTTCCAGTGGAGTTATGTTCCAAATTTAAGAATTTATCAAGTAAATCCTCCTTCCACCCCCTGCCCCAGAAGAGAAGACTGGTTGAAAAAAAATAGGAGCAATTAATACAGTATGAGAAGACTTCTTTTTGTAAACTTTTGCTTTTTGGGTGGGGAGGGAAGGGACTGGGGTACAGATTTCTCACACTGGAGATTTATGTCCAATAGATAAACAGGGACCCAGAAAACCAGACATAATTCACTTTATTAAGGATGACTCAGGTGATCGCTAGTGATTCATCTGTGTTTTGGGGGAGAAGAATATTTTTGGAAAGTTCCCTAAAGTCATTTCATGGAGAGGACTATAAAAATATTAGGCTATTTTATCTGCATTTGATAGAGATGTAATGTATCTTTATTATCCAATTTAAAACTAATATTTTAGGTGATGACAAGTTGAGAAGACTGGACCCACAGAACTGGAACTGGAAATTATCAACTGGGAAAATCTAATCCAGCTTGACTGATGGCTGGAAGGAACAGGAGTAAGGTTGAATTAACATTTTGGAGGCCGATTCATCAGCTGTAATAAGCCAGTTTCAAAGGGAAAAAAAATAATGTGTTAAAGCATGAGATCCTTCAATTAGAAAGAAGGAAAAATACTACAAAAGGCCAAATAGCAAGAGACATTTCCAGAGAAGTTTGTTCAAAGTATTTCCCAAGATCTATTTTTAGAACTGCTTTTAAAGAAAATTAAATAATGGTCCACCTCTAATGACTGGGTAAAATTCTCAGTAGGGAGATAAAGATATGCAGAATGATGCTCTACTTCCTACGATTCTTTGAATTTCATATCAAAGGGCTTTCAGTTCAATACCAAGGGCTTCACAGTGAATATATTCATTTCTGCGCCATCATCTGCCCACAGCAGCCCACTAGACTTTGGTGTTCTGGGGATTGGGAGACACAGCTGAGTGATCTCCCACTTCAGAGACATTGAAAACCACTGTCACTGCCTTTGAATATCAAGGCCCTATGTTCCTCAGTCAAAGTACCAGAGGCCTCCAACCCATGTCACTCCTGACATTCTAACTACTGTAAGGAACAATTGACATACCTGCTTTATTTCACCGCCACCACTCAGGCCACACCCAGTGGACATAAGCAAACCCAACACATGGCTGTAGAACGCTATGTAGGCCAGGTGTGTAGACATCTGGGCACCAGCCAGGTGTGTTGATCCATTACATCTCATCTGGATGCAAAACCTCATTTTACTCAAACCACTCTCATCTTGACTCCTGGGTAGAGGGGAGGCATAGCTCACAGTAATGAGAGGGTAGAATCTCTGTGCCTAACTTACCCCCTTTGAGGTAAGGAAACCCATCACGAACTTTATCAGGGTGGATCTGACCCAGGGATGCCATTGTTTATACTTTGGATCTGATATTCACTCAAGTAGAAAAGATCACCTCATGGGGAAAGATCAAGAAAATTTCACCCAGAAAACAGGGATGGAGGACAGAATAGGGAATGAAAAGAAGAGAGGGAAGAGAATAGGAATAAGACTGGGGGTGGGATTAGGGAAGGAAGAAGATGGGACAGAGTTAACTGAAGGCTTGCTGATGAAGACTCTGACCTGTTGCCAGTCTACGAGGAACTTGCTGGTTTGTGCATGTGTGCGCACGTGGATGCGTGCATATGTGCGCGCGCGCGTGTGTGTGTGTGTGTGTGTGTGTGTGTGTGTTTAAGGCTCTGTTTCATTAAGACCAGGAGTTGGGCAAGGTTCCCTGCTGATCACTGGGCCAATATGTTTCTCTATTATTGCTACCATTGAGATGGAAAGAAAAAAAATATTTGGCATCAATGCTTAGACAAATTTACATTTCATTGTGGAAGAGTCATGTTTGTTCAACTTTACTCAGTTCCAATCTGTTCCAGCTAAATAACATTCTTATCCTTCTTCCTCATTTTTGTAGGGTCAGAAAGGAAAAGAGAAGAAAGAGACAGACAGAGACAGAGATAAAGGGAGAGAGAGACTGAGACAGAGGGGCAGGAACAAAAGCTCTTAGGGTCTATTGAATTTTGCTCAACCCCCTTTGAAAGTGAGATATTTCTTACATGTGTTAAAAGAATTTGAATTAAACTGGGTTTTTTAAAAAGATTTATTTATTTATTTTGGGGAGGGGCAGAGGAAGAGGGAGAGAGAATCTCAAGCAGACTCCACACCCAGTGTGGAGTCTGATGTAGGGCTCGATATCACGACCTTGAGATCATGACCTGAGCCAAGACCAAGAGTCTGACGCTTAATCGACTGCACTACCCAGGTGCCCTGGATTAAACTGTTTCTTGATTCACCCACGGTTTCAAATATTGAAAGAAAATAAGAACCCAATATGGCTGCCCCGCATCGGGCTCCCTGCTCGGTGGGAAGCCTGCTTCTCCCTCTCCCACTACCCCTGCTTATGTTCCTGCTCTCCCTATCTCTCTCTTCTGTCAAATAAATAACTAAATAATCTTAAAAAAAAAAAAACCCAATATGGCTTAGGGTTTTTCTTTTCCAAGATGAAAAATCTTATATGAGGCCGAATTCAACACCAAGCAGAACTATCTTGATTCCTCTCCAAAAAATAAAGTCTTATTTATAAAATGTCAAAAAGAACCTCATTTAAGAGCAGTTGTATCCATCAGACTGTTCAATGTCTTAAACTTCGAAAGGAATGCTCACAGAATGCTGCAGGCTAGACCAATTAGAGACAGCACTGATACCTCTGAAGTGCCTGAAGATCCCTTAGTCAAATGGTTTGGGGTCAGCCCTATTTGCACTGATCCATGTATTTTCCAGGGGAACAAAACAGCTCTCCTTTCAGGATGACTCTCCCCTATCAATCTGCAAACCACAAGAAGAGAAAGACAGCAAACCTGGAAAATATAAATCTCATCTTGGAAGTTGGCATTTAGTATGTAACCAGAAAAATCTAAATAAATCAAGTGGGGCTGCAAGACTTCAGTTGAAACCAGAACCAATTGCCCAAGTGCCTTATCAGGTATGATCCCAGCCCCGGAGATGGAGGTAGAGTGAGCAAAGTAAGCAAGCTATAAAATCAGATCCTTGGAGCACGCAAACCCACCTTTCTCAGGTTCTTATGCCTTTGGAAAAGGTCTGCTGCATTTGGAATTAAGTGACTTAAAAAAAGTTAGTTATTGACTGCATTTTTCTTAGAAGTATAGATATATAAATGTATAGCTCTACAAGTACACATTCCAAATAAATTAGGAAATGATATAATTAGTTTAGCATGGTGGTTACAGTCACTTGAAAGAAAAAAAAAGGAAAAAGAAAGATCTAAATGCCTGTTGCCTGTTTCTGGATACTTAATAAGGAATTGAAAGGACTCCACATAGGTTTGCCCTATTAATGCCTTCTACTTTTGAAGATTGAACCTCTTCCAACCTGATCAAAAATGACCAAAAATTGATTTGGCTAAGTCTCTGAATGGTTCAACATTTCAGAACATTTTTGGATATTCTCTACTCTTTGTCCTAGAACAGCCAGAAAATGACAATGCAGACAGAGGAGGAGAAGGAAAAGAAGACAAAGGAGAAATGAAAAAAGAAAAAAAAAAAAGCTCCATTAGGATACAAGAGAGAGGTGATGTATTTCCACCAATTACTGCCAAGAAATTCTCAACCCAATCCCTTCACTAACCATAGTACAATGTGTGTGGCTTAAATCCAGCCCCCCCGTGCCGTTTACCTAATGAATGAGTCTACCCCAGATCAAGCCCGAGCTACGTGCAGCACAGGAGCTGAACTTAAGGGGGATGGAAGATTCGATCGTACACTCTCTTCTACTTAATTAAAACTGAACCCCCAAATCTTTTTCATTTTCTTAGGAATTCCTGAAGAACTGAGTTGAAAATAACACAATGAACCTGCTCCATGGTGAGAGGATGTAAAGGTTAGGCATTGTACATTTTTTTTCTCAATGAATTTGACTGTACAATAGTTAAAAACTTCTGCATCCATATTCACGTTAGCAAAAAAAAATGGCAAAACAAGAATTCCAAAAGAATCGGCACTTAACTGGTATCAGTAAGTCAATAAGAGAAGTGGGAAGTCTTATTTTAATCAGAACTCTCCTGTGATCACCCACACCACCCCCACCTGAGCCAATACTGCTTTTGCTGAGCTAAAACAAAAACAAGGATAAATGTCTGAACTAGGTATTTTCTGGATGCATGCCATCCCAACCATTGTGTAGGCTGCTGGGAAAAAAGCTGGTAAATAAGACAGATGCACTCATTGGTTTGATGGATTTTTACATCTAGAAGCAAATAATCACCCAAATTGTGTCAAGTATTATAAAAGGAAGATAACGGTGTCATGAGCAGGTAAAGCAGGTGGGCCTAATTTAGATAAGGTGGGAGGTTCATGAAGGTATCCACAAAGGTCTGCATAATTTTTTATTGCAGACTCAAAATCACATAGATATGGCACACAAGGCCATCAGAGTGAGCAGGGGCATGAAGATTGATTGATTCAATGGATTTTTAATTTTTGTCTTGTTTAGAAAGAACATTTTTTTTCTCCAAGTCGACGGGATGCGGGATTATTTGGAAACATTATCAACAGCAAGAGAACAGACGGAGACATCTTGAACTGGAAATCAAAATTAGGCATTTACGATAAAACCATGGAATAACTGCCAGTGAATTTTTGCTTTTAGGTGGGAATAATACTCCCTGTTTGTGTCGTGGTGAAGGGACATTGGGTGACAGAGGCAGAACCTCACCCAGAAACCCCAATGCCGAGGCAAAGGCTTTCTGTCTTTATTACAATTCTCAGGAGCCCACATCCTGTTTTCTCCCGGGCTCTGAACTCATCTGCATAGCCAGCCCAAGTCAGAATGTTCTTTCCAGCTCTGGGTCTCTGCACAAGGCTGGGAACTATTTCAGAAGCTCCTTGGTGCATCAGAGAATGGCACGCTGCAAGAGGAGGCTCAGCTCCAGGTTTCCATTAAACTTCAATGATTGACAAAGACTACTTTGCACTTTGAAGTTTCATGTGCAGAAAAAAAATGTGAAGCTTTCTTCCCATCTTATCAATAGGAGAACCAAGGCTAGAGCTCAGACTTCCTGATTTCTTGCCCAGAATCCTTCTCAGAGTTTATTTTTAGGTCTGTGGGCAGCAGGGGGGAAAAATGCACTTTCTCTTTTCCAAATTTGAGGTTAGTAAAACATTATGTGCCCTTGTTTAAATTGCAGTGTCGCTTTATACAATATACTTGTATTATTAAAAATCGACCAAGTTAAATGACCGGTAAAATATGTGGTATGGCAGCAAACAATTGCTGGGTGTGTTTAAATGCATTTCAAGTACCTGACATCACAGAGTCCCCCCACAAGTCAGGAAAAGGGTAAGATTATATTTACCATTGTAAGAATCATCTTAAACATATGCAAAATGCATTTAACCTTAATATTATAGGTAGAAAACCAGTCAGGCTAAAGGTTTCATTTAACTGCCCTTATTAGGGGCTCTGAGAACAGAGGACATAGAGTCACAAATTGCAGACCTGGACACATCATCCAGTCTAACCCTTTATCGAGTGCTTAAACACCTCTAGTGACATGGGGATTTCACTATCTAGAAAGAGAGGTCTCACTACCTCCTCAGCGGCCCATTAGAGAGCTTTAAATGTTAAAAGCTGCAATCCAGAAGAACATGAAGAAAGAAAGACAAAAGTCTTTCTTTCCACCACCTTCAATATAAACAATAGACAAGTTACCGAGAATACAATATACCATTTTACCAGGATAGTCAATTAAATCATCTGTTAAATAAATAAAACATTGCCTTAAAGAGTAGAGCCAGAATAGATCTAATATACCAAGTCATTAGCTTAACAAATATTTATTGAATACATATTATGTATCTAGCTCTGATCTAACCATTGGAGATAAAGCAATGAGTAAAACTGTCTATGTTCTGGCAACTTAGAATAGAATAGCTTGTACAAAGATAGCTTGTAGAAGTAACCATGATAGCAAGCACTTCTATCGTGCTGTGTGCTAGGTTTTGTTCTAAACGTTTTGTGTACATCATCAATATATTTGATCCTCATAGTGACCCTATGTAGAAGGTACTTTTATTGCCCGTTAAACTCCTATATATGAGAAGACTGAGACCTTTTCTTCAAAGTCACATGGCTAGCACATGATGGAGCCAGCGTGCACCCAGGCAGCCTGGCTTCAGAGCCATCATGCTTGGTTCTTTTATGAGAGGGGATTGCCTGTTTCATCACAGGGGAAACACTGATACTGTGGGGTGCATGCCAAATTTAATTTTAGGAGAAGGATCTGTGAATGCTTCCTGGAGGAAGTGACCCAAAGATGAGGACTTACAGTCGAATACATGAAGTTTGCTGCAGGTGGAGCTAATAGAAGTGATTCCACCAAAGGGGACGCAGGTACCCAGACCCAGAGAAGTAAGACTGTATGACATGTACTGGGAACCGAAGGACCACAGTATATCTGGATTCTTGATGCACAGGCAGAAGCTCAACAGTGACACAATTGAAATGAACTCATGTTTTTGGTCATTGCTGTTGTCACCTGGATCATGCCTTCATTTATGAGTTAGTTAATTTGCTCCATGATTATTGATTTACAATGACATGTCAGTCACCCCACAGGATCTCAATCTACAGTGTCCCTGCCTCTTGTTCTGGATGAAGTGAGAAGAGGAAGGACCGAGCAGTATTCAAATAAGCAACATATGTGCTCTGAAGATGGAAGATGGCATTGTAAATGTGTCATTTCTTTCTAAATTATAATTAATATATATGATTAATGCTTGCCCAATCAGAACACCAAAGGTATATTTTGATGAAAAATATTTCTAAACTTTATCTGGGGGAAAAGTATGCAAAAATAACCAATAAGTCTCTGAAAACAAATACAAGCAATTTGGATTAAAGAACTACCAGATAATAAAAATGTATCCTTAAGCCATAATAACTTTAAAAAGGGGTGCTGGTAGAAGAAGAGACAGCTGGCCCTCTCATTGCTGTCACCCTGCACTTACAATGAAAGTTTAAAAATCATCTAAAATCTCCAATGTTTGTGAAAACAGGATGCCCTGTTATTTTTTTATTTCTTTAATTGCTACTAAGATTGAACATCTTTCATTTATGCATTGGTAATTCGTATTTTTCTTTTTGTGAATTGTTCATTCCCCTTTTCCATATTTCTGTGGTTTGGGGTTTTATTCATGGATTTGTTTAAGATCTTTATGTCAAGAACACTGAGTTTGGGGTGCCTGTGTGGCTCAGTCATTAAGCGTCTGTCTTTGGCTCAGGTCATGATGCCAAAGTCCTGGGATCGAGCCCCGAGTCGGGCTCCCTGCTTGGCAGGAAGCCTGCTTCTCCCTCTCCCACTCCCCCTGCTTGTGTTCTCTCTCGCTCGCTGTGTCTCTCTCTGTCAAATAAATAAGTAAAATCTTTAAAAAAAAAAAAAAAAAGAACACTGAGTTTGAGTAGCATTTTCTTGTTGCAACAGAACCATTGCATTCATTTTAATGTGTTGACACACCTGTGGACACTTTACTACAGCTTCCTACAGCGTTATGCACATGCATGTGCACACACTTGCTTGTCTACACCATCATTCTTTCCACGATGATGGCAAAGACAATAAGGCAGCTGGTATCTGGCAAAACATTATCATGGCATAGTCTCGGAAACCTACATTAGCCAAGTCAGACATTTCAGGTGTGATATCTACACAACCATAGCTTTCTTTGGATGAGAAACTCCATACTGCTTGAAAAAGACTTCAGAGCCAAAACATTTGGGAAAAAAAAAAATGTGTTCATTTGAAGAACATTTTCAAGACACAAAAATATTTGGAGTTGTAATTCACCCTTTTCCCACATCTATCCTTGACTATTTTAAAAGTATGCTTTATTTCTCTCCAAATATGATTCCCATATAGATTCAATGATATCTTAGAGTGGACATGTGACTAAGTGGGTAGCCTGACTCTCCACCTGTGTAATACCTGAGTAAATAAACGAAGACGTCTCCCGGCAATGTGCTCCTTTACAACACTAAATCCAGCGTCTCTAACTCTCCCTCCCTTGGACTTGATTGACTTCTATCCTCAAAGCGTCTCCCAGGCCTGGGTGCCCAGGAGAATCCAGGATTACACCATGTAGTATATTTATCTAATGAAATATGAGCTGCGGGTACAACGAGCAATGCCTTGCCGCAGACACCCCATCCATCTGCTGAAAATAATCAATCTCGGAAAATAAAAGTCTTGGGAAAAGTTAAAATTGGGTACATGCCGAGGATTAACATGAGTTCAAAGGCAGAACTGCACTCATTTCATTGACTTGGACTCCGCGCTTGGGGTAGGGATTTGGCCATTTACCATTGGTCGAAAACATGCATTTGTCATGTGACGGCCAGGGCAGGGCTGCTGTCTGCATGACACTGAGCCAGGCAACTCAGAGTGGCCTCTTGAATGGGAAATCACATGATTGTGGCAGCGGCTGATCATCCACTTCTGGACACACTGATGCTCCAAGTTGGTCAGCTTACTTAGAGAACCTTCATGCCATCCCATGGTCCCACGCGTACCCTTAACCTTGGCTGAAAATCATATTAAAAACAACCGTAAGAATAATGCTAATAACACACAACATTCATTGAGTACCTTTGATATGCCAGGAACTTTCATAGAGATATTTCAAATTAAAAAAAAAAATTTTCATTTAGACTTCCTAAGCACCCCTTGAAGTAGTTATTACTGCTCCTGGCTTATGGATCTGTGCATAAACCAAGGCTCAGAGCAGATGAGATTTCCAACCAAGATTTAAATAAACTCTGTGACTGGAAACCGAGCCACTCTTAATGCAGCACCACCCAGCTAGAAAGTCAGGAAAGACTGGGTGTTTGTCCCAGTGTGGTCCATTTCTTTTGCTGGAAAAACAGGGATATCCCATGGCTCTAATAATGTCAATATCAAATTGATAGGATAGTAGCTAACCAGGACGGGGAGAGTGTTTCGAATGGCAAAGTCTGGAGTGGGAAGGATTAAAATTTGAAGGTGGCTTTCCAAACATTACAAAGCTCAGGAGGGGAAATGCACAGAGCATGTCCATCTCCCCTTTGGGCAAGGCTGGCTGCAGGCATTTGCCTTTCTGCTCTTGCTTATGGGAAGAACTCCTTCCCAATACTTCCTAATTTAGCTCTAAACATTTATTCCCAAAGAAAAGAATCAGGCTCAGGTGGAAAAGTACTTAAAAAGGAAAAAAAAAAAACAAAACCATGAATGAGGAGAACTGGAAACAAAAAGTGAGAAGTAATGTTGTAGTGGGCTTCCTAAAGTCCAGGCTCATTAAGAATGTAAACTCTAGAGTCAGCTAGACTTAAGTGTGAATCCAGACTCTGTCGTTCGGACAGAGTGACTTTTCCCTGTCCCTATAATATTAGGTTAAGAACAGATCCTATTGCATGGGGTTGTTGTCTGGATTTAATGAGATAAAGCATGCAAAAGAGCTTGGCACATAAAAAGAACACAATTCAGGACAGTTGTCATTGTCATCATCATGGTCATCATCATCCAGTCCCCCTTCTAACATCCATGATGCTTCCCACATCAAGTCTCACACCCTCTTATTTATGCAGAGTTGACAGTCAGGCTTATGATAAGCCAGAGAGACTAGGCGCTCCTGTTTGCTGTCAGATATGCCCAATAAAGAGTGGACATTTTCACCACTTCCTGTCTGAGAGGAATCCTGAAGATCCAGCTACTCTCAACTCCAATTTTACTTTCCTAATAAAGACAAACGAGCGACTCCTAACTTGGCAGGTCAGCCACCCGTGTTCAGCTATTTGATATTTACACAGAAGTACTATCTCTTATAAAGGTCGCTTTTCTCTCTATAAAATGTCAGGTTGCCATCTTCCATATGCTTCTACTATTTTCATGTACTTTTCCTTAAAACTGATAGACCCAATTGTTGAAGAACATTTGGGGTGAAAACGTAGCCTGGCAAAATGCAGTGCCTAAGAACCAGAACTGGACAGCAAGACATTTAGCCTGGAGCAACAGGGAGGGACTGACGCAGAAGCAGAAGGGAGAGTAGGTGGGGACCAGGCTACAGGGGGAGAGCTAAAAAAAGGGGCAGAATTCCCTGGAAGCTTGGCTGAGTTTCTGGATGTTAACCCATCCTCTTCCGGGAAGGCACTTCCCTTTGATATGGAACTTAATCACTCTTTTATAAATCCATAAGCATAGCCTTCCAATCATATTTGTGCCGACTGGAGTATCACCTCCAAAGCCTCCAGGTACCACAACAGTGTCTTTCAAAATGGGGTTCGCAGAGATCCACCACATAAACCGGCGCAAATAAAAAACTCAGTTCGGCAGCGACATCATGGAAACACAGTCCAAATAAAATAAACCCAGGGGTTTTCCTCCACTGACCTTGAATTACAAATTCTATTTCTCATCCCACACAGAGAGACTCTTCCCTGCAACATCCCGGAGATGAAGCCGAAGTGTCAGCTTCAATATTAGAAGTTAATTCTACATTTCCTTCTGCGGATCACCAATGCCAAGGTTCGGCGTGCCTGAATGTTCTGTGGTTGAGTAGATGTCAGTGGTCTTTAAGAGATTACCTCAACTGCAAAAGCCTCTCAGTCCAAGACCAGAAAGATTTCAAAAGAAAAGGAAAAAAACACGTCTAACTGCTTTATAATTTAGCTTTCAAGAACTTAAAATTACTGAAAGCCACATTTTCATATCTAAATGGTGCCAGGTTTCAGGCATGGGAGATGTCCTCTTCTTGCTCTGAGACAATGTGTCATCAACCCAGTATTTACTGAGCACGTGAGTCATGCGGAGCGAGGTGCCAAGGCAGCTGGAGAAGGTAACGAGGAGCCGGTGCTCTGCCCTCAGGGGTCCTACAGTTTAATTGGGAGCCCATTGTTCTGCGTATTGTTGTTATGGTTATTTCAGCTCCTCGTGCGCATGCAGTTGTTTGATGTACAATCCAATAACAAGAGAATGTCTTGTTTCGACTCATTCGGTTTTGGAGAATAACTCCCATCTCAACCTTTGGGGCTTCCTGTTTGCATAACAAATTTTGATCTGAAATCGGCGATGTGGGTTAATTTCAGAAGGCAGGGGGCCATGGACGCGTTTGTAGAGGAGGACGTGAGTGAGGCCAAAATCAGGGAGGGCAGGGGCAAATTGGGTCTGAGAGGAGGTGAGGGGCAGGCCGCGGCGTGGAGAAGGAGGCCCCGAGGGTCAGGATGAGCGCAGTGGCCGGGGAGCCGTGGAGTGGTGGCTCTCTTTGCTTTGGCCGGGACACGGTGGTGCGCAGATGCCTTCGAACTGAACTTTAAAGCGTAGGAAACAGAAAGTGTTTTGTCCCCTTCGGAGAGTGTCCCATTTTCCACTCCGGTCCAATTTGCGTGCCACAGTCCTGACTCGGCGATCCTCCTTTCAATGGGCACTTATGTTCTCGCCAGGAAGGGCAGCCCTGGCTAAATGTTATGGTTTGGAATGATCCTTCAGAAGGATGGAAAACCGAGTCAATTCAATTAAGGCCCGGGGTCCTGAGCTTTGAACCAGCCACAGTCTAAATTTTATGAGAGGATGAAAAGTTAATTATTTGCCGAGTTTGAGTGAAGTCTACTTTGAAAATCCCTTTCCAAAGACTAATTTCCACTTTGGCTTCCCTGTGGAAAATCAAGGCAGGTTGAACCAGGGTCATAAGTGGAAGCTTTGGAGCTGGGTGTTCAGACGGGGGTCTTGAAGCACAACCTCCCCTCCCCCCACAGCAACACTGCCTTGCCTGTCTTCATCCCACATTCAGAGGGCTGGACGGTATCTAGAAGGGGACCGCAGCCTATGTTTCCCACCACAGGCTACTTTGAAAAATAGAAAAGAAAATACAAGCTGAATTAGGGAAGTCAAGTTTTTAGGGTGCCTTTTTTAGAGGAAGGTCTTAATAATTCATTTGATAGGGTTTTCCCTTTCTAACTGGCAGCTTCGTTGCTGCTTTTCATGTTATTATTTTATTTACCTTTAAAATTTTAACCTTAAAGAGTTATACGTGGGTATGCATGTATATATAATAACTAGGAAATAATTCCCATGATGTAGAAAATATAAAGAAAGTGAGAATCATCCATTAACCCACTGCCCAGATAATAGGTGAATGGTTTTGGTGTATATAGTTCCAAAAACTCTGACGCTTGGATACAGATAACACCCACCCACACACACATAATTAAGCACATACAAAAAATAGTATGTACCAGCTTTGTTCTGTTTTTCACAACAGCATATTGCAGACATTTCCACATAAGCTGGAGAGCAAAAGGATGAAGTGCATAGGTTCTGGGGGAGAATAAAAACTTTAGAGTGAAATGAGAAACTTTTTAAGCCCCAGGAAAAATAGAACCCATCTATGTTGTGTTTCTCAGGCTTAAATGAAATATTCCACGTAAGGCTTTTAGTATCTAACTTAATAAATGCTCGGTAAATATTAACTATGGTCTTAGCATCAGTGATTCATGACTCTGTCATGAAAGCAAAATGTCCCCTCATATTTATGGATGTACCCTAATTTATTTTAGAATGGTCCTTCTCGATGGACATTTAGATTGTTTCTGATTGCTCTCTCTCGTAGATGGATCTGTGCAACTTTTGCGGCTTTGGTGTTGATGCAAGAAACTGGAAAGATTTTCTGAAAATAAGAAACATCAGCTTCCATCCCCCCCAACACACACACACACACACACACACACACACACGCACACATTATTTTAACCTTACTAATGAGTTTACTTAAGTAATCCCAAGGAACATGCTAGAAATGCTACCACAGGACTTAAAAGTAAAGGAACATTTTCCAATAATTGTACTTTGAGCAACGAGAGCAGACATGAAGTTAAAGAGAACCTGTTTCTGACTCTGAGTTTATTATCAACCCCAAACAAATGCCAACTCTCCGGGCCTCAGTTTTTCTCTTTAGTAGAAAAGAAGAGGTTGAGTGAAATGAACCCACAGTTCCTTTCCACATGGCTAGAGAATTCAGGCTCTGTATGGATTGCTTGCAGGATGTCTTACCGTGGATGCTAAGAGAAAATCTAAGTCCTGAAGTGCAGTGGGCTAAGCCTCAAGGACATCCTGATACCTCATGTCTTTGGGTTCAGCTCTAATGAAATCAGATGAAGTGAAATGCAAAATACAACTCTTCCCCTCTGGCCCCATGCTAACTCTAGGCAATGGATACTAACAGTATTACACAACACATCAGTAATAGCAACCCATAAAAGTCAAAAGAGCAACAAATCACTCAATCCTATCACGTACAAACAGAATTTCAAAGAGCTACAGAGGACATGAGGGACTGAAGATGTGATTTCTGCCTTAGCATGGTTACCACGTGGTGGCAGAGAAAGGGCGTGCGCATAGAAAGCTCTCTGGAAATACAAAGCTTGATTATATATGGATTGATGCCTTTCTTTGTTTCAAAAAGGATTCATGGCAGTTTAAAAAATTGCATATAAGACCCCAAAATGCATTAAAATAATTTAGAGAAACAGTGCTAGCAGAAGACAGATATGGGTGCAGGATTAAGATAGGGATGATGTTCCCCAATTCACTCAAAAAAAAAAAAATGCTGTATGCTACTTCTTTAAGTGAGCATTCTGGCAGCCCGCACAAAGACAAGGAGGGACAAACATTACAATATTACCAGGGTCGTAATAATAATAGTTAAGGCCAATACAGGACTTACTGTGTGATGGGGCAGGCAATGTTCTAAGAATTTTACACATAGATTGACTCATTTCACCTCATGATAAAGTACGAAGTGATCCTGGGATTATCTCCAACCTACCATTGGATAAACCGGCCCAGAGTAGTCAAGTCAGTGACCCAGGGTCACCCAGCATGGAAGTCCTCCCCAGAGCTAGCTTTCAATTCCCAGCTGTTTCCCAGTTCCTAGACTCACTACACCCCCTCTCATTCTCCCTCTGGGCTCTGAAACAAAGGGCAAGTGTTTTTAGTTTTCTGTTTTGTTTTTTCATTCCTTAGACTTCCCTGAGCACTCCTGTTTCTCTGGAAACTAATTGGTAAGTATATGTCTCTATAATTAACTAACACCTTTACAGAAATAAATGAGGCAAGATAAACTTAGGGCCCACTCGGTGAACTCACCACAAGGAAGTGTTACCTGTTGTAGAAGGGTAGACAGAAAGGCTTCATGGGAAAAAAAAAAAGGTAACAACATCATAAAATAAATTTAACAATTTTTTAAATTGAGAAAATAAAGAAAGGCTTCGTGGAAGAGGGAAACCTTGAAGGACAGGCAGGATCAGGAAAGAGAATTTGGGGAGCATCTCAGGAAACAGGAATCGTGGGGAGGCTAGCGTATTTTTCAAGACCTGTTGACACACTGAGCTCCTGAAATTCAGCTTGATTTCCGCAAAGACGTTGACCTTCCTGTACTGACAGACCAAAGAAGAGGAAAGTAAGTTAGAGCCATGTGTTTTCCTTGCGTGTATTTTCATACGCCCAGAAAGGCCCCAAATTCCTTTCAGGAAGATGGTGACATTGTGGCCTCTGCACTGTCTTCTTTCTCTCCTGTTTTTCTTCTCACTCATCCATTCCTAAAGTCACAAACCCACAAATTCAGATGAGAATGGCATAGCAGGGAAAGGAAGGAAGCCCAGAGTGAGAGAGAGAAACAGATGTAAAGGCAACTGGGCTTTGGATCCTGCTCCTTGGTAATTCCTGCCATCAGACCCCATTGCCAAGATGCAAAATCCCACCCTCATTAGCAGCCTGGTGACAGATATGAGAAAGGTCACCCATCTGAAGCCACTGGAGCTTCCTTGTCTCTGAGAGGCCCAGGCGAACAAAACCCTGCTAGCAGATATTTTCAGAACATTCATTTACTTCAAAATCAGATCAGTGAAGGGTTGAGAATATTCTCTGGGAAATCTGGTCAGCCTTTAAGGAGAGGTTCTAAATGCAGTCATTGATGCAGTGATTAAGGGGAATAATTATCTCTTCCCTTTATTCTGCCACAGAGAATTGCTAGAGGCCAAGAAACGATTAGTGCTGACTAACAAATCCTGCCCTACCCCCACCCCCACTTCCCAGCCCCACTGACTCCCAAATGGAAAGGGCCAGAATATTTTTCAGCTGAACTAATTCACGAAGCTATAAAACCAGCAGCCTTGCTCACCATTCACCATTTGGGATTTAAAAACTGAAAAGAAAAAAAAAGATTAGATAGATTGGCTTTATATACTGTTACTACAATTAAATAAACAGCCCCCTGTGTGAATTAATATCCTCGATTGGCCTAAAATAGAGCAAGAACCTAGGCGAGATTTTTGAAAAATGTTGAGACTGATTTGAATCAACTAGGAATTGCTAATGGTTTTTATAGCTAATACTTTTCAACTCTTTCCCCCCAAAGCAAACACACCACACACACACACACACACACACACACACACACACACACACACACACACCCTGACACTCAGGTTGTGTCTCCCTTGGTTAGCCTTAATTTTGCCAAATGAAGATTCATGTTACTCTTGCATTGCTTCTCCTCTGAACTTCTCAACGTGGCTCGGGGGAGACAAAGGCAAGAATGCAGGTGGTTCTCCCTTTCCACACCTGCGGGCATATTATGTTCTATGACCGGTTAAGTGTTGATACCATGGTGAGATCTTGGGCCAGAGGCCCCAAGCGATTGTCCAATAATCCTTGAAAGAAGACATCAATGTGACAAAAGTGGCTAAACTTTACATTAGCATAGTCAGAGAATCCTATTCCCTAGAAGAACTCTAAACATTTCAAGACTCTACCTAAGAAAGAAGAGAGAGAGACAGAATTAAAGAATAGCGATGCTTGTGTGTCTCTCTGTGTGTGGGGAGCCGTGTAGGAATAGCCATTCGGGTTAATTTACTTCAACTAAAAATAAGATGAGAAGAAATGATACCACTGGGGCGCCTGGGTGGCTCAGTCGTTAAAACGTCTGCCTTTAGCTCAGGTCATGGACCTGGGATCAAGCCCCGCATCAGGCTCCCTGCTCAGTGGGAGTCTGCTTCTCCCTCTCCCTCTGCCTGCCCCTCCCTCTGCTTGTGCTCTCTCTCTCTCTCTGGCAAATAAATAAGTAAAATCTTTTTTAAAAAGGAAGAAATGATATCACATCATTAAGGGGGAAAATGTACTGAGGTATCAGCTCGGCAGAAGTGACCGTCTGATCACAGCAATGGGACTAGTACTTGGAAGTCAAGTAGCTTGATGATTTTAAGGAAGGAGTGGGAAAACATAGACCACAAATGAGGCAGGGGATAGTTCTAGGGATGGTGGAGAGAAAAGAAAGGAAAGAAGAGCAAGTTAAACAAGGACCATGATATAACCTGGGTAATGAAGAAGAGGGGGTCGCCCTTGATGAAAGCCCCAAACACAGCAGCAGGTGGAGAAGATGTTGACTTTATTTAGCATTAATTGCAGGAAAGGGTCTATAAAATGTGGTCAAAAATTATTAAACCCCCAATGTTATGCCAACATTATGCCATCTCCTGTTCCAAGGCAGGTGTATTATTCCTGGTCCCTAGGATTAAAGTAAATCATTGCTTTTCCACATATTCTGAATATTGCATTTCATTATTTTTTACTGCCCTGTTTCTCGAGGTTTTGTGGCTTAATAGCACTGTTATATCTAAAGTCATCGTGGGTTCTGTGTTGGGAGAGGGAATGTCCAGAAAAGACTATCCTTTGAACGTTCCTTCTCCATCCTTAAATTCCTAGATGCACTCTCTCTACATATATTTCCAGAAACTTCTCCTGGGTCAAACACATCTCCAGTGATGGCCCCAACAAATCTCTCATGCCACTGACGTTGAAATACTCATTTATGTTTAAGAGACTTACCTCAAGCCACTCACTCATTCGTCTGGAGAAGCCCAGATTTGCTTCCTTGAAGCCCCAAACTTTGTTCTAGAAGACACAAAATGATGCTATTAGTTTCAAACAAACAAACAAAAAATGGGTTGGGTTCACCCACAAATCCAAAATAAATCAAAGCAGACATATTAAATCTCATCTTGAAATTAAAATATCCAAGTGGCATTTTGCAGGAGGCTCTCGCTACTGCCCACTAAACGTTCATGAAGACCCAGAAAAACATCACTGAGATAAACAACTTCTTGTCAAGGGTCCAGAGAGTCTGTCAACTCTCAGGTCTCGTGGGTGGGTTGAGAAACATATAACAAGCAAAAGCATCCCCAGGATTGACAACTGACCTCGTGAGATCGGTGCGCCCACTGACTGTCCAGCTGTTGACCACCCTCATGCATGCCAGCCGGGAAACTGAGCAGCCTCCCCTTTCTCAATGTGTCCTGATCTGGGAGGTGGCCAACACACTGTCCCTTCACATTCTTTCTCACTTCCACACTCAACTTCCTGTGTCTCTTTGTCTTTCATTTGCAGAAAACAAAAGCAGAGGCAGTGAAAGAATGACCTACAGCGGTCTCCCTGCTTCCCAGCATGCAAAGCGGTGAGCAGAGAGAGAAAAACTCAGAGAACTCAGGGTTAGAGCAGAGTCCTGAATCGTAGTGCGCATGCCTGGCACCTGTTCCAAACATCAAGCGCCACACAGAGGATGGGGGGGAGGGAATTGCAATCATGTTACTTCAGGGTTTCCCAGCCTCACCCTGCCCCCCCCACGCCCCCACCTCCCACCATTACCACTCCTTCCCAAGACAACTTTTTAGACATTTTTTTCCCCTAATTGCTTTTAGTGTCACAGATGCATTGTATATCCATTTATATATTGTATCTGTGCTTTATACATAAAAAGAGTGAGGTATTTTTAGTTTGTTGTTGTTGTTGTTGTTTTTGCCCTTGCCCAGAAAGCATCAGTGTTCACCCAGTAATAATACGGCTCCTGTAGAGAATGGGTATGCAGCTAGTACCAGCTCCTTAGACCCCGGGAGCGAGGTTGTGCATTCACTGCCAATTGCTTTTTTTCCTACCGGCAGGATCTCTCAGCCTCTGAACTGTTGCTGTTTGGACCAAATGATTCTTTGCTATGGGGCAGCCCTGTGCATTGTGCACAGTTAGCATCGTCCCTGGCCTCTAGATGCTGCGAGCACTCTTAACCCCCATCTCCAGTTGAAACAACCAAAAATGTCACCAGATGTTGCCAAATGCCACCTAGCTGAGAATCACTGCTGGAGGGGGAGGGACGCAGCAGTGAAAAAGGCAAACAGAGCCCCTGCTCATTTTGCTACTAAACAGTTAATTAATCTTCACAGCTCTCCGTGGCTTTACCTCGCAAAGGAAAAAATTAAATAATATCCGAAGCCCACTCCAACTTTATTATCCAAAGGCAAGTGACTTCTTTGTGTTTTTAATTTAACAAACCTGGGTTATTTAGAATAGCTGTTTCTCCCTGCAAGGTTTGAGCCCAAATCACAAACACAATTAATTGCATTTTAAAACAAAACTCAAAAGCATTTATTGATACTCTTTCAAAATCAGTTTGTGGATGATCTTATACAGGGAAAATTATACAAATATCATCTTTTTTGCATACTTCTGAGCAAGCAGCATGGGGTCTGGTATAGAGCAGAACAGAGCAACGTACAAAATCCAGCATACAGTAGATGTCAGGCTTAAAAGCCATCAAAGAGTGTAATAAAATCACATTGAGCCTCGTTAAAGATTTTGTTGACATTTTTTATAAAAAGCATCTCTTTCTCCCTCCCTCGTTCTCTTTCTCTCTCTCTTTCTCTCTCTAATGTAAACATAGAAAAAACTAATGCTTTGCAGCTCAAAACCCAGGCTGAATTAAGTGATTGTAATGGTGACAAAAATGAAAACTTCCATTAGCCTGCTACCTAGTAGCACAAAAAAATCACTTAGTTCTCACGCACACAAGAAAGTCTTACGATATCAATAGTGGAGAAGTGAGGATGGGATGTAGGAGAGAGAGGCTTAGACATAGGAAGTGACGGGAGTAGAATCTGCTCACAGGACCTGTCGGCAGGTTATACAGAAGCTCTTTGGATGATCTTGAAAGTTTCCTAGCCATTCTTGCTACTGCCAAGTCCCGTTTGCCCAAGGTCACTGAAATATTATATTCCTGGACTCAGGAATAAACTGCAGAGTGTCTCTGAACGAGAAGAAGCTTAAGGTCAGTTTTCATTCCACGTATGCCTCTTCAACCTAGGAGATTCCATAATATCTTAATGAACAAGGGCTCAGAGTCAAATGGATTTCTTTATTTTTGACCTTAAGCAGAATATTCCACCCAAGTATGGAATTGACTTAATGAGAGGGCCCCAAACTGGGTCTGTAGCCCATTTGCATTTTGGAGTGCTCGATGCATGTCTCTAGCTTGTTGTTTCCCATCGCAAAACCATCATCTAAGAGTATTGGTGACTCATCTGCTTTGGAATCCCAAAAATGATCGGAGAAGTACATTGAAGATTGGGATGAATCCCTAATTTTTTAAACTAATGACCTATGTCCCTCGGATCACTCTCAGTCCTCGAGAAAACCAAAGATCTACTCATGAAGAGGTCATTGCCCTTTTTTTTAAAATGTAGATAGACAGGGGGTTGGCTTCTTTTTTTTCCTCCAATTTTGATGACCAAATCATCTTGAAAGGAGAGGGGGTTTTATGTCCTCAGAACTGACAACTTCATATCCCATGCTGAAGCCGTCTCACCATTCAAAACTTACAAGTATTATCTAATGACTTGCTCCTAAACAGAGTTTTTGGTGCCAGAACTCCCTGAAGGAATCAAGGGACCCTCTCAGTGTCATATTCCCAGAGCCATCCGACTTTATCCTTCTGTCCAAGGGGACCCACGTGTAGATATTTCCCGTTTTGACAAATTCCTCCACTCCCTGTGGGTTAGCTAAGAGTCTGCTGTGGTCAACATCTGGAGAACGTAGCCAGAAAGCCTCAATAGCTATTATCTCATTTCAGAATCTTCTCACTCCTTGGCCAAAAGTTAAAATAACTGGCCGACGAACCAGGAACTTCTCCCAAGGAGGCATCCAAAGGGAAAGCCAAATAGCTCATAAAATCTTTCCCCAGTCTGTAAAACAGTGAAAGAGACACTTAGCATAGAGTGCTGTTTCCTTGGTTCTCGTTATTTTATGAGGTCTCAATAAGTTTCCTGGGGCTGCTGTAAAAAAAAAGATTTCTTTTTAGTGGTTTACTAGGCTAGATCCCCACCCACCCTCACGCACCCCCACCCCCCCACCCCGGCTCCTGCCTTCTCCCCACACCTCCCCTCCCTTTCTTTTTACAAAAGTTTTTCCATGTCCTGTGCTCACTCTGTCAACTGACTTTTTTTTTTCTTTTTACTCAAAATGCTTCTTCCTCTCATAGGTCATGTTCACTAGTGATGGGGCTTGTCACAGTTCAAATTATAGGTTTTTCATGACTCTTAGGTTTAGACTTTGGGTAAAAAATGAAATATGCTGGGAATGCCTCATAATCATCAGAGGTAGACACTGCTGTGTGCTGCTTGGACCTCCCTTCAGGAATGGAGGCCCGATTTCTCCAGGTGCTGGCTCTCAGCCTCATTTGTTTGTTTGTTTGTTTGTTTATCTATTTGAGAGAGAGACAGAGAGCATGCACATGTGCACATGAGTGGGCAGGGGCAGAGGGAGAGAATCTCAAGCAGGCTCGATCTCACAACCTTGAGATCATGACCTGAGCCGAAATCAAGAGTCGAACGCTTAACTGACCGAGGCACCCAGGCGCCCCTGTCAGCCTCCTTTAAGAATCGCCTCCACTGGAGAAAGATGCCTCACTCAAGGCTGTGCCTATTTCCAGGACAACTCACACCCAGGGACTGATCACTGTGAGGTATAAACCCAACCTGCTCACCCTACCTCTGCGCAACTCAGAAGGCAATTCCAGCTCCTGGGCTTCTCTGCATTACTGCTCAGCATCTCCTTCCAGCCGATCCTCTTCCCTCGCCCTCTCTGTCACAAGACGCTACTCCCAGGAGCTCTCCATAGCATCCGTCCCGCACACTACTCTCTACTTTGGAGTCAGCTTCCCAGAGAACTCAGCCTGCGGCAGTGGGTACCAGGGATGGCCTAAGAAAGCAGTCACTAAGACGGGAGTTAGGACTGTGATCCCCTATTATCCAGTTGGTAATGAGGACCCCTCCGCTCATGCCACTTGAAGCACCATGAAGCAGTGTGATTGTTAAACTTGATCAGTGGTAGACTGGGGTGGGATACACGAGCTGGTGCAATGTTATCAGGTCTTTAAAAATATAGAAGGAAGAGCAACTATCAGGACAGTGGACGGGGTTGGCTATTGCTAAGCTTGACAGACACTCTAGAAGAAAAGCTGAGAGTGAAGAGTCAGCAATTAAAAGCTAAGTGGGAAAACCAGAGGACTTCCTTGGTAGCATAGAAAAAGGCTCTTCTTGTCTCCAACAGAAGGAAAACAGAGGACTAGACTAAAGAAGGTTAATTCCCAACCAAATCAGGGTGACTGTGCCAAGGCCACGGCCCTGGTTGGAAAGAATGGGGTCTTGACTCATGGGATGGAGACATCTAGGATGATCATACCCATAAATCTTGGATCCCCAGATTTTCCTGAATTCTTTGAGTCTGTAGAAATCATCCCCAATCCCAATGGGCTAGTGCTTGCCCCTTGCTTAAAGCAATGCCAAGGCCTCTTTTCTGCAAGATAATGTGCCTCACCTTTATGATCTGTGCCCACCTCTTGTCCCAGTCACTGGGCTAAACTAGGGATGTGGCACAACACAACATAACCAGAGAGGTGCTGGGCCTTTTCCTATAACCCCTGTGAGCTGGAGGACCTGGTTGTCATGTCCCTGTAGGGGCTGAGACAGCACTCATGGAACTGGATTATGGGGATGCTGGGGGACAGAACATAAATTTGAATACAGGAGAGTTTCATTGAGATGGATGCAGTCTCCCAGAAAACAGCGTTTAACCACCCTGGCAAGGACATTGGGAGATGGCATGAATGCACTGTTAGGATGGCCCCCCTGATGCACGGGAGAGTGGTGGCCCCCCACTAAGTTAGGTAGAAGTGCCTGAATTCCCAAGGAAGACACTGAGGAAGAGATAAATGGCCAGAGAAGGGAACAGCTAAGAGTGGCTAAAAAAATCCCACCTGGGAACAATGCTCATGGGACAGCCCAGAAGAACCACCCCTTTCCAAAACAATAAGGAATACCCTTCTGTGGGGGCACCAGCCTCTCTTAGTTCAGTGGTGGCCCTACTCCATATTACAGGCTCGACAGGAGAAGATGCTGATACAAAACTGAGCTCAGTGATAGCAGTGAAAAGGTGAGACCTCAAAACAATAGAGGCCAGATGATAATGCTTAACTGCTACAACCGATGGGTACAAATATCGTAATGAGCTGCAAGGAGGGAGGGCAAGCAAGAAGCTCTGGTGGGCAGAGTCATGGACACGGTTAAAAGAACATGGTGAGCACTGTGAATTGTGCAGGACTGTTGAATCACAGATCTGTACCTCTGAAACAAATAATATATTATATGTTAAAAAAAAAAAAAGAAGAAGAAGAAGAAGATAGCAGGAGGGGATGTATGAAGGGGGGGAAATTGGAGGGGGAGATGAACCATGAGAGACAATGGACTCTGAGAAACAAACTGAGGGTTCTAGAGGGGAGGGAGGTGGGAGGATGGGTTGGCCTGGTGATGGATATTGAGGAGGGCACGTTATGCATGGAGCACTGGGTGTTATACACAAATAATGAATCATGGAACACTACATCAAAAACTAATGATGTAATGTATGGTGATTAACATAACATAATAACTTAAAAAAAAGAAAAAAAAAGAACATGGCAAAATAAATGAGAAGCCAACAAAGGCATGCTCAACCTTCACAATCACAATAAATAAAAAATGGGTGATTAGGTGAAACGAGTCATCCCAATAAAAAGTCACAATGCCCTGAGTTCTGTTTAGACTTGAGCTCGTTTTTGACCCTGAAACCAATGGAACAAGGAAAAAGCAGGATCCCCAGGAAGAAGAGCCTTGTAACACCTCTACACAGTGATGAGTCCCCTGGTCCTTCCTCAAAGGAGCCTATTGCCATTGCCTCGGGTAAGTACTCACAGGGAAAATGAGAATGCTCAAACATTTTGATGATTGTGAGACACTGGGTCTGAGTTCACATAGATAACCCACATCCCCAAGGATAATCACGGCCCCTCTGTTAGAATAGGAGCATAGGGGGACCAAGTAATCAATGGATTCCTGGCTCACCTTCAGCTGACAGAGGATCCACTGTGTCTTCAGCATGCCTGGGTGGTCATTTCTTCAGTCTATGGAATAGATACACTTGGTATTTGGCCTAATCCTCATAATGGGTCCTTGGTCTATGGGGCAGAGGAGGACCAGTGAAAGCTCTGAAACTATCCCCCTTCTGGACAAGACAGTGAAACGATATCAATATTTCATCTTGAAAAGGAAGGCACAAATTAATGCCACCCTTAAAGATTTAAGGATTAAATCATATCAGATCACTCCGGCCTGTGAGCTAAGAATGGTTTTATATTTTTTAAAATGAGTACACTTTCAATGGTTGTAGAGTTACCTACATAATAGCCTCAACTTTTCCACTCAATAGATAAAGCCTAAGATATTTACTAGCTAGCCCTTTAGAGAGAAACTTTGCCAACATATACATTAAAAATAGTCTCCATCACATTTCCATTAATTCAAGAATCTAGCTCCTGCCAGAAAACAGACAAATTCTGGAAGCTGACAGTGGGCCACTGCAAACTAAACCCAGTGTTAGCCCCAGTTGCAGGTACTAGGCCAAGTGTGGTAGTTTTGCTAGAGAACACTGATGTGAGTCCTATATATGGTATGTGCCATTGTTCTGGGGAATATATTCTGTTCCTGCCTTAGCAGAAAAAAAGGGCTATAGAACAGTCTGCTTGTCTTGGGAGGGGCAGCACAGTACATTTAAAGTTTCGCTCCAGGGCTAGCTTAACTCTCTTACTCTCTGTCACAATATAGTCTAAGGAGGTCTGAACCATCTAGGCATTCCACAGAAAAACACATTAATCCACTATACTGATGACCTTGGGTTCATCAGACCAGAAAAGCAAGAAATGACTAGCATATTGGAGGCCTTGTAAGATACACATGCTCCAAAACATAGGTGCTAGATCCTACAAAGATACAGGGGTCTGCTGTGTCAGTAAGAGTTTCAGGGTTCCAGCAGGGAGGCATTTTAGCACAGAGGTCAAGAGAACAGTCCTTGGCTGTTCTCTGCCAACCAAAGACTAGGTGTTCAGGAATTGGAAATTAATGTGATTATGGTACTGATGATAATCATAACTGTTGGAGTTTGGAAGATGTGGCCCTGCGTCTCTTGTTAACCTGCCTATGACCTTAAGTCATTAACTTGGTGATGCCACATGGCAATATGATGCCTTGGATTTGGAATATTAGAGCTTGATCATAATGTTGGCTCAGCCCCCTGAGTGGTTGTGAAACCCTGAGCATGTTATTTCATATCTCTCTGAAATATGTGCCTTATCCCCCGTAATGATCATTTTGGATTAGATAATATCTAAAATGTCTTCCCCACCCTTGAAGTAACTGTGTGCAGGCTATGATGGTGGCTACTAGCCACAGGTGGCTATTTAAACTTACAGCTAAATTAAGATGGAATTAAATTAAACATTCACTTCCTCTAGTTCTACAAGCTAGTGTTCGATAGTCACAGGTAGCCAGTGGTACTATGTTGGGCAGTGCAGATAAGGAACATTTCCATCATCACAGAAAGTTCTATTGACAGTGCTGCTTTCTAGTGCCAAGTACTAATACTAAAATATAGTCTTTTTTTAGGTCTGATACACACACATAAATAAAATAGACATAAAATAAGAGCTAACAGAGCACTAGATCAACCATTCACGAGGGCTCAGTACTAGGAGATGTGTATGTATTATGTCAATTTCATCATACAACACCCCTATGAAATTGTTCTTATGATTATACCATTTATAGATAAGGAATCTATTTAGTTTCTTAAAGTGATTAGGACCCTTGCCCCAGTCATACAGCTGGGAAGTGGTGGAGGGAGGATCCAACTCTTTTTGAGACTATCCTCAAGCACCACACACAGCTTTCTCTTAATGAGCTTCAGTGTTGTTGGCTTTTCCAATATGACTGTCTTCTGAATTCCAATATGAGAGATTCTCTCTCTTTTTAAAGATTTTATTTATTTATTTGAGAAAGAGAGAGAGAGGGCACGAGCAGGGAGGAGAGGGGCAGAGGGAGAAGGAGAAGCAGACTCCCTGCTGATCAGGGAGCCCGACGTGGGGCTTGACCCCAGGACCGAACCAAAGACAGATGCTTAACCAGCTGAGCTACCCAGGTGCCCCCCCCCCCAATATGACACATTCTTAAGGGCTGGAACTAGAGCAGCTAGTAACTGGCTTGCAGGCCCTTGGAGGCAGAGACTTGCCTAGTTTCTTAGATCTCAAGGCAGTATGTTGGAAATAAAGGGAGCATTGCCTGGAAATGCTTCCTTCCCTCTGGCTTTCAAGTTAATTATTTTGTGCCTCAAGCTGACATTTTGACCACTTTGTGTCTCTCTCTCCCCTAATCTTCACACATATCCTCTTTTCTTAATACTTTTTTTTCCTATACTGCAGTCCGAAAATAGCACAGATGTCTGAATGCTGGGTTATTCCATTAATTTAATAATAGTATAGATGTCTGGATGCTGTGTTATTCCTGAAAATAGCATAGCATAAGTGCTAGTCTGAAAATAGCACAGATGTATGGATGCTGTGTTATTCTATTAATTTAATAGTTCCAATAGTATTCTGCTTTCATCCTATGCTATTGTTAAAGTATGCATGTGTTTTGTGAAAGAAAACGGCCTTACTTTTAGGATTGGCGCTTCAGAAGAATTCCTTGACATGGACAAGTTGAGAACTGAATATTATGTTTTGGAAGGAAAAGGGGAAATCCCAGGTGACGGTTGTGAAATCTCACTGATTGAAGTTCAACTGGCTTTAAATATTTTTTGAGATGAAATGGTACTGCACATTTTGAGGGACAATAATTTTGCTTAAAGGCAAACTGGCTTGGAATCAGAAGACCTTGGTTTTGGTACTAACTCTGCCATGCACAGTTGTGGGACTTTTGGTGGGCAATTAAACTACCAAGTCTCATTCTTCTCCTCTGAAAATGGTAACCATGGTAATACTGGCCTTACCTACTAGAGTGGATGCTGTCATGCATGGCCCAGAATCCTCCTGTGAGACCAGGGATATTATTTCGCCAGGTGTAGGAAGTCTTGCCTGCTGACAACTCACAGACCAGTCTGTCTTCAGGAATTCCCTTCAGCCTAAAGCAGTCATCTTGCCCAAGGTTCTACACCCTTCCCAAGAGCAGTGCACATCCAATGACTGGTGTTTGCGGTATACAAAGATCCAATATGCTTATCTTAGTTTAGTCATCTCTGATTGGCCATTCCAGCTCCAGAGCTCCCTTTGGGATCAACTGGTGTCTCTGTGGTAACTACATTGCAGTTTAATTTCTCTCTTTAATTTCTCTCTCTGCCAAATCATGACCTGATCATGACCTCAACTGACGGAGCCACCCAGGTGTGCCTTCTGTGTCATTTTGTAAAAGTTGGGCACAGTTATTTACATATATGCTTTTCTTCCCCAATTGGTTATGATGTTCCTGTAGGCAGAAACTATATATTATTCATATATTATTCCCCCAGAAACAAGTACGTCACCTGTGGACAGCTGTCCACAGATACTGTTTGAATGTCAATTTTGGTAGTTATATTTGTTGTAGTTTATATGTATTTATAAGGCAAAATTTCCTCCATTTTCTGTGAAGACTACAGAAAAGAGAAAATATCTTTAAACTCAAACCTGAGAGATTCAGGTGTGGTGTAAATTTTTTAATACAATTGTGAGTTTTGTTATATATTAAAAATAGCTATTAACACTCATATGTTTATGGCCAATTGATTCTTGTCAAAGGTGCTAAGACCATTCAATGAGGAACGAATGGTCTTTTCAACAAAGGTCCTGGGACACCTGGATATCCACATGCAAAAAATGAAGTTGGACCCCTCCTTCATACTATATATAAAACTTAACTCAAAATGGATTAGTGACCTAAATTTAAGAGCTAAAACCATAAAACTTTAAGAAGAATATGCAGGGTTAAATCTTTATGACCTTGGGTTTGGCAATGAACTTAAAGCAAGAGCACCAAAAGAAAAACTGGATAACTAGATTTCACCGCATTAAAAACTTTTGTACATCAAAGGACATCAACAAAGTGAAAAGACAACCTACAAAATGGGAGAAAATATTCGCAAATCATGTATCTGATAAGGATCAAGAATTCAGAATATACAAACAATCCTTACAATTCAACAAAAAAAGACAACCCTATTTAAAAATGGGCAAGAAATTTGAACTTTTTTTTAAAAAAAGATACATAAGTGGCCCACAGGCAAATGAAAATATGCTCCACATCATTTGTCATCAGGGTAACGCAAATCAGAACCACTTCACATCTACTAGGATGGCTATAATTAAGAAGTAATAACAAGTGTTGGCAAGGATATGGGAAATTGAAACCCTCATACACTGCTGATGGGAATGTAAAATGGAGCAGCCACTAGGGAAACAGTGTGGTGGTTCCTAAAAAGTTAAACATAGAACTACCATGGACTCACAATTCCCCTCCCAAGTGGATATCCCAAAGAGCTGAAAACAGGAATTCCAACAAGTCCATGTGCACCCGTTTTCACAACAGCCAAAATTTAGAAAGCGTGAATGAATGGATACACAGACTCTAGTATTCATACTCAATGCAATATGATTCGGTCACCAAAAAGAATGATGTACTGGTAAATGCTACAACATGGATGAACCTCTAAGCCATGCTAAGCAAAGGAAAGCCAGACGCAAAGGGTCACATATTGTATGATTCTAAGCACATGAAACATCCAGAATGGATAAATCCATAGAGACAGAACACAGATTGATGGTTTGTTTCCAGGGGCCGAGGGGAGGGAGTAACTGCTTGATGGATTTTATTTTGGGGTCATGGAACTATTTCGGAGCTGGATAGAGATAGTGCTTGCACAACATTGCAAATGTAATGAATGCCATTTAAAAATGGTAATTTTATGTCATGTGAACTTAACCACAATAAATTATTTTTTAAGATGTTTTAAATGGCTTCTGAGGAAGGTTTTTACATGTCTCGTGTGTTAGCCCTCTGGACTTCATGGGATTTTCTAAACATTTTGTTGCTTTTAAGTCAAGGTAATAATGTTATTTGACCCTCCGGGTCAATTCTAAGTAGGTAGACAGCAGACCTAAGTATTATTCACCAATGCCTTCATCTTTTCTATTTTGGGAAATATAGAGGGAGACACTTCCCTGGTACCTCCTGGAATGAAGGTAGACCATGTGAATAGTTCTGACCTGGAAACTGTGAGCAGAAGATACTTGTGTGATTTGAGTAGTGAGAGAATCTGCATGTTCTCTTCCTCCATCAGGATCATTGGGAAAACAAAGCATGGGTTGATATGGAGGTGTTACAACATTGAAACCATCTGGAATGCTGGGCTCCTGATGGAAGATACCTGTCCTGTACCTGGACCTGCAGTAAACTTTCAAAATGCAAGAAACTGACTTTCACTGTGTCGAACCACTGAAATGTGGGCAGTGTTTTGTTACTCCACAGAACCTAGCCTATCCTTGTTAATATAAAGAGGCACATGGAAGGAGAAAGTTTGTATTCTCTTGAGACTGTGTTCTCTTGAGATTGCTCAAGTTAGGTCTATGACTCCCATGAACAGGCTGGCTAAAAATACATAAAACAGGGGCAGCTGGGTGCCTCAGTTGGTTAAGCATCAGACTCTTGGTTTCAGCTCAGGTCATATCTCAGGGTCCTGGGATAGAGCCCCATGTTGGGCTCCCTGCTCAGCGTGGAGTCTGCTTGAGATTCTCTCCCTCTGCCCTTCCCCCTGTGCACTCTCTCTCTCTCTCCCTGTAAAATAAATCTTAAAATAAATAAATAAAATAAAAATACATAAAACATCCTGGTACATGGTCAGTACTCAATAAGTGTTGAAATTACAAGCATCACTTGTAATGCTTGAGACCAACAACAAACAAGAGAACATAACAAGGAGAGAGAAAGCCTGCAGAGATTCTTCCCTAGAACAATTTGCTAATGTCGATGCCACTCGGAAATGCTCGGCAAAATTATAGCACACATGTCCTCTCTCCTCTGCCTTCTCACATGGGCTGTTCCTCTTCAGGGCATCTCTCTCAGAAATTGCCTGGTTGCACAAATCCAGGAAGAAATATCTAGGTGAAGTGAATATCACCTCTTTTTTTATTTTTTATTTTTTTTTTAAGAGAGAGAGAGCATGCAGGGCAGGTGGGGTGGTGGTAAGGGGCAGAGGGAGAAGGAGAGAGAGAATCTTAAGCGGACTCCATGCGCAGCATGGAGCTTGACATGAGGCTCGATCTCATAACCATGAGATCTGAGCAGAAATCAAGAGTCAGACGCTTAACTGACTGAGCCACCCAGGTGCCCCTCGCCTCTTTTTAAATATAGCCTTTATTTATTTATCTCTTTAAGAATATTTCAAAGTCACATGGATTAGATTATGAGATGCCCGCCTCTAATGAATATAGTGATTTCCTTTGCCTAAGGTAGAATCTGATTTCTGGTTGTCACTCTTTGGAAGATTAATACCATGAGGTCCTTCATCCTTAAAGAAACTGCCATGGAACACTGTTCATTTATCTGCAGGATCCAGAAGAGAAAGTTTATTGAGTTATCTAAGAATTTAGACTGTGGAGTCAGATGACCAGGTTCAAAGTCCAGCTCATCCACTAACTCAGTGTGTGATCTCAAGAAACTTAGTTGACCCCTCAATGCCTCTGTTTTGTCATCTATGAAATGGGAATACTTATTCTTACTTTATAGGGCTGTTGTGAGGATTAAATGGGTATATATGTCAAGTGTTCAGAGTAATCCCTGGCCCACAGCATGTCCTATGTAACACTTTGCTAATTTTGCTGAGGAGCTGGTCAAACATTCCCTAAACCTAAGGACTGGCTTGGAAGTAATGCCTGAGTTTAAATCCTGCCTTAGTCTCTTACCAGCTGTGGAACCTCAGCTAGTTAAACTCAGAGCCTTTATTCTTCTTCTGTCAAGTGGACAATATCGGGGGAGGGATTGAGCAACATAAAGTACATAAATAACTTAGCCTGGTGAGTGCTCAATTCATAATTCCTTCCCTTGAAAGACCATTCTCCTAAACCATGAGCATAGCTACAGAGGTGATGGATGGGTTAGCTTTCTGTCACTTACAAACAAACCCTTCCTGAAGCTTCAGTTAGAAAATATAAGATCTTATTGACTCACAGAGCTCACATAAAGCTCAATAGTGGAATTAACTTCAGATACAGCCAGAAATAAGTACCCAAGTGAAAGCAAAGGGGATCTTTCTACCTTCCCATTGGCAGCCTCTACTCTATTTTGTGTTGGCCTCCTCCTCCGTGGTTGTGCTTAAAAGCTCCAGATATATTAGTTCAATAACACACAGAGGGTAAGAACTTCTTCCCAAGAGTTCCGACAAAACTCCCAGCATTTTGCTCTCCTTGGATTAACATGACCACATGGACACCTTTGAACCAGTCACAGTGATCTGAAGAAATGCATATGCTAATAAGGCTGGGCAAGGCAGAGTGTCATTTTTCAGTGGCATCCCAAATACAGAATCTGAGAATTCCAAAGTGGTACTAGCCACAAGAAAATGAAAGGTTATTTTTTTTTTTTTTTTTTGAGAAGGGAGACAAATGGAATAGCTTTCTACTGTTCTAAAAAGGCATGAGTAGCATAAAGAGAAAAAGGCAAGGAGATACCTGGCTAAAGATTCTGAAGAGCCTGGGCAGTAGAAGTTGCAACCAGATTTCCATGTCCTGAAACTCATGATGGGACTTTAACTTGTGTGTCCAGGGGTAGTGAATGGACCTTCCAGTCGGAGTCCCTTGCCTGGTTCCTATTTGTGAGCAGCTAACAGGAGTTAGGTGTGGGGTTTGTGGCTCCATGAAACAGCCTCGTTCACTGGATTTTATAGGAAGTAAACCTGTGACCTAAATGTTAGCAAAAAGAGACTGGAATCTTGAGATATCTATTTGCTGTAGAGCCAAAATGAAATACATCAACCAATATGTATTTGTCTACAAGCAACAGAAAACCCAGATTAAACTGGCTTAAATAAAAAGGATATCTATTCATTTCTTTAGCTATAAATACAGAGATAAGGCAGGTTCTGGGCAAGATATGATGTGTGGCTCAATGACATCAGCAAGGATTCAGATTTTTCTTTAAATGCATTTGCTTTTCTTCATTCAGCATCTGCTATGACTTAAGATTGCTTGTCACAAGATGGCTGCAAGTAGCTTCAGGCTCCCTACTCTGGTCAGGCACAAGAGAGAAAAAAACTCTTTCCAAAACATGAAACATAAGTTTTTCATTTGGTCTACCTGAGTTAAGTCAAGCTGGACCATATTAGGAGCATAGTTACTTACACCGAAAAATTATTCGTTGTTTAGCTGAAATTCAAATTCAGCTGGACATCCCATATTTTTTTTCTGGCAACTGTGGTCCCGGTTGATTTAGACTAATCCAAAATGTCCTGTAGAGGGAGGTAGGGAGGACACAGGAACAAAATCAGGCTGCATGTCTGTCTCATTTTTAGAAAGGAAAAAGGCAAACTGAATGCTGAAAATGCAAACATCAGTCAGCTGCACCAGATGTCAGTTAAGGGATTTTGGAGGAAAAATTCCAGGATGAGTTGCTTTATCCAACAAATAATCTCAAGGCTTAAACCCTGGATTAGTAAGTATTATAATTCAATCCAATTACACAAATATTTATTTAATGCTTTTTATCAACAAGGCACTGTTGAAGATTCTGGAGGTCTATTGAGACTGTTTCCTAGGTGCTTCCAAAATATTAAAGAGAACGAAGCAAGTGAGAGCACAAACGTGAAGGGCTCTGTGAGAAAGATCCAGAGACCGTGGGGCGCCAGCATGATGCTCTCCTGAAAGAACCAGGCTTGGAAACACGCATTAAAGGATAATGGATACGAAGTGACATGATCGTACCGTGGGAGATAAGGCATGGAAGTAGATTTGATCTTAGAGGTACCTTTAACAGAGAAATTCCAATCCAAATTTGAGATCTCCACGAGCTATCCAGTAGAAAATATGGCAAGGAAGATTTTTCAAGCAGTGACATGATTAAAGCTGCATTTCAAGGAAAATCCGTCTGACAGCCACGTGAGGGCTGGATTGTAGTGGGAAGAGACTGGAGGTAGAGAGGCCAGTGATGGGATGGAATAGTCTGCAACCGTCCTCCCAGATCCAGTGCCCTTTTTCAGTAACCTGCATTTTGGAAAGGCTACTTTACTATCGTAGAATGAAATTCACAGCCTACAAACATAATTCCAGAGAAAGAAGTGTAATGCCCTAATTGTAACATAAAGAAGAAATGAAGTGATTATTTTACAATAAAAATATTCGAGCACACAGGTCATTAAACTACCAAATACAGCCTTACACCTGTTTTTATATGGCCCATGAGATAAACATGATTTTTTGTAGTTATTTTTTTTTAATTTTTTTATTGTTATGTTAATCCCCATACATTACATCATTAGTTTTAGATATAGTGTTCCATGATTCATTGTTTGTGCATAACACCCAGTGTTCCATGCAGAACGTGCCCTCCTCAATACCCATCACCAGGCTAACCCATCCTCCCACCCCCCTCCCCTCTAGAACCCTCAGTTTGTTTTTCAGAGTCCATCGTCTCTCATGGTTCTTCTCCCCCTCCGATTTCCCCCCCTTCATTTTTCCCCTCCTGCTACATTCTTCTTCTTCTTTCTTTCTTTCTTAACATATATTGCATTATTTGTTTCAGAGGTACAGATCTGAGATTCAACAGTCTTGCACAATTCACAGCGCTTACCAGAGCACATACCCTCCCCAGTGTCCATCACCCAGTCACCCCATCCCTCCCACCCCACCCCCCACTCCAGCAACCCTCAGTTTGTTTCCTGAGATTAAGAATTCCTCATATCAGTGAGGTCATATGATACATGTCTTTCTCTGTTTGACTTATTTCGCTCAGCATAATACTTTTTGTAGTTATTTTTAAAAAATAATTATAGGAGTGCCTACCTAGGATCTATGATGCCCTCTTGGCCCTCAAAACCTGAAGTATTTGCCATCTTGATCTTTGCAGGAAATTATCTGCCAACCCCTCTTCTCAGGAATGGCTGTGTAATTTGTGTGACCAGTGCAAAGTGGGAATGCAGGCTCCTGACATTAAGAATGTCAAGACAGTGATAACAAGTCAAACATGAGCAGGGTCCCTCCCCATCCATGAAGCCAACCCTGCCCGTTCTAGCATATAAATACTTAGATGTTCCTCCACTACAAACATAATGAATTAGTCGGACATGTATACATGTGAACACAGCAGGTGCACCTGCAGGTGGATACAAGTAGGGCCGTGCGCCCTGAACTACCCTTTGCGACAACCCAATACAAATGTGTTTTATGGACAACTCCGGTACCAGGGTGATATTTCCATTCTTGGTGTGATTTTTCCAAACTGGCAGACAAGTCTTTGGGAATTTACAAATAATGCATGGTATCACCTTTCTTTAATTACATGAAAATTGCATTTCCGGAATATTCATGAAATGTTAAAACATAATGAACGGTATTTTATGTGTGAGATGGAATTAGCTTCTAGGCTCAGATAATTATTAGCAGGTTTTATATGAACATTCAGTGAAATATTTGAGGGATGGTTCGGGACTCAGGGTACTTCTTTGCCGTGCAACAGTGGCCAGCACATTGCAGAATGAACAACAAGACGGACCCCATGTGTGCAGGGTCACTAGACTCTCCACCGCCTCATATGGTAACACTCCAAGGTGCCCATGGCCATTTTCAAACCACCCTCTAGGAGGTGGTCCTACCTGGGTTGCAAACAGTTAATCTTGAGAATCCGATTATAATTAGATATTGGGTGGTAAGGGTGAGATATTATAGAAATGGAGTTTGGGGCCCTTGGCTATTGGTTGTGATGGGGAGAGCATTCGAAGAAAAATGTAAACATGAAAACCATGACCTCGTGCACTGGAACAGCCCTTCTAAATGCATCAAATCTGAATTGCTTAGCTTCTCTCACTTTCTCTTTGTGACATCTCTTCAGGAAGGCGGGACAAGCATTAACAATATAAGTACACTAGACCTCTGGTGCCTGGGTGGCCTGGTAGGTTGAGCGTCTGACTCTTGGTTTCCACTCAGGTCGTAATCTTGGATTCCTGATCTCAGGGTCATGATCTTGGAATTGTGAGATCGAGCCTCATGTAGGGCTCCACACTTGGTGTGGAGTCTGCTTGAGATTCTCTCTCTCCCTCTGCCCCTGTCACTCATGCTCTCTCTCTAAAATAAATAAATAAATCTTCTAAAAGTATACATATAATTACACTGGACCAATGTAGACTTAACCCTCTTTGGCATTTTTTATTTTGCATTTCACAGAATATAGATTCAGCACGAAGGATAGGTATTACTCAAGCCCCTGAAATACTTTTTCTTTTTCTTTTTTTTTTAAAGATTTTATTTATTTATTTGACAGAGCGAGCAAGAGAGAGCACAAGCAGGGGGAACAGCAAGCAGAGGGAGAAGCAGACTCCCCGCTGAGCAGGGACCCCAATGTGGGGCTCGATCCCAGGACCCTGGGATCGTGACCTGAGCTGAAGGCAGACACTTAACCGATTAAGCCACCCAGGCACCCCCCACTGAAATATTTTTATTAAAAATTGTATATTTACTTCAGAGTTCATTATTAACACTCATTTATATATAAGACACGTAGTTTGGGAATACAGATAAGAACTGTCTGAGACCTAGAAAGAGCGAGCAACTTGCCCAGGTTCCCTTGACACACAGAGGTGGTAGAGCCAGGGTTAGATTCCGCTTTCCTGATTCTTAATTCTGCATTTCCTCCCCTCATGGGTTAAACGAGTCGGCCCAGCATCTGCTTTGGAAAGAAGGCATTTGAACACGCAGCTTGGAAGAACAGGGAACACCAAGAATGATGACACCAAGTTCTCTTCCAAGTCAAAAAAGGCACTCACGTGGCACCCCAAAAAAGGCACTCACGTGGCACCCCTGAAGGAGAGAGGGTAGTTCACAGGTAGTCCGTGAGAATTCATTGCCAGTGACTTCCCACGAAGAGTGTATTCATATCTATACTTATGGGGAGCCCATGGAAAACACGGAGAAATGAGACACTGGAGTGTTTTAAAAAAACGTTATTGTTGAAACAGGCCCAGAAACCCACTACAGAGCATATAGGTCTGGAACTTGGCAAAACCCAAAATTAATGGTATCGTCATAAAGTTTATATAGAATATAATTTCTTAAGCCATGCACCAGGAAGGAGGCTCATATACGGTAACCAACTCAGCCCACCCATAAATAATCCATGTTAATATCCTAAGAGAGGTCACGGACTAGAGTAATGTGCTGACATCTGGCTGCTTCTGGCAGGATAGGCTGGATGGTATAAACAGATGGCCTTTAATTAGTGGTGGGTTGTCTCAGCAGAGGGCAGCTTGGGCAGGAATGGTTATTTGGATTACCCACCTCGTGCCTGGCTCCTAGAACTCTTGGCATATTGTCAGAAGCACCACTGTGGTTACTGCCAATAGGTCTGATGTCACCGGATGGCAGCCTCTTGGGCTACCATCGTCATTGTGTCATTGGAGGGAGGCCTCTTCGGGAGAGTCTCAGCAAAGATGCCATGGTGCAAATAAGCTGGAGAAACCAGGGGGATGGACGGGGGTGGAGAGAATCCATCAAATAAACTTGCCTTCAGGAGATTTCCTGACTGAAATCTTTGGGCTTTGTAGCCCCAGTTGTTGCTTCTTCTTTTTTAATTCCACACACTTTGAACCCTTTCAGCAGTAGAAAGAGATAGAAACGAGGAGGTGAAGGTTTAACCTTGTTGCCTACTATATATGAGTTCAATGGCAGAGGAAAATGCCCATAGGTCATTATAAAGAGCCAGGCTGCTGAAGGATCATAAGCTCTACTGCTGAGATAGAAAACAATCAAACGTCTGTTTCAGATATAACAAGAAAATGACTTACTGTGTCCAAAATGGAACACAACAGCCCACCGTGTCTTCAATTCACCCAGTCCTGAAAGTTCTGAGAACACTTGGATCCAGAGCAGAATGAGGCAGCCTTCTCTTTTGAATTGAAAAAAAGGAAAATAAAATATTCCTGTGGTACCTGACCCTGTGCTGGGACTTTTGAGAATGCGATACAATGTGTGCCTTCAAAGCTAGGGTTGTTGTTAGTGAGGACCAGATCCGAGCTCTGCTATGCACAGTAAAAGTGTGGGTTGATTGGTGGACATGTGAGCATTTAGCCAATTTCCTGCTGAGTTTTTCCAACGATGGCCTGAGAATTTACTTTTCAGTATGTGATGATAGTGGGAATCACACTTAGCCAACTCAGGTGTTCTCAAACTGGACAGAAACCAAAGAGCAGTCTGATGTGTTTTCAGAACTTGAAACCGATACCTCCGTTCCCTTGTCTGGTCCTTCAATATCTTGCTTAACGACTTTTACAGGTCATGGTTGACTCCGATGCAGTTTCCAAGACTTAAGAATTGGCATGATTTGGGGCGCTTGGGTGGCTCAGTCAGTTAAGCGTCTGCCTTCAGCTCAGGTCATGATCCCAGGGTCCTGGGATCGAGCACCACCTGCTTCTTCCTCTCCCTCTGCCTGCCGCTCTGCCTACTTGTGCTCTCTCTATCTCTCTGTCAAATAAATAAAATAAATAAATAAATAAAATCTTTAAAAAAAAAGAATTGTCATGATTTGCTTCCTTATATAGAAATCCTAGAAGTCCAGAAATCATGTTTATACATGTGATTTGGGGTATATTACATTGCCCAGATGGGAGAGGTCTTTTTATACATGCAGCATAGTATACAAAAACCTAATCATAGATAGGAGGCCTCCTTCTATTTCAGACAAGGTGACCATAAGGAAGTCTGAAAAAGCAGGGTCAAATCTTCCTAATTACTGGGAGCTTTATAAAAGTCATGAGACCTTTGGGAAGGTATCTAGAATGCAAGAAGAATCTGGTCAATAGAAAAAAAAAAGTTTTCCCTATTCATATCTCCAATTAAATAGTAATTACCTGGGCTGAAAACACCAAGGCTAGGAAAGATTGCAATGATTCCTGTATGAATTTCATGGATTTAAGTTGAAAGTTACCTTGTGTCGGGGCACCTGGGTGGCTCAGTTGGTTAAGCGACTGCCTTCAGCTCAGGTCATGATCCTGGAGTCCCGGGATCGAGTCCCGCATCGGGCTCCCTGCTCAGCAGGGAGTCTGCTTCTCCCTCTCCCGCTCCCCCCTCTTGTGCTCTCTCTCTCAAATAAATAAATAAAATCTTTAAAAAAAAAAAAAAAAGAAAGTTACCTTGTGTCAAAAGTTATACAGGTAAGGTCAAGGCCCAGATTATTCTTGAATGCCTAAGTGCTTTCATTATTCTTCATTATTGGGATAAACTGGGAAAGACATCTGAAAATTCCAGCATGAGTGTTAACTCAGCAATGTATGGTCCGTGTAGCCATGCAAGTCTTCCTCTGCACAACGGGAATTATGTACACATTTTATTTGTTCATTCGTTTAATTGATATTTAGTGTACGCCTTCTGGATTTTGAGCTCCATTTTAGATGTTAGAAATGCTGCAATGAAGAACAACAACAAAAGACAAAACCCCTGCTTTCATGGATCTGACATTCTAGCAGGGAAGCTAGGTAATAAACATATTAATAAGTAAATGCATATCACGCAGGTAGTGATAAAAAGGCAAATAACGGGGGAAGAGGGATGGGGAGTGATTGACGTGGTGGGGCGCCATTTTAGAATGTGAGGAAAATAAGGTCTCTCTCCAATAAAGGACATTTGAGCAAGTGTCAGAATGGAGTCATGGAGTTAAGTCATGACGGTATCTGGGAGTAGAATATTCCAGGCAGAAGAAAACAGCAACGGGACAGGCCTGGATGTTTGACGTGTATAAAGAAATTCCAGAAGGTCAGTGGAGCAGAGCAAGCCAGTGTCTGAGGGAACAGAGACGGGGTCAGAGAACAGGTGAGGACCAGAGCACTTGGAGCCTCACGTACATTTTGCCGGCGTGACCTTGAGGCGAAAGGCTTGACTTCCACATGTTTGTAATCTCGGAAGTTGCAAGCACAGCGGACGTTTCTCGAGCGCTTGCTATGAGCCAGGTCCCGTGTTAAGTGCGTACGTATTATTATCCCCTTTTACAAGTCAGGAGACTTAGGCTTCAAGGTTAAACCACTTGCCACAGTTGCCTGCTGATAAGCGCGGGAGATTCCAAAGTAAACAAGACTAAGCCACAAAGGGGTTAAAGGCTCGCCCTGTTGTTTGAACCCCCCCTTCAAAATTCCCGTAGACGTAGCCTTGGCCATGCTCTTCCCAAGCACGGAAGCAAGATAGAGGGAAAGCAAGAGATAAAGCCCTTGGGAGGAGCCCATCTCTTTCTCCCTACACTCAGCTAAGCTTCCAAACCCCTCATTCCCAAGAAGCCTTAGCTCTTTGCTGGCCCCGGAGTGTGTGTTTCCATGGATGCTGAGAGTCATGCTGAGCGCTGAGAAGCCCTCTGTGTTCTTCTCCCCGTGTGGTTAGAGGTGGAGGAGAGTCTCGGCTGCAGTGCCAGGGACCACACCTCTTTGTCAGGAACATGTAATTAAAAAAGAAAGAAAAAGGGAAAAGAAATGAGCAAAGAAATAGCCACCCACCTCCATTTTTCTTAAACGCATGTTCATGTGAGCACGCGCGCGTGCACGCGCACACACACACAGGCACACACACACACACAGGCACGCAAAGCCAGCAGACGTCCATCACTCGGGTCCTTGGGATTCTGATGAAAACATTTTCCACCTGGCACAGTGAGGCACTAAACACCCCTCAAACCCAACCTGAGACTTGGACCGTCAGTGGAGATATTTTTAAAACCATGACACAGAGGAGTGTGACACACTCGGTTTTCTCAGTGGGTGGGTAGAGCGCTATTTCATGTTGTTCTTGTCACCAAGCCCAACGTTATAAGTGTGCACTTTATTACTACACTGAGAATGCTCTGCAGCCAGACCTAGCACAGTGTGTTCCCAAGGAAAGAATGGCAGCCTGGACCTGGACCGGCACAGGGATGGGGGAGGGGAAAGCTGCTGGGGACACAGGCGACCCTCTTGAGGGGTCCTCCTTCATGTGTTCAGCTCATGCTCAGCAGTAGATGAAGTGTCCCTATTGCTGCTTTTGTTATTCTGTATCCGTCAGGGCCTGTCCTTGGGAAAATTCTAGATAGTCAGATATTCAGTGATACCTAAGTAGTTCCCTAAATGACTAGATTTTTTCCCCCTACTCTCCTGTTCTCCTTTCTCTTTTTCCTAATGGGACACTTTTCTCAATATCACATATACAATTTATGACCAAACTAGGAGTGAGCACCCCCCTCTCACTGTTCAGATACAAAGGTGTTTAGTCAAGGGTTCTTATTGTTTTCTTGGGATGACTAGGAAATGGGGGGCAGTGGGTGTGTCTGCCCTGGGCACAGGCAATTAAAAATGGGCTGAAGGTAAGGAATTTAAAAGCAATCTAGAAAACAACAGTTGATCTGCTTTTTATTGGCCCTTTGCCCTGGCAATTCTAAACAATTTCAGTGCTACAAGCCTCCTCCCCATCTGAGAAGACCATCCCCCTCCACAGCCCTTGGTGAGTTACTGAGTTTGAGGGGGATAGAAGATTGGCTTGGCGGGGGGGAATATTGGGTTTCAACAGAAAATCGGAGCTCTCTGGGTAGAGGTCACAGTATTTCCCACTACGTGGACTTGTTTCTTATTTTTCCATTGATAGCAAAAGGATTGTACCTATTCACCTTAATACGAGTGTAAACGTTAGTATTGTCCAAAGAATGACAAATAAGAAATGCCTGCGAAGCGTTGAGATAAAATGGAAAGATTAAGAAGTGGATCTCCAGAGGGTATCTTTGATTCTGTACTACCCCTTAGCTCCCACATTTAACCCCTTCGTAGCAGAACATTCCAGAACTACTAAACAAGGCCTGTGCTATAGGCCTAGGCCAAGCCATCGGCATTTCTGGTTTATTTTTTTTTAAAGAGAGAGAGCAAGTAAGTGACGAGGGGCAGAGGGAAAAGGAGGGAGAGAATCTTAAGCAGGCTCCATGCTCAGCGTGGAGACCTACATGGGGCTCTACACCGGGCCCTATCTCACGACCCTGAGATCATGACCTGAGCTGAAATCAAGAGTCTAACCAACTGAGCCACCCAAGAACCCCGCATTTCTGCTTGAAAACAAAGGTTTGCCAACTATGGCCCTCAAGCTAAATCCAGCCCAGGGCTATTAATGTGTAGTTGGAACACAACCACACCCATTAATTTACATATTGTCTATGGCCGAATTATTGCTCCAACAGCAGAATTCAGTTGTTGTGACAGAAACTGTGTGGCCTGCAAAGCCTAAAATATTTATTATTTAGCCTTAGTTCAGGTTGCTGTAACAGAATACCATAGACCAGAGGTATGGGGCGGCTTAAACAACAAACGTATTTCTCACAGTCCTGGAGCCTGGGAAGCCGAAGATCAGGTTGCTGGCACGGATGGGGTCTTGGTGAAGGTCCTCTTCTGGGTTTAGAAATGGCCATCCTCCTGTTATATTCTTGCATGACAGGGAGAGCTCACTCTCGTATCTCTTCTTATAAGGGCACTAATCCCTTCATGAAGGCTCAACCCTCACGACTTAATTACTTCCCAAAGGCCCCACCTCCAAATATCATCACACTGGGGATTGCGGATTAGGGTTTCAATGTATGAATCTGGGGAGGACACAAACATTCAGGCCATAGCTAGCCCTTTACGGAAAAAATTTGCTGACACCTTCTCGAGAATATTGCAGTAAACTCCTCGCTGAGCCCGTGGCTTCTTCTCTTGCTCTTTACAACCCTTTCTCCACCAGGCAGCCAGCATTCCCTATAAAACATAAAGCACATCATGATCCTCTCCTGCTGGAAACTTCCATTCGTTTCCCATAACAGGTAGAACTAAATGCAAACTTCAGGCTTAGGCTGACAGGATCCTTCGTAATCTGGTAGCCATAACTCTCAGCCTCCATAACCTCTCAGCCAGCTTCGAGCACTCTGAATGTGCCTCTCGGACATGATGTGCTCCTGGCCACCTCATGATCTTCGTGCTTGCTCTTCCCCCTGCTGGAATGCTCTCTTCCCACATCCTGCTAGAGCTTGTGCCTGCCTATATTTCAGGAAGGTCTTTGCTTTAATGTCACTTTCTCAGAGTCTATCTTCCCCTCCCCTCTCGGAGTCTATCTTCCCCTCCCCTCTCGGAGTCTATCTTCCCCTCCCCACACCCTGCTTTATTTTTCTTCATGGCATCAATCAGTTCCTTCCATTAACATGGACTGCAGACAGACCTGTTGATGGATTTCTCGGTGAGATAGGAAGGAAGGAAAGGGTTCAAGGATGACTTTTACAATTGGGACATGAACAGCTACAGAATGGCGAGACCATTGACGGAGTTTGGGAAATTTGTGGGAGGAGCATATTGGGGAGGAGAGAGGGAGAGAAGAATCCATATTTCTATTTTAGACATGTTATATTTAATGAATCTATTAGATGTCAGGGTGGAGATGTCTGGTAGGCAGTTGGATATACAAGTCTGGAATTCAGGGGAGAGATTGGGTCTGAAGATAAAAATTCGTGAGTCATCAACGTATAGATGACATTTAAAGCTATGATCTCAGATAGGAAGTGCCAGGTAGTGTAGACACAGAAGGGAAGACGGCCAGAGCTAAGCCCTGGAGCAAACAAATATTTAGAGACCAGGAAAGAGATGAGGAAGGAAGAAGGAAAGGAGATGGAAAAAGAGATTCCATTGAGGTAGCAGGAAAACCAAGAGAGTAAAATATCCAAAAAGCCAAGTGAGGAAAAATTGCCATTCCAAATGCTGCTGTAATCTCCAGATGAAGATTGAGAATTGGTCTTTAAGCCTGGTCAAGGGCTAAGAAAAGAGCAGAAAAATGGGGACAAAGCCTTGTGGGAGGAGGTTGAGAAGAACGAAAAATGTGAAGGTGAAGACGCAGAGGCAGAGTACAAGTAACAATTTCAAGGAGTTTTGAGAGGTAGCAACGAGAAAATAAAGTGATAGCTAGAGGAAGTTATGAAGAAAGAGGGAGACTATCTAAATGGGAGATATTCCAGTGCATTTACCAGCTGGTTAAAATGAGAAACTACTAGAGGGAAATGATTATACTGAGGGAAGGAGAGATCATTGAGAGCAGTTTTTAATTCAGAGCAGGATCTGGTGTGATTCAAGAAGGGATCTGGTGTAATTCAGGGCAAGATTTGGTGCACTGATGACAAAGTCTCAGATGGGAGTGGGCACGGTCTGCAGGGAAAGCAGGGGACTGCGGGAGGTGGTAGGTGACTCATCTGCAGGTGGATGAAGAAGTTCTCTTCTGCCTGCTTCTGTTTTCTCAGTGAATAAAAGATGAGGTCATCAACTGAGAGTGAGGGGGTGGATGTAAGGAGAGAGGAGATGTGAAATAGTGACTTTGGAGAATGGGATTTCAAATTGACCACGGGAATGTACTAGAATGGCCAGGGAGCACTGAAGGCCCAGCTGAGGTTGGTGGTCAAAAACTAACACGTGACCAGATAGCCCTGCTTTGTGTTTTCCTCCAGCCATGTTCAAATACTCTGGTGCAGGTTCCGAGTGGGCAAAGGGCTGGGTTGAAGCAGGGTAGCTTTCAGGTCAGCAGGCTGGAGGGAGAGATGAAAGCTGCAAGTTTATGCAAGGCATTGAACATAACAATAGAAATAAAGAGGATGAAGACTGTGAAAGGCTTGAAGGAATGGTGCCAAATGGACCAGTTGGTGGGTTAAAGGTCTCTGTAGACCAAAGAATTGCTGAGGTCAGGGTAGTAGAGGGAATCACCTGGAAGATAGCAAGTGGTGTTTGGAGAGTGAGATTCTTAAAAATGAGATTGGGAAGGAAGAGCATCTACTGAAGGGCTATGTGTGAGCATGGGAGGGAGCCACAGAATGTAGAAGACAAGATCATTGGAAGAGAACAGCCCAAAAATCTGAGAGTCCTGAGGAGTGAAAGGCCTCTCTAAGTGGTCACTGAGACAGCCCTAGATTGTGATAGCTGCAGCTAGTGTTGGCTGTGAAAGGTAGCCAGTGGAAAATCTTCTGTAGATGAGAAGTTCAGAGGGCGTCGGTGGTTGACTCACCCAAGGAGGGGCTGTTGAATAGCATATAGTCCAACACTATGGGCCTCAAAGGATCTGGGGTTGGAGAGAATAAAAATGGAGGATGGAATGTGGCGCAAGGAAGATGTAACTTCCTTCTAGGCCCTGTGTCCATGAGGAGGAAGGAAGAGCCACTGGCAGAGAGGGTTGAAGGGGAAGTCCTGACCTCAAGGGGTGACTGGTTTCGGGCACAGCAAACATTCAAGGAGAACATTCATAGAAAAGGGTAAGGATATGGGGCATTTTGATAAGGAGAGACTCTGAGTTATCAGTCGCAGCGGAAGGATTTTGAAGGACTTCTTCTGTGTCCAAATTTCTCCTTTTTATAAGGACTTTAGTTGTACTGGATTAGTTTTCACCCCGATGACCTACCTCATTTCAACTTGATTAAATCTGAAAAAAACTTTCCAAATAAGGTCACATTCTGAGGTATTGTGGGTTAGGACTCCACCATATCTTTTTTGCGGGGACACAATCCACTCAAACAAGGTCTGAAGGTCCAAGTGACATACATGTCCCTGTGGGCTTGGACTTTTGATGGTAAACTGCAACCTAATGTATGGGTGGGCAAGAAGCCTTCATCTTGGGGTCGTTCTCTGAGAGAGTTTGTAGGACAAGCTGGGTGGTATTACAGCAGGGGAGAGGTGGTCTCACAAAGGACACATTAATTCCAGGACTATACAAAGTTTGTGGACCTTCTTTATGGACAACTGTGAGGAGGGTGGTGGTAGGCAGTGGCTCTCCTGCTACTCTTCCCCTTGTTCACTCTACTCACTACACCTCAGCTACACCTGGTCTATTTCTGCCTCAAAATGAATAAATAAATAAATAAATAAATAAATAAATAAATAAATACAAACCAAAAACCTAGATTGTTCCAGCCTTGGAGCTTTTGCACTTGCAGCCCCAATGCCCAGAAGACAATTCCCTCAGAGCTTCTCGTGGCTAGCTCTGTCTCATCACAGACAGTTCATCTCAGAGGTCACCTGCTCGGAGAAGGCTTCCTTGCCCCTCGTAACCTAACAAACCATCCCTTCTGTCACCATTTCCTTCATTATTTTCTGAAAAGTTACCATTTTCACATGTGTTCACTTGTACAATCTTTGTTTCTCCAACCAGTCTGTAAGCTCCACAGAAAAAAAGAACATGGTCTCCCTTTGGTTCACCAGTGACTCCCCAGTGTACAGAACAAGGCTTAGTGTGTGTAGGTACTGAATAATAACAATAGCAAGAACAAAATGAGCAATGGTAATAATAATCTTTGATGCATAAATGTAGGCGTATACAAAGCATTAAGTCATTTGACCTCCCTCAACCTCATTCATAAATTAAAGACCTTGACCTGGGTATTATCTTTAAGATCCTTTCCAATCTTATAATGCCAGTTACATAACAGCCTGATATAATCTGAGGGACCCACAGGAATGTGAACACTCGACGTACACACTAATATCCCAAAGCCAGGAGAAGAAAGGTCCCATGTATTATACCTGAAAAAAAAGTCTCTTTATCAGGTCAAGATAACTGATCTAATTTGAGCAAAGAAGGGTATTACATCTTTCCTTCCACTTCCTATTAATCCTTTAAGCTGCAGTTAGACTCCATGCTTAAAAGGTAAGGCCAAGGGACAAGATGGTCCCACAGGGGCAGCTGTGCTGACTCAGCCACCATCTTGGGCCTTTGGGTGAGTTCCATTTGGTTTTGATTTTTCTTCTCATGTGCTTAGAGCATAAAAGGGGCTTCCCAAACTGTAGAAGGAGTCTCATTCCTCCAAGAACCATAGAGACGGTTATCATTGATCTTAGCTCAATTTTTTGTGAAAGGAGGTAGAAATAACTGAGTTTACCCATTTCTTCTTTCTGCAGCCATTAGTGATTCAGAGCTGACTCTGGCCCTTCTTGACCTAAAGAGGTGAATTCAATTTCTTTCTCAAGCTCCAAATGTCTAATGCCCTCTCCCTTCTAAACTCAGTTGAGCTGAAGGTCATCTGGTGTCACCCTCCCCCCTTTTCATTTATTCTGTGGCCAAGGGATTAACTGCCTAAAGAGAGAGTCTGAGATAGCAGAGGTCACAGTTACTTGGCAGAAGTCTTGCCCTCCGTGGCTGTGGTCCTGTGCTGTCTCTTTGACACTTTCCAATTCTGTCTTCCATCTCGCTACATTAGGGAGGTATCTTGCCTTTCCCCCGGGGGGAATGTGACACAAGTCCCCCTCATCTCTTTCCTTTCTTCTAATTTCAAAGCACATGTCCAGAGCCCCCTGCTTGGCGGGTTACTGTGCCTTTGGGGTTGCGGGATATTTGTGAGGCTGAGGTGGAAGCCGGCGGCCACGCAGCTAGCTCTGGCCGATGGGAGAAGCCGCAGCAAGTCTTGGGGAAAAGGCAGGAAGAGTATGGGAGGAGGCGAAGCCTGCCTTTTTTGATGACTGGTCTAAGGCTTCTTACTTGAACTTTTGGTTTTATAGTTCTATAAAAGGCAGCTGACAAGAGATCCCGTTTTGGGAGGGTCCAGCTGGCGGGGCTGAGCTGGGCGGGGCAGCCCCAACATTTGAGAGCCAGGCCTGATGTTCAGCCATGATGTCAGAGAGGCCTGGGGTTCCCGGCGAGCCGGGGTGGAGGGGTTGGGGGGGTGGAGGGGGAGAACAGACAGCCCCAGCCCGCGCCCTGCCCGGTGCCAGCAGCAGCTTCAAATGCTGCCTTCCTGGCTCATCTGCAAGAGCCCTTCCTCCTGGGAGACGCTTTGCAGTGCTTGGAAGGAAAGCTCCCTCACTGGTCCTGTGGGTGTCTGCTGGGGCAGGCGAGCCAGGCCTCCTCCGCGGGCTTCCCGACTCCCCCCACCGCCAGGCCTGGCCCGGCTCTCTGCCTCCTTTCATTCCAGGCCTGGAGGCAGGAAGCCCGAGCGGGCTGGCTGCTCTGAGACCCACATCTTTCTACAAACCTGGGGTCCTGCGCCCTTGGGCTCCAGGCCTCCGTTTCTGGATTTGGGGCACCAGCCTCTGTTCCCCCTTTAGTCGCAGAGGCAGACGCCGGACCACAGTGCTGCCCGAAAGGAAGGAGTGTGTGGGCGTGGGTGGTTGTTTTCAATTAAATTCAATCTGAAGAACACTTTTTTTTTTTTTTTTTGGCTTATTCACATCCAACTACCCCATTGCTCTGGCCCAAGCCCTGCAGTTTCCTGTGGACAAAGCGGGTCGGCTCTCCAAGCCCTCGGGGGCTGGGGTGAAGCAACAGCTCCTCACTCAGCCCTGACTCAGAGGAGGTTCCTTTCTCCCCTGCCAGGACTAGCCGCTGCCCAGCTCCAGGGAGAGGCCAGGAGGAGGGGAGAGGGAAGGACAGTTGCAGACGGGGCACACAGTGCTTGTTTTAGATTCTCAAAAGTTTGCAGAAGGGAAGGGCTCTGGCAGCCCGCAGGTCCCATGATGGGTCTAATCTGCCTCCTCAGCTCCTTCCTGCAGAGACTGGGGAGATTCACCTGAGAAGCCCAGCGACAAGGCCTGGAGAGCAGAGTTAGAGCAGAACCCCCTGGAACACTGCTGAGCTGCCCGAAGGACTAGAACTATCCATTGCCACCAATAATTACCATGCTATGCAATTTAAATGTGTTCCTGTGTTTCCTTGGCTCTTTGTGGTGGCCAGAGACCCATCATTCCTGAACTCATTCATTCATTCAACTGTCAGATTTATTTATTTTCAGGAGCTTCTATGTGCTAGATGCCTTCAGTAAGGGAGCTTTGAGATTACTTGGTGCTTCATTGATTAACAAGTTGCCTGGAAACCAAGGCTCTGTTAACAAAGCTGCCTTGGGGGCAATGGGTATAGGGGTGACGGCTTTTCCTCTGTATCACCTGAGACTGGGTGTGCAGGTGGCCCTCTGACCCCCATGGCCTATGTTTGAAGGTGCACATGGTTTCCTCGAGACTGTCCCCTTCTTTCAAATAGGAGGGACCTGGATGGAAGGTAAACTTAAAGAAATCTCCCAGAGAGAGTGGAAATAGAGCTTCCTCTACCCAAGGGTAGCAAGGAGAGACTCTACCACTTACCACACACCCTTATTCCTCCTTCCCCCCCTTGTGTTCTCTTTTGCTCATTTCTTATTCCTTAAATATCCATTGAGTGCCCACTATGATCCAATTGATGACCTCCTTCTTATGAGACATTGTTGTATGTTCAATATGTAAGTCAAGTCAAATTTGTAAGGCAAAATAATAATAATAAATTAGTTAAATGAAACCTGTAACAAGAGCGCCATCCGTGGCCCTTGGTACAGGAGTAAGTGGGGGTGACTGGCGGAGCGGGTGTCGTGCCGTGGGTGGATGCAAGTATGGACCGCTCTTCTGTCTCAGTGAGGTCACAGAAACTGCTCAATTAAACAAAAACATCCTTTTCAAAGTCCTTTCTCTTTATCTCATTCGTTCTTACAATAGTCCTGAAGGGTAGAAGGACCAGGGGAATTGTGCCCATTACAAAGATGAACAAACAGTGGCCTGCAGTTAAGTGACTTGACTTCTTCTGGTTGAATATTTAGTTATTGGCAGAAAAAGAACCTGATCCCAGGACTTAGTTATTCTCAAGGACTCCAGCAGTTACACCAGAGGAGGTAGAATATAGCTCCATCAAGGAATGTTTACTTTTCTTCCTTTTTTCTTAATTAATACCTTGGATCATGTCTCAGTTTGGACTGCTATACCACATTACCATAGACTGAGTGAATTCTCATAGTTCTGAAGGCTGCTAAGTCTGAGATCCAGGTGCCGGCGGACACAGTGCCTGGTGAGAGCCTGCTTCCTTGCTCACAGATGCTTGTCTTATTGTATCCTCACTTGGTGGAAAAGAGAGAGAGGAAGCAAGCTCTCTTCTGGCTCTTCTTATGAGGGCACTAATCTAACTACCTCCCCAAAGCCCAATCTCCTAATGCCATCATAATAGGGGTTAGGATTTCAACATAGGAGTTGGGGGGGCTGAGGAGGGGGGATACACAGACATATAATCTCTAGCAGGGAGAGAGAAAACCTACGAGAGCATTCTAGTTGATCCATACCTTAATGTTACCTGGATTTAAAGTCAGAAGATGGCAGCATGAGAAGGCAGAAGCCCACTGTTGCTTGCTGGCTTTGAAGAGGGAGAAGAGGCTGCGAGCCAAGGAACAAAGTTTACCTCTAAGCTGGAAGAGGCACGGAAATGGGTTGTCCCCCAGAGCCTGCAGAAGGAACCCAGGCCTTGCTGACACCTTGCTTTTAGCCCCGTGAGACCCACTTCACACTCTGGAACTGTAAGATAATAAATTTGCATTAAGCGCTTACATTTGTGATCCTCTGTGACATTAGTCATACAAAAGCAATGCAGGTAACTAACCTTCAGTCCGGGTCAGTCTGGTTACGTTCCCATCGGTCGCATCCTGAGCACATCTTCGAGTTATTTCACTGTGCACATGAATCACCAAACAAACAAAGATGGCCGGGAGGGCTTCTCGGATCTCTCTGCCTCGCTAATTCCCTCAGGCCACTTCGAGGATCTCCCTTTGCCCTGGTCGGTCACCCCAACCTAAGTGAATCTGGACCCTCTCTGCTTCCCTGTATCTTTTTAAACAGTGCTTCCCCTCTGAGGCTGTGGCCGGGGTACAGGGCCCCGATGTGCACCACAGGTGACTTTGTGGCTCCTGCATATTGGCAAAATGCAGCTCCAACAAGTCACCACTAGTAAAAGAAACCACAAAGCCCAGGGCTCCCCAAGGAGGTCAGGACCACAAACATCAAACAGGAAAGCTGGGTCGGGCCTGCACACACTCAGGCCGAGACTTTTCCACCTGCCTTGTGGGCAGAGGTCATCCTGGTGTGATGCTGCTCTGGACAGTCGAGGAGAGGCTACGGGTGGCCATGGCCCCATCTGTGAAACTCAACGGGGAAAAGGCCCAGCAGAGGTGGGCATGTGGGTGCAGAAGGCTCCAGGCTGGAAGGCTATGGAAACTGAGCATGAGCCAGAACAATGGAGAGGCTCTGGCGCTCGGCTATGAACAGAGGGAGACTCCTTCCTTACTTTTTCCTGTTAAGAAAAAGCCCAATTCCATAACATAATTGTAGTGATTAGTATCTGACAGTGGGGGCTGTCCTTGTTCTTAGCAGAAAATAAGAAAAGCCCTGACTTGCTTTCCACCTCTCCCTTAGCCTCCCTGGGCTCCCTCTTTCTCCTTTGAAAAGGGGAATAATAATAATAATAGTGAGCTCATGGTAAGCTTTGGAAGATGAATGGGTCAATGACTGAAAAATGACCAGCACATCATAGACAATCAATAAATACTAATTTCCTTGCCTCACCCTTTCGTGATTGGTTTAGATTAAGCTGTATTAATCCATATTGGCTCTGACCCCCCAACTCGGGTCTAGGCTTCTGCCTTCAAAAATGACTATAATTAAATAATTCCCCAAATGACAGAAATGACCATGTTCTTAAAAATCTACAATGGGAGATTCCAATGTCACAGTGTCCCTTGGCCCATATTGCCTTCTGCCCTCCTCCAGGCCACTAGCTCTGTTTCTGTCCCCAGCAGCAGTGAAATAAACTGTGTCCTCTCATCTGCTTACAAATAATGCAGTTCTTTGCAGTTTCTTTAGACTCTTCCTTCCATCTCACGCAGATGGCATTTGGGAAGCCATTTTTTTTTTTCTTCTGAAGTGCTGTTAGTATTCAGGCATTCAAATCCTCACATCCAACGTCATGCTGTAAAAAGATTAGTTCACTGAGTCCCCATAGCACATTCCTTCCCTCCACCCTTGTGTGTCAGAAGATGCCATGATGGTTTAATCAGGGAAATATGTCCCAAAGGCTTTCACCTCTAGGCTTCTGGGGACCCAAGGCCGAGATGATGGAATGCCATTCCCATCTGATAACTGGTTTCTTGGCTTAGGGGAAGCCAATTTCTAGAGGGCAGAAAGCCAAATCCCTGGGACAGGCCCTGAGCAGGCATTTCCTTCCATTGTGTTCACTTGTCCAATACACCTTCTTACTGGGGTAGAAGTGATTCTTACTGGTGCCTACATCCCTGGAACAGGAACAGAAGCCTCCATAAGCTTCTTTTAGTCCAACAGATGATGCATTCTCTGAACTCTCCCATATCCACCAGAGGTAGGGAAGCATCCATGGATGGGAGGACTTCTTGAAGGCTCTGGAACTGGTGTGGGTTCTTCAGGCAAGATCGGCTGTGATCTTGGTTCATGGTCTGGCTCTGCTCAACCATCCATGGGGCTCTCTCAGTTTCTCTCCTGAAATGGCAAGGGCAGGATCCAATGATCTCTCTGGTCTATCCAAGCTCTTAGAACTCTCTATTCCCCATTTCTGGTGATGCCTGTTTATCCCCACCCACGAATGGCAATGCAGCAGTAACTAGAAAAATAGTATGGGTGTATTACTAAGTGAATTCTTATTACTTCTTATTACTAAGTGTTTTCTTTTTCAGGGCTAGCTGTTACCCTTCTATGTGAAAGTACTTCATGAGGTAAATTGAAGTCATTAGAACTAATCCCTATTAGTCAGTCAGTGAACATTTATTGAGTGCTACATTGGGCTGGGTCCTTGGGCACAGGACAAAAGACAGAGCCTCTCTCTCAAAGAGTTCACATTCCACCAGGAGGTGACAGGAAATAAACATGAAAGTAATAATAACAATAATGTGAGGAGTGCTCTGGAGAAGAAAAGGTATGTGATTGGGGAGCTACTTGGCTAGGATAGGGGGACCAGGGAAAGTCCCACTAAGGAGGTGTCGTGTAAAGATCAGAGGGAAAGAAACAGCTGTTCAGAGCATTCTATGCAGAAGGAACAAAAGTTCATAGGCTTGGGGTGTTTGAAAGTCCAGAAGTCCAGGAAGATTTTAGCAAGGGCCAGGTCACTAAAGCCTTGTAGACCAGGATGAGGAGATAAGTTTTAATTTGAGGAATTTTATGATCAGATTTCAGTGATGTGAACTGAACTATTAACTTCCAAAAGAATCCATGCAATCCTAGAGGTAAAGTAAAATAATTTACACTCACATTTCAGTGGTAATCCATTTCAGTGGGGGAGCATGTGGCTGTTCAGTAGACTGGAGCCCCATTCCCAGTTAATTTGGCAAGTCAGCCTGGGAGGGCTGAGATCTGAGAAAGTGTCCTAATGATGGAAGAGGTGAGGGTGGTGAGCTGGAGGGGAGAACTGCCAGGTTCAAGGTGTACTTGGGTGAAGGAGTGGGAGGAGATAGGCAAATCTGAGTGGCAGGAGCCCGGAGGAATGATAACAATCTGGGGGAGACAGCAGGGGGTAGTCTGGAGACCCCTGGTTTCTGAAATAGACGATGAGAATTTTGTAACATGAATTATGATCAACACAGACTCCCCCCCCCATTCTCCATCATTTCCACTGCTCATGAGCCCTAACACACAGGAGACTGGCCTGACATTAGACAGAAGACTGATTTTCACTCATGGGAGCTTGACCTTGCTTCTCCCACCAACTCTTTCCAAGTTAAAAGAGTCAACACATGTTGGTCGTTTTTCCTTCCCTCAACATATATAATCTTCTAGTCATTCCCTACCTATTCTAATTTCTATTAGAAAAATGTTTACTTGTTGGTTGGTTCTGAAAAATAAGATTTAGAATGATTTTTTAAAAAACAGTAAGTAGTAAAGTCAACCTTATTCCTGCTAGGCAGGGACTATTCTTAATATTTGATTTCTTTATTCCCAGGCCTTTTATGTGCACGTACATGTATTTATGGATTTTTTATCCACCATTGGAATAATATTGCACATTCAATTTTGTACTCTGATTTGTTTTCTGATTTACTGTGGCTTTTTTCTATATCATCGGTATGACTTAAACTCATTAATTTTTTGGCTGATAATATTCCCTTATAAGGACATACCAGTATTGATTTAACATTTCCTCATTATTTGATTTTTATTTTTTTAAAGATTTATTTATTTATTTATTTGAAAAGGAGAGAAAGAGCTTGGCGGGGAGAGGGAGAGAGAGAATCCCAAGCAGACTCCTCACTGAGCACAGAGCCCCACATTGAGTTTGATCCCACAACACCAAAGTCATGACCTGAGACTAAATCAAGAGTTGGACACCTAACCGACTGAGCCACCTAGGTGCTCCCATTTTTATTTTATTAATTTTTTCATTATTTCATTTTTTAAAAATTATTGGGATTTGATATGGTTGCTCCTATATGACATGTATTTTATGTCTTCATAAAAATGTCCATGGACCATTATACTGCACCTTCACCACAGCCCTATGACTGGGTACTATTTTTAAATTCACACTTCACCCACAATGAAATGGAAGCTTAGCAAGGTTTGGTGGCTCACACAGAGCCATCCCAGCCAGTAAGAGGTAGACCAGGGATACTATTACTTCAGGGAATATGCTCACCTTTACATGCGTGTACCTGCAAAAGGTTTCTCAGAAGTGGAATTTCTCAGTCAAAGGGCATAATCTTTTTTTTTGGGGGGGGGATTAAGGTTCAAACATAAACTGCCAAACTGCTTTAGAGCAGCACCCCCAACCAAAAAATAGTCTATGAAGTTGTCCACATTGTGATCTCCTTACTCCAAAGACTGGTAGGATTGTGATTTATTTTGCTGGTTGTGACTGCTCACTTGTGAGTCCGAACTCCCTTTTGTTCATGTGTTGATACTTTTGTATTTTTCTTCAATGAACTATCTATTCATGTCCTCTGCCTACTATGGTCTGGGAGTTGTTCAATAAATCTGGAAGGGCCCTTTGTAAACTTAGGATATTTTTCTTTGCTTTGGAATATTTGTGTCATGTTTCATTTTGTTTCTGAGTTTGCTGTTTGCCTTTTAATTATGATGTTTTTATGCAGAGCTGGTATTAGCAAGGTTTTTCTATAAAGGGCCGGACAGTAAATATTTCAGACTTTGTGGGCCATATGTTCTCTATCACAGCTACTCAACGCTGCCCAGTTGCCGGAAAACAGGGATAGATAATACATAAATTAATGGGTGTGGTTGGATTTGGCCCATGGGTTGTAGTTTGCAGACCTTCGATGTAAAAAAAATTTCTAATCTTATGTTGGAAAATCCACCAATTGCTCCTCTTTGAGATTTTCTCCACTGCTTTTATACTCAGACACTTGATAGGCACTTCCTGTCCTGTAGAGATTGCTGAAAACCAGCCCAAACTCCGATTTGGTAGTTGGTAACAGTTCAACATCTTGCTTCTTCTAGACAAGGCTTCCTCTTCCCCTCCACACACATTATGATGTCTTTTTTTTTTTTTTTCTTTTTTTTTGGGGGGGGAGGGGGGCTTTCTTTTTGCCTTCCTCTTCTCTTCCTTATTAGAATATCAAGGAAATTCTCTTTGTCTTCCACAGAGCAATGTTTATTACTCAGCCCCCTCGCCTGCTTCTCTCTCCACTTCATGAACTTTCTCCAACAAATGAGTTCCATTCATCTGTGGAATTGTGGTGAATAAAATTTTCCTCATCTCATTATATGTAGACAAACTAAACCAAGCTGAAGATCAGAGATATATCCATCGACATTTTATTTTGGCTTCTTTTTGTGCATTTAACTATTTAGTCCTTTTGTTCTCTGTATTGTGGCATATGCTTTGAGAAATGATGCCAACTTTATTTCAAATGGTTAACCACTTCTTCCAAAAATAGACTTCGGTATATATAGAAGGGTGAGCTTATGATTACATTTGGCATTCAAAATTAGCAGAGAAAGAATCATTAAATTATGCCGGGACATCTTCCCTTCATTCTTTGCCTATCAGTTCTACTACCATCATGCTGTTTTGATTACAACCTATTATAATAGCTCTAAAAAATGTCCTGGCTACTTGCACCATTTCTGCTTCCAGATAAATGTTAGATTCTCTTTTTCAGGCATCCCTTTAGCCCATACCATTAGGATTTTTATTAAAATTATTTAAATTATAGCATAATATAGGAAGAATATATATCTTCGGACCATCTAATCTTCTGACCAGCAATATCTATCCAAATCTAATTTTGGATTTTTTTAGTAATTTTTTTTTAGTATTTTATCATAATTGGTCTCCAAAAAAATTCTTAATTTATTTGGATTGAGATTTTGGAAATTTACTAACTAGGGAATTGATGCTCTGGGAGCAACTGATAATAATTAATGAAATGGATCTCTTATTTCCTTCTATAAAAAATATCCAGAATTTTTTATTGAGTCTTTGCTCTCTCTTTTCCATATTGGTCATTTTCCTTTTAGGGTTTTCTCACTCTCTTTATCCTTTCTTACTGCATTCTTGCAGTTTCTTAAGTTTGGTCTTAAGTTTTTCTCTGTCCATTGACTTGGTTCTACTCCAAGGATGCAAAAATGACTTGGACTCTATGAAACAAAAGAGAAAACCAGGAAGAGAGAACAGGTTAAAATGGAAAGATTGAGAAACACAGAGCTGGTTTTATTTGTTTGTTTGTTTTTAATTTTACTACCTCCTATAGAAGTAATTTTCAGAGGTATGCTTTTCTTTCAGTTCTCAGGATACAGTTCTGTTTTCTTTGTGTTGACTATTTGTCTCCCATAGATATGATGTTAATTTTTTTCCCCCTTACTCTGTACTTGTCATAGAAGGAAGAGCAATCTATCCAAAAGCAGTGTTTTCAAGCAGTTTCTATGTTGGATTCTTCTTGACTCTCTCGCTGTTCACTTCTGGGCCGTCTGAAACTGTATCTTACCTGGAGGATAAGTTCAAAAGTGAATGAATCCATAAGTCAGTGAATTGTAAAGGGAGAGGCTGATGAACTTATTCCCTGAACCCCATATCCAGAAACATGGTGGAGATTCCTGCCAAGATGTTCACATCTGAGACTTCCACATCTAAGATTACTGTGCCCTGTCAGTTGTGGATGGTGGCATTTGTTAAATGCTTCCCTGAGATGTCAAAGATATACTCCATAGAGTTTTGCAGCAAGAATGCAGAGCCACGGAAGCCTGCCAGAAATGTAGGCGGCAGATACACTCTGCCCTACAAATCTCGTTTCCAGGCACAAAAGATGCAAGCAGCGACTCAACCTGTGACTCAGTGATTCCCAGCTGTGTGGGTGCTCATCACATGAATCCCAAAGGTGAACCAGGGGCCACAGGGCATTGAGTATTGGTCTGGAACAACACAGGAGTTCGGCAGAGGCCAGAGGGACCACGGAGTGGAGGTCATAACTGTGTCTCTTTGGGATCCAATAACAGACATAGTAAGGTTAAGTTGGATGAGGGAAAATGAATAAGGAAGCACTACATAGCCACTTTGATCCACTTATCCTACATTAAGTCACTCTCCTGAAGGGAAGTATCACATTGTGGTTAAAAGCTCAAAATCTGCCTCTGACATAGTTGCTGACTAATAAGTCAGCCATGTTGGTTCATCTTTTCATCAAGGCATGGGGAGGAGTACCAGCTCACTAGCTTGCCATCAGGCAGGGGCCGTGTGACTCGTGTTGGCCAATGGGTTATGAGCAGAAGCGATGCATGTCATTTCCAGAACATAACCGCTTTTAAGAAACTCTCTAGCGCTCTCTTCGCTGCCATAGCAACCAGGGGGTTATGTTTCCAGATTGTGAAGTTTCAAGACGGTGAAGCCTCCCTCAGTCTAGGTCTTTAATTATGTGGGCCTGTAGTGTACATGAGAAATAAACTTTTGTTGGTTTAAGCCATGAAATTTGAGGACTATTTGGTGGACTTTGAGGATTTTTGACCACCATGGCATAACCTCGATTATTTTGACAAATATGGCGTCTTATTAATCGAGTGATCACAAGCAACTCTGAAACTCTCTGAGTATTGATTTCCTCATCTGTCAAATGGAGAAAATTGCAGCACTTGCCTTATAAAAGGGATACAAAAATATTGCTTCTAAAGTGCTAACCAATGTGTCTAGCATATAATAAGCGCCTTGCAAATGTTACCTCTTAGCTGTATTTGATTCTCCAGAAGATAGAAAGTAAAAGGAGTGTCCTTCTGTCAAATTATCTCAACTCACATCTGAAAAGAAAATCAGAGAGAGAGAGAGAGAGGGAGGAAATGAATCCTTTGGAAACGTATCTCATTTACAGAGCAATTAATGGGATCCTCAACAAAACAACCAGCACTTTATTGTACAAGTCACCCATGCCAACGTGTTCAAGGTCCCATGAGATATGAACTACTTGAGTTATTTTCAGGTAAGTATCTGAGGAGAATAGGTTTCCAACTCTCCAGGAAAACATTCCCACATGCCAGTCCTCTCTCTTGTCATTATGTCCCAAGATGGTAGTGGTAGACCTCTGGGAAAAGGAATGATTTCTAGAGGCTCTTTTTTATTTTCTCACAGCAGGGAGGGAAGCTGACTCAGGGTGTGGTGTCCCCGCCTGCCACACATGCTCCTTGGGGTGTCACGGCATACCAGAGGTGTGGTTAGGTGAGTATCACTCCGCCCATGAGGTGTCTTCTTGGCCAAGCCTCTTCTGACCCAGACTCTCATAAATAGGACTGTGCAGTGGCAGGAATGATAGGGTATATTTAGTGTCCTCCACTGTCTCCCCCAACAGACTGATGGCTATATCTGCCAAGGACAATCTGCCTTCTATAAAACTACCTTCTACGCAATTCCTTGAAGATCTCCTACTCAGCTATCCCCCTGGCCCAAGCAGGCTTCTTGGATGAGGCCTGACACTATCACATTCCAGATAGTTAGGGAAGTTAGGGAAGGCCTCACACTGAGGCTGCAAGGTGCTTCCCAAGCATCACACCCAGGAGAGCCAGCTTCTGAACAGGTGCTGTTTAGGCTTGTCCCAAACACAATCACACAGTGGAGTCACCAGTGTCCCAGGACAATTATGCAGTCCTTTGAAGCTAGTGATTACAGTCAAGCTCAGAATCCAAGCCCCTTCTCTGGTAGGGATAATAGTGCAAAGAGCAGTTCTTTCCAAACTCATATCCAGCCTCCAAAAAAATACATGAACCTCACATCTCCATCAAGGTGCTGTTTTCAACATCCTCCCATGTACCAGTTTATTCTCATTGAACATAATCCTGAAACTCTTTCTAGTGAGTGAACATCCAAGGAAGATTCACAGTAAGGATTAAAGAAGACAGAGCCTACCTGCAAAGCTGGGAGCAAAGCCATATGCATGACAGATAGGTGTGTGTTTGTGTGTGTATGTGTGTGCAAAGCCTGTACTCACAGATCTTTCAAAATAACAGAGTCAAAATGGAATTAGTGGACCCCCGGCAGAGTCTTTTCCAGCCTTACTTCAAAGGAGCAACATATTTTTGGATTCTTTACAAAAACAGGATAAATGGTGCTATTGTCCTGATTCTATAAATATTGGTGTTGGAGGATAACATGAAGACCCTCTATTATCATCCCTCGGCGCTTTGATTTCTATAGGTGTGTGTCCCTCCACTTCTGTCTCCTTTATCAAGGGTAGAGAGAAAATGGTAACTTTCACCAGCAGCCTGGACCAAGTTGGAAAACCTCATCAGTTAAGACCAGGAAGCCCCCAGATATGGGACCCTGCATCCTGCAAGCCTCATTCCAACGGGACAGTAGGTTGAGGGGCCTGAGAAGGAAAACGGGAAGACTCATGGGACACTTGTGTATTTCAGGATGACCCTCAGTCTGTTAGTTGTTTTCCTTCCTCCCCTAGAAGATGGGAGATTCACATTACATTAATTTGGGGCCATTTAAAATAACAAAGCTAAACTTATTTTCTATGTTATGGACTCAGTGCTCTTTGAGCTCATCAGGAAGTCCAGAAGCATCCTGGGAAAGTGGAAAGAGAAAGATCTACTTTAGCTTATGGGTAAAATCCTCATTTTCTTACCTTACCCATGATGCTTCCAAGAAGCTATGACATATAAAACAGTAACCGTAGGCTCTAATTTCTCTTCTGGTTCTAAGATTCTATAACCCTGATTTCAATGATATTAAGACCTTTTGATTCTACAGGTGACAAACTAGCAATTAGTCATTTGACATATTTCACTGAGACCTCTCAATAGCAGGTCTCAAAGATAAAGAGAACTTGATCCTTCCTTTTAATACTGTTTAATGTTTAAATTCCTGAAATGGCTTTCTATAAATCATAGAAGTCACTAAAAGAAACCCACGGAACCAGCCTCCTTTGATTCAATATGGCCTTTCCACTGTCTGCTTCTGTTGTGCAGTGATCAGTAAAGAGTTTGATGTTACTTCTTTTCTGAACTTTTTGTCCATTGACTTTACATATGGAGCCCCCATGACATACAGGGTGTTGTGATTCACAGCTAAGAGAAAACATTTCTATGTAGATAGGCTTTTAACTGCATGGAGCTGTTTTAGATAAGGTACACATTTTCAGAGGGAAGAGCATCCTTTGACTTACACAGGTTATCTTTCACCCATATTCAAATGCCCACATTATGAACAATGAACACTGATCATCTATTATGTGCAAAAAAATTTTTGCCTTGTACACTTTCTTACAATACGTTAATATTTCATCTATTTCTGTCTGTCTTCTGTGCAAAAAATTCCCATGATTCAAAAGGAAACATTAATAATTTTAAAAGATTTTAAACCAAGGTAAAGGCAAACTTCTTCACCCTCCAAGCCCCCTCTAGATCCAGAAAGTTGCAGGGTTGCTCACCACCACCGATTTTCAGGGGATGATAAATCATTTATTTCCACACTGAAACTGCAACTGACAACTGCTGAGAGTTTCTGCCAAAGGGTGTGTCGTAGCCAAAGGCAGTTAGAGTCCCTATAGGAATCCAGCTCTCAGATTTGGGGACCCTGAGATACCACTGGAATTTGCCTACAGGCCAGAATCAATAACAACAGAGTTCCCAGTGGAAAGCTCAGGATTGCCTCCAGACTGTTCCCTCTGCCTGCTCTAAAAAGTGCTTCTTGCAGAAAGATGTTATGGATGTCAATAAAGGGACCCTAGAACTGTTCTATCAGCAATCAACCAGAATCTGCACCCCCAATGGCAATATGCTTACATTATTTCTTTCGCTTTTTATTTTAAGATTGAAGAATCCATCTTTCTAGTTCACAACACGGCTGGAAGTAGTCGCTCTTAATATTATATCCTTTACTAAAGGGTGCTTATTTGCTGACACCCTACTTTCTCTATATACTTTTACTTGACATTCAGTCTTTAAAAAAGTACATGGCAACCAAAACTATCACCGTCACAGAATTCTAGGCAAGTTTTAAAACAGGAAAGCTTGATTTAATTTGCTGTGTTACATCAATTTAATGGATGACAAACATGTTCCTTAGATGGAATGAGTTGCAGAAAGAAATAAGTCAGAGGATTGATGGAGAAACCAGATTGCCTTCCAGGTTCTTCCGAGTTAGTGGAATCACAGAGTGGCTTTATTGTTTAGTTTAGATGAAATTCCCACTATATCAGCAGGAAGACGTAAAAAGATGATAATGCTAAACAGAACTTTCTTCTTTGATAGTCTGCAAACTTTTTTTATAATCTCAAAATCAAAATTACCCAAGTGGGGAGGATTTTGATAGTTGGTACACATACATACAAGGAAGGAGAGTCATATGGTGATGCAAACATGATCAGTACTCCAGAGATGTGAAACACTGAAGATAAATAAAGGAAGCCTTCATAGAAGTCGAGCAACTTGGCTCAAGTTTGAAAGACAAGAGAGATACTTGGAATCAATCCCAAACTCTCAGCCCACAAGAGGTAAGAACCAATACTCTGCCGAGGTATACAACGGGTGTAGGACCACAGCCTGCAGCTACTACCACACACAAAATAGCTTCGTTGCTTACCCAAGTGATGCTAGATTTGACAGGGTAAGATAATAGAATAAAATAATAGAGTGGAATAGAATGTAGAAATATGAACAGCCTACATTTTACACCTGATTGTCATCCACAGCTTGGCCAGTCTGAAAATGTGTTCTCCAAGATTTCATTTTCAACCGGCTTCTCATCCTTACTTTTCACCAAAACAGAGTGTCTGCAGAGGATATATACTTCTTTTAAATGCATGGAGCCCATTTTTTGATCAGATTGGTTTTTGGTGGTGGTGCTGGTGTTTGGTGTTGAGTTGTAGAAGTTCTTTACATATTTTGGACATTAACCCCTTATCAGATATGCCATTTGCAAATGTCTTCTCCTATTCAGTAGGTTGCCTTTTTGTTTTGTTGATGGTTTCCTTCACTGTGCAAAGGTTTTTATTTTGATGTAGTCCCAATCATTGATTTTTGCTTTTGTTTCCCTTAGGAGACATATCTAGGAAAAATATTGCTACAGCCTATGTCCTAGTAACTGCTGTCTATGTTCTTTTCTAGGATTTTTATGGTTTCAGGTCTCAGAGTTAGGTCTTTAATCCATTTTGAGTTTATTTTTGTGTATGGCATTAGAAAGTGGTCCAGTTTCATCCTTTTGCATGTAGGTGGACAAGGAAGATGTGGTATATATATATATATATATATATATATATATATATATATATATTCTGTTGGGGGATTTGACATTTGAGCTGAGATACATGTGCTTGTCAGAATTTAGATATGCAAGGATCAGAGAAGCATCTAGAAAGAGTGAACTGCAAGTGATAGCCTGTGGTCGGAATGAGCTGGACTTACTATTAAACAGAAAGGTCCATGTGTCTGGAGAAGAACAAGAGGGTAGAGACAATGGACCTTTAGGGCCTTTATACACACACACACACACACACACACACACACACACACATATGCACAATGGACTATTACGGAACCCTAAAAAGGGATGAGATCTTGTCATTTGTGACAACATGGATGGACTTAGAGGATATTATGCTAAGTGAAATAAGTCAGTCCGAGAAAGACAAATACCATATGATTTCACTTATATGCAGAATCTAAAAAACAAACCAAGTGAATAAACAAATGGAAGGCAGAATGAGACCTATAACTACAGAGAACAAAAGGAATGCTGCCAGAGGGAAGGGGACTGGGGGGATGGGCAAAATGAGTGAAGGATTGGGAGATACAGGCTTCCGGTTATGGAATGAATAAGTCACAGGAATAAAAGGCACACTGTAGGGAATACAGCCAGTGGTACTATAATAGCATTGTATGGTGACAGATGGTAGCTATTCTTGTAGTGAGCACAGTATAATGTGTAGAGAAGTTGAATCACTACATTGTACACCTGAAACTAATGGGACATTGTGTGTCAACTAGACCCCAATTTAAAATATAATAAATACATGAAAGAAGAAAGAAAGAGAAAGAAAGAAAGAAAGAAAGAAAGAAAGAAAGAAAGAAAGAAAGAAAGAAAGAAAGAAATGGAGCAAACCAGATGTAAAAGAGAAGTGCCTGGCTGGATGCTTATGTTGCAACTAAGAATGATGCTGCCATCTCTCATTGCCTTTTAATGCTTAAAAATGCCCGTCTTCACACCATGCATAAGGACAGCTAGTTTGAGACTCTGCTTCTACGGACTCTTGCTAGGAACATGGAGCCACACCCTCCGGTGCAAATATCACCCATATGTTGTTGGTCCATAGCTCTCAAATCTACTTCTCTAGTCATTGTATCTCTGCAGAGTTCCAGGACTCCATCTGACCATCTGGTGAACATCTCCATTTAGGTGTCTGACAAGCATCAGCATCTCTAAAACTCAAATGAGGGCTCTTTCACAAGGGGAGTGAGTGCCCTGAGACATACGTATTAAGGAAGAGTCTGCAGTTTGAAAACATCCACATCCTTACCCTCTCCTATCATGCCCTAAAGGTCCATTGTCTTTACCCTCTTGTTCTTCTCCAGGCACATGGACCTTTCTGTTTAGTAGTAAGTCCAGCTCATTCCAACCACAGGGCTATCACTGGCCGTTCACTTTTTCTAGACACTTCTCTGATCTTTGCATATCTAAATTCTGACAAGCACATGTATCTCAGTTCAAATGTCAAATCCCCCAAGAGAATTTTTCTGACCTAAAGCAGTCTTCTTTCCCTTACTTTTATTCTCTATCACTCACTAGACCCTGCTCTGTGGTCTTCAATATCTAAAATTCTTATTAATTTTTTAAATGATTTACCCCCTCCATCCCCCACCCATGCAAGCAGGAACTTTGCCTGTCTTAGTCACTACTTCCCTGGAACAGCATCTGATACATAGCAGCCATTCACTAAATATTTGTTCAATGAGTGAATGAATGATGGAATGACTCCATGAAGCATCATCCCCTACAGATATGTTCTTCCCATTGTCTCTCTTCCTCAGAAAATAGTACTGCCATTATCCTTTTACTCAAACCCCAAACAAGGGTTCTTCCTAGATACTTCCCTCCTTCTTAATCCCATCATAAAATTATTCCCACCCCCCCAAATTACCTTCTGAAATATTTCTCAAATGTAACTCCTTCTCACTGCCTCTGGATCACTGCCCTAGTTGAAGGATTTCTGTTTGCTCACCATAAAGATGAGCCCCTCTGATTTCAATCCCCCACCCAATTCAACCTTTCCAGTTTACCACCTAGATCTTTCTAAAAGCTAATTTGGGTCATATCATTGCCTTTCTCAACAATCCTGCAACTGCTTCTCGTTGTCGAAGGATAAAATATGAATACCTTATTATGTCCTGTTAGGTTGTCCATGACCTGGATCTTACTTGTCAGTCCAGCCTCTTCTACCATCTCTTGTTTATAAACTTCAAGCACAGAGCACACACTCTCTCTCTGCTACCTGATGGCTGTGCTCAGAAGCTCTACTGTGCCTGAAATATTCATTACACATGCATGGATCTGCTCTGAGATAAATTGCTACAAACTAGTAAATGCTTAGCTCAGGCATTTTCCAACTTGTCTGGATACATTAGGTACACCACGTCCAATCTCACGTCCCTTAAGGGATTTTTCACACTATTACAATACTCTTTTTGCATGTCTATTGTCTTCTCCTAGGCTATGAGGTCTTTGAGGGTCTGTCTTCTTTATTTTCACGGTCTTAGTACCTATCATATGGCCTAGCACTTAGAAGGAGCTTTGAAATTTTTGTTCTTGTTGAATTAATAGGTAGAGAGGTCGATAAATTTATGGGAGATAAATTTTGTGGTGAGTTTTAATCAATTACAATCCTCTGGAATTTCTTGTTGACATATTGGCTTCTGACTAGAAGCCATTATTCAAATGTTGAAAAGATTACAACTCCCATAAGAGCATGCTTTAGGCTGAGCATATGTAGAGAGCTCCTGTAATCATTGCAGAATGTGATAAAGGGGGTCACACCCATGCTCTGTTGGCTCAGAGCCCGCCTCACTTCAGCCATGTGAGAAACCAATTGAATGGGATTAGTCTTTCCAGTTCCTTTTACAACATAGTCATTGACTTTTAAACAATGAGAGGTGACTTCTTCAATCCCTGATGACAGAGCTGGTATTGGAGTTGCACTTCCCTGTAAACAAAAATAAAATGGGTCAAAATATATAAGGCACCTATTTTCAGTCATTGGAAAATGAATTCCCCTCCATTGAGATCCTTGATATAAGGGACATTTATAAGATAAGCCCCATGTTCACCTGGGCTCTCTGCCAGGGAGCGTTTCCCAAGCATGGCACAAGAAGGTAGAACCCAAAGAACATGGCAGCCCTGCTGAGCTGAGGGAGCAGAGATCAGAGTTTGGGAATACTAATGCAAGCAGAAATTTCAGGGCAGCGTATAGGGAAGGGTTAAAGTACATGGGTTAGTGGGGAGTGAGGAATGGTGCAAGAGGTCTGTGTAGCGTTCTCTGCAAGACCTTAGCCAAGGGCTGGGCTGAAAATGTGCATGGTGAGACTCTGTGAGTCCTTACAGAGAGAAGCTGCGCTAGGATTGAGAATGGAACCGAGATTCTAGGGGTTACATAGTATTGGGAAACATTGAATTACTCTTGCAACCAGAGTAAGAGAGATGCTATTAACATCTCAGTCATGCAACTGGGTACCAGCGGATACTAGGAATAAAGCCCATGATCTACAGCAGTGATCAGCAAACTATGGCCAATGGACTGTTATGTTTTTGTAAATAAACTTCTATTAGAAAACAGTCATGGTTATTAACATATATTTTTATGGCTGCTTTCATGCTACAGTGGAGAGTTGAGGAGTTGTAAGAGACAACAGAGCTTACAAACCTAGAATATTTGTCATCAAATCTGGTGGGGGTTTTTTTCCTTTTAAGTAGGCTCCACTCCCAGCATGGAGCCCAACCTGGGGCTTGAACTCACAACCTTAAGATCAAGACCTGAGCTGAGATGAAGAGTCAGACACTTAGCCAACTGAGTCACCCCAGCACCCTTGACATCAAGCCTTTTAAGAAAACCTTGTCAATCCATGTGATCCAGTAAAGACTACTTTAGATTGCCCTAACAAAGCCTGAAACAGGATCAAGGCGATCCTCTAGTATATTATTTGTTTGCCAGGGTGAAACTTAACACCCTTTAAACAGACAATATAATCCAGACTCCTTAAAATCTATTATCTATATTATTCATCAGGTGACTAAGAAAAATGCTAACCATGCAAAGGACAGGAAAATGTGACCCATAATCAGGAAAAAATAGACAACGAAAATTGATCTCAAGGTGACCCAGATGTTGTAAATAGCAGACAAGGATTTAAAATAGATATTAAACCTTTGCTCAAGAACTTAGAGAAAACTATAGGTTTAACGAGTAAAAATAGATGTAGACTGTCAGTCATAAGAAAAAGAACCAATTGAGAATTCTAGAACTGCAATTTATTTATTTATTTTTTTTAGATTTTATTTATTTATTTGACACAGAGAGAGAGCAAGAGAGCACAAGCAGGCAGAGGGAGAGGGAGAAGCAGGCTCCCCACTGAGCAGAGAGCCCAACATGGGGCTCGAATCCAGGACCCTGGGATCATGACCTGAGCCAAAGACAGACGCTTAACCAACTGAGCCACCCAGGCGCCCCTAGAACTACAATTTAAAAAAGCAAAAACAGAAGACATAGAGAGACGTAACAGCAGATTGGAATTAGAGGAAGAAAGAGTGAGTAACTTTGAATACAGATAAATAACAATCTAAACTGAAGAACACAGAGGGGAAAACAAAAAGATTGAGATAGACAGAGCCCCAGTAGCTTGTGGGAAAATACCAAGAAGTCTAACACATATATAAATGGCATCCCAGGAGGAAAACATAGCATATGGGAAAAAAAACAAACACACACACATACACACACACACACACACACAAACCCCCAAAACAAACAAACAAACTTGAAGAAAAAATGGCCAAATAATTTCCAAATTTGGTGGAAAACATCAGTCTGTACATGCAAGATGCTGAGCAAACTCCAAGCAGGATAAATACAAAGAAAATCATACCATAGACATATCATAGTCAAACTGCTAAAAACCAAAGACAAAGAGAAAATCCCAAAAGCAGCCAAACAAAAATAACACTTCACATAGTAGTGACCAACAGTACAAATATTGCTAACCTCTCATCAGAACTGTGGAGGCCAGAAGACAACGGAATGACATCTTTTAAAGTGAAAGAAACAGGGGCGCCTGGGTGGCTCAGTCGGTTAAGCATCTGCCTTCGGCTCAGGTCATGATCCTGGGATCCTAGGATAGAGCCCCACGTCGGGTTCCCTGCTTAGCAGGGAGCTTGCTTCTCTCTCTCCCTCTGCTTGCCTCTCCGCCTGCTTGTGCTCTCTCTCTCTCTGTCAAATAAATAAATAAAATCTTTTTAAAAAATTAAAGAAATAAAGTGAAAGAAATAAAAAGGGTCATTGCATAATTTTTTTTATCCAGTAAAAATATTCTTCAAAAATGAGGATGAAATAAGAATGTCAAGAGAACATTACAAGAAATACTAAGGAATTTCTTGAGCTTACAGATGAAATAATACAAGATGGGATCTTGAATCTACAGGAAAGAAAGAAATGCACTGAAAATGTACATATATGGATATATACTAAAATATTTGCTATTTTTTCTTTGATTTCACTAGAAGACAAATAACTGTTTACAACAAAAATAATATCCAATCTAGGGTTTATAATATATGTACAAGTAAAATATGTGAGAAAGAATTGGGGGTGTGGTAAGTGAAATCATTCTGTTATCGGGTTCTTGTGATGGTTAATTTTATGTGTCAATGTGACTGCACCGTGGGATGCCCAGATTAAACATTATTTCTGGGTGTGTCTATGAGGGTGTTCCTGGATGAGGTTAGCGATTGAATCTGTGGACTCACTGAAGTCAATTGCCCTCCTCAGTGTGGGTGGGCATCATCCAATCCACTGAGGGCCTGACTAGAACAAAAAGGCAGAGGAAGGAGAAATTTGTCCCCTTTTTTTTCTGGCCCACCTGTTCAAACGGGACCATCAGTCCATCAGTCCTCTCCTGACCTTGGACTGGGATTGATACCACCTACTCCCTGGTTGTCTGGCCTTTGGACTCAGTCTGGAATCACGCTACCTGGTGTCCAGTTTGCAAACAGCAGATGGTGGAACTTTGTAGGCACCACAATTGCAAGAACCAATTCATCATGACAAATCTCTCTCTCTCTCTCTCTCTCTATATATATATATATATATAAACTAATATATATATTAGTTTGGTTTCTCTGGAGAATCCTAACTAATACAGTTCTCATATTTGTGATGTATGATAAATGAAATGGTGCAACACTAATTCTAACTAGACTATAAAAATAAAGAAAATAAATGGATAAGTAAAAGTACTCAGTTAATCACCTGCCCCCCCCCCAAAAAAGAAGGAAAAAGAACACAGAAAGAAACAATGTATTGGACAAATAGGAAACAAAGAGCAAGATGGCTGGCTTCTACAAGATCAAATCAATAAGGACAATAAATGTGAATGGCTTAAATGCTCAGAGTAGAGGGTGTGCTAAATTGGATAGAAAAGCAACACTTGGGGTACCTGGGTGGCTCAGTTGGTTAAGCGCCTACCTTTGGCTCAGGTCATGATTCCAGGGTCCTGGCACTGAGCCCCATGTCAGGCTCCCTGTTCAGCGGGGAATCTGCTTCTCCCCCTCCCTCTGCCCTTCCCCTGGCTCATGTGCTCACTCTCTCTCTCTTGCTTGCCCTTCTATCTCAAATAAATAAATAAATAAAATCTTTAAAGAAATGATAAATAAAAGCAACACCTTACTATCTGTTATCTTTAAGAAACTGATATAGATTGCCTATATTTTAAATTAAAAAACAGGCTGAGTAAACACTGCCAATAAATATAGTTATACTCCATGAAAGCTTTTTTTTTCAACAATTGATTTTCTTGGCTTGTTTATGGCTTCCAAATAGAGAACTAAAGTGTGCTATTAGGTAGGTAGGTAGGAGGGTAGGTAGGTAGATGATAGAGATAGATAGATATAGATAGACAGATAGATAGATAGATAGATAGATAGATAGATAGATAGATAGATGATAGATAGATGATAGATGATAGATAAATAGATAATTTTCTTCCCAAAACATGAATGAGTATATTATTTGGGATCTTTCTCCATCTTCAAAATTCTAGTAAATCTCTTGTGGCAGCCCCCCAGACCAACATCTCATTTTTGTTGTTGTTTACATGTCTTATCTTCCTTCCCAGATTAGAAGTTCACTGAGAGTTCCAACGCTGCATAAATATTGACCAAGTACGTATTATGTCAGGCATTGAAGATACAACTGGGAACAAGTTTCACCAGAAGCTTAGAGACTAGTGGAGGGAATTGATAAGTAATCAGGCAATTATAATAAAAGTATTATAAATATGAAGAATAGTTAATAAATAGATGAAAGAATAAATGAATGGACACATTTCCCCAATTTAGAAGTTTCAGTTTCTAGATTAAGGCCAACCAGAGCCTGAGAAATCTTCAGACCTCTCCAAGCAGTGGCAGCTAGCAGAGAACAAAGTAAAATATCAGGCAGGAACTAAAACCCCTTAATAGGATTTGCCCTGAAAACCTGGCATTTCATAAAGCAACAAAGTAAAGGCATTCTGTCCTTTGCTCCAAAAGAGTACTAGCAATATCTTTCAAGTGCATCATATGAATGATAATGTCTTTGTTGTTCTTTAGCCTTAATTTAATTGTGAAGAAATGTGGTATCATGTTTTGTTCCACGAAGAGGGAAATGATCCATGCATTATGCCAGCCAATAAAAACAACTCAATATGTCTAAACTTCTGATTATCTCCATTTCCTCAATGGTAGTTCTTTTTTTGGAGGATTTGGCATTAAATCAAACTTGAGACTTAATGCAGGTCTTATATAGTGTTGCTACTGTTGTTCATGTTAGAGGTAAGTATCCAGCAAGAACTTGAAAGAACACTGATTCATCATGCTGTGGTTTTGGCAATGACCATGTTGCAAGAAGTCAGTGTCACGTCCTGTAACAGTACGCATCGTCATAGTCCTACAAGGGAGAGACGGAGCAATCAAACCATACGGAATGTAGAACCCACTCATCTAAGCCGACAGCCCTGAATATTGCAGGAAGGGCTCATGGCTGACTTTTAAGGTCAAAACTTAGCCTGATATTTGAGAACTAATTGCTTTGCTGTCCTTCATACATAATAATGGCATTTTTAAAATCAAAATCCTCTATTCCCAGCCAATATAGTCTAAAGTGAGCAATAAAATTAGTTGTGAACCAAGCAATAGGACAAGACCAAGTAGGTAATTCTGTAATTATTTTTTTTAAATACAATCAAATAAATTCACTCCAACAGGTATTACAAAGTTGCCTATCATCTGATCAGAATGGTTCTAGGTCCCATTATTTTTTGATTAATACAATATCTGACCATAATCTTTTGCTTTCAGAATTAATATTGTTGAGAAGGAAAGAGAAAATAGGTACACATTAAATAATTATAACTGGAAAGAAAACAACAGTGTTAATATACTATAGTTCATACTACATACCTAACTATGACTAGAACAATGAATAAGTGATGGGTCATGAAATGTAGTTGGTCAGGGAAAGTTTTTGGAGGATTAAGTGTTGAACCTGCAAATGAAGTAGTAAGTATGCATTGAAGACACATACCTGAGTAGGAAATTCCGTTCAGATAGGTACCAGCATGAGGGAAGGGAGCGGGGCATGGAGTAAGCCAATGGAGAGTCTCCCCTTGGTCTGTCAGGATGCTAATCTTCAGGAAAAGCACTGCAAACCCCTCTTTCTTCTTATTCTCTATTTTATAAAGGAACTTCTAGTCTCTCAAATATAGCTCTGCTTGAGAGTAACTTTTGGTCCTTAAGAAGAGGGTGCCATATGCCCTCTGTCTTTAACCTCTATATCTGTCCTCCACTTGTTTACCTGAGTCCACTCTTCCCTTCCCCCTTCACTCTCTCCCTGATTCAAAACAAAATGAAACAAATAATACTCATTGTCCCCTCTTTTGACAACCCCTAGCTTCATGGAAAATTCCAGGGAGTCTTCATAAAGGTATCGTGTAGTTTTGTTTTTGAAAAGATTCATAAATTTATGAGCTATTCTTTTTGGAGCCCAGCTAATAATATCCATATTATTCCAATTTCAGTGTATGTTTGACAAGGCAAGCACTCCATGAGTTTTTTTTCACAACTTAAATAACTTAGGTTGTTTTAAAAAAATGAGCACAACTACACAGCAGAAAAAGAATTTAGTATGTCCAGGGAAGGATAAGGGGGACTTAAGTGCCTAAGACAAAAATGGCCACATTTTGAAATACTGAAATATAAGCCTTGATATGGAAGTAATATTTACTAAGATATTATATGCATAATTTTTCCCATTAATTCTCAATACAAACATATAGGAATAATACAGCCATGAGGGAACTGAGGCTTTATAAGGTTGAGGGCCTTGCCTCATTGGACATGGCTGAAAAATGATAAAACCTAGAATCCAACTTATTTCTCTCTGACATTAAAATTTACACTTTTATCACATTTCTCATAGTACTCTGCTTGGCCAAGAATATAGTTATCAGAGGTCTCAAATTTCTTCCTGGCAAGGAGGAAAAAAGAAAACAAAAAAAACTCCATTTGATCAAAGATGCCAAAGAAATATCCAGAAGTAGTACTTAGTAGAGAAGGGTCACACAGTGTGCCTCCCATTTCCATGTAAATTGTACACACAAAGCATTGCACTTTAGACGTGTTCATATTTTCCCAGACATGACAGATGGCCAGCATCATTTCATCATTTTGCAAGTTAGTACAAGACCATTCTTTATTTCCTTCCTGTCCTCCTTATACACTATTTCTTTCTCATGGCTTCTTAACATCTCAAAATTTCTGCTTAAGTTTTTTTCTTTTGTAGGACAAGAGGAAAAGGAGGTTATCTAAGACTAATATCTGAATTTACCAAAGCAGTCTTTAAAAGTTGATACTTTATCACAGTAACAGAGTGTTACCTTCAAACATTTTTATCTTCCTTAAAATCTACTACCTACCTGGTGCTGAAAATGGGACTCAGAGCTCATTGATGAGATTCCACCAGTCATCCCTCTCCAGGTTGGTCAAACCCATAGCGTACATATGAAAGTTGAAACCAAGAAAGAACCAACCATGTGCTTCAGGGTTTGAAGAATAGCACCAGAGTTGTGGCAATGCGGACAACAATGGTCTTTACATACAGTTACCATCAACTGAATTGCAAATTAGCATCATTTTTCTTGAGTTAGCAGTTCAGATGTTCAATTCTAGAGCCACATCAATTTACCACAAATCAACCTAAGAAAAGCTATTCCAGAAAGCTCCTGGCTTCAAATCAAACTCCAGGAGCAATTAGGAAGAGAACAAATGGAAGCATTTGGTTTTCAGGAAACAATTTCTGGTCTGTCCCATTTGCAAACACAGAGGCAGCAAAATTGAATCTTACAGAGATCTGATGAGGGGGTGGGGAGTGGGCAGTGGTGAGAGGCAGAGAGGCCGGACCAGGAAAAAAGCAGTCTGGGTAGGCGACCCCCTGCCGTTGGTCAGATTCAATTGCTAAGTCTCAGGAAACCCTGAACTATTTCTCCTGGAAATTAAATTGAGATTTGAAACTAATGAGGGGCCAAAGTATAGAAGAGTGTTGGATAGCATGTGTAGCTAATTATTTCATTCAGAGGGGCCAAAGGGACGTTTCCATACAGCCTATAAACTGGGGAAATTAATCCTAAAAGCTTGGAGGAAAAAATTAGGGTCCCATCATAAAACTACAGATATTAAATCTGCTGATAATTACTCCTCACCTTTCTAGGAGGTTACATTAAGGCCAGGTAGGAATTTTCAGTCTCAATTAAGGTCAGTCTGACTCCTTTGTGAAAATTTGGCCAGGACCAAAAGCTATAACCTGAGCCAGTCCCAGACTGCTCTAAATATTTTCATGTAAGAATTCAAATGTTCTGTTACAGTTTTATTTTCATAGGAAAATTCTTTCCTGAGCAGGGAAGGAAGTCAACATTTACTATCAAGAACTATATTATCTAGTCCATCAAGTAACCAGGTTTGGGCACTTCCTATGTGCAAAGTTCTGTCTCATTACCCTGGTGGCTGCGGTGGGCTGGGGGTGGGGGGGACTGGGAGCTTGGGAGGTCAGAGGTTAAAAAACTAAGGACATGAGTTTCACTCCCCAAGAGCTCCCAATCAGGTGGTAGTCACAATACAAGCCTTACCCTTCTGAAAAGTGTACCATAAAATAATTATCTTGGCCGGTGGCTCTCACATCAGGCTCACTCTTAGCATCACTGGTAAAACTTAAAAATGAAAAACCAAACAAACAGAAGTGCTGGGTCCCATCCTCACACCCTGCTTCATTAAGTCCAGGCATCTTTTAAGTGCCCCCGGTAATACTGAGGAAGAGCCAGTTTTGTGCAATACCTAATTTACACAGCATCAAATATCTGGAGCGATGGTAGAACTGGAAGGATTTCAAAAGAAACTCTTATTACTATTAGTTCTTCCAGATGATCATTAACATGTAGAAAAGCCCAAAGCTAGAGGCGTAGAAGTAGACAAAGGTGGGGTCTGTAAGGATGACAGTTGCACAACACTTAGCAAATATAATTTTTTTAAGTGGAAATGAACACCATGTGCTCATGGGCAGGGGATGTGCACACGCCAGACACAGTGTAAAGAAGCCATTCGTAATTGCTAACCACTGTTACATTATCGCTTCTGTGTGTACCGTGTAGAGCAGGGGGCGGCCAGGTTTCCTATAAAGAGCCAAAGAGTGAGTATTTTAAGTACTTTAGGCTCCGTGTGCCATGGAGTCACCACCACAACTCTTATGATGTTACAAAGATAGCCACAGACCTTACATAAGTGGACGGGCACGGCTGTGTTCTAATAAAACTTTATGGAGACCGGAATTTGAATTTCATGTACTTTTTCCATGTCCTAAAATGTTATTTCCCTTTTCTTTTCTATTCCTTTCAACCCGTTAGCCCTTTCTTAGCTTGTGGGCCATGCAAAAACAGGCCACGGACAATACAGTATTGTTAATGACGGTGTGTGGTGTAGAAGATGTCTAGAATGCACTCACCTTGCATAACCAAAACTTATTTCAATTAAACACCTTCCCTTAAAAATTTGTCAGGAGGGTAGATCTCACATTAAGTGTTCTCATCCCCAAAATACAAAACCAGAATGAATAAAACAAAAACAAATAAGTAAAAAGAACCAAGGGGACACAAGGAAAGTTTGGGTGATGGGTGTGTCTATTACCTTGATTGTGGTGACAGTTTCAGAGGTATCTGTGCATGTCCAAACTCATCGAATTTTATACATTACATATGTGCTATTTTTTGCATATCAATTATACCACGTTAAAGCTGTTAAAAAAAGCAAACAGTCTGTGGGCCTGATTTGTCCGGGAGACCTTAGTTTGCCAGCGACTGGTCTAGAATCTAACCTGCCATTCGCGGGGCAGGATACAAAGAAATAACTGAGGATCTTATAACTTGCACACCAGAATCTGGCATCTGTCAGGACTCGGTCCCCCAGTGGAGCACTGGGGGTGTGTGCTTTAGGGATGCACCTGCCATTTAGAGGGAAAACCTTGCCATATTTAAAGGTTTCCCCAACCCCTGCTGCAAAGAACATCTGATCTCCAGAATGATGTAAATCCCAGCTTTGCCTGCCAGTAAATTCATGTACATCATGTTAACATCAGGTTTATATTAAACATTTACATTAAGGATTGGATTGGAAGATTAAATTGTTTGCATACGTTGCAGCCTAGAGGGAACGCCCCCCTCCCCCCACCCCCGCTTTCTCTGCCAATGGCACTGAATTAGAGACCCATCCGAGAAGCGTGTGAAATGTGTGAGACAATAGTGCATGTCCTTGGTGAAGCTGGGCAGCCTCCATCCACTCTGCCTGTGTCCTTAGCAACTGCCAGGCAAGCTATGAGATACACTGCCATACCCCGCAGAGGGAGGATTAATTAATGACACTGAGGATAATGCTCCAAATTGAATATCAGAAATGCTGTCTTTTTTCCTAACGCTGGTCTTTTCCTACCCACAAAGTCATTACTTATTTGCTAGTTTGATTCAAATCAGTCTAATAACAATGTTGGCTCTGGTAGCGTTGGGAATATCTGGTGGTGCAGCTTAAATTCTCTGCAATAGATTGAGCAGGGAGAGACCGAAGGTGGTTCTAAGTCGGGTTCCTGAGGATCACTGTTGCCTTTTGACTCTGAAATCCAGCTCCAGAGAGACTGGACAGGAGAGGAGTTCGGGTTTGCAGCCTCTCGTGGACCAGCTCTCCCTGCCATGACTGAAGAGTTGCCCAGGACACTCGAACAAGCAAATGGTCTGCAGAACAAATGTTTTTGTGGGAAAAAAAACAACCACCACGGACGCCAAGTCAAGTGGCTGGAGAAGAGTGATGTTGTTAAAGTGTATGATTCATTAAGTCTTGTCTGAGTGTCAGATGTTCAGCATTCGATGCTATTGCCTCCAATTTAAATCATTTTTAAAGAAGTGGCAGAAAAGGTGCTGAAAGGCACCTCACTCTGTTCCCGCACTTGAAAAACACTGTCTACTTGTGCGCTGTGGTAAAACTTTGCATTTTGGCTAGACACCCTGTGTGGAGCTGCAGCTTGAGCTTTTTTTTTTTTTTTTTGAGTTTGTACAGTCACCCGAAGGCAGCAAGAGAAAACATAGTATTTCCACAAGCCAGAGTCCCTCCTGATGGCATCAGTAAAATAAAAAGAAGGTGCTAGGTGGTCAGAAGGGAGAAGCCCCATTACAACACAGCCTCCAAGTCTCCCCAAAGTGATTGCCTCCCCCGAATTGCTGAGGGTGTGGGCTTTTCTGTCAGCAGTCCGTGTCTTCTAGAATTCTCTTCAGGACCCCTGAAAGTCTGGAGCTGTTAACCGTGGTTGATCATCACCAATTACGAGTAAGGCTAATGTTGCTATCACACCTGGGATTCCTGTCAGTACCCAGCGACCTCACGGAGACCATAAACATGCTGGTTCCTTGACACCCCCCGAATGTCCCGGAGGGACATTGCTACCACTCTCTGCTCACACACAAAAGGGGATGGTCCCTACCACATGGGTGAACCTTGAGGACGTGATGTTAAGTGAAATAAGCCAGTCATAAAAGGACACATCAGTATGATTCCATTCATATGAGGTAGCTAGAGTAGTGAAATTCATAGAGACAGGAAATAGATGGTGGTTGCCAGGGACGGGGAGAGAGTTAAGATGGTAACTTATGTTATGTGTATATTGCCACAATTTAAAAGGATGACGTGGGCAAGAAGGTGGTTAGAAAAGCCCCAGTTAAGACTCCATAGTTATTTCCCAGGTAGAGGTGAATTAACATCCATGAATGAAATCTGGTCTTCGAGGACATTGATCTGGGATCTGGGCTTCCATATTTTCAAACGTTTTTGACAGGGATGTCATAAATTTTATTAGAAGCACAATTCTCACTGATAGAAACTTCCCTGGTTCGTCAGGCTGTTGCCAACCCAGGCCTTCCGCAGTAAACTAGAAGATGTTTGACTCAGCTGAAGAGTTAAAGTGGTTGTGTTTCCTATGATTCCAAGAGAGCACAGCCGGTCATTGGAATTCCACAGAGCTGGAATTTTGTTGGAAAGTAGACAGATACAGGGCAGATGAAGACTGCTCAGGCCATCTGAAATATAACCACACTAAGAAATAATAATGACACATAATTTGTTTAGCAATGTATAGATTTCCAAATGTTTTCACCAATATAGACTACATAGTCCTCACAACTAAGCCATGGTGAACTGTTACCATGGAGGGCCTGCCACGTGCCAGTTGCCATCTTTATCTTTAACGTTATTTCATCTTCAGCCAAGATTCAAACGTTTAGAGAAGCCAAGAGGCACCTGGGTGGCTCAGGCTTAGGCTCAGGTCATGATCTCGGTCAGGGTCCTGGGATGGGCCCCCATGTCGGGCTCTCTGCTCAGTGAGGAGTCTGCTTGTCCCTCTCCTGCTGCCCTCCCTCCCCTCCCATTCGCATGTGTGCAAGCACTCTCTCTCTCTCTCTCTTTCTCATGAATAAATAAAATCTTTAAAAAAAAAAGAGAGCGAGAGAGGTCAAGACCACCTGGCTGGTAAATGGAAGAGACATGATTCTAAGACAGGATCGTTTGTGGTAATGGTATTTTTTTTAAGCCCCGAACTCTGTATTTTGCCCTTTTTCCTAATATAAGAGTCAAAGAGGAAAGGAAAGAAGGATAGAATCCCAGGAGTCTCTAGGAGATAGATGAGATGCAGGCCTTCAGAGAAGCTGGAAGAACATCTCATTGATACCTGGCTCTGCAAGGCTTTTGGAAATATCTTTTCGGTAAAAAAATCATAACCATAATCAAGGCCCTTGAATAAAGCAGTCATGGTATCAAATAATAAAACTTTCTTCTTTATCCCATTGACTCATTTTTTTTTTTTTAGCAGCACCACATGTATGTTGTGAAAGCAGAAAGAAATACAAACGACAACAACCAAAAAAGTTAGCAAAAAAAGAAAAAAAGGAAAAAAAAACTTAGTACTAGTTATTCTTACCATTAGATTGCCAATCCCTGAGATGACCAATTCTTTAGGTCAACTGTTGCGTGCCATCATCTGAAACTTCTTAACCTACCTGCCCTCCTCTCCTTCCTACCCTGAATGCAGATGTCCACCTAAACTTATCTTTCCAAAGTGACTACAGACACATATCCCCAAGTCACAGGCCCACTAACCTGGAAGGAGCCCTAAGACAGACCCCTGCGGGCCTCTCCTTAATCCTTTCCAGACAAATGAGATACGATTTCAAAAAGATCTTCAGGAAATGCAAATCCCCTCCCTACTTTGGTGACCCGTTTTTGAAGCTTTACTCATATGATCAGAAAAACCTTCATTATCATTACTCTCAAGTTCATCCTGCTGCAATTTCACCTTCTTAAAAAAAAAAAAAATCTGTCCAACTTCACGAAAACCTCTCAAGTATAAAAATGAGTTTATGCACTATAAGTAGATTGAGTGACGGTGGATAATTTACAAAATAATACCATATTCTACAAAAGGACATAGTATAAAGTGTCTTTTAATAATGTCTCATCCTAATACTTTAAAGATATGGTTCAGCATAGGAATATTTGTGATATAAAAAACTTTGCAGAGACAAATATATTGAGTGAGGTGAAAGACCATTGCACATATGAATTTATTTAGACAATGCTTTCCGGGGTCAGTTTCATCCATCTGTTCCTATCACATGCCTGCATAAGCAAATACAATTTCCTAGATATATCCACCTTGATTGGACTTTGCTGGTCTGTGTGCATTTGCATCTGTCCATGAATGAGTCCATTTCAAGCACATATACATATCTGTGCATGGGTAGAAAGATAAGCTTAGCAATTGTGTGATTTGTTTCTGCTTAGGCAGTAAGTTACTAATCTCCTGATTGGAACCAGATTTGTATGAATTAGGAGTTGAAATTGGAACAGTCACTGCTGTGTGCAGGATGTAAAGTGAATAAAATGAATGGGGTATTAACCTTCAACCACTGAATATTAATCAGCTTTTCATAAGAAAGAAAACACAGAGCTTGCCACACTAAATATTTTCAGCGCTTATTGACAGGATATGATTTCTTTTCTCCCTTAGCCCTGTTCCTTTCAGTCAAGGACCTGAACACCGGACAATAGTCAGCTTGACCCAGACTGATGTATGATTTGAAAAACCCCAAGTACTGTGGGTAAGTCAGACTCTGCGCATGTGTGTCTTCCAGTCACTCCTGCAAACGTGGGCCAAACTAAGCCCAAAGGGAATTCACAGAAGGACCATGGACAGGAAACCCTGATGACCACAAAATGAACATGTAAATGGAATACATTTCCCATTGTCCTGGAAAGGACTTGCAATTGTGGGATGACTCTGGAAATTTGGATGAGATCTACATCTACGCCAAGGGGGATTGAAAAAGAGAAAGAGGCATGTATGTAAGCATGGAATCTGGGTAAAAACAAAACTTGCAATGGTCTTGTGTGTGTGTGTGTGTGTTTAATGTGGTATTCCAGTTGATTTTATTTGAGAAAGTGAGGTCTTGTATTTATGTCTATGTCATGATAACAGAGCATATTTATATCAATTTCCACATTTATCCATATCTATCAATTTATCTATCTATCTATCTATCTATCTCCATAGCAATACTTAACGGACAAATAGAAATGTTATGTGCAGTATATTTACACAATGTCACCAAAGAAGGCAATGGATTCTTATTTCCTGAAGATATTTTGAAATAGCATGTATTTTATTTAAACATTACATATCTATATCTGTGAAACTACATATATAGTACTACAAAGAGTATATTTCATGAGACTAGGCTTACGTGGAAATCAGGCAAAATTTTAAAAACTAAGGAGGGTTTAAGGGGAGGGGGTAGATTTCTTCCATATCCAGCTCAGGCAAATCTCTTCAAATTTTTCTTAAAGATTTTTGAACATATTCAAATATTTTTTCATTTATTTGCAAAGCTATACTCCAAATGATGGTGGTGTATATTTCTATGGTATTGCATTAGTTGCAAATCAGTAGGTACCTCTCAATCACAAACATCTCAGCATAGTGTTAAGTAAATGATTTTCCCCCTTGGTGAGTTATTTTATTTTATTTTACTTTATTATTTTATTTTATTTTTCCCAATAGGTGACCCTTTCTTTGTCTATACCACCTGGTTTCACTGCCCTCATATGCTCCCTGCCAATAATTTTTAACCCTTGATCCCAAACACTGAAGTAATCTCCCATGTAACATCCCATTTAGCATTAAAAAAAAAAAAATTCATCCTACTCCTTTTAACTAGCAGTGACACTGGAAACCCATCCATTAGCCTAATTTCATAAAAGTGCTGATGACTAGTAATAGCTTAATAGGTTTCTTGTAGGACAATTCTTTAGAATTCTAAAGATGCTTCCTCCCCACCCTCATGGTTTCCAGCCCTTGGTTATTCAAACACTCAGTCTAGGTACTGTTGTGTTCATTTGCAGGGTTATTAAAGTTACTGATCAGCTGACCTGTAGGGGGAATAGCCTGGTTATCCAGGTGGGCCCAATGTAGTCACCTGTATTGGGTTCAGCTTGACCCGGACTGATGTATGATTTGAAAAACCCCAAGTACTGTGGGTAGGTCAGACTCTGCGCATGTGAGCCCTTAAAAGAAGAGGAAGGCAGACCAACAAACAGAAGAGATGCAGCAGAAGTAAGCACAAGAACGGAGGCCAAAGCGGAGGTCAAACCTTGAATTTTGACTTGACTTGCTGTTGCCGGCTTTTGTAGAAGGAGGAAGGAAGCCGGGAGCTGCATGCTGCTGGCCTCCCCCTGCTGACAGCCAGCAAGGAAGCAGGGGCCTCAGTCCCACAACCCTGAGGAACCGAATTCAGCAACAACTGCATGCACTTGAAAGGGACTCTTCCCCAGAGCCTCGGATGAGGAGTGCAGCCCTGCCAACACCTTGATTCGAGCCTAGTGGGACTCATGTTGGACATGTAACCTACAGAAACCATGAGGTATGAATTTGTGTTGTTTAAACCACAAAGTTTGGGGCGCCTGGGTGGCTCAGTCGGTTAAGCGACTGCCTTCAGCTCAGGTCATGATCCCAAGGTCCTGGGATCGAGCCCCACATCGGGCTCCCTGCTCGGCGGGAAGCCTGCTTCTCCCTCTCCCACTTGTGTTCCCTCTCTCACTGTCTCTCTCTCTCTCTGTCAATTAAATAAATAAAAAAATCTTAAAAAATAAAATAAAATAAAACCACAAAGTTTATGGTAACTTATGATGGCAGCGATAGAACCCCAATACAGGCAACCACCAAAGACTCCCAAGGGAAAACTTTATTTAACCCAAATTAATAAATCTCAAGAGCGCCCCAGAATGGCCTGGAAAGAAAAAAATTGCCATAGTTAGCGCATCCCCAAGTCTCATCTCTATACTACCGTGTTGACAATTGCCTTTAAGAAATCATAGCTCCTCACCTCAATGTGCTGGTTAACTCTTTTATAAGAAAACGTTGACCAAAAGAACTATGCACGGGTGACATAGAAACAGTAGCTGAAATTAACAGAAAACCCTTAATAATGAGGCCACAAGAGAGTATGTTGTGATAGTACATGTAAAGGGAATATAGCGATTTACCTGAGTTTTTTGTAGCCCTGGCCATGTCATCAAAAGACAATGTTGGTTGTGTGACTCACTGATAACTCAGAACCAAAAACAAACAAACAAACAAACAAAAAACAAAAGAAAAAAAAGAAAAAATAGATACCCAGATACTTGGTACAAGGAGGATTCGGGTTTAGATCATCTAAATTGATGTTTCCATAATTCTCTCTTGCATTTTCCCCAAGATCTCCTGGCCACTTCTCAACATTAAATAGCCCTGGTACTAACAAGCCTGAGTCTGCCTGAGCAGATAATATCAATTTATAATACTGAAAGGCAAATTGAAAAGCCCTAGGAAGAAAATGGAATGACTCAGCATGCATATTGAGAATGGAATCCAGAAACTCAAGGCACAAATGCCCAATTACTTGAAAGGAGCCTTATTTGGAGGATGTTAGAGTCCTTGCCCCCTCCCCACCCCTCTGAATTCCATTGACATTGCTAGCATCTTCTCTTCCATCTACTGGGTTTCTCCCTTTCTGTCAACCTCAACCAACAGCCAAACATCTCAAACCCAAAATCTTGAGGCAAATATCTGTTGCTGTCCTCTGGGTTTCAGGATCAGACCACAGACTCATCCCTCTTCCCAGTCACCCCACTGAAACATTCAGAGCTGGAAGAAGATTCCGGTGGTTTCTGCTGAAGCTGTTCATGAACTTCCTGGCAAAAGGCTACCCAGCACATGGAGGGAACCCTACAAAGAGGTGGAATGGTTTATATAACATCTTAGCTGAGATCATAAAGATGTGGAATGCCCCTCCCTTCACCTTTTGGAATGAGATCCATAAAGAAGCAAAATGATCTGGAAAGCATCCTACAAACACAATGGTTGTGAAATGTCCACCTGAGGCATTTCTGTAAATATTTAAGCTTTAGCCTAGGATTTTCATCTCAGTCTATGAGACCCTTAAATCTCTAGCTGAGCCTAAGAAAATTCTTTCAACTGATGAAGAGAAAAGGGATAGTTTCATTCGAGGTCCCTACAGGGAAGAGAGAGAATGCACTGGACAAAGAGTTGGAGTGACATCAGACACAGCTCCAACTTACCCCCTACACTATCCTATTCTATCATCATCCACTCTCCATCAGTTAGAAGGACCCGCTAATGGAGGAGAAAGAAAAGGAAGGGATTCTTGATGTTTATTTATTTTTGGCCAGAGAAAGCCAAATAAGGCTCCTGGGATGCCAGCATTTATTCACCTCTGATCCTCTCTTTGATTTGACAGTCTTTGGAAGCCAAAAGTAAGGACGAATCTCCCAAACAATGGCATTGGCAAGCCCAGACTTCTAGACCTCACTCCCCACAATACTGCATATGACAATGATCTCCAATGCATTGCTACAATTCTTCCGGTCTCAAAGACTCATAGCTACATGAGTTGGTATGACTGGATATAAAAGTGTAGTCTTTTGTCCCCTAGACTACCTCCTTGTGTTGTAGCTTTTAGAGCAATATTTTTTTCCAGTGGCTCTACAAGAGTATGGAAGGTTGCCAGCTTCAAAAGATATGGATTTCCTCAAATTGGGAAGTCTTCCTCCAAGTCCAGAATGATCATAGAGTGAGCATGTTCTATCCTTGGGAGTACAGGGCTTAGAAAGGGGAGGAGGGAGTGAAGGTCATGACACCTCTCCTACTGCTATACAATCCCATTCCAGAAGGAGAGACCGAGGATGATTAAAATACTGTTTTTGCAGCTGTCATGCAAATGCTATTTAGAATTCGTATTCTGTATCCCAGGATTTAATGCAAATTGTCCACATAACGGAGGGTCAAAATGATAATTTAGATGCAATTAGCCAGATGTGTTGGAATGATATTTCTCCCACAACCCCCCAAAATTATCTGAATAATTTACACACACATAATCACCTTACTCCAGCGGGAAAATAGTATGCCCTTGTTTATATCCCCCAAATACCTAGAGTTTCCAATGGTGTTACATCGAGAAAGTGCCAAGTCCAGGGAAGCAAAAAAGATAACTTTGTGAGGCCAAGCTGTCTCTCTTTTTAATGCAGACAGAATTAATTTGTTTTCATTAACTCCTTATCAAATTACCTGACTTTGATTCCCAGCACAAAATGTATTTTAAAAAGAGGGGTGGTGGTAGTGATGGTGGTAGATTGTCAGGAAATAGCAAGTTCTTTTTCTACTGAGATAAAAATCATTTGGCAAGCCAGGGTGAATACTTCTGGTTTCCAGTAGAAAGAGAGGGAGAAAAAGAAAAAGAAAAAAAAAAAATAGAAGATGCTAATGAACCACAAAAGAAAAAGAAGGAAGTACTTTCTTTTTTAAATAAGACCTCACTTTTGAAAACAGCTCAGTTTGCAACCAATTTTTGAAGAAATGTCAAAGCAATTCCTTTGGGAGCTATGTCAGAGCTCAACCAGGCTATAGAAGGAGTGCGATAAAGTGAGCAATTCAGATGACTTTAATGAAAGGGCCCAGGATCATCAGAACTGACCTTTCAGACACAGCCTTTTATCTCCAAAAAGGATGAAGCTCTTAAGAACCAGTGATACAGGGCAAAGGGAAGGAGCCTTGGAACCCAGGTGCCCAACTGCATTGTGAGGGTAACTGTGTTGGGGGGGGGGGAACGACAGCAGGCTGCTCCTTGGGAAAGCAGTCTGTTTTTATAATTATGCCTTTGAAAGAAGGGGGATACCCCACAGGCTAGTGAGGGAGAATAGGACTTGCAGATGACTCCTAGGGTTCACTTGCCCTCTTAACTGTAAGGAGCCTTCAGAACCCCTTGGCCTCTCAAGTGGGCACCCTCCTCCCATGCTCCAGGATCCAGATGCTAATATGAGAAGAAATGTTCTTCAGGAAGGTCTGGGAGGGAGGTAAGAAGGGAAGCTTGGAGCCAAGGTGATCCCTGCAGAGGATCAGCCACGTTCACACCAAGAACAGCAAGACCCCTTAGTTCCCTTCTGAGATGAAGACAACTCAGACATCAAGGTTGCTTACAAACCTGCCCAAAAAAACAGCTTAGAGGCTGTTGGTGAAAGAGGTCATCAGCCCAGCTTCTACTCCAGGGAGAAAACAGGTCCTCATCAGTTGGGACTGAGGCAGGAGACAGAAAGCAAGGACTAGGAGTCACAGCGTTTGGAGGAGAAGAGGGGACTATGGAATCTTACTGTTTGCATTTATCCAAATCCAAGGAGGGGCTACCAGCCTTTTCTCCCAGAAGGGAGGGATTAAGACATTTGAGGTCCCCAAACACTGGAAAGATTATTGTTCTCCCCATCTCACCGTCTGTCTGGCTATCTTTCTATCTGTTCTCTGTCATCTATCTATCTATCTATCTATCTATCTATCTATCTATCTATCATCTACCTATCGTGTATCTATCAGCAAAATTGTGATTGTCAGGATATTCCCCAGTATGCTGGGTTTTTTCCCTCCATGCACATTACCAATCTTTACCTCCTTAAAATCATATATGCCATGAGATTTGCTTTGGCCAATGGAATGTCAGCATAGGAGACATTAGAGAGATTTTCAGGCAGAAGACTGACTTTAACAGCCAATGCACAATTGCCCATGTTGTCTCCCCTCTGCCACTGAGGTCAGGACTGTTCTAGTTACCAGTCTGCTTCCCGGAGTGAAGACAAAGTGGTGCAGAACCACCCCACCTCAATGCTCACAGCCCCTGCTGGCTGACCCACAGCGAATGTGTAATACAAATAAAAAATACACCTTTATTATTTTCAGCCATGGGGATTTTGACATTGTTTTTTGTTGAGGATACAAAAATATAAAATAATAAGAAAGAAGTCTGCAAGATTTCTTCCCCAAGTGACTACTTTGATAACTTGGCACTTCCATGAAATAATCAAATTCTTTCAAGAATTTCTCTCCTTTTTTATGCTTATGCTATTGTAGTGGTGTGTTAAGCATGCAACTCATCTGTCTATTGAGCAATCAAAAACCTTCCCACTTAGAAACTCTGTCCTGTAGTAAGCATAGCAGATCTCACAGACTTTTGTTTTAAGATTGATTGATTGATTGATTGATTATTTATTTAAATTCATTTAGCCAAAAACAATTCATTCGTTTTTGATGTAGTGTTCAATGATTCTATGGAATAGGAGAAGATATTTGCAAATGACATAACAGATAAAGGGCTGGTATCCAAGATCTATAAAGAACTTATCAAACTCAACACCCAAAAAACAAATAATCCAGTCAAGAAATGAGCAGAAGACATGAATAGAGACTTCTCCAAAGAAGACATACAAATGACCAACAGACACATGAAAAAATGCTCCACATCGCTAATCATCCGGGAAATTCAAATCAAAACAACAATGAAATACCACCTCACACCAGTCAGAATGGCTAAAATTAACAAGATAGGGAACAACAAATGTTGGCGAGGATGTGGAGAAAAGATTTATTTATTTGAAAGAGAGATCGGGGAGAGGGGCAAGGGGAGTGGAGAGAATTTCTAGCAGACTCCCTGCTGAGTGTGGAGCCTGACATGGGGCTCGACGTCACGACCCTGAGATCATGACCTGAGCCAAAATCAAGAGTTGGTCATTTAACTGACTGAGCACCCAGACGCCCCTCACTGACTTTTAAATACTACACTGAGATTCCTCTACAGTCATTTGCCAATCACATGTCCTTGGAAAATTTACTCAAACTCTCTAAATCTCAGCTTCCTTAGCTATAAAATTAGGATTGTAATTCCTATCTCTCCGATTTATTGGGCCACAGGGGGAAAAGTATACAACGTATAGTGACACCCCCATTCTTCACCAGCAGAAATGTTACTTGACCCTTCTGAGGAAGTATTTCCCTTCCATATAATGGGGATGACAATACCTACCTCCCACCTGGTAAGGAAATCGGCCGACATAGAGATCTTAAACAGGGCTATACAGGGCTATTCATAGCTGTTCATATAATCATTGTGATCATCGCTATATTAATAAATCACATGGGATTCAATATGTGTTTGATAAATCTTAGCTGCTTCCCTTGTCCTTAGCTCTTTCCTTACCCTTTGTGTTTAGGAGTGGGGTCATTCAGAATAGCATTATCCATAGCTAATCAGGAGGGTGGCCAACAACCTAAGAAGAGAAAATAATTCAAAGAAAGAGTCTCTGCTTTGGACCCATTTACAACGAGACATGTCTGGATCCTTAAGATGCCAGGTTTTTTCCATTCTGCAAACACATGGCTTCCATTAGCTGACTGATACTGACACATCAGAGGCTTCCAAAGTCCTCTGGGCCTCTGATGAATGAAAGGTTTGCATGCCCAACAAGGAAAAGGCAGCCTTTGCAGGCGTGAAAATGCTGCCAGGGGCGGGGCAGTGGATGTGTTGAGTTTAGGTAGGAGACCAAATCTGGCTCTGTTTTTAATGACCATCCTGTCCACACCTGAAAATAAACTAGCCACACCTGGTGAGATTCCTAACGCTCTGGAGCTCCGATGTTGATGTCAGTGTGCATACAGGGCCTCCATTAATCAGTGTGAGTGTTGTGTGGTGCGTGTTCACCAGGGGCTGCAGAATAGTGAATAATTTGCAGTGTGCACACACCGCCTCTGCTGAGCTTTCTCATCCAAAGCAAACCCAAGCTCCAGTGTTATGCTCCTTTTAGTTTGTGTTCTAAGGACACTGTTGTTTGGTTGGCTTCTTAGGAACAGTCCTGAATTCTAATTAGTTGGAGCCCGCATAATGGTAACTCAATCCTTTGCCTAATGTCATCATCTGTTTCCCGTCTTCAAAGATGCATGGTCCATTTTTGTATTGCACAAGAGTGATACTGGGGACCTCATTTCATGTTTTGTGTCTCACAGCAATAAGTGCTACTTAAAAGGGGGGAAAGTCAGGGGCATCGTTGATCTGAGAAATTTGGGGTAATTCTCTGCTCTAAATTTTATCCCGAGGGGATGATTCCAAGGAAATAAGTCTTTGTATCCTCTATTACAGAGGGGACCTTGATTACACTTAGTCAGGACAGTCCTGTTATCTCTCAAAATGTTTGCAATTTCAGGTTGTGCAGCAAGGGTGAGCAAATACAAGTGTAAGGAAGGAACAGTGAAGGTATATTTGCCTAAAACTTTAAGCTGATCATGTGTTTTCGTATGTGTCAAATCACTGGAGTCTTTCAACAGCCCTGTGAACTAGATGAGCAGTTACTCTTAACCCATTTTTTGTAGGCAAGCCGGGACAACTGGTCATCCTACACAAGGCAAGTACTTTCTTCATCTCATTTTGCAGATGAAAGTACTGAAGCATGAGTCCCAAGGTCACACAGCTAGCCAGGCTAATGGGGATTTTTTTTTTTTTTCTAGAGAGAGAGAAAGCACGTGTGTGTGTGTATACGCATGTGCTATTGGGGGGTGGCTGTGGAGGGGCAGAGGGAGAGAGAGAGAGAGAGAATCTCCATCCTCACCTCAGTGTGGAGCCCGATGCAGGGTTCTATCTCATGACCCTGAGATCAAGAGTTGGGTGCTTAACCAACTGAGCCACCCAGGTGCACCCAGGCTTGTTGGGGACTCTTGATTTCAGCTTAGGTCATGATACCAGGGTCCTGGGACCGAGCCCCACATCGGGGCTCCACATTCAGCAGGGAGTCTGCTTGAGATTTTCTCTCTCCCTCTGCCCCTCTCCCCACTCTCACACTCACTCTCATGCTCTCTCTTTCGCTCTCTAAAAATAAATAAATAAATCTTTTTTTTTTAAGTGTTTACTATTCTGCTAGGCTGTGTTTCTCTGTTGTTGATACTATTCTTCTTTTTCTGTTCCATTGTTGTTATACTTCCCAATGAATTTGGGGCAAAATCTAAAATTTTAATTAATAGACTTTTTTTTAACCAGTGTCATTCTATCTTTGAGGAAAAAGGACAATGACATTAACATTAGCAACTCTAAGAGAATCAAGACTTGATTCATAAGAGATGAGTTCTATTATATTGTTTTTGTATTTTCCACTCAAAAGAGATCTTGGCTAGCAGTAACTTTCTGTGAATTATAATTTCAAAGGCCACTAGTGACTCTCAAAAGACATTATCTTAGCTCCCACATACTTTCCAAATGTGTTTCAAAGACACATCACCTACGATACGATGCTCTCTCTATAAAACAGACTCAGAGTGGGATCCATCTGTTGTGTGAACCAAAGGAGTCATCACCTCAAATTATAAGAAGGCCCAGGAAGAAAGTTTCCTCATGGAAAAGGATTTTCCAATTTCCCAAACAATTGTCCATAAATGGATTTACTTAAGCAAAAGCTTAAGTACATTTCAAAAGAAACCAGTGATCAGGACAAGATGAGCACTACCATAAATTTAAGGGCTACTTGGGGACACTCTAAAATCCTAAGGCAAAATTGACTTTCTTGATTTGATAGAGGAATAGAGCCAGTTGGGAGCTTTGGCTGATTCTGTTTTTTATGAGTCATTTCATCTGTGGACATGCCTTACAAATTAAAACCTAAAAAAAAAAGAAAATCCCTAGGTGTGAGATGATTAAAGTTTCAAATCTGGTCATTTGAAAAATCACAAAATGTTGAATGAAAGCCATGCTGTTTTGAGGATTTTATTTTTCTTTTTAAACTCCAAACAGTTGCTGAACTTATAAAGAATTCTTGATTCAAATAAAAAGTGAGGGCTTTTTGAGAGAGTCATTCTCTTTGATATCAGATGTATTTTAGTATATAGTTTTCCACTCTGGCTTATGTGGATGTCTAGGCTTGCTTCCATCGACTCATTTAATCTCTGATTTCATAAAAAAGCATGTTTCCTGTTTATCTTTGTCCAAACTGAGTGCAATCTGTGCTTCCTAGCTCTTCCAAGAATCCCAGTTTTCCAAAATTCATATCAGAATGCCTGTGAGGCATGGTAAGTCCGTACTTATCTTGACAGGTTGGGAGCTGCATATCCACAGGGAGAAAAGGAGAAAACCAAGTTACTACTCACAAAGACACCCACTTACCAAACTCTGATTTAAAAAAAAAAAAAGATCAACACTTTAATTTACTGCAAGTGAGTGAAGGGGGGGAAGAAAAGTTAATACAAATAAGTGCTGAGCTACAAGTTTAAAAATGAATAGAAGAAATTCTCTCCAAACACTTAATTTGATTTTCATACGTAAGCTAGTTGCTGAATTGAAGAAATGTTAGCATTCAACACAAGCTCATTTGAAATCAACCAAAACCAGACACTTGAACCAAATTCACTTATTACAACCATTTCTCGAAGCTGAGAAAATTGATTGTGCTTCAGGGAAACTTTGATTAACAACCATTTGACCACAGAGGCCAAACATTTTAATATCACATACTCACCAACCCAACATACAGATGAGAACATTGAAGGCCATCTTTTGTTACTACTAGTAGTCCTCCTTTTTTAATAGTTTAGCTAGAATTTACGAAGATATCGTCCAATGCATTTGTATCCATCATTGTACCAAAGAGATATTCAACATCCAATATATAAATATACAAACAAATAAATGATTTTTATGGCCACAAACATTTGTTTCCCAAAAACATTTGCCAAATTCTGTTTGTTAGTTTTTTGATATATATTTAGAATATGTTCTTTCTCAAATCCTTAGCCCTCTGAAAATCAAGGCTTGAGAGAAATTAATAATTCTATACCCTCACCACACATGCATACACATGCACAGAGCAATAACTTTTGCAAACGAGTACACTGGTGAAGAAAAAGGAGAAAGTACAGTCTACCACATATCATGAAATAGCTCACTTAGGTTCACTGTTCATGGGGAACAAAGTCTTAAAAAATAACCCAAAGGCAATATTTTTGGTTAATCATTTGTTTTTATTTCCAATTCTTCATCAGTTAGGTAACTTTGGTCTTTTCAAAAAGAATTTATTTGTGGGGCGCCTGGATGGCTCAGTCAGTTAAGTGTCCAACTCTTGGTTTCAGCTCAGGTCATGATCTCAGGGTGGTGAGATGGAGCCCCAGCTCGGGCTCCGCACTGGGTGTGGAGCCTGCTTAAGATTCTCCCCACCCTCCCACACCTCTCTCCCCACCCTCCCCACTCAAGTGCACTTGTACTCTCTCTAAAAAAAGAAAAAAGAAAAGAATTTATTTGTAAATAGAAGTAATGAATTAGCAATTGAATTCAGGTCTGGTCATCTTACCTGAGCCATGAAAACATAAACGCCATGGAGCCCTGCAAAACTGTCTACTTCCCCCCTGGCAGTTCTCTTGTTTCCTCCTGAGATTGTCTAATTATACAGTAATGCTGGAGTATTCTTCATTTGTAGATTAATTAGTTGGTGCCTAAGTAGTTCTTTGAACATAAAAGGCAACATGTAAATCTAAGTATAACTATTCATCCCCAAGCTAATGATCATTTAATTAGTGTTTTCTGCTGGCTTAATGGTCCATAAAGAAGAGGGTAATTTGGGGAAGGGCCTTCTAACATTGCTGTAAGAGAAATTTAGGATTGTAGCTCTAACTAGAATGAAAAACAATGTTCAGTGTTCAAATAAAGCTTTTAAAATTGGAAGTAAATTGGAAATCAACTTCCTCCTCCTTTGGCAACTAAGAGCCGTGAAGGAACTGAAAATGAAGCATATCATTTGGTTCATTTGCATATTTCCAGAATTCAGAATCATAGTTTGATTTGGGCTAATCTGATGTTTTGTGGCAAAACCAAAGACCTACCTGAGGTGAAGTTTATAGAGCAGAAAAGAGTTTAACTCTGGAGTGTTTGTACGTTATGAAGTTTCTTCTGCCCTTTTAGTAAAATAAGATACTGGTTTCCTAAGTAGGAGATCATGTCCAAGTTGAAAGTCATCAGATGAAGCTATGTGTTTTTGCAAAATACCCACATTAGAACTTCTTACATGGTTTTCTAATTATTTCTCTCTATATTTCCCCTACTAGATTATACACCCAAAGCCAGGTACCTTGGCTTTTTTACCTTTCTATTTCCTGCCTTCTCTGGCCACAGAGATCCATGGATAAGGCAGGAAATAGAAAGGTAAAAAAGCCAAGGTACCTGGCTTTTTCTGCTCTAAAAAATAATTAGAAAACCAAGGTACCTGGCTTTTTCTGCTCTAAAAAATAGTTAGAAAACCATGTACAGCATTCTGTAAGTGAGTGAATCAGCGAACAAATAATAACAAAAAATATACATATACAGCAGAGAGCAAATATGTCTCTGGGTATAAAAGTTATTCCTATGAACTTAAAAAAAAATTCGATGTCACAGAAATTGTGAACAGCTCTATTACTTGTTCTCATTCCAGATTCCCTGTTCTGATGCTGGGTCATTAACATAAACATCACAAGGAGACTATCCAGACAACATTATCAATTAACCTGGCATTGCAAGCAGCTGTCTTGGTCTATCTGATTGATATCCGCATCGAGGGACTTCTTTATCTTTTTTTCTTTCTTTTAGAGAGGGAGGGTGGAGAGGGGCGGCGGGGGGGGGAAGCAGACTCCCCTCTGAGCATGGAGCCCAGCGCGGGGCTCAATCCCATGACCCTGAGATCATGACCTGAGCCAAAACCAAGAGTCGGATGCTCAACTGGCTGAGCCACCCAGATGCCCTCAAGTGACTTCTTTAAAAGCCATAGTTTTCTCAGTTATGAAATGGAGCAGTTTTGACAGTTAAATGGAAGGATCACAAATCTAACAGAAAGTAATTATTCAGTAAGGGTCAGCTCTACTAACATCAGATGATTTGTCTTTTTACAGAAACTTTGATTCAAAATTAAATAAATCAAAAATCTTGCTGAACATATGTGGCCTTTTACTCCATAGACAAGAACTTCCCTTGCCAACCTATAAATCAAGCAGCACAAACACAATATTGGAGATCATGGTACTGATATTTTGTCATAGTAAGTGGCACACCCCTACACCGAAGTTTTGGGGAATGCTGTAAAATAAAATATTCAAAAGAGTTTAAAGATTCAAAGGCAGTTATATAGATACACAAGTTATATTAGCTTTTTCTCGGAAGAAGAAAAATTAAAAGAACACAAAAAATGTAATGGCACAATAAACCATAGTGTAGTTGGAGGGACTATGATAATAATGCTATTTAAAATTTTACTTAGGGCGCCTGAGTGGCTCAGTTGGTTAAGCGACTGCCTTCGGCTCAGGTCATGGTCCTGGAGTCCCGGGATCGAGTCCCGCATCGGGCTCCCTGCTCAGCGGGGAGTTTGCTTCTCCCTCTGACCCTCCCCCCCCCCATGCTCTCTCTATCTCATTCTCTCTCTCAAATAAATAAATAAAATCTTTAAAAAATAAAAATAAAAAAATAAAATTTTACTTAAAAGAGAGACCTTGAAATAATAAGTGAGAGATGACTGTCCTCACGTGCCCAGAAGTCTACTCTGCTTTTCGGAAGGATGTTTTTCATGTTCCTTTTGGAACTCCTGGAAGAATTTCTACATCCGGTTTCCTCAAAACTATACACATCTCCATCAGACAATACAAAAGTGTCAGGCATTCCTTACCCACGAGGCTGGAAGTACAGCAATGTGCATTTGATCAGGTTATGAAACACACGTCCCAAGAGGTTCTATTAGGAAGGTCCTTGCAAAGGATGAGCACAGAGAATCTATATTGGCCTTGGAGCCACAGGTAAGACATGGCATTCCCAAAACACATCTGCCCTGCACTCATTCGACAAGGGTTTTGCCTGGCTTAGGCTCTATCCTCCCTTATTTCTTGACTAGCTCCAATACCACCAACTCCTACAGCATATGCGTGATCTTGGTCCCTGCACCTGAGATCACATAAGAGAATCAAAGGAAATATATCTTGATGTGAGTAAAACATCAGTTTTTAGAGAGCCTGAATCTGTTTAAAACAAGGCAGGAGAAACACAGATACTGTTGATACCAAGAAAAAAAGCCTGCACTTAATAATATATTTGATAAATCTCAAGAGAAGTGCTGTCTCACGTTTTTCCTTGGTTTCTTTTCTGAATATGAATGCTTTCTGTATTTCCTAGAAACTGTGAAGATCAAAAAAAAAAAAAAATCCAAAAACAGAACAAAATTTTTATCACTGAGGATTTCTTTTATTCTCGAGTTTTTTCCCCTTTTTTTAGAAAAATGGAAAAATGAGGGGCGCCTGGGTGGCTCAGTCATTAAGCATCTGCCTTCAGCTCAGGTCATGGTCCCAGGGTCCTGGGATCAAGCCCCGCATTGGGCTCCCCGCTCAGCGAGAAGCCTGCTTCTCCCTCTCCCACTCCCCCTGCTTGTGTTCCCTCTCTCGCTGTGTCTCTCTCTGTCAAATAAATAAAATCTTAAAAAAAAAAAAAGAAAAATGGAAGAATAAAAACAATATCCAACAGACAAATAAACCTATACAAGAGATGCTGGATTCTACAACATTTAGCACTTTGTAGATCTGTTGGTAAAACAAGATAAAATACATGAGTGCCCGTTTACGGAAGTTACAGGCATTATGAAATGTACTGTTTGCTTTTAACACAGAAAGCCAAGGGAAATAGGGTGAAAACCTAACCAGATCATACTCAAATAATTAAAGTACAAATGTATTTCACGAAGACTCTGATTCCAGACGGCCGCCCTCACTGTCCTCCTCCCCCTTTTTATGGGACTCTCTGAAACCATTTCACTTGGGGGAGAAAGGAGATTTTAGTAGAGTGAGGAAAAATGCCAAACATGCATGGCAACTTAGAATTTTTCCACTTTCTTTACATGTTCAATTGAGACGTTCATAAAATTATAAATGAAAGGACACATTATGAGCACTTTCTTTGAAAGGAAAAAAAAGGGTCTTGCCTGGAAGTAAAATCTTGGAGTCTGTATCCTTCTTCTGTGCAGAACACTTGGGAGCTTTCTCTGCCAACAGCAAGACCCCTAAAAGAGTTGGCCTTTGCCTTCAGAATTCAAAAAGGTAGAAGCAGTTGTTACCCTGGTCGTGGGTGCGGTATGGAGCCCCAGGAGGGGGCTGCAAAGCACAGGGCCCTGGGCTGGTGTCCCTCAGGGACTGAGGTCAGTGTGTTTGGGTACCTTCCTTCTACCTCCCTCCACCCTCTCCTCTTCCCTCCCCCACCACCAGGGATTCATTCTTGTTTACACTGGGGAGACTGCAACTTCTGTTTCTTAACGTTTAAAAGAAGTTTAAAAGCTTATAAAAAGGCTCTTAAGATTTCTTGGACACCAAATGCCTCTTTACAGAACAATATTTTGATGAGTTAAGTGTAAATGAATCAGAAACCTACATATTAAATTTCCCTTGACATACACATCAGTTTAAAAAATTAATGGAAAAAGCGCCCAGGGCTCAGAATGTTTGGGGTTTCCTCAAACCCAAAATGCTTGAACATGAAGAGTGGAAATCCATTTGAACCAGTCAGGTTTGCTGATTCTCCACACCCCGCCCCCCAGAGCCCTCGTAATAATGGAGGGAGCAGCATGTCTGGGGGGGGCGGCTGGGGACATGTCACATTCCTGGTCATCACACTTTGGTTGGGGCAGAAGCCAAAAGCTGGGCTGATGCTGTAGAGATATCAAGCCACCGTTCATGAAGGCTGACACTAAAAGCTGTCTTAAAAAAAAAAAAAAAAAGACAAGTAAAATTAAATAAACAATCACAGGAGATCATATATCACTGATGAAGATATTTAGATTTGAAACAGCCCTAGAAAACCTAACGTGCTCTAATTTGTCCTTCAAAGATTAACCCGGTTCTGGGTCCCATAATTGCGGATCTCATGACTTCTGATGGCAAATGGCACAAGGATCAAAACTTGAGAACCATTATGGTTTTGCCATGTGGGTTTTTTGTTTATTTGCAGCTTTTGATGCGGATTGTCGGTCCAAGGAAACACCCGCAAGGACAGAAATAACCCAAACTCCTGAAGCCAGGCTCAATGCCTACAATCGTCATTCTTCTGACTTTTCAAATGAATTTTTTCATTTTGCTGGTTTTGCTTTGTGAGCGAACAGCCACACGAGGTAACAGTTAACAGGGAGTCCGAGCCCAGTGAGGAGCATTTTCGTGCTGTCCCCAGGTGTCATGGTGGCAGTCTCATCGCTTGGCAGTGTATGTCAAGGATATTGCAAATAGAAGCGCTTGCTAAGTTATGAGAGAGACGTGGCATGTGTCCAGAACTTCACAAGCACCATGGGGCTGCCGAGTCACCAGGAGGCTTGTCTGGGGCAACTTCAGCCCCAGCACTAAGCGTAGGGCCCAGCGAGAGGGGAATCATGGCTTTGAGCTCATGCCTGGCCCTTTCTCAGGGGAACTCTCCCACCTCAAAAGCCCCCTGGGAACAGTGAAGAGCTGTCTGCACCTAAGCTCTCTCGACTATTATTTTCAAAATTCACATCCTCCATCCTCCTGAGGAGCCTTGGCCATCCCAATTGGCTCCACAGAAGCCTGTCATGACCTCTAGCTCGGGAAGAATGGAAATGCAAGGGGGAGTTTCTTCCGATAGGTGTGAGCCTCGCTCATCCTTTCTCAGAGAAGTTCTCTCAAAAGCTCAGCAAGGCCTTGGGGGTCAGGGGGCGGGATTTAGAGAAATAGACCTTTGAAAGACAGTGTTCAGCCTTAGTCCACTCAACGTCTGTGCTGGGCAATGTTTGTTCAGTGAGTGATGGGACAGAGGATAGTTCTTCCCCAGGAAAGTTGCATCTATAAGGGAAATCTGTGATAGTTACAATAGTAACAGCTTCAGGGGACCCGGCAGACATGGAAAGACTAAAAAAATACGGAGGCTCTAGGTTGCCGGATCACAGTCTTATTTCCTCTCCCATGAGATCTGAGGTCTGGAGAAAGTGTTCTCAGCAGGGAATGGGACAGAGGTGAGAAACAACCGATTCCAGCACATTCTCTCACCCACCTTTCCCTGCTGTCCCACCACAAAGTGATTCCTTTTCACCCTAAACAATTGAAGGCAAATCACACACACACCCCCCCCCCCCCATCGGCTTCTCTTCCTCCACCTGACAGCTCAGGATCAAGCTGTGTTCTGCCCTCTAAGGTCTGCTCAGGTGGATGAAGGGGCTGGACATAAGAAGGACGCAGTCTGATGTTACCAGGTGTCCCTTGATTATGTGCAAGTGTGGAAGCCTGTAGTTATGCCCCCCTCCCCCACAAACGTTCTGGAGCTGGCTCTGAGCATTCCCCCCCCCCCCCCCCCACCGCCCCATGCCCTTATCCTGTGCTCAGGGGAAATCCATTTTCATGCGAGTCAAGACCACTCCAGTCCCTTAGGGGAAATTCCATGTGGGTAGAAAACAAGCAGAATAAAACAAAAGAGGGGCGCCTGGGTGGCTCAGTTGGTGAAGCGTCTGCCTTTGGCTCAGGTCAAGATCCCCGGGTCCTGGGATCAAGTCCTGCATCCGGCTCCCAGCTCAGCGGGGGTCTGCTTCTCCCTCTCCCTCCGCCCCTCACCCTGCTCTCTCTCAAGTAAATAAAAATTAAAAAAAAAAAAAGTTACACTTGAAGGCCTGCAGATAACCTGCTGCCCTCTCAGCGGCTCAGCCAGCGCTGTGCTAATTGAACCAGATGGATTGTGACTGCATTTTTCCCCGCACATTCAAAAGGCCACAGAGATGAGGTCTAGAAGTTCAGCTGGTGTTTGACTGACATCTTTTGGGACTTGGACCCACCCCCACCCGCAGTCCAGGACCTGATGGGAGATTGCACAGACTGGACCCCCTTTTCCTTTGATATGGAGCCTGGGCCTACGCTCCGCTCTCGGGGCTAAAGCAAACAGCCCGCCCTGATCTGCCTCCTGCCCGCGCTGTGGCTAATCTACAACACACCACCGCCACGGTGTTGCCACGGCTCGGAGCTCGTGTCACGGGGGCAAATGGTAGGGGTTCTTTCTTCTTCAGGTTTGATACATCCTTCCTTCCGCTGCTCCTTGCAAATCAACCACCAGGAAAAGGAAGGAAGCAGGCAGGAGGGACAGCAGGAGACTTCCAGAAATCTCTTTCCTCCCTTGCCTTCACAGGTTGCCCGGTGCTGACCCTGGAGACTTCCACCTGCCCCCAGCGAAGGACTTGGTGACTGGCCCGGAGGCCCCCCTCCCCAGGCACCACCCCCGGGGCTCACTTCCTCCTCTTCCTGCTCCCAGCCTCTAGCCCCCCAGCCTCCTGTGGCTTCACAGCCAAATTCCTCATCGCAGGAAGAACAAGATGGAGCTGAGTTTTAGTGAGCTTTCAACGCTTCAGTCTCCATCCCCCACCGCCCCCAAACGCACAGGTTCAAGCAGTTGCTTTCCTTGGGATCATTTGTGAACCGAGAAGCATGAAGGTGGCTTCAAAGATAGCACGTGGCATACACTTCATTCTGCTAATAAATAATATTTGGGGGTGCTAGGGGGGGGAAAGTGCTCTTTAATTTATATTTTTAAACTGGCTTAAAAAAAATTTCTTTTAATGTGCAGTCTCTCTAGTTTCCCCTGGAGTCAAACTGTGTAAACCCTGAACTTGGAGCTTCTGCAGTTTATTAATACAGCAGGAGGGGAGACTCCCCCCCCCATACACACACACACTCACCCTTTCCTCCAGCTCTCAATTACGCAAGTTGCTTCCCCTTTGCCAACCTCCGCAGATGGGAAGCAAGGGCTCAAGTCTCAGTGACGCACACGCCCCTACCTGCAGCCTGTGGCTGGGTGAGACCCCAAGCAAAGGCACTGCTACTTAGAAAACGTTTCTCTTTTGTTCCTTTTTGCTTCTTTTATTGGAAGAATCGTGATGGCTGGAAGGCAGGTGTACACCTGTGGCAGTGGGGCCTTTTATGAGAGGACTTAAGGTGCTCATGCTTTTCATGGAATCGGCCCCCTCACTGCCAATTAATTTCCTTCTGTTTCAGGGTCACAGATCATACCCTTAATCCTGGCCACTTGTCTCACCAAGGGGGAACGACGTATAGAGGCCCAGCAGAACCACTGCTTCTGTTGGAGAAAAACAACTCCACGGGCATGTCCCACAAAAAGCAGACCATGGTTAGAGGCGGGTGTAATTGCAGCCACTAAATTAGCAGGAATCTCTCAGCCAGGGGCTAATCTAAGCCAGACCTCACGTAATGTCAGGCCATGAGCACATCACAACTACAATTAAAAAGAAAAGAGAAAAATCACCCTTGCTTCCCAAATGTTTATTTTTAACATGGCAGGTCCTTAGTAATAATATGAGATACTAAGGCATCTGGAATAAGCAAGAAAAGTAATTTGGGTTAACAATCTTTGAAAAGCTAAAGGATTTTAAATGCATCTCCCGGGCCAAGCCCTTTGCATGCTTCCTTTCTTTCTCTCTCTCTCTGGCAGCCACATCTGTCCCATCTCATTTGCTACCTCTTGGTTCTACCCAGGATCTTCCATCAAGCATGGTCCTACCATGTCTCTTGCTTCATCTGGACCTCCTGTTGCCTTCCTTTACTCGGTTAACCTAGCCTTCCAAGTCCCCTTGACAGGCCATAGACCTTGGACCCTCCGAGTTGGATCTCTTATTCTCTTCTTCTCTTTTTAGGTTCCCCTAATGTCCATCAGGTCCTGCGCCTCTAGACTAGGCCCTAACACAGAGCCTTTAGCGCTCACATCCACATAAAGGCAAGAATCAAGTCGGGGAAATCTGAAACAAATGTACTTTCTCAGCGGGAGGGTTATGAGGGAATTTTTTCTCCTGTGATGAACATGTACTAGTTTTGCATTCAAAAATACACTTTTTTTAGTTCAATTTCAAGATCCAATATACCAACGTACCAGACTGCTTCTCTCGACTTTTGAAACTCTTTTCACATCCCACAACCCTGGATTCACTAGTGCAATTTGTCTTTGAATTTGCCACTTAGGTTTTTAAAATCAAAGTGGATATCAGAGACTCGTTGTGTTTCTACAGGTCAAATCATATTACAATGTTGCCAAGAGTTCATTTGTATGGGTGAATGGGAGGCCTATTTTTCACAGTTTTCTTTTTGTTAGGGACTTCTGTCTTGATAAAACTTAGGCCTTTTCTTGGCTGGGGCCTAGTAACCCCTCTGGCCATTTTACAATGAATTTTTAAAAACTTGGCCAAGCGCTGGGCTCTACTGGGATTTCACCTTTTTAAATTTTGGAATAAGTAGGCTATCAGCAGGACCATGGACAACTTTTGATCATACACAGAAACTCATTGTAATAGGATTTTTTTCTGTGTTAATTTCATGATTTAATAAAGACGTTGGGCACATAAATAAGACTCTCACAGACCAAGCATTTTTTAACAATGAGAGGATTAAGATCAGCCTATCGGGGATATTAGTAAAAGTGTCATTTCTAGCTTTAGTAAAATTCTTCCATCTGTTTAGAGGTAAATTCATTACTCTTAACTAAAAACCCTCCTGAAATAGATGTGGTGAAAAATGTTCTGCCCCTGTTATGAGACTTTCCAAACAAGCCTAAAATTGCTCAGAAACAAAAGGCAAGAGGAAAAAGAAAGGACCATGTCTCCAGATAATGAGGTCCTGCCTTTGTGTTTTATCTGCAGAACAGCACAGTTGGAAGAGTCTGGATCCCATTTCATTTGAGCCGAACATAAATGTAGTGCCTGGAATTCTCCCAAATGAATAAATTCTTTGCCGATAATTTTTAAGTGAAGAAAGATCAACAGGATAGGGGTATGAGGGAGGATTATAGGCTACAGGGTGTGTGTGTGTGTGTGTGTGTGTGTGCGTGTGTGTGCGTGTGTTTGCATTGAGCAGGACAATTGGGACAGTTCTGGACATGATTATTTCTTTCTTTTTCTTTTCTTTTCCTTTCCTTTTCTTTTTCTTTCTTTTTCTTTCTTTCTTTCTTTCTTTCTTTCTTTCTTTCTTTCTTTCTTTTTCTTTCTTTCTTCCTTTTTTTTTTTGATGTGCTATGCTGAATTCTGTCTCTCTTTGTTGGAAAACTCCAATAGATTTATTTCCTCTAAAAGACCCCTGCTGACTATTCGCTGCTGTTAATTCCTGCTCAGTCTCGCTCTTCCATCCTGAGGACAGCAACTTGACAAACCTCCCTTCCTTACATCAGCTTCTGATCTTCTTTCTCTGTTTCTATAGGCTGGTTTCTCTCCCCTGGATGGTGGCCAAAATGACGCCAATTTATGGCGGGTAAGAATACACCATGGGCCATTTCTCTCTTTAATTTTCCTCCATTTGGTGAGGTCTTGCTGAGCACAGTCTGCAGCTTTTGTACTGAGAAAGGGGCAAAAAGCCATGGGATCATCGCATTCACTCTTAGGACCAAGGTCACCAAAGGAAGAACTGAATAATTTGTTTGCATAAATCTCTCCACCGATCCTTGAAAAGTCCTGCAATGAACACAATTCTCTTTCGGTCTTAATGTTCTCGTGAAGCTTCTTTGTTTGAAAAATGAAGGAAAAAGAAACAGCCGTTGAGTCTCCTCCTTCTCTGACCAGTGGAAGAAAGGTAGAGAAAAAGAAAAAAAAAAATTAACAAAGAGAGGACACACGTCCCTCCTCCTTCCTTCCCCTCTCCCCATCCACAGGCAAAATCTAATAAAGATGATTAAATTACATGTCTTTCCTCCCATTGAAATCCAGTGCACACTATTCAAATATTAGAACTCAGGAAATAAGGCAGGACAAGGTCCCTCATGAAACTTTAGAAGGCAGCGCAGGGGTCTGAACTGGAGGTCTGCCTGGCTGGGCGGCTCTAATTAAGAAATCACCCCGCTGAGCAGAACTTAATCTAAATAAAATATAAAAAGGAATTCAGTGAAAACCATTACCTCCTCCCCACACACCTCACGTCCAGAGCCTCCATCCCTCAGTCTGAGGGACTCTCCCTGCCAGGACTGGAGAGTTCTCTGTTGTTCTGTGTGCTCCCGGCACCGTCACATAGAAAGACCCTCCCTCTTGAAGAGAGAGCTGGGTCTTGTGCCTGCCTCTTGCTGTTTGGCCAGACTTTCTCAGGGCCACAGGCAGGTTTAGTCAATGTTGTTTTGGTTTGGAGGGGAAGAGGAGATGGGGTTTGATCAAGGATTGATTAAAGAGTTGGACATCTGGCCAACTTCTCCAGGGTTGCTATAGTCAACTGCCAACCCACAGCCTCTCCGTAGGCGGCTGAGTTCTTCCTGCCTATCCATCAGCTGCTTTCGATGGAGTGGCCACTTGAGAGCAAAGGCTAAGTCTGTTTAACGTGGTTTGGGTCAGTCCTTTAAGCTGACCCTGAGTCAGCCTCAGACCTCTGCTCCATCCAGGTCCTGCATTATCCCTCCAATGGTGAGTGGCATGTGGTTAGCCTTATTTCCATCTGCACCCCACAGAAACCTATTTTGTATTCTCACTGTTGACCCCTCAAAGTGGATTATTCTCTCTTACGCATCTGTGGCTTTGCACGGTCTGTCATGTCTGCCCCAATAGTGATTCCTGAACAGTTGAAAACCTGTTGTAAGAAGCAGACCCTCTCCCTAGTGGGGAAGAAATGCACATAAATGCAGATAAACACAGGTTTGGCAAACAATTTCAGGGGTACCTTACCCCCCCCCAAGGAGTCCATGGTCACCAATTTAAGGATCCTTGAAAGAGACTGTCCCTTCTCTCTTTTCTCTTCTGACAGACACTCAAAGATTCTCTCCTTTGACCAAACTTGAGTCAGACTCTTCTGACTCCTTTTTTCTGACCAGGCCCCAAACCTTGAGTTCTGTCCTTGGATCATTCCATCTAGTTTCAGCAGGAATCCTGCTGGATCAGTTTTGCAGAAATCTCCCACCCTTGATATCTGATCAAATTCCTCATCCTACACCCTGGATATCTTATCACCCTGGCCAGCTTTCAGCAAAAATCCTGTCATGTTGGTTTAGCCAGAATCCCCCCAATCTTGATATTTCCTCCTAGTAATTTTCCACCAAGGGACCCCACCTTGTTCCTTGGCTACAAACCTCCAGTAACCCTTGTTGTATTCAGAGTTGGGTCCACTTTCTCTCTCTTGCTACAAAATCCTCATTGCAGCAGTCTCTCCTGAGTAAAGTCTTCCTCAACTATCTCTAACAAACGCCAGGAGTAATTTTCTCTCTAACACCTCCTATTTCAGGAAAACCCTCTCTTATCCTCAAGGAGACCTTCATGAAGCCATTCATCACCAACCCTGAAGCAGCTATGAACAGAATTCATGCCTGTGTGCTCCTGATGACCCCGGTATGTACATCTAGAATATCACATATCACAACACAGTAATTATTTGTTTGTGTGTCCATCTTTCTCCAGACCAGAGGGGACAGACTTCCTCTTCAAGGGCTAGACAGTAAATATTTTAGGCTTTGTGAATCATGTGGTCTCAACTCTGCAAAAGCAGCCATAAACAGTATGTCAATAAATGGGCATGGTTGTGTCCCAATAAAGCTTTATAGGCACTGCAATTTGAATTTCATACCATTTTCATGTGTCACAAAATATTATTCTTCTGTTGTTTGTTCTTTCAAACATTAAAAAATGTATAAGCCCTTTTTATCTCAGGAGCTATACACAAACAGATGAGGGAGAGGCAGATTTGACCCACAGGACATAGTTTGCTGAAACTTTGTGTAGACTGAGGACTGAGGAGAGGCCCTCAAAAGTAAATCTTATTCACTTCTCGGTCCCATTATCTAGTCCCTCCAAGGTAATTCATCTTTGAGTTTCATTATCTAGCATTAACTGATATATAAATAAGTGAATAAGTAAACCACTAAATGAGCAAGTGACTAGGAAAATTTCCCTGAGGCATATTGAACAGAACAACCATAAATGGGGCTTTTGAGACCCCGGTGGTTCTGTTTCTTCATGATTAGGGACATAACGCCTTAAGTGGCTAGCTACCAAGGCTCCAGTCACAAATTTTGCAGGTCTAGGATTATTCCACAAATCGCTGGGTAGATGCCAAAACCTAGTGCAGCCCAGCATAGTCAGAAAATACCTCCTTTTATTTTTTTAAAATTAATTTATTTTTTTTTTAGAGAGAAAGAGCGTGTGCATGAGCAGGGAGAGGGGCGGAGTCTCAGCAGACCCCCTGCTGAGTGTGGAGACCAACATGGGGCTTGATCTTACAAACCTGAGATCATGACCTGAGCCGAAATCAAGAGTCGGACACTTAACCAACTGAACCACCCAGGTGCCCTGGAATATACCTCCTTTTAGAGATAAGGTTCCTTCCACCACTCCCTGCTTTGACAGGATCACAGCTTCTTTGAGCCTCTCTTTAACAATCTCTTAACCTTTATGTGGTAGGCAACTTCTGACATAGCTCCCAGTGATTGCCCCGCTGGTATTCAGGTCCTTGTGTAATCCTCTCTTTTTGAGTGTGGGCTAGACCTAATGACTCACTTTTAATCAACTGAATACACAAAAGGGATGGGCTGTCATTTCTAAAATGAGTTTATATAAGATGGTAACTTTGGTTTTGTCTATTGCCTTCTCAACTTGGACACTTTGATGGCAAGCTGCCATGTTGGAGTGGCTTGTGTAGCAAGGAACTAAGGGTGGCCTTTAGCCCACAGCTGGTGAGAAATTGAGACCCTTAAGGAACCATCAAGGAGCTGAATCTTTCCAACAACCTACGGGTGAGCTAAGAAATGAATCTTCCTGTAGTTGAGGCTTCAGATAGGACCACAGACCCTAAACAAACACTTTTCATTCTTTATAAGAAAACCTGAAGCAAAAGATCCAGCTAAGCCATGCACATACTCCTGACTTACAGAAATTGTGCAGTGATAAATGTGTATTATCTCAAGCCACTAGGTTTTGGGGTAATTTGTCATGCAGTACTAGATAAATCATACATCTACCTATATGACAATTGGGTATATTATTTATTCATTTTTTTCCACCAAAATGCCAAGTTCCCCCAACGCAGGGGTCAGTTACATCATACTCATCTTGGTCCATAATACAAGTTTATCAAATGTTTGTTAAATTGACTTATATTTTGGGTTCCATTGAATTCAGTCAACTTAAACAACAACAGTAATATTGAAATGTGTATCAGTGATGGGACAAAGCAGACAGCTGGTTATGGCAGAAAGTTTTTGAAAATCATGAGAGAAAAAATTATTTGGATTTGTACCCTATTGTTACCAGTTTACAGTTTAAAGACTTTCAGAGGGTTTTCATTCATTTTCAGAAAAGTCTTCAGGGGCAGCTGGGTGGCTTAGTCCATTAAGCGTCTGCCTTCAGCGCAGGTCATGATCCCAGGGTCCTGGGACTGAGCCCCGAGTCAGGCTCCCTGCTCAGCGGGGAGCCTGCTTCTTTCTCTCCCCACTGCTTGCGCTCTCTTGCTATCTCTCTCTCTCAAATAAATAAATAAAATCTTAAAAAAAAAGTCTTCAAAGTGGGTGCCTCCTAACTGCACAAAAGAGGATCTTTGCCCTCATTGACCTGACCATACAATCTGCCCATTGGATAGTCAGTCTAATTATTTAGGCAACTCTTCTCCATTCCATTGTTCTGCATTTTACACGGGCTGTGAGAAATACTATTAAGAGAGGAAAAGATGGAACTAGAGAGAACTGAGAAAAAGTTGGAAAAATGGAAAGGAGGAAAGAAAATGGAGGAGAAGCGGTCAGAACACCCAAGCCAGAGGCAAAGAACTGATTCAAAAGAAAACATCAGATTTCTCTGCCTCTGGTCATAAATATTTTGACAAGGAGCTTGGCATTTATCAAAAAGGAAAAAAAAAAGAAAGAAAGAAAAGCAGAAGTTGTCTTCCAAAGGACCCAACACTCTTGGAATTCCATGACCTAATCCCGTGTAAGGTTGTAATAGCGAGACAGCCTCTCTTGTCTCAGTGTTGTGGCACCGGGGCCTCTGTTTCCTCAATAACACACGCCATGCCACTATCAGAGGTTAGGAGTAGAGCCCCAGGGATGTCGGGGGACAGTCTGGATACCATGCTTGAAAATGTATTTTTAAATCACTGCAGATTCTCATTCTCTATCTTACTGGTTGCTTATCATAGCAGTTAAGTCAACTTTTCATGACTTTTGTAGACATTATATAATATGTTCTTCCCCCTGCTCTGGTCACCAGCTGTCAGCCTGTCTCATCCCAGAATAGGATAGGGGTTGGGTCAGCTGGAGCTGGAAAACTTTCATGCTGGTGCATGAGGGAGCCAATTCCCAGCAACTGAACAAACCTACATTTTCTGCAGTTATCACAGGACCAAACAGACCTCAGAAAAGAAACCTGAAAATGTTCAAAGGCCAAAACAATTTGAACTCCTTTAAGCCCAAATGTTCTTGTCTGTAAAGCAGAGACATGTAGAGTATATGTCTCATAGGGTTATTTTGAAGGTTAAATATGTGTAAAAACCTCAGTCTGCTGCAAGGTTACTGAACCCTTGGCATTTTGAGTGGGATAATTCATTGTTGTGGGGGTCCGTCCTCCACATTGTAGACTGTTTAGTAGCATCCTAGCCTCTACTAGCTAGATGCCAGTAGCCCCCACTGCATGCCACTGCCCCTCCATCATGACCACCAAAAATGTCCCCAGACATTTCCAAATGTCCTGGATGGGGGAGGGTGCAAATCACCCCTGGTTGAGAACTGCTGTGCTAGTACTTGGCATAGAGTATTTGTTCTAGAAATACTAGGTACTATTTTTATTATCATTAAAATTAATTCCAACAACAGCATCAGCTAGTGACGTTAACAGCTCCTCTCTCTCATTGAATCCTTGAGATAGTTGCTGTTTTTCTTCTCCCTTCAAAAGAAAGGGCTGAGAAGAGGCAAAGCCATTAAGTTGGTAACAATCCAATAGGAAACCTACTATCTCCTATGAAATCTCTTTTCCTGGAAGGAAAAAGCGCCGCCATCTTGTTCTGCTCCAACTAGGTAGATTCCTTAGCCTCCCGGTTTGTGAGACACTACAGATTCTTCCACAGGCATAAATATTCCAGCTGTAGGCACTACTGGTACAGTTGATTCTTGAAGCAGCTCTTAGAGGTTTCTGAAAGTACCATAAGAAAGGAAGGCAAGAGATGTTCAAGGAGAACTGTCCAACAGAAGTTACTCCCTTTGCTGTTTTTTGTGACTTTGTGCTTGTTTGGGTTCACAAGTGTGTTTTTTTGTTTTTTGGGGGGTTTTTTGCCCAAATTATTCTTGCAAATTCTAACAGTTTGCTTTAGGTGTTTTGATACCACGCTGTTTTGAAGGTACAAATGTTTTTCATGGCATGTCTTGCGTTAAGTGTACAAACTGAGAGGTGAATGTTGGTGACTGAATAGAGTGCAGTATTCCTCAAAGTTTTAACCAAATAGATGTTAATAGCACAGGAAAGTTGCAAAAAGACTTCTGGGGGTCTGGGAGTGGCCAGCTGAAAATATGAAAATTTGTTCCACCTTCTATTTTTATTTTTAGAATTCATGCATCCTTTACTTTCTATGCTAAATTTTCTTTTTCTTTTGTTTCAAGGTAAAATTTGTAGATAGACTCTCAGCATTGGGCCCTTTTTTTCCGGCAGCTTTTCCTATTCCCCTTTATAAAGCATGCATGATGCACGGCAAAGCAAAGATCATGACCTTGGAATCAGATGGAACTATCCCAAAATTTGTTTTAATAATAGTAATAAAAAAGTCCTCAACCTCGCAAGGATCTGAATAGATCCTATGTAGATTCCTTCTCCATTATTCTTCCCTTTCCTTACCACACAGCTTTGCTCTCTCTGTCTCGTTAGATGAATCTTTTCCCCCGCCTTCCCACCACCCACCACCACCATGCTGACTTCCTCCTTCCTCTCGACAGTCTGCCCAGACCTTTTCTCTTCTTGGACCCCTTGCCTCTCTGTGCCCTACAACTTCTTCAAAAACTGTTTTGAATCCACACCACCTATGAGGGTTTCTCGGTTGAATTACACTCAGGATGGCCACCCATCTTGCACATTCAACATGCCTCGACAGCTGAAGACCTCAACACAGAGAAATACTTCTTGAAAATATTCATTTCACTGTCAACTTTTCTTCCCTCTTATTTTAAATTTTTATAATATGTATTTATTTATTTGAGAGAGAGAGAGAGAACAGGAGCATGGGGAGAGGCAGTGGGAAAGGCGGAGGGAGAAGTGGACTCCCCACTGAGCTCAGGGAGCCCGATATGGGGCTCAATCTGAGGACCCTGGGACCATGACCTGAGCCGAAGGCAGACGCTTAACCGACTGAGCCACCCAGGTGCCCCAATTTTTATATTTTTAAATCTAAGAATGACTAGGAAAAGAGTGATATCTGTCTGAATCTAAGGAGCGTGCTTGCATTTTCCAAATAACATACTTCTTAGTAAATAATAGATTCCATATTCATGTTTTACAACACAAATATAGACAAGAGCTGCTTACAGCCTCTCCTGGAACCCTAATGATAAGCAACTTGAGGACAAGAAAGGTATCCATCTTCCACTTATGGTTGAACTCAGAGGTTTGGACATTGAAGACCTTCAAAAAATTTATGTTGAATGAACCTAAGAATAAATGTGTGGTTATAGTTTTCTAGTTCATTTCTATGAGGTTTAGTTGATCTGCATACTTTAGCAAAAGCACGTGTTTATGATTCTTTGTCAGTAACGTGTTTGTACGGCCTGTGTGTTGACCCTCAGTTGTTGCCTAGTTCTAGGCACAGTCACTGAGTTTTCCTTATTCACACTTGACCTCATCCACGTTCTTCAGAGCACCAAGCAGAGGGCTTTGCCTGTAGTTGGTAATTTAGAGATGTTATGGAATGAATGTCATTTGCTGCATCATACAAAGAACCAATGCAAAAAAGTTTGGGGGAAAAGTAATCAGTCAAAGTATATAAGAGTCATCTTGCCCCCCAAAATGTATAAGGTTGGATGAAATGTTCATAGAGGGAGGGAAAACCATCTGATGAGGAGCGGTGGGTAAGTCTGGCAGGGCAAATACTGCTGCCTGCTTGCACTTCCCAGGGTGCTGAGTTGATGTCTTCTGGGGTCAGAACTGGAACGCAACATCTTTTCCAGGTATTTGTGCTTCAGGCAGAGGGAAGGTCGGCCTATTATGAGAGACTGTGTTCTCCAGGTTGTCAAGCACTGAATGGAAAATCATAACTTGTGTTAATAACGAGGGTGGCCACAGGCCAATGCCTCTGGACCTTTTCACTTATAGATGTTATCTGGATTTTTGAAACGAAGACAAGCCGGCAGTCACCAAAATTGGAAGTGATAACAACAACTGAGGGCAGAGTGTGCTGGTTGATAGAAGAAATAATGGGAACGGGAATAGTAGTGGGGACCTAGTAACCCATAGAACCTGAAATGATGACTCTGCCTAGACTTAGTCAGATGCGAGGGGCTTTGAGCACTTTCCCACCGCTCACTTCCAACTAGGAAGTTAGAAAGCAGCATGTAGAGCTTATACGCTGGGCATTACCTTTATAAGGGACAACAGGTCACCTGGAGCGTTGTTTCATGGACCCCTTGGACGCTATCTTAATAGCTGCAAGTGACTGTCCTGTGATGTCTTCAAGTCCATTGTGAGTCGGCTGGAAACCACATTTAATAGTCTCCCTCTTTTGACCAATTAAATGCACACGTGATCCGCTCCTCGACAGAACTCATCCAGGTATGACAAGAAGACAATAGTTTTTGGGTGAGGCATTTGTTACATCCTTTGATTAAAGAGTCATGAGACTCTATCACCTGCATCTAAATAAAACTCAGTTACAAATATGTGATAAATGACTGGAAAATCTTCAAATGGATATTTCAATCCAGGCATGACCAATTTTTCCAGGAAGAGTGACACTGCAATTAGATGGAAAACAAAGCTCAAGAGAAAAATCCTCCCATTAGTGAGACTTAGTGTAACAGGAGATACAGTAGAGGAGGTAGTCCAGGCTGACCTTGTCTGTGGCCGGGTCAAGATACTCAACCTGGCATCCGTAAAGCAGGTCCAATGGCACCTACCACAAGGTGTTGTTGTAAAGGTCAAATGACATAATGTATGCTAAATGACTCATCAAGTGCCTGGTATACAGTAAGCATATAACAAATAACTTGACCCATGGGAAGATCCAATATTCAATCACACTCCCAACTTCAGGCCAACATTTGGACTCAATTTCCACTATGGGCTCTGAGAGAAAACTGCTAACCAAGTGGGCCAAACCTGCTGAAAGCCAATGGAGCTTTCCTGCAAAGCCAACCTACCGCTCACGGAAGGTGATGAACTAAGTCTTCACCATGAGAGTCTAAGCCAGGCAGGGCATGTTCCCCATAGGACTTTTAACCAACTGTGATTTGCCTGCTGCATTTTTCCACTACCCAAGTTGTTTCCTTCCCTTATAATAACTGTCCACTTGGTAGCTTGTGGCCAGTGGGCTAAGAAACAGAAGGCGGTTGGTGTCAGCCTCTTGAGCTGCCAAGTGGAGATATTTTTCTCAGGTTTCTGGGTGGGTTTTTAAGCCAACAGCCTTGAAAGGGCAGCAGAGCCAGCATGCCACAGGCATCTGGGACACAAGGCCTACACAGTATTTTTGAAAAGTCAGTATCGCTCTCTGACGATAAAGGGGCATTCACTGTGGGCAAAGCCACTCCACAGGAGTGGGTGGAGTTGGGGCTACCAGGCAGGCCTCGGACTGAGTTAGCAGCCAATTTTCTTTTTCCACCATCTCTAGAGTTGAGTAGGTGCCAATACAGCTCCAAGCGTTTGGAGACACCCATGGACACCGATAGTGAGCCCCCTGATCCCCCGCAACTCCAGGCTTTTCCATGGAACTTAGCAGTAGCTACCAGGGGCGTCATCACAGAGCATTAATTTTTTCCCTTGCCTGGTTTCCCACATTCTGTGACCACCTCAGAGCGTGCCAGGGAAAATACTGAGAGCCTAGGTAAACGAAGGGGAACCCAACATTCACCAGTCTGGCCTTAAAATAGCCAGCGGAACGCCCCCATCCCAGGGAGGACACAGGCCCCGACTGTTCACTAGTGTGCTCAGAGCACCCGCCCACCCCACCCCAACAGCTCACCCCGATTCCCGTGAAAGCCTATCTCAGAGAGAAGTTGAAGAAGTAGCCAGATTACTTGGCTGTCTCGTTCCCTTTGGGCCCCATGACTCGGGCGAATACTAATGAGCACACAGTGACCTGATGCAAACCAGTGCACCCACTAGGCAGGGTGGAGACCTGGGTGGAACAGACGTCTGGGGTGGTGGAAGGTTGGGCAGAGCAACCAGGGAGAGCCAAGAGGAAGAGTGCTCCTGGAGGAAGAGTGGAGGCCTCGGGAGCTACAGGACACACCCCAGGGCTGGGCACATGGGCAGAAAGGAAAATGTCTCCACGGTGACTGGGGCCAGCCTGGGACGGAGCTCTACTACAACGGAGCTGGACCGCCAGACTGTGTATTCTGGATGGAGCGCATGCCGTGGGGAGGGGCCCGCCAAGAAGGGACGTAGACGAAGAGAAAGAAGAAGAGGAGAAAGATACTGAGGCGTGACGATAAGGGAGTGTGTACAGCACACACGACATGAGCATTCCAGTGTTTTCTAGGTGCTCCGTGCAGTTGCCAGCTTTAGCAGAATGCCCGGTTAAATTTGAGTTTTAGATAAATAACAAATAATTTTTAGTATAAATATGTTCCATGGAATGTTTGAGACATAATTATACAAAAAAATATTTGGTGTTTATTTGGAATTCAAGTGTAACTGGGCGTTCCATATTTTATTGGCAAGCCTAGCGCCGCCTCGACTAGAATGAAAACCACCAAGGGCAGAGATCGTTTCTGCCATATCCTCTCTGCAAAACCTGACGCGGTCCATTCCATGGGCTACTTTGCTATGTAATGTACTACAGAAAGGCACACTCTGCCGTGGCACTTTCTGCCAATCTGACTGTCCTGACTTCACCTATTATTAGCCATGTGATCTTGGGCAAGTATCTTCATCACTGTTTCCTCTATGTTCTCATTTGTTAAATGGGAAAAATGGTAGTTGTCTGCCTTAGAGGGTTGTTACAAGGAAATAATATAGGTAAAATCTTTACTGTGTGCTGGGCTCATAGAAAGGACTCCATAGACGTTAGCTATTATTATTGGATATTCAATAAATAAGGGAATGTGATAGAGAAAAAAAAAAAATCTCATGGGTGTTAGAGACCCACCTGAGCTGAGCATTGGGCTTCTTCAACCAGCTTTGTGGGGCTTGAGAGAGAGTTTACCTTTCTGGGTTCCTTTTCCTGAGGGTTCCAAGAGTCCTTCAAATTCTAAAACCCCATAATTTAAATAGATTGAATGGTTGGGAACCACATGAAATAATAACCATGTCAATAGAAATGTGTAAGGGACTTAGAGAGTAGAAGCATGATGGGGGATGTTTCACTGGTCACATAAAAAAGTCTGTCCCCAAATGCAAGACTGGCCTTCCCAAGGCTCTTCTCCTCCTGGAGGAGGTAGGAAGGCTGGGTTTCAGAGACTGAGGCAAAAGACAACCTGTGTGAGAACAGAATATTCTTCCCTCAACTCAGATATACACCAAAAGGATCCTAGTATGAGGCCAAGTGGGAGAGCCTTCCCAGTCGGTAGCCAACCCAGCTGCAATAAATAAATTCATGTTAGCCCAGTGCCAACACATCAGAGAAACCATGGTCCCCCCCATCCACAATGTCTTTTGAGGCCCAGTTAATTTTCAGTGATTTGCAACATTTCCAGATAATTTCAAATCTTACTAGTGACTTTTATAGCTATTTCTCACCACCTCTGGAAAATCATCTCTTAGCCACAAAGAAACGATTTGTCCCTGCCACGTAATTCTGAGGAGAGGGTGGTCACCAAGAGACCAGTGATAGGCAGATACCCTCCCAGTAATGGTTTCCTTCCACAGGGCTCTTTCCTGTAGCAGGGGATGGAGGAGAAGAGGATCCATTGACAGCACTACCAACAACATGGACTCACAGCACGTTGGGTTCAAGAGCCTTGGGAGAATGATGAAATAAAGAGAAAATACAATCTCCTGCCCCAGAGTATTCACAATACACCTGCGAGGCAAAATCTTTGTTCAATATAACAATGACTTCAGAATCTGAGCATGGCAACATATAAGGCTGAGTGGAGTGCATTTGTGCTGATATGACCAAGAATAAGCCAAATAGGCCTAACCAAGATGTGAGCTTTCAGTGGATATATGGATAGCTGGGGAAGAAGCTAAGAGTCTTGAAAGAATATAGAGTGGTCTAGGCAAAGATGGGAGCGTTTCCAGAGCATGCTGGGAAATGGCCATGAGTGGGAGCCTACTTAAGGAATGAGGCTGGAGACAGATGAAGTCTTCAGCATGTGGGCAGGGCTCTAGACTCATTAAATTAGCTCACAGGCCATGTTGCACCTAGATAATTGGATTACCTATAGTTTTTCCTATTGTCCTGTGATTGAAGGAGATCTGCAGAAGCATTGAATGGTCCACCAGTTTAAAAACATTTCCTCCACCAATGCAAAATTCCATCCACTGAATCATCTTGATGAGACATGGCTGGGGGCATATAAATTCATCCACTGTCTGTGGATAGCAGTATGGCAATAGCCTTAGAAATAACAAATCACATTCTCTTCAAGCAGCAACTCAACTTTTGGGAATTTATCCTGAAGATACACTTGAATGTGTACCAGATTTTTGTTACAGCATTGTTTATAAGACCAAAACATTTGAAGTAACCTAAATGCCCATCACAAGGGGACTAGTTAAATCAATTATGTTATCCATACATCCACAGAATAAATGTAAATTCATAACAAATATGGAATTTATCTAAATACCAATAATGGAGCCACCTCTAAAATACATTGTTTAAAAAAAAGAAAGGCAAGGCACAGTGAAGCTTGTAAAGTAGGCAGCCATATTTGTTAAAAATTAAAGGGGCCTCAAGGAGGTAGAACATAATTCCCCCCCACTGAGTGTGGGATGCATTTGGTGACTTTCTTTCAAAGAATGCACTATGGAGAGAGGAGAAGCAACTTTACAGTGGAGAAACCTGGCAAACACTACCTTACTCAGGAGATCAAGAGTCACATCACCAGCGATAAGTCACATGAATGCCATGTACCCATGATACAATGATGAAAATGCACCTCACCTCTTAGGTCATCCTCCCCAAAACCCATAACCCCTGGCTAAACATGACAAAAAATACCAGTCTGACTCAAATTGAGGAACATCCTCCAAAATACTTGAGTAGCCCTCCCCCAAAAAACCATCGAGATCATCCAAACAAGGGAAGTCTGAGAAACTGTCACAAACTAGAGGAGGCCAAGAAGACTCAACAACTGAATTTAAGGTAGTGTCCTGGATGAGATCCTGGAGGAGGGAAGAGACATTGGAATGAAACTAGTAAAATCTGATAAACTCTGAAATGCAGTTAATGGTAATGTCCTTACTGTGACAAATGTACGTAATAACATAAGATGCTAACAAAAGCAGGAGGGGCGCCTGGGTGGCTCATTCAGTTAAGTGCCTGACTTCGGCTCAGGTCATGATCTCAGGGTCCTGGGATCGAGCTCCACTTCGGGGAGCCTGCTTCTCCCTCTCCCTGTACCTGCCATTCCCCCTGCTTGTGCTCTCTCTCGCTCTGTAAATAAATAAATAAAATTAAAAAAAAAAAAAAAAGATAATAGGGCGCCTGGGTGGCTCAGTCGTTGGGTGTCTGCCTTCTGCTCAGGTCATGATCCCGGCCGGGGTCCTGGGGTCAAGTCCCGCATCGGGCTCCCTGCTCGGCGGGAAGCCTGCTTCTCCCTCTCCCACTCCCCCTGCTTGTGTTCCTGCTCTCGCTATCTCTCTCTCTGTCAAATAAATAAATAAAAAATCTTTAAAAAAAAAAAAAAGATAATAAAAAAGATAATAAAATCTTTAAAAAAAGATAATAAAAAATAAGAAGATAATAAAATAAAATTTTAAAAGATAATAAAACAAAAAATAACATCTTTACTAAAAAAGATAATAAAATTTCAATCCAAGTTAAGTTTGTTTCAAAAGATGCTTTAGTTGTGAAATTCACTTTTTGAATAATGCATTAAACCAGTAGCCGCCAAATAATTTATTGGCGTGCATTATTTCTTGTAGTAGTAAGTTGCATGGCCCCAAAGTGCAAGGCTCCAAGGAGAATGGCCCTGAGGACACAGGAGTTTTGAGGGAAAAGAGAACGTTGGGTAGTGGTCTGAGTACATGGTATTGCCTAAGAAGATCCTGGACACCCAAGTGACAAAATGAAGGCACGTGTCCCCAGGGAGATGTGGGAAAAAGAGAGATGAGATGTCCAGAGGGAGTGACTCTGTGCCACAAAGACTAAGTTTGCTGACATAAAATATATATGAGATTAGCTCTCCTTCTGCTTCCCAACCCACTATGTCCTACATCCTCCCAGGTCTGGAATGAGCCTTTCTCTGCCTTTTGACTCCTAATCAAGAAAAATATTCTAGATGGTTGGCATGTGAGGGACACTCTGAACCCTTCGAGAGCTGACTCTGAAGTCATTCTTTCTGTCCCACGCATCGTTCTTCTGTTTCAGCCACTACTTGGCAAAACCCAGAGGTGACAGTGAAGTGAATTCAAATTTGACCCCATGAGAGCAACTGGGCTCTTTAGGTCAAGCCTAAAGCCTGAGGGAAAGGGCACAGGATGACAGGTCACTGAGCCAGCTGGGGGCAAGGCGCCAGGAGGACACCCACCAAGAAAGGCAGGGAAACAGTTAATAACTCAAGGTGACACATTAAGCCAGCAACTCAGGGGCTGCAGTTTGGCTGATCGTGAAGTCAAACAGAACTGTCGGAAACTGGGAAGGCGCTGTCACTTTTACTGTATTTTTCCACATGTATTTTTTTTTTTTTTTTTAATTTGGAAATGTTCGTGGGGAGCTGGAAGACTCAGGCTGGAGAACTCCCGGGGTCTGAGAGGGAAGAAACTGTTTCTGTGCTTGGATCTCAATCCAGTTCAGACTGGCAGCTCCCAAGGGCATCAGCTGCTAGTGGCAATTAGGTGGCCTCCGTGGCTAGACCCCCATCCTCTGCGCCCACCCCCCTGTCCTGTGGAAACACGCTCACCTCCTCTTCTTTTCACTGCCCTCTGGTGCCAGCGTGCAACCTCCTGCCAAGTTACACGAACAACGTGCTCCCTCCACCAGCCACACCAGCCTCCTTGTTACCAAGCCCAGCAGCTGCTTAACAGGGAGCAGATGGAGAGAGGTGAGCAGCACCCCCAAAGTGGGCACTAGGGGAACCTGGGGCTGAGAGGCAGAGTGGAATTAAAATGCTCTGCACTTACCCCCAGTTGATATGTTGGCAAGGACCCTGCTTTCACAAAGTCTCACATGTGAGCAACCAGCTCGTGGAAATTCACTAAAAGGAAATGGTAGGCTCAGGATGTTTAATGCGATCGTGCGCTCCATTTTGGGGAGAGCGTAGGACATTAGCACACATGGTGACGGAGGTACTGTGAGGTTTACCTGCCCTCTGGATCTTACAACCCTTGAGATTCTCGTTCTGACCTTCTAGGCGTAGGTATTTACCAAGTACTTCTTTCTAAGTGGTAGGGAGAATTCTCCCCACAACTGAACATGTAAATAACATTTTCTACATTGGAGGACAGGTCCTCATCACAGACTGATTCTGTGGATGAGTTTCATTCCTCACGGAGCTAACAACATGACTTTAACATTACAGATGAACGTGTTTGCCGCCCTCCACGCCCTTACACCCACACGCATGCACACACACACAGTTCATTCTGTAGGGACGTCTCCACTTAGCATCTTTACTCTGAGTTTGAGTTAAATACCATCCATTCTAAAGAAAACAGAACAGTTTGGGCGCCTGGGTGGCTCAGTTGTTAAGTGTCTGCCTTCGGCTCAGGTCATGATCCCAGGGTCCTGGGATCAAGTCCCACATCAGGCTCCCTGCTCAGGCAAGAAGCCTGCTTCTCCCTCTCCCATTCCCCCTGCTTGTGTTCCTGCTCTTGCTATCGCTCTCTCTGTCAAATAAATAAATAAAATCTTTCAAAAAAAAAAAAAAGAAAACAGAACAGTTTCACTTAGTGAATTTTAGACGAGAGAAAAATGGACAGAAGGCAGTGTATACATGAGCAGGAATGCACATGCACACACCCCTCCTTGCTTCTTTCCCCATCAGCAAGAATTGCACCTTGCTTCTGAGCACTCCCACCAAGGGGCACTGGATCTGATAATCCCCAAACAGCTACTGTTCCATTGGCTCGGCTGGAGAAAAGTTTCCCTATAATGTGGCCAAAGTAGTCGTGCTCGGGTCTCAGGTTCTTTCATGACGGCTTGGGGCTAATGCCGTGGGTCATCCATCGCAGACCTGACCTGCCCAGTGGAAGTTCCCTGACCTATCTCATGGAATTGTGCAGAAACACAAGTCCCCCATTGTTCTCTGACTTGGGGATTGAGGGAAGGGGGGAATATGCGCACACACACAAAACCTCCCTCCAAAAGATTAGTGCAATTATTAGCCAACAGTAATGGCTATAAGCCAATCTGTTCTCAAATCCTCCCAAGCACCAAGTCACCTCAGAGCCTCTTAAAGCCCCAAACACAAGACTGTGTGTTCTCCATCATTTTGCCATGTTGTTCTTGAAGGCTGCTGGGCCATTGCTTAATGCTGCCCTTACCCACAAGGCTAATAAGCAGAGAAAGAAACAGTGAATAACACACATGTCTGAGCCCTGGGTCCCTATGCCCCCATAAGTCTGTGAAGGCAGATGTCCAGGGCCAGACATCACTGGCGACTGCTTCACCAAACGTCGTGCGGTCGAAATGCTGCGATTGTGACTTGTGGTTAGTGTTCATTGTAGAACTCTCCAGAATGATGTGCTCTCTCCCCCTTTCATCTTATGTGAATAACAATCTTTGATCCCTGAGCTACAACCTGCTGGCCTCTCTAGTCTCCCACCTGGAGTAATGAGTATATATTAGGAAAGGAAATTGAATTCCACGTGAGGACCCGGTGTACACGTACTCATGCTGCATACGTATTTTAAACCATCATCTCTGAGAAAGCAAACTCTTTTGTGAGCCTCTATTGACATATATATGATATATTTCATAAAAAAAATCCATAATGTATCTTGATTAAACATGGATAATGATGAGAGAAACACAAAGAAGAAAATTCGAAGGACAGAAAGGTTGGTGATATATTTACCTAACACCAAAGCAATCCAGTGATTGCATTTAAGTTACAGATACGTTAAATGAGACTCTAAGAAAAGAATATGTCGGCTGAGTTCAAAGACAACTGGTCCAATGACTCTGGATCTTCTACTCAAGAGAGTACCTATGTATGTAAATAAATATAGAGGGGAACATTCATTGCCTGCAGCTCAGACACTATCCAATCACTCCTTTATTCTTCAAAAGGTTACTGAACCCCTACTATGTTCCCGGCACGGGTGAAGGCCAGACGTTTGGTAGGTTTCTCCTAGAGCAACCATATTCAGAGCCCCATTACTTCCCGAGAAACCAGTGCTATTTAGAAAACGCAGGCGCAGAAAAAAAGTCTCAACACTGAGCAAACAAAGGGGAAATTTTCTATGTGATGACACGTCGGGAAAGCTTTCAAGCCCCTATTGTTCATTATTGAGCAGACCAAGACATGTTAAACTTTGCGCATGTCTACGAAGTACATAGGTGAGGTATTACATATGACCCCGTTCCTACGAATTAATACCATGTCTTCGCAGTAGAATGCTCTCAGAAAAAACTCTGTTGAAAGAGCTAGAGCCTGAGTCTAAATTACCAAGTCACAATGACTCAGTATTCTCCCGTATGATTATTTCATAGTTCTGTACACACACCTAAATAGAACTAGCACTACACCACTGTTTATATACAACTTCCATAGTGTATGTTTTTACGCACACACACACACACACAGTCTTTCTCATCTGGGAAGTTTTAGGTTTTACTTAAATTCCAGAAAGTCTCCCTTTGTAATAATTGGAAGATAACCCCTGATGAATCATTTTCAAAGCTGACTCCCAAAATGGAGGTTAAAAATAAAAAATAAAATAGTAATAGGGGCGCCTGGGTGGCTTGGTGGGTTAGGCATCTGCCTTCAGCTCGGGTCGTGATCCCAGGGACATGGGATCGAGCCCAACATCGGGGTCCCTGCTCGGTGGGGAGCCTGTTTCTCCTTCTCCCTTTGTGCTTGCTTGCTTGTGCTTGCTCTCTCTCTCTCTCTCTCTGTCAAATAAATAAATAAGAAAGCTAAAAAAATAAAAATAAAAAATAGTAATATATAATATAAAAAAAATAATAAAATGAAATAAAAAGTAAAATAATAGTAATAATAATAAATGGGTCATTTGGGAAATACCTAAAATCCTGAGACTAACCGTATTGTATAAACTTATGAGAATCTAAACTTCTAGAACGCATATACTGAACCACTCTTTGGCATTACTCACTAATGAAAAGATCGACGCAAATACATAGGTGCTAGAATGATTTTCTCTTTAGGATGCGTAGTCTAAGTCCCTGATGTAATCACACTGTCTGTATGCAGTATAAGCATTCTTGGGGCTTCGTAAAGCACATCTGTGGAGGACGCATATCACATTCAGTTGTGCTTATCCGCACACAAACACATACACAAACCCACTTCAATCTCATATTTCTGTCTCTGCAAAATTGGTATAATTGCATTCAGGTCGATTATGAAGTTATTCCCAGTAATGGTGCTTGTAATCCAGGAAAAGAAGAACAAACAGCAGTGCAAAGAATAGCGAGGCTCTGATGAAGCGCAGAGCCCCCAAACCCTGGGGTCCCCCCCTTTCATCTTTAGTTACTCGTCAAATCAGGAGCCCAGCCTATGGGAGCCCAGCTCACCAGCACCTGCGTGTGGATGAACTCTCTGGGCACCAACTCACGGGGGGAAACCAGATCCACAGTTGGTGCCCACTGTTCACTTTCCTAAACTTCTTGCCTTTGAAACCAGGCAGGGTCAAGACTACCCTTGTGCACTTATGGTGAATCTTGCAAATGGAAAGCACAGGGGAATCATAGAGAAGGTGAAGGCAGAAGGTGAAGGGGCCCGGCCAGGAACAAGAAGTCTAATCGAAAGAAAGCTTGCCTGTTGGGAGAAGAATCATTCATGCTTCTCTCCCTCCACCCATTGCTGACTATCCTCCCAAATCAGAAGAGCCCACCCAGCTCCTTCCTAGACACGGATACAATCCCTGCAGAGTTCAGCCTGCCTCTCACACGTAGGTGGCCAGAAAGGATTCTGCTGGGAGATTGCCCCATGAGTACCTAAACCATGATGACACAAAGAGAAAAACAAGTAAGAGTCACAACAGAATCCCTGTCAATGTTGGGGGGTGGGGAGTCAGATTCAACTGCACAACCGCTTTTTAACTCAGGTAGCTACTCACCCGGATCTGGCACGAGGATTGACAAAGAAAGTCCGGTCAAAATCCAAAATCCAAATGAGCAAGTCCAAGGGTCTCTACCCTGCCATCTTTTCCTCTGTCCCTCTGTCCCTCAGTCGTCAGGTGTGGGTTAGCTGCCCAGGGACGTGGCCCCGATGAATTCAGCAAGGTTCCAGAAAGGGGAGAAGGGGGTCTAGCCTCATCCCACCACTATCCCTCAGGCCCGGCCCAGCTTTTGGAGCCAAAGCTCCAGTGGTGGTGTGCTCCCAACATTGAATGAGCCCACAGAATACGTCAATCTGATCTTTTATAGTGCTTTGTTTATTACCTGTGTGCCCTTATTTCATAAGGGAACCGAGAAAGAGAGAGAGCGAACAGGCATGATGAAGATGACTATTAGCAGCAATCCAAAGACAGCTTTTCTTAAGCTTCATTCATACCAGCAAATGTGACCAAACAACCTAGCAATTGTTCTCTCAAATGTCACCTTTCTGTACGGGCCGCTGTGCCGATAAAACTCGGCTCTCTCTCGTTTTTGCTCCCCGCTGCCCCTCCTAAAAAAAAAAAAAAAAAAAAAAAATTGCTGTGTTATCCTCCAAATATCTCTAGAGAAATCGAACCAACAAGGAAACCTTTTCTTCTTCCCTCAACCACCCCCCCAACTCGTTTTTTCTTTCTTCTTCACGCAGCTTGAACAATTTGGCTCTGTTCTGGGTGCATTCCTGTGGCCCATTCTCTTTCAGTCCCCTGTGCAGGGCTGAGGACGGTGGACCAGGAGAACACAGGCCCACATTCAGACCCAGGACGGCACTTGGTGGGGGGGGTGGCGGGGTGGGGGGACTGGTGAACCAAATGTACCTATGATTGTTGCACCACCAACTTAATACCTGGGCGGAGAGACAAAGGCTCTTTAGAAAAAGCCCAGGCTGCTGGGTAACCCATCCCCCGACCTGCTAGGAGTTCAAAAGATAACAGAAGCTGGAAATAAGGCAGTAACACGATTAAAGTTTTCCAATTCATTCCAGGAGCTATTACAAATGATGACAGAGAATTCACTGCTAGCCCTTCTGATGAGCAACCTCTGCTCATCTATGGAGAGAGGCTTTTTCTCTTTGCATGCATGTTTGTGTGTGTGTGTGCAGTTGCATGCATTTACACACACAGGCATCCAGTCCTGGACAACAGGATCAATATTCTCCGAGCCCTGCCACCTTGCATGAGCAGAGGTATAGCCACGACTCGGAAAGTCCCTGATTGGAGGGGCACCTACAAAATGAGGAAGCCCTTTCGACATGAACCTTGTTTTGTTCTTAACAAAGGGTAAGTGGGCATTTTCAAGTTTTTATTCCTGTATTTATTCCTGCTCGGGATCCCAGAATTTGCACTTGCCCATGGAAGAGCATGGAGGCCTTAGGAATAAGTTCTGACGATGCAGGGGTGAGGGGGTGCAGAAGGGGGATGGTTTGCAGTCACTGAGCTCTAAACAAATCACAGGTGTTTAGAGGCCCTCTCTTCTAAATGGGGTGGGTGCCAGGCCACTTAGCTGCAGACTTGGAGATAGCCCCTCGTGGCCCCGAGCTCCACAGTCCCGAGCCAAGGTTCTTCATTAAGAGGAAGAATGTTTAGCCAGAAAACTGAAGAGCAATGGCAGACAGAAAGAGCCAGGCCTAGAAGGTAACCGGGAAATAAAGACGGGGCCACTCTGCACTTGAACCAAACAGGATTTGTCTGTCTCGTCATTAAAACCCCAACCCTCACTTAGAAAACCGAAGCCTGCTTCTCCCTCTCCCACTCCGCCTGCTTGTGTTCCCTCTCGTCGTGTCTCTCTCTGTCAAATAAAGAAATACAATCTTCTAAAAATAAATAAATAAATAAATAAAACTCCAACCCTCACTTAGAAAACTCTCTAAATCACGGCTTTCCCTGTTTGGTTTTCAAAGAGACTGTAAGCTCCATGAGAACCGCAACCGTATCACTACATCCCAGCATCGAACACACCTAGACACCGAATAACTCTTTTTGAATGTTGAAACATTCCAGATTCACAAGGAATAAAAAAAAAACAAATATACAGTGGGGTGCTGGAGCCGGCTCATGCCCACTCACAGGGGCTGACTGTTAGATTTACAAGCGTTTTGTGAGCCAGTTCTTAGACACAGCCACTATTAAAAGTGAAATTCTATAAACTTACAATGAAATAAATTATATTAAAAACGAAGGTCAATGAGCTATCACTTCCTTACTATTTAACCAAGTTTTACTATTGTCTCTGGTCTTGCGGTTATTTATGTCTATTGCATCTACACGGCAGAAATACCAGGTAATGCTGACCACTGTCCATCTCTCCCCTACTCTATGTTCGGGGATGTCACATTTGTAGCTTAATATTGGCCATGGGGGGAACATTAACACCATGGAAATCTAAAAATGCTACAAATCAGGATTTGATTTATGGTTTTGTAATTGTCTAGACTTGAGAGTGGCTCAGTTGGTTAAACGTCTGCCTTCAACTCAGGTCATGACCCCGGGGTCCTGGGATCGAGTCTCACATCAGGCTCCTTGCTCAGCAGGGAGCCTGCTTCTCCCTCTCCCTCTGCCGCTCCCCCTGCTTGTGCTCTCTCTCTCTCTCTGTCAAATAAATAAATAAAATCTTAAAAAAAAAGAATCAATTAACTATATGGAATTTACAGTAAAGGGTTTTGCATATCTTATAATTATTTGCAAATTGTGTGCTACACATTCTTTATGTCAATGAAATTCCTAATCTACTTGTGTGCATATAAACGTGAACACATTTTCTTCAGAGAGCTGGTTGTTAAACATTTACCAACACACCACTGTCCCACAGTCCAACTGCATGTAAGGAAAGGGGATAATTTTCATGATTTATAGGATGACCATTACCTAGAATTATGTGTATACATGCATATGTGTACATGCAACATGCCCATGTGCGTGCATGTATATGTGTTTAGTTTATTGCTTGGCTTTGGCTTAATAGACGTGGATCACAAAACACTGAAAGAAAGCTATTGGTAGAAAGACGACACAGTATGAGCTATTATCTGCCCTACTCTTTCATCAGGGCCTCCAAGAACAAGGCTCATCGAAGGACAGGCAAAGGAGGCAAGAGTCCGCCCTTAAAATTTTCATACATCTGGATAGAATTTTACAGTTTCGAAAGGGACTTTTGCACAAACTGTATCATGAGAGCCTCATGGGGGCTTTGTGTTAAAGGCAAGACAGAGCATTCCCATTTTACAGATGAACATGTTGAGGCTCCCAAAGCATATGTACTTCGCCAAAGTACCCACACAACGGAGGGTGGGTACCAACATAAAAGTAGAACACAGATCTGACTCCTAGCCCAGTGTTTCTCAAGAGAGGATCAAAATACCTGCTTTGAAGCAGTGCTTCTGGAAAGTTCCATCCTTCTTAGATCTGAGAGTAAGCAAGGAGGCAATGCCGTGGAAAGAGAGGACATTTGGGAATCTGGAGGTCCTGTTGTCAAGCTCAATCATGCTTACCAGTGGTATCTCCTTGGGCACGGAACCTATAATGACAGAGCCCCAGTTTGGGTCTGGCTGCTGGCCCACCTGCATCCGCCGCCCCAGGTCAGCATCCGCCCGGCCAGAGAATCAAACCCAATGGACAAATAGCTACAGCAGAGTCCAGGCCCACAAGCTCCACTGATTTGTGTGCTGGCTTTTGTACTTTTTTTTTTAGAATAGCCAAACCCTTTTAATTTTTTCAAGCAAAATCCTATACAAGATAGCAAAATACAGTTCAGATCAAAAGGCAAGTTTCTGTGGTTGAATGGGAAGATTGGGGGGGTAGCCAGCTATCCTTACAATTCCTGTCTGCTCCTGGGGACCCTCACAGCACCACCAAAGACCTAGTGTCCTAGAAGCTTCTAAAAAAAAAAAATCCACATTAGCATTTAATGTTAATGAAGGCAGTATGTGTGTCTGTGTGTCTGTGTCTGTCTGTCTGTCTGTGTGCCTGGGTGTGTATACCAGGGAGCAGAGGGCCCCATGTTCTATATTGTGGGTCTCCTCCTTAAGCTTGGCTAAATACCCTGGAATTTTCTGCCACAGGCCACAAAAAGGCAAAAGGAAAGAGAGGAGCTCCTCAATGACCTGGATGGACAACAATAAAGCTTCAATCCTACATCCTCCCCTAGAAAAGTAAGCAGGCAAATCCATAAATGTTCTATAACATCCCTTTGAGATAGTTACCTTCATCATCATGACTTTGTAGATGGAGAAATTCATGCTGACAGAAGTTAAGTAACATTCTCAAGCTTTTTACTGCTTATAAATGGTGAAGCGGAGACTGGGGCTGGCTTCCTGGGTGGGCAACCAGTGCAAACATCCAGGGAGATGCTAAGGGTCTGTGCTTGGGCTGTAATGTTCTGCAGGCACTTGTTTTAAAATTCTTAATAATTTTAATCTCTGAATTTGGGTTCTGTAAATAAAGTCAGATGGAGCACATGTAGGGGCTCGGAGACTCTGCTCACCTGTGCTCCTGCCTCCCACTGCCTACCAGCCTTCCCAGGATGGGTTCTTGTCCACCTGCTTCCCATCCTTGGTGCTTCATGTTCGGTCATCAGCTTTCACAACTGTGGCACAGGCACACATGGGGACAGGGTCAAGTGCATGCCCTGGGGGGGGGGGGCTCTCACACACCCCCAATCCAGATTCTGAGCATGTTCTAGAAGGGAGGTTGTGGTCTCATTGATGCCCCATGTAGTTGGACTTGGCTCAGATTCAAACCCAGGTACCTCAAGTCAAGAGATGGAATATGGATCCTTGTGTGGGATGCCTCCTCTTCTACCCATGAGGGTCAGCACCTTGTTATTATTCCCTGAGCCACTCAGTCAGCTTCTTGCTCCAACATTGACAGATTCTACCTTTGCCAGCACCCAAGTCACAAGAAGAGGGAATATGTGCAGCTAGGAACCGTAAGCCCCAGGTGTGTCCTGCGTCCATCCCTTCTCCCACAGGTATAGATGCCCACAGACATTCTCTTCAGGTGCCACCAACCATAATTCCAGCAGCACTAATGAGCATAAAGTTTCCCCAGAGGATAAAGGGCAAGGTAGCCTGGGCTGATGAAGTAGCCTGCAAGGGTGGGAGGTAGTCCGGTGGGAGACAACGCGCAGGCAAGGAGCCAACGGCCGTTCCTGGACATGTCCCCCTGGGACCCAGCTTCTTAGAATCATGAGGGACAGTTCTGTTTTTTTCTTGGGATGACCAGTGTATGAATTCCCAAAAGGGCAGGAATTCTGCCCATCTTGCATGCTGCGAGTTCAGGTCAGTGCCGCAGAGATAGCAATGCTTACTACGTATTTAGGGCACTGATGCTCTGGGACGGGTCTACTCCAGATGCCAATGTCCTACTGCTTAACTCCGTCACTGGCATTTGTACCTACTTCAACCCTAGATTTTTTGAGTGTGGAGTGAGGAGGAACACCCTCATCCTCTCTCTGGTCCCCTCCTTTCTTCCCCTTACATCCATCCCTGCAGCAACCAAGAGCGAACAGACCAGGACCCCTTGGCTCCTTAACAAAGCCAAACAGGTGTGAGAGATTAGCTCCCTGGACGAAGCCTCTGTCCAACAAAACGATGTCAAATTCCCCCCTAATAAAGTCCAGAGCTGTAAGCAATTCTCCTTGTTATTAAGCGAGAAAGAAAACCCAGCCCGACTCCTTCCCAATTACCTCGGAGGACCCTCCGATGAGCCGAATTTAAACTAGAGACCTGCCATGATCTGGCTTCCAGGGCAGACAGGGCCTGCCTTCCCCAACAAATGGAAACTCACTGGCCCAGGTTCCCAGCCATCTTGGCACGAGGGCGCAGACAGCCCCCAACTCCCACCCCAGTATCCATGGGCTGTCTCTGCCTCTGATTCAAACCATCTTTGCGACTCCCTGCCAGATCCCTTACTTTGATTTTCCATATGGAGGCTTGATCTCCTTTGCCAGGTTAGTGTTTATAGGGATGGGCTTTTTGACAGTTTCATTGTCAGCAAGAGAGGGGATGGGATCCCTCCCCTGGACGTGAATCACTTTCTTGTCATCCAAAAAGGGAAGAAAGACCAACATCCTGAAGCAATAACAACACAGTTGAAACCCCAAAGGGATCTAGCAATGAGGATGTCTTGTCTCTCCCTCCACCCCCGCCTCAAAGTGATAGGTCTTGGGGTAGGAAACAGAAAGACTCCAAGGTGCTTCCAAAAATGGCCCCTAGCTCTGTTACTTTGTGTTTACACGAGGGGTTAGAGCAACTCAGACCACTCAAGTCATCTGATCCGCTCCCCCACCCTGTCTCAGACAGCGGTTGGAAGAAATCTCGTCCAATCTTGAACATCTTACCTGAATGGGGGATGTTTAGACGGTCTTCATAATAAGCTCTCAGGAAAGATTGCAATTGCCAGGCACTGTCCTAAGGTTGTAAAGCATTACTTCTCAGAACTCTATAAATTTTATAAGTGAGGTTCCAGTATTTAAAAAGTTACTTGTGCAAAACACACAACTAGCCACCAGAAGAACTAACATTTGAACCCAGAGTCCAAAGCCAAACCCGTGGTAGACTTTTTAATGCTGTCTGCCAAATATATCCCCCCTTTCCCATTCAGCTCCCCCTTCTGGGGACATGGTAGGATTACATTTCCTGGGAGCCTCAGGACCAGCCCGGGCCAAGGAGTTGTGAACCAAGGTCATGTTTATCACTTCCAGGCTGGGCCAATGTGTGTCTCCCCAGAAGGCACTGTTCCCTCTGCTCTGCTTGCTGGCAATGTTCCGGAAAATTCTGTGTCAGCCTGGGTCCCAGAATATGGATACAATGACAAGGGAGCAACACTCTCAGCTTCTGGTGATAGAGATGTAGTATGAGTAAACAATAAACTGTAATTGTTTTAATCCATTAAGATTTGGGGTTTTTTACAGAAAAGTGAAGAAGGTGGTTCGTTTTGGAGGGAGCAGAGGGACAGGGCATGTGAAGAACTTTGGGGTGGAGTCTGAGCCCCATTTCCTAACTTGAGTGCCTATTACGAGGGTGTTAGCCTTATAATAATGTGATAAATACTGTTTCTCAGGGGTTGCTGTATCTGTGTTTTATTTTACACTAAAGGGTTAAAAAATATCTGGGGGCTGTTCGTTACCTCCCATACCACACTAACTGAGAGAGTGCAGCCAGTGCTGATCGATACACCATCATGGCCCCTGTCGTGAAGTGCCTTCTGGGCTCAGAGGTCAAGAAAGTTCTATCTTCTGAGTTGAAAACTGAAACCTTTGTTTTTTTCGCGTAAGTCTAAGTCTTGTCATGAAAAGCGCAAAGTAGAAAGATGAAGGGAAACATGAAATGCATCACCCGGAGCTGAAAGTCTTCCAAGGTTCCTCATCCAGAATTTCTTTAGGAACTGCCAAGAGGCACGACATGACTGTGAATTTGAGAATCTAAATAGTGGACATCCCTTGAACCTCCCCTCTGTGCTTCTCTCTACTCTAGCAACCTCAACACAGCCTCTTGTGGTCACTTTAGTCTCTAGTGTGTGGTATATACACACAGAGGGAGGCCAGCGGGGTAGCTTCTGGGGTATTTAGGCAGGAGGACACATCGGAGGGAGAAGGTCCTAATGGTCTTCGATTTGTCCCTGTTGGCAAATGCCTAAGAGGTGTTCAGAGGAAATCTCACTTAGAGATCAGCCAGTGTACAAAGGGCAAAAGCAAATTGCAACGCCTTTCCTCTGCCATGAGCCTGGCTCAAGCAATGCAGGCTGGCTCTTGCAACATCTGGGAGCTTGGAAATCCAAACTACGCAACTCCCCATCCCCCACCCCCAACCCGTGTTAGCCGTAGAGAAGCAAGATGCTTCCCCTTGGAAGGCCATTGTGGTGTTTTATAATCCACTCTCCTTCTATACACTGCCCCCCCTCCCCAAATAAAGCCATCACTGCATGGGGAAGTGACCAGGGTTACCAGGGGGGTGGGGGAGAAGACTGTTTTTTATTTGTTTTTGTTTTGCTTATTTAGTTACTGATCTACTAACGTGTGAAAGCTTACCGCAGGTTCGACTGTATTTTAGAACTCTCACCCTCTTGAAAGGCAATTCCCAAACCAAACCCCAGATTCTTACCACCCACCTTCAGGCCAACTGCTGAGCATTCACTCCAAATTCAGCCCTTCGAGGGCCCTCTGTCAGCGCTCATAAGCTCTTGACCAACAACTGTTTCCCAAGCTCGGCGCTTGCTGATCTAACCTCATTAAGCCAACGCAAGAAGTCTATGTGATTGATTTATCCCATATAATAAAACCAGGCAATTACTCACTGGGACAACCTGGCACATGATCTGGTCCCTTCTGTAAGAGGCAGCAAACCAACAACATAAGAAACCACCCTGCTATTTGGGGGAGATAAATTGCTAATCTGTGGTTGTCGTTCTGCAAATGAATTTTCATTAAATGTCTGTGGCAAAGCTAAACTTCAAGGACCTGTAATTATAAACAATTGATTTTTTATTGTCACCTGCTGAAAGCCGAAGCATAAAACATTATCACTTTAACACCACGGTCCAGCTGGGTGTGAGCCCTCCTGCTGTAAATACAGGCGGCAGCCGATAGATGCACGAGCTAAGGCGGTGATGCCCTCCTCCCCCACGCCCGGAAACTTGCCCGAAAGAAGCCCACGCCAGGGATGAATCATTTACAAAGGGATCAAAATGGACCACTTTTTCCAGGCACAGGAATCTGCACTTTCTCCTTCATGGCATTTCTCTCTTCTCAACCTTATCTGCAGGACATTATACAACCTACTGGTAAAGGGTGCAGAGCCGGGAGGCAAAATTCTTACGTTTGCCTTCTGGTGCCTCTTACTCTTAGTTGTGTGACCTTGAGCAGCTGTGCCTCAGTTTCCTCCTGACTAGGGGGAGGTCAATGAGTATCTACCTGCCTCACAGTGTTTTTTGAGAACAAAGTGCGCTAATTCATGTCAACCTGCCCAGAAAAAACATCCAGCGCATGCCACGTGTTATACAACATGAATGGAAGTACGGGTGGCTGTTGTCCTTGCCTTCGAGGCTGTAAGTCACTTGTTAGTGGAAAACTTGCTTTAGGCATCTTTTTTTTTTTTTTTAGGCATCTTTTTAGATATTTTGACCAAATTCATTAAAGGCAAATTCTGGAATATTTCCGTCATTACATCCCATGGGCCCAGTGGTGTGCCTGGTGCATAGTAGGTATTTATTGAAATGCTTATAATGCCTTGTACATTATAAATATCAGAAATTCTTACAGAGGGTGCCTGGGTGGCTCAGTCGGTTAAGTGTCTGCCTTCAGCTCAGGTCATGATCCCGGGGTCCTGGGATCGATTCTCGCATCGGGCTCCCTGCTCAGCGGGGAGTCTGCTTCTCCCTCTCCCTCTGCCTGCCGCTCTGCCTACTTGTGCTCTCTCTATCTCTCTGTCAAATAAATAAATAAAATCTTTAAAAAAAAAAAAAAGAAATTCTTACAGAATGAACAAGTGAATTTTCAACAATTATTTTTATCCACTTTTCCTTTAAGTGATCATGGGCCCTATTTCATAGATCAGGCTGATGAACAGACGGAGACTTAGGGAGGGGAGGGGTGCTCCCCCACGCAAGAGGGGAGTTAAGGACAGAATATGGAATTGACAGGGGAAGGAGCATCTCGTTCATTGAAAAAGATACTATATTCTCCCCTGGTGGGCAATCTTTGGGTGTATGATTTTCACTCTGGGGACCACATTTAAGAGGGTCCCCAACAAACCTCTGTGTTTGAAGAGGTGATGAGGATGTTGAAGTTTCCAGAAAGCATGTGGTATGTGGTAAATCAATTGCGTGCCGGGGAAGGGAAGAATCCTAGGGAAGCATAACTGTGTTCTGGGCGCTCCAGAACTCGGGACAAGGTTCTCCGTCACTCTCCAGATACGGTGGTCGCTAAGTTTTGTGACCCTGCCTCTAAATATTTATTGAATTCCGTGCTGCCTCAGCCCCAAACTCCTGGCTCCCCTGTTCAGTCAGAAGTTACACTGCTGATGCCCATACATTGCTCACTTTAATGGCTCCTCTTCTCAGCAGCAAAAAGTTCAAAACCCTTGGCTGGGCATCCAAGGTCCACATCGATCTCACTCCAGGCCAGCTCTCCAGAATCATCCATCCCATAACACACCTGTCACAGAAAGCAGCAGGTATGGATGGATGATTCTAGTTTGGAAAGGGATGATTGTCTTTTCCTTATGACTCAATACACTCTTCTTCCACTTTCTCAGCTTAGAAGTGTGACCCCATCCCTACCTCTTGAGGTTCAGTTCTGAGGTCACATCATCAGTAGAACCTCCTTCCACCTGCCCTAGCAGGATTAAAAGCACTTCCACCTTTGCTTCCAAGAACTTTGAGCATCATACTCTGTGACCATTTTCATTGCTCCATTCTGAACCCCTTCAAGGCAAATCCTGGAATTTACCCAACTTCTTATTCCACGGGCTGAGTAGCATGCCTGACACCTAGTAGGTATGGAGCAAATATGGAGTGAATGGAAATTGGAGGTCGTTTCCCATTTAGTATGAGAAAGATGTTTTCATTATGAGAATGAACCCCACGTGGAGTATGCCAGACAAGCACAGAGGCCTGGGATTCCCAGGCAGGGATGTCGTAGAAAACATTTCCGCATTAAGCAGAAGGTTGAACCAGAGAACCTTTAAGAACTGTTATCAGTCTAGACTTGAGACTCAGGGATACCATGACACTTGCCACTTCAACGCCAGACCTTCAGCCAGTTCACTGGAAAGAAAAAAGAGACACATAGAAGTCTTGGTCCTGGGACGTGCAACCTCACAGCAGCATTTCTCCAAGAAATGGAGGGTTTTGACCCATATATGAAAGTTTTAAACTCTAGAGCAAAAGAGAAGAATAGTCTAAGACTTTAACAGTGTGGAATGTCTAAGACTTTTCTCCAAAAAGATCCAAAGCAATGAACTTGCTTCCTAGGTATAAAAAAATGACTTGATACCTTATGTTCTCATCACTGAAAGAGGTAGGGGGTGCAAAACATGGCCTTCTAGATGTGTCAGCATTGTGATAAGTCATGTTTAAACTTTACCCAAAGTGAAATGAAGTGTCAACAGAAACTGCTGCCCAAACTCTCTGATCAGGTCAAGCAAACAACCAATCGAAAAAAATCGATCAAATGTGAAAGATGGCCCAACGGGTGGGAATGCTTAACTCTGTGATTCCCATAGGAGCCCGGTCTACTTAGCACGATTCCTGCCAACTTCTGCTGCTCCTTGTAGCCATAAAATAGCCAGAAGCACATCAGAAGGTGTTGTTTTGTGAGCTGGCTTGGCCACGAACAGGCTCCGAACTTGGCAGCATTGGCCGATGGTGCAGGAAGGGTGCTAGGAATGATGGAGCCCCCTCAGCCCTAGGGCCAGGGCTTTGGGATGAGAGGTGACCAAAACTCCAAAGAGGAATGGAAAATTTGCCCTTGATCTGGAAGATGGTAAATGCTCAAGGAGGTTGGCCCTTGTAAGTGGGAGAGAGGAGCAAACTTTTTTAAGCTGGTGCGACAGAATGACAGTAGTGTGCTTCCGTGTGGTCCATGCAGTTTGAAACAGACTGCATGTCCCCAGGGGTAAGGAATTGGCAGGAACCAGACAGTGGCTCAAGCCCCCAGCCAGGTAAGCTAGGGTTTAGGACAGGGTTTCCACTGCAAGGAAGAAGTGAAGTATAAGTCAGGAATTCGGGGAGCAAAAGTTCAATTTTATGGACCAAATAAGTAAGGTGGAGTAAAACGAGTTTGGTGGACAGAAATGTGTTTGTGTCTCACCACCCACAACGAACCTAATTCTGGACCCCTAGAGTTGATGGAACTCCTAATGTATCTCCAGTCCTGCCAAGCTTGGTTCAGGAACCAGCTGGGCTGATCCTCTGGCTGTTTCAACTGGATAAAGCTAGAAGTGGGCAAGGATTTGACATGGCAACCTGTTCACACGCCTTCCCAGTCTTTGGTAATTGACTCCAGAGCACACCCTGCTCCCCATCCTCTTGTATTTTAGCATAACCTGAGACTAGAGCAGAGTATAACGAAGTTGCACAAACCAACCAGGAACTGGATTCAAATAACAGCACTCAATGTGGAAGAAAAATTGGTATAAACTCTCTGCAAAGTAACCTAGCGATCCATATTGAGATCTTTAAAAATGTGTAATACTTTCACTAAATAGCTACAATTCTAGGGTCTTATTCTTTGGGGGAAAATGCATTAAAGATAGAGAAACAGGAAAGTAGATGGTGGGGGGGAGACCATTGGAAAGAATAGTATTTTGAATGTTTACCACTATTATATTAGAAATTTTACATGGATAATCTCATTTCATCCTCATGAAGTCTACAGATTGGGACAACAATGCTCATTGCAGCCTTGTTTGTAAGAGTGAAAAATTGAAGCCAGCCTTCTTGTGTAACTGCTAAGAGTAACGTTATGTTGTGCCCCCATAATGCTTTACCACCAGACCCTTAAAAATCATTTATAAAGAATTCTGCACTAATAGGAGATAACACTCAGAGTATAATACGAATCAAAGTATAGAAAATCATCTATGTAATAGAATTACCAAAATACTGGGACACCTGGGTGGCTCAGTCGGTTAGGTGTCTGCCTTCAGCTCAGGTCATGATCTCAGGGTCCTGGGATTGAGCCCCACGTCGGGCTCCCTGCCCAGCAGAGAGTCTGCTTCTCCCTCTCCCTCTGACCCTCCTCCCTGCTTGTGCTCTCTCTCTGTCTCAAATGAATAAATAAAATCTTTAAAAAAAAGAATTACCAAAATACTTCCATATTTTACTTGTTTGTATGTATGCATGTATGTGATATAGTTAAATGCTAATGTATCCACATGTATATCAAAAAGTTCACAGTGTTATAAATGGGTGATGGGATCATGACTGATATTTATTTTCTCTTTTACACTTTCTAATGCTTTCCAAAATTTTTACAATGAGTGTAGTATCTTTAATAATCAGTCAAAATATTTAATGGAAGCAGCGTGTTTACCATGTGCTTTTAATGCTAATATATGAGCACACATTACTGCTTGGCTAAAATACCAACATCAAAGGAATTACAGAGGCCATATTTGTCTAATAATGACAAATTACAGACAATTGAAAAATACCTAAGCTGTGTCAATAACTACTCTGCTGCTATCAGCCTTGGAATATACTTGGTATGTTCCTGTGACAAACAACATCACAAAGAGTGTGACCCCAACATCACCAAATATATATTCAGTGTTTTCCTAGCCTGAAAATAACAGTGACCTGCTAACATTCTTTCATATTGAGAATACTTTGGGACTGGCTTTAAAAAATGATTAAAACCATGTATGTGTTACTCCAATATTTAAAAAAAAAAATCTCAATGGTAAGTTATAGTTTGCAGTATGTTTTGTTAATTGACGACAGTCCTAACATCATAATCTTAAGATACAGAGTGTCATAAACATTTTAATAAGAACATATGGTAGGAAAATTTGGTAGAGCCAAGCCTTTGAAGGGCGGTTTTCGTTCTCTAAAACAGAGTCATAAAAGGTGTGGGGAAGCCTGAGGAGATGAAAACAGACTGTGGTTCATCACTGAGAACCCCAGGCTCAGCCTTTTCCTTAAGGAATTAGAAGGAAGCAGGGGAGGTGGGTAGGCTCTTGAGCTTCATTTGACTTTTCTTTCCCTGATCAGGAAGGTGCCACCTTCCTTCCTTCTGTTAAATTCAGGAGCCAGAGGAGCAGCTCACCCATACCTCATCAGTAGTCCGGGACTCTACGTCAGAGGGGCCTGGAGAAGTGCTGCTGAGGCATACCTAGATGCAAATCATGTTTAATGTCAAGGGACTTAACTGGTTTGCAGTTTCACAGCTATAAATCATGAATATTCTGAGACATTCAGATGGGTTACTTTTTCATTCTATTCAAGAGTTTAGAGTTAGGCAAATATAGTGATGTTATCTAGAGGATTCCATCCTGCTAAGTACTCAGGTGTGTTTCCAAGGAAGATATATATTATAATATATAATATGTATACTATGTTGTTCAGAATAGTATCACCAATAAAGTAGCTATTGAGTAAAGGATCGCCTACACACAACAATTTGAAGACAGATGAGAGAAACCCATTGTAAAAAATGTTTTCTTCCTGCAAGTAAGATCACATCTAGTGCTCCACCGTTGGAAAAGTGGACTAAGCATTATGTTTTCCTCAATAACTCCATTTAAAAATGTTAGTAGGGTTGCTAATGATGGCGCAATGAGTTGCTGACATTGGCCATGAAATAACCAATTAGATTGTGTTTTCCCATGGATGTGGGGATCCAAAGTAGCCAGAATATTGCTCAGGGAAGAGGGAGAAGAATCCAGAAAAAAAGAAGGCACCAACAGGAGTGTGAATGATGGAGGGGAGTGTAGATTATGGACAGCAATGTTGAAAATTGCATAATTCATAGTTTCATCTTGGATGACCCTGGTTTTGGAGCTTCTAAGCAGAGGGATGGATGAAGTGGTCATTAGGGCCCCTTCGGTTCTAGGGTTTCCTCATCCAGTTATCATATCCTTGGGGAGCCTCTCAGTGGCCTCCTTCCCTCTTTCCACGCTTGTGAATGGAGATAGAATTCACCAGAAAATGGGGAACAGCCATCTTTTGAAGACAATGTTGATAAAGGAGGTGTTTCCTTTTACTCTACAGCCAGCCAGGCTTGTTGGCCGTAAGCGAAACCAAATATAAATATTGAATTTGAATCTTCCCACTAAACCACAGGAAAGTTTTAGCCCAACCCCCACTATCATCCTACTGCTCTGGAACCTAGAAGCACTAAATCAGGATTTCTCAATCACTACTTCTCACGGGATTTCACAGAATTTCTCACAGGATTTCTCAAGCACTATTCACATTTGAGACCAAATAATTCCTTGTTGTGTGGGGCTTTCCTGTGCATTGTAGATTGTTTAGTAGGAACCCTGGCCTCTATTCACTAGGTGAGTGGTAACACTCATCCCCCTAGTCTGACAATCAAAAATGTCTATGGACACTGCAAATGTCCACTGGAAGTAAGATCACCTCCAGATAAGAACCACTGCCCTAAATAGACAGAAATCTTCATCTTCAAGGAACAGAGGATATATAACTGCAATCCTATCCTAGTTAAACCTGTACATCAAAGTCCCTCATTGATTTTAAACTCAGAGCTGACAGAAATGGAGGTCCTTTCTTGGTTGATGCAGAAGCTTAAATAATAAAAAGACATTTCCCATGACTGGGAGAGGCCTTTAAAGAAGACTATTGGCCATATGTTCAAGAGCCATTTGGTTCTCTGCACCTGTGATCCTAACTAGGAGATCGGGATAACATTTGTAACCAAGGCATCATTATCTGTGTCTCGCTGTCTGATTAAATGGGCAGTTATCTTCTTCACAGGGGACATCTTAGCCTACCCATGGTGGAGTAACCAAAAACATCTCCATGATTCTCCATGGTGTGTTGCCACTGTGATCCCTGGCTGGGTTTGAGGAGATATAAAAGACGGTGCAAGGACTCTCTGTCTCATCCTGGTACCACCTTGTAGACAGCTCATCTAAAGTTAGAAGCTGCCTATGTCTATCCTGCAGACTCAGTGAGGTACCTTGGCATTAGAGACCGTAAATGTCAAAGCTGGAAGGAACACACATGACCACCAACCAACCCCTCATTTGACAGCAAGTTGAGGAGGGTCATGAGCTACTTAGTGGCAGAGCCCAGGGCAGAGGACAATAGGATATTCACAGCTAAAAATGGATTGATCAGGGTCACAGCAATAAGAAAAAAATAGTGTCAAGATATAAAGAAGCCCCAAAGCAATGACAGCCAATCCTCCTTGTGTGGTTCTAAGTTCTCTGAGGTCTAACAATAACACTCTCAAAAATATTTTTGAAGTATTTTAATTCGAAAAAAAAAGAAACATAGTCCATAGATCCTTTTTTGAAACTTGAAGTATTTATAATGGCAAGGCTTCTGTCCCTCTAAGAGCACTAGACAGACTGGAGGAACAAGTAAAGGCCACAGTTGACTCTTGTCAAGCCAATCAGTTCTCCCCACATCCAGATCCTTACCCCTCCCCATACCATCCCCTGCTGTCATTTATCAGGACTGGCCTGGTCCTGTGGAATTCCACTCATTCTTTACCAGGGCTTTGACCTCCTCCAACCAAACAAGCAAGGTATTTTCTGGGAGAGTGCTAATACGAGGGCATGGGGGGTGAAGAGGCGGAAACAATCGATGCTCTAGGACTTTCCCACACTTAGGGGAATCAATTTTATCGGTGTTTAGACACTGGGTGTCAAGGCTGGTCAGATGGAAGCCAAAGGTTGTGTGGGGGAGGGAGGCTGAGAGGAAGCTGCTATTACAGCTTAAATCAGGACAGCTTCCTGGAAGTGACTGACTGCAGTGGCCCACTCATTCAGAGGGACCTGCTCATCACACCCTGCATATCCAGATGCTGTGGATCCTTCCTCTCTAAAATGTGAAGAACCCCAAAAGGCCTTGGAAACAAAGGTCCCAACATGACCTCTCTATCTTAGAAAGCATGGATTGGTTCTAGAGAAAGGCAGACGCCAAGGGCATTGGGTTCTGACTTCATAAGTAAATCAAGACTCTTTATGTGGCCGCCTTCTCTCAACTCTCCAAGAGCTGATTATCCCAATGATATATTGTCCAAATCATCTGCGTTTCCTTTTCCTTTGGTTGCTCTCTGGGATAACGATGATTATTGCTCTCATCAGAGGTGAGCAGAAGGTGAAACCCAAACCGGTCAGGCTGCTAGCTGGTAGCATGTTTGAGCAGAGAAAGAGGTTGAAGCTGCTGTGTTAGTGGAGACCCTAAGCTTCTCATGCTATCCCTCCCACTTTCTCACATGCATCAGACTGTTCTACACCTCTGGGCCTCTGTTCATGTTGCTTCTTCTTTCCCCCTTGTTACCCACTGAATGTCCATTCTTATATCAAGACTCAGGTTCTATCTTCTCCCCGAAGCTGTCCCTGATGTGCCCTCATTAAGTTACCTTCCCCTCAACTCTGTTCACACTCTGCCAGAAAAAAAAATGACTATACCACTCTATTGCACACACTCGTTAATATTTGAACTCCTCTAAAGGCATATTCATCTTTACCCGATTCATCTAGCACGGTGGGCAGCATCTACTAGACATTCCATAATTATTTGATGAGCACATGAATCTGTAGATTTATATTATCAAGGTTCTCTCTTTTCCTTATAATTCCAGAAACTTGAGCCAGAAGCAGGTGTAGATGCCTTATAGACCAATACACTTATTGCTCATGAAAATGATACTGGTGTGGTCCTTCAGATATTCTGTTAGTTTCCTCTCTGCCAAACCCCAGACTGCAGCTGAGCCCAGTACGCCCGGTTCTGACTGCCGTGGGGTTTCTAGTAGCTGCATGGCTGGACAGGGGAACTGGCACCGCCTCCCACAGCTCGGCATGCCGCAATCTCATTCTTCCCACACCAGCCCCACTCTCTCCGCCCCAAGCCACAGGACTGTGCAAACAGGAGAGAGGGCCCAGGAACTCTGAGGTCCCAGTGACTCACATGCCGGCTCTAGGCCATACCTCCATGACCAGGAGACTTCCCATTAAATCAGCCTCTTCCTGATACCAAATGTCCCTACTGGTGACTGATGCATCCTCTGGTAATCTGAAAGTGTCCCACATACCTGTGTGAGGTAGTAAGCTATTGTCCCCTAGCTCTAAAACCTATCCTCTGCTTCTGATGCCAAAGGAACTCTGCAAATGATATTCCGTCTTTGCTAACTGCTTCTTAATAGGTCCTGTCAGTAGGGACACTGGAGGGAGATTGAGAGCAGGAGAATGAGCAATATATTCCCCTCACCCTTTTTACTAGCTATTCCTGCCAAGGACACCTCACACCAGCCGCTGATGCAAGCTCCACCTCCCAGAGCCAATCTCAAAGAACGTTTTTTTTTTTTAAGATTTTATTTGTTTGAGAGAGAGAGAGTGAGAGAGAGAGAGCATGAGCAGGGGGAGGGGCAGAGGAAGAAGCAGACTCCCCGCTGAGCAAAGAGCCCAATGCAGGACTGGATCCCAGCACCCTGAGATCATGACCCTAGCCGAAGGCAAGATGTATAACTGACTGAGCCACCCAGGCGTCCCTCAAAGAGCTTCTTCAGAGGTACAAGCCTCAGCAGGGCAACATTACTCCTTTCTCAGAGGTCTGAAGTATCACTCCACAGGCCTTTCCTCCAAGCCCCTGAGCTGCTATCAGCAGCCATACAGAACCTCCTCCTCAGGTGATTGGGCCCCAGTTCCTCTGGGCCCTCCCTCTGACCTCTTAGGCTCCATAACCCTAGTCTCCTCCTGTATTCCCCTATATTAAATTCCCTCTGTTGAAATTCCTAATGTGGCTTCTGTTTTCCTACCCTATTCTTAACAAATGTCATATCCAAAGATTCTTTCTGCCTGTTGCCTAGGGAGAAATCTGAGACTCAACCCAACATATTCTTAAACACAAAATGGCAACAGAGTCTAATAGAGAAAATAATTTCACTGTGGGTTGGATACTGATTCCCTCAATAACCTTAAACAAGTCACATAACCTTTTTTTTGGCCTCTAGTCTTCAGACCATAAATGGGAGCTCAGTCCTAAAAATGCAGCAGAATGTCTATGTGAAAGACCTTCAAGGTCTATCTTAGAAAGACACCATCATCTGCTCAAAATTACTTTTAATATCAATGGGCTATAAAGACACTAGTTTTGATCTCAATGGTCTCTGCAAGACAGCTCCTCCCACCTATGTCAACCACACAGGAAACATTGCAGATTCGCTGCTTTGTGAAAAACTCACACCTTGACAGGAAGCAGTTGAAATCTCCAATTTCCTTTATTGATAAGAGCACAATCATCCATTTTCAAAATAAGATTTATTCTGGATGTTGCAATGCCAGGTCGACCATTCTCCCTGTTGAGAGATGTTAAGTGTTAGGGGTGTCATTATTGAGGAAAGGTTAGGAAAAAGAGGGGAGGGGAGAAATAGGGTGAGGATAGAAAGAATGTGTTTCTTTCATATTTGGAGTCATGCCAAGGTGTTATATTCCTATGAAGAATGGCTAGATCTGGAAGAAACTTGAGGGATTAGTGGAAATGGGGGTGAGGGAAAGAGGCGGCACCATCAACTGCCTAAAATTGGCCCCAAACAGGTTTCCTCATTGTTCTGCCAATTGGTTTTGCAATAAATTGGAGGAAATTTGGCGAGATATTCAACCAGGGCATGGACAGTGTATTGGGACCAAAATAAACAACTGTGAAGAACTTGGCAGTTTCTCATTGGATGTTTCAGAAGTGAGTTATGAGACACTGAGTTGTGAGTTACTTCTTAGAGGTTTACATAATGAAAATTAAAATAGGGCCAATGATGACAAGTTTTGCTCTTAATGCTGAAAGTCAAATGCTAAATAGGAAATTCATTTATGAAACACAAAGAATTAGAGAAAAAAATAGAATCAGATCAAATATTTAGGATGACTTAAATATAGTCAACACACTGAACTCTTAAGAATTTAGTCCAGAAACTCCACATATATAAATTATCCAGGCCTTCTGTACCTGGGGGCTTATTTTTTTGTTTTCTGGAAAGATATATCCCTGAGACCCAGCCATTGCTATATTTTCTTGAATGAGTATCTATGAATGGAGGTTCTTAACAATTTGTGTGCCATGAACCCTTTTGGAAATTTGTTAAAGCCTGTAGACTTGTGTATTTATTTTTTAAATTTTATTTATTGTTTATTCTAGAGAGAGAGAGAGAGGGGGAGAGAGCACGAGTGGGGGGACGGGTAGAGGGGGACGGGGAGAGAGAATCTCAAGCAGACTCCCTGCTGAATGCGGAGCCCCATGTGGGGCTCCACGTGGGGCTTGATCTCACAATCCTGAGATCATGACCTGTGCCAAAATCAAGAGTTGGACTTTCAACTGACAGAGCTACCCAGGCGCCCCCAGACTTGTATGTTTAAATGCATAACTTGAAATACATAGGATTATAAAAAATAAATTATGTGGAATTATGGCTATCCAAGTCCTCAGAAAACAAAATTGTCATATGTGACATATATGCTTCTTTATTAACACACCCAATAACAAGACCTGACTGGGATGAGAAGAGACAAAAGTTACCTGATCCTTAAAGGACAAGTTGACCTGGCCAGCTTTAGAGTGCCAATAACCTTCATTTGGGGGAAGCAGCCAACCCCAGATGAGTTCTCATGGAAGGAGCCAACAGGGCAAATACTTTGACCTCACTCACCCCCCTTCTTCCAGCTTCCTGCCAGAGCTCTGTGCTGGGAGAATCTAACCAGAAGCTGAAGGGCAAGGGGGCCCACTGATGTCCTTCTAAGAACAAAGTGGACAAGGGTGAAGAGGGACCTGGAGAGACCACACAGAAGAAATCCAGCACAGTATTGAAGACTTTTCAAGCTCTGGTTCAAACTCCTCCTCACTCCTCTCCAGCACTCGCTCACAGGTAGCCTCCATTATGGACCTTCTGAAGTCCCAAACATACCAAGTTCTTTGAGTTGTCCATACTTCAACATAATCTAGACTAGTATGCCATTAGCCTCTTCCTCTAGTTGAGTTCACGTTTGAGTTCTTACCAAGTCTTCAGGATCAAGATCAAGTGTCCCCTCTTTTGGGAAACCTTCTCCAATATTCCAAGGCAACTTTTGTCCATGCTACCTGTGTGTTTCCCCAGAATATTGCATCACTCCAACATTTCCCTAATTGCTTCATTAAGAACATGGATCCTAGAAGGTGCTGTTAGGTGGAACATGAAATACCAGTTCACAGGGGATCAGTGTTCCATGAAACATATTTTGGGAGATGATACTTTATTTCACTGCAGCAGTTACCAGATTTCTTTAGACTCTTGATAGAAAATTCCCAGAAGGAGGGGACAGATTTATCTGAAGAATAATCCAGATAGCAATGGAAGTGAGAGGAAAAATAGGAAGAGTTTGTGCCTTTGTTGGGCACAAGGTATATTAATCCTATATGCTACATAAATACACACGGAACAAGATTCTCCCTCTAAATCATAATCCTGTCCTCAGACAATACACACTGAGGACCACATATATTTGAACAACAAGAAGAAAAATGCCAGTCAACAGGCAACTTTAATCAGAGCAGGAAGCTTAGGCCAACTGGTTTCTTAAAAAAGTTCCAGACCAAATGGGACAGAAAGAGGAACCAGAGAAATGAGGACAAAACCTGTTGGTCCTAGTAGCTATTCTAGGGGACTATTTTAGTTTTCTAAGAATTACATTTGGAAATACATCCATTTCGTGTTCATACGCTTTTCTGTTTTCTTATGATAAAAATCTATTTTCTAAAAAAACTGATTTTTTTAAAAGCCTTTGACTGTGTTAGTCTAAAGAAGGATATTTAAAAACCTCTCTTCACACTCCCCAACTCCCACAAAGAAAAGGGAGCAGCATCACCATGGGATAAGTGTGACTGCCTCACAGTGTCACCAAGAGGGAGGTGGAGTGAAAGTGGTGGAAAGTTGGAGGTCCTTGACTTTGTATCTTCCCTACTAGACTTGTATCAAAACCTTTTTATTTCTTGTCCCTAGTCAATGGAGAGGGGTTGTTTGTGATGGTTCCTAACTCCTTGGTGTTCTCAGAACACCAACCAGAAATACCCAACCCCAAAACAGCAGTAGTGTCTGAACCATCTTAGTCCTTCGTGGACACTATTTTTCATACACTTCTTTGTCCTTAAGAAATTACTTGATGGCTATTGAACTAGAAATGTTCATGATAACCTGTGGATGTTTTCTTTAGCTCCTTTGGTGGATGTTATGGATACTGTGCCTTTGTGTCAGGGGAAAGTTTTAAATCAGAGGTGATTTTCAGGAAGTGTGTCCCTAAAGCAACCTGGGAGCATGACTTTCAGACCTGTCACACCCAGTTAGGATCTCCATCAGTGGCCGGTCTGGTGTTGGCAAGGCCCTGAGAGTGACCCGTGTGACCCCTTTGCTAAACTACAAAAGTAAATTAATTTCTTCCAAATGCCATGCCTTACATTTGGCTATTAGGACCTGAGCAGGACAGATGCCTGGGTTAATTGAAATGAAAGCCATTTTTCTTGTGACCAACTCATAGTTTCAAGTGAAGCAGACTCAGCAGAAGGTTAACCTCCTTTCCACTCAAGCTCATAAAGAGACAATGGATCTTCAGAGGGCTGAGCAAGCATGCACATCCTTGTTTATAAGAGGAGACAAACCAGAGGTAATGTGCAGTAATGAAAATCCTCCGGGGGCACTGAGAACTTAGATCATTTGGTTCCTATGAGCAGGTCCTAACTTCTCTGCATCTTGAATTTTCTACCTGTAAAGTACACTTAGCAAAGGTGACTTCTGAGCTTGGAAATGATGTGGCTAGAAGAGAACCCCAACAAGGCTGAGCATTGCTCTCCCCTTAGAGATTATCTACCCCACTGGTCCTGGGACGCCTTGCTTACCTTCCCTACCTATTAATGCATCACCAGCTTATCACACTTCCAATACTTGGCAACTCCAATATATCAGCCTCAAGAATGGAATGTGTGTGTGTGTATGTGTGTGTACACGTGCACGTGTGTGTGTTGGGGGGGGTGTCAAATTGTCGTGTTCTTCTTACATGATGACTACTAGAGTTACAAAAAGTACAATTGACTTTTTGTCCACCACATTATCTTTCACTCAGGACCAAAAAAGATATAAAGACTAAACCTCATTTGCCTTTATTTTTCTTCTTAATTAATGTTGCAAAGTACACCAAGGGAAGTAACAAAAGTGCTTTAAACAGAAGGGACACATCAAGAAGTCATGAGGTAGGTGGATCCAGGAAGGGTTAATTCAGAAGCTCAATAGTTGGCTTCTCTCAGAGTCTCTTGGCTTTCCCTGATGGTTGCAAGCTTCAAAAATTACTTCCTATAAGGCAACGTTCAAGACAAAAAGGAAGAGCCTGTTCTGATGAATCCTTTTTGTGCAATATTTCCCCAAAGCTTCTAGCATATTCCCATCATCCTTCATATGCTAAGATTAGACCGCCCAGTACAAGCTTATCACTGGAAAGGGGAAGTTTAAGAGTCTCATGATTGGCTTAGATTAACCAAGGACCCTCCCTTAGCATCCTCCTTGCCCACCTTCCCCGACACATTGCTCCTCCAAACCTTAACCAAATCAGGGTTCTGTTAGGGAGACATGGCAACAATTTCATTACCTTGTTTCATTGTTTTTTCATTGTTCATTTATCTGTCTGAACACAAATTATATAAACCTTCTTAACTGAATGGCAGACTACACAGTTACCTGTAATTGGAACAGAAATCTACTGTCTGTATGACAGGTGTGTGGAATTTTTTTATTATAATTTAATATGAGTTTACAGCAAATTATCCATTTATTTCTAACTTCCTTTTTTGTTTGTTTGACTCTATCTGGGGTATTAAAATCCTAATGTTCTTACCAAGCTTATTTTTACCTCAAGGATCACTTTTTTGGTAGCCATGAGAATGAATTGGCAACCAAAGATTTAAGCTGGTACCATCAAGTGTCTAAAGGCCCAGTTACCATTGATATGTGGCAAAGAAATCAAGAATTGCTGAAATGAAATGAATAGAACTAAGCTCAGGTTATAATGTAGCAGAATGGCATGTATATGTGTGTGCTTGTCTATTTGAGCAAGTGTGTCAATGAGGGTGTGTTTTATCAGCTGACAACACATGTTTGCAATATGACTTGTCGATATGGTTCTTGACTTAAATACCTGCTGCCCAGTGTAAATGCGCTAAGCACAGCCCTCAGCAGTACCCCTGAACTCAAGAGTGGTTTAGATATCTTCACAGGGACCAGCCACTATGTGTAGTCAGCCTTGTGGAGCCTGACTCTGATGCTGGAATCAAAACCAACTTTACAGAAAAGGGGGAAACACGTATATGTAGAGGAAACAACTCTGGAATAGAAGAAGGTTTCATGGCAGCTGAAAACACACTGGTGGAGTGGGTGGATGCCAGTTTTTATGCTCTTTTGTCCCTTTGTAGAAGCCCCCCATCAGTGTCTGTCACTCCCTAGTCCTCAATGATTGTGTCTTGACTCCCAGAGAGCCAGACTTCTTTTCCAAATTTCCAAAGTAATTATATGCAATTAGTGTCTCAACCGTCCTCCCACCCATCCCATCCAAGCGTACCTGTCCTGCGTCTTGTTCTATGGTGACTCCGCTTGAGGCAATGCCTGTTAGCCCTTAAGATGAAATGAAATGGCAGTGGATGCTCATGGTCAGTGGCAACTTTGGGATGACGTCTTTGCAATGGGGCAGCTGCTGCCAAGTCATTCCCGAAAGGGACAACCATATGGGAAGATTGGGGGGGCCTCTCAGCATGGGAGGCAGGGAACTCTATTTGGAATAGGGGAGATCCTTCCCAGATTGGACCATGATGATGGCCTCTGGCTCAATGTCAGCTTCCAGCCAATTCTGACCATGAGGACAGAGATTTGGTCACAGGGTAGTCCTGGGCTCATGTCTGTCCACTTTTAAAATAGCCAAGTGATCCAGCCTCAGAACCTAAAATGTAGAAGGATCAGAGTACAACCCAGACTCTGCAATTCACTCTTCCCCCACAGGCCAAACAAGAACTAATTTTGAACAAACCACCATGACCAAGCCCGGGGGAAAGGCCCAGAATGCTAGGCGATGGGGCCAGCAAAGCTCCACACCCCACCCAAATTGTTTACTCCTCCCTGAGCCATTCAGAGACAGGACGCCGGGCTGGGGTTTGGGATGCCATCCGTTCCACCCTGAAATTCCCTTTTCAGGTTAGGATTAGGAAATCCTTCCCCACACCGGTCCCCACCGAGCCAGGAGCTCCTGCCTTCATCCTTTTTCTCTGTTTGTTTTCATTAAAGACTCAAGTCTAGATTCCTATAATAGATGAGCTGAAAAAAGATTCCAGCTAAAAATTATCCACAGACGTGTGTAAGTCATGAGTTTCTATGCCAGTCAGGTTTAGCCAGAGAAACAGAATCAATAGGGCATTAATATATATTTACATATATATATAATGTTTATTTTATATATTTAATATAGTTTACATATAAAAATAAATACAGCTTTATAATACACATTATATATGTGTATGTATAATAATCATAAAATATATATTTTACATGATACATATGTGTGTGTGTGTATATATCTCTGTGTGCAGATAATAAAGAAATTTATTTTCAGGAATTCGCTCATGTGATTATGGGGACTAGGAAATCCAAAATCCATAGGGCAGGCCAGCAAGCTAAAAACTCAGGTGTGGGGGTGCCTGCGTGGCTCAGTTGGCTAAGCGTCCGAGTCTTGGTCTCGGCTCAGGTCATGATCTCAGGGTCATGAGGTCAAGCCCCACATCAGGCTCTGGGCTCAGGGGGCCTCTATTTGTCCCTGCCCCTCCTTCCACATGCTCTCTCTCTCTCTCAAATAAATTAATTAATTAAATTTTAAAAAACCTCAGCTGTGGATTGATTCTGCAATCTAGAAGCAAATTTCTTCTTTTCTGGGAAACCTTAGCTTTTGCTCCTAAGTCTTTCAACTGATTGAACAAGGCCCACCTGCATTTTGAAGGTACTCTCCTTTACTTACAGAACCACTGGTTGTAAATGTTAACCACACCTGCAAAAATACCTTCTCAGCATATTTAGACAACTGTTTGATTAAATAGTCAGTGCTCTATCTTTGCCGAGTCGACATGAAAGTAACCATCACTGCTTTCGATGGCTTCCTTGGCATCTGAACCTCTATAAGTTCTTGTATTAGCAGAAGCTTTGGGATTGTTCAAAACTCTTAGCTATGTAAAGGCCCAGACCTTGTGGGCCTGGGATGGGTGGGTGCCACCTCATGCCACGCCAGCAGTGCGCCCTCCTCTCAATGTGGGGGTCTCGGTGTCTAAAGTAAAGATGAAACAACTCTCAAGTTACATGCTTGTATGATGAGTTAGGCAATTTGCTCAGCAATTCCACAGCATCATTCGACTGATGTTATTTTGCTGAAATGAATCCTTTACAGATGAGGAAAATCCAAGGCTCAGATAGGTGTCTGAGTCACACAGTGCTTTCCGCAGAGGGTCAAATCTGAACCGGACCATTCTAACTCCTGAGGCCGGGACCGTGTCCTGTAGGGCAATGTCTCTAAGACTGACTCTGGATGGGTTAGAAATTTCTTCTTCCTTCTTTCCCTTGTGCCTTTTCTTTCTTCCCTGTGTTCTTCCCACCAATCTTCCTAGAGTGTGACACACATCTACTCGGGGCACCGCAGTGAGCTGGGGAGTTTGCAGTTGGGAGAGGAAGGGGGGATATAAGGGAGGAGCAGGTAGAGCTGAGGTCCTGAGCTTTTTCACCTAACAACTCATCAAGGTAAAGCAGGAAAGTGTTGAGCTGCAGAGCTCTTTTTTTGCCCAAATCTAATATTTGGCTCGGAACAGGGTTACAATATTACCTCTGGCCAAGGATGCCCAGGGGCATCTCCCAGCACTCCCAGTCACACTTACCCAGATCCCGTTGTGATGTAAACTTCATCTGAATGCCAGGCTGGAGGAGAAGAAAGAGGCTGCCCAAACCAGCCCCTGTCTTCAAGCCAAAGTGCTCATCCCAGGCTAGAGCTTCACTCATCGAGGTGGAGTCCGGGCCTCCCCTGACGTATTCGCCGGCCCCATCAACTGCACATAATAATGTCTTTGCAGGTTTTGTCCACCCCCAGCCTCAGGTGGGACTTCGAAATCCACTGCACGAGCACTCCTGGGTCGTGCCACGTGCAGCATCATTGAAAACCCTACCAACGTTGCCCCCCAGAAAGGCTAATGGAAACAGCATCTGCAGCCACCGACCAGAAATGGTTGCATTTCACACAAGTCAGGCGGTTTTTTCCTCCAAGTGAATCAACACAAATGAAAACTGGCTGATGCTCGGGTCCACCAGAGACTGAAGAACAAAACCGCGAAATGGAGCCGGCCCAATTCTAATTTAATTCAGAAGAACAAACAGAGGATCACTCAGCAGACCTCAAATCCCCAGTCTGAACATGATGCCCAGGGAGCCAACAGTTTTATGGACCATCTACCCCACCTCCTCCCTCTTGCCACAGCAAGTAGATTAAAATAGCTCAGAAAGCCTTGCTTGGCGAGTGACAGTCTCGTTCTGACATTGTTGTCCATGTTGACCTTGTACTTTCTTACTGAAAAGTCAAATGCACTGTAGAAAGCATTTAGTTCACAAAATAACTACTGTACTTCTACGTGATGCTTGGATTTTGTGTCTCTCCTTCGTCACTCAAGATCCTACTCAAATGCCACTTTCTCAGAGAGATCGTTCCTGGCCACTTGCTCTAAAATGGCACCCTCCACTACCCAACACTTGCTACCCTCTAGATCTGCTCTATTTTTTTTTACTGGCATCATATCACATATTTGTTTACCTTTGATCTGCCTCCCCTGCTAGAATATAAGCTTTATGGGGGCACAGACATTGATTAATTTAATCATGGCTGTGATCCCAGCATCTAGAACAGTCTCCAGCACAGAGCAGGGGTTCAATAAATATATGTTAAAGGAATGAATCAGTGAACTGGTACAAGGATCAGTTGCCTAATAGGCCATGCTGACAATAAGGAGTCTTGGGGTTTGATATGTGACATTTCTCTTATTAGAGAGCTACTCTGAGAATTCTTGACCTTCAGCAATTCACAGCTTCAAGTCCCATGTGTTATGAGTAGACGGGTATTAGGGAATATCTGGCTTGAAAGTCCAAATACATGGAAGTCCCCATTTCAATAGGAACCTGTTGTTGCTAATATTATGATTGTGAAAAATTAATGAAAACATGATTTCATTCAGTGCTTGGGTGAAGTAAAGGAGCACCGAGTGTGCGAAAAGTCGGGAGGCACTCACTCTCAGGCACCAACCGTGCACCTATATGACCCTGAGGGTGAGTGTTTCCTTACATTTTGCTCTCTAGGTATGTTGCTCACCTCATCATAGTCCCGGCTCTGCAAGAAATGACAAGCAAAGAGACTACAGTGTAGAAACATTTATTTAATGCAGTTTGTCTCATAGTGTCATGATGTCTACTGAAAACACATCATTCTCAAGGGAAACGTGATGCAAGAGCAGAGCAAGATCCAATACAACAGTGGGATCAACATTCAGATTTTAGCTAATCTGAGGATTCCCAGAGATCTCTGGACAAAACTCGCCTTGACAAGGGGACCAGTGGTTCTAAGAGCTCATCTTCAGTCTTCACTTGAGGTTCCTTGGGCTTCCACCTGGTATGTCTATAGGCTTAATTAAATACACGTTAGGCAGAGAGGTCTTTTAGATACACCTATAAAGACCAAATTTTATCCCTGGGACAAAATGCATTGGTAAATGGCACACCAGTGACATTATACTCCAAGGTTTTGGACAAGAGGAGAATGGCATGAGCAAGGGGCTGCAGGAGATGCACCAAATCATCAGATGCCCTAATTGTTCACACACAATTAAGGAAAAATGGCTAAAATGGTTCATTCTTATATATTATGATATAGTTCCTGCCATGTTGTATGGATAAACCAGCCTGCCCTGCTTTCTTACCACACCTGATAGCCCCAAACAAAGGATGATAAGTCAAAGATAGCCACATACACACTGGATATGAAAAAAGCTAAATGTCTTTGGGCATGTTGTTCCTTAATTCTGCCCAGTAAGGCTGTCCATGTAGGATGGCGGCATCTAAGCCTTGAAGGAAAATCCTTTCTTTCAGAAACTATGACTATTAGGCAAAGAGAAGGCTAGTCTCTGAAGCCCAGTTCTCCATGAGGGCTGATATACCTCACAGTCTGGGATCTACTAAGATCTAGGGAGACACTGTGATAGAGGACATGGCATTCCTTTCTCCCCCAAAACCCACATCAACCCTTGCAATGCAACCCCCATTACAGAAGAATACCCATGGGGGAGGGGGGTTCCTTGAAGAACCTGACACAAAGTCTTATACATAATCTTTAATTTTTTTTTTAAGGAGATAGACGTTTATTGAAGACACTACAAGGGATGACAAGCAGGACAGCAGAGGAGAGACTGTCTGCCTGATCTTCAAATGTTTTCATACATTTTAATAATGATACAACTACCCGACTAAAGGTGAAAAGTGTTAAAATACCAAGAACAAATGTGTCTGCCTGCCATCATGTCCATTCAACACAGATTACTGATTTTTAAGGAGTTAGTGAGGATACAAACAGTGGTATTCATGATGTTGGATTATTTCTCCACTGTGTTTGTTAGAGAACTGAAGCTCTGAGCTAAACAGGAAGTTTGTTGCCGTACAAAAGTGCACCTCAATAGGTTTGCTTAATCACAATATATTGCTCTCCTCCTAAGTTAACCACGGCTTCTGACGTGGAGAAGATTTAGAACTTGAACCCATTTCACCCTGGGAAAATAAAATGGAAGAGAAATATGTAATTATAACCAATTGTTTAGTGGTCAACCTTCAAATATGCCATTGGGGCTGTCAAACCATTTAACTAAATCAAAGACAACACAGCATGTTCTGCTATTTTTATTCCTTCTTCTTCCTTTGGTCAGAAGGTGGTGGTAGGCGATCATCCACTGGACTGTCCCTTCAAAATAGATGTCAGCATTTCACATCCAGGTACCAGATGTCCTGGTTAAACAGCTGGCAGTGGAATTTGACTTCATGGAAAGGGTTTAAGGCATGATTTAGTCATTGACCTCCAGTGTTTGCTCTGACTTCTTACGGGGGAGTTCGAAGAGGAGCTGCGAAGTTTCCCAAGCTCCATTCAGGCGACAAAGGCCCACCCTGCAAACAACAGTCCTTCACCTTCTGAAGACCTGACACCTATGAAGTAACAAGGAAGGAATTTTCTGGCTCTGCTTCCTGGCACAGTCATTACCCAGGCTCCTGGATTCCAATTAGTTGGCCTTCACAACTGAGCCTCAAGAAATTTGTTATTTAGTGATCTGAATAAATTGGACAATTGAATCAGAAAAAGTACGAAGCACTCCCAGTGTTAAAACAAGTCCGGATCTATACACCCCCACCCCACCCCTTCATGCCTCCCACATTGACCCATGGTTTCTGATGTGGACTGAACAAAGCTGGTGTCACTGACTTCAAGGAAAAGTGAAGTCAAGGAGAGAGGTTAGCAGACTGGACACATTTAAAGGCCAATGTGCCCAATTTTTAAAATCTTTATTCACCTGTCACTTAACTGGATATCCTGCTTTGGTGGTAGTAGAGACTACATTTAAGGATCTAAGTGCCAACAGAAGATGAAAAAGCACATTCGAGGGGCACTTGGGTGGCTCAGTCGTTAAGCGTCTGCCTTTGGCTCAGGTCATGATCTCAGGGTCTTGGGATCGAGCCCCGCATCAGGCTCCCTGCTCGGCAGGAAGCCTGCTTCTCCCTCTCCCTCTCCCCCTGCTTGTGTTCCCTCTTTCGCTGTCTTTCTTTCTGTCAAATAAATAAATAAAATCTCAAAAGAAAAAGCACATTCTATTTGTCATTAAGTACAGAGATGCCATGGTTCTTTTCAACCTTTTCCTTTCCTGATGTGTAGGATGACTTACAGCTAAGGTGAAAACCACTTATGACCTCACATCAGTTTCTGCGCCCAAGTGGCTTCAGCTAAACATTATTCAAAACTCAGCATAAAGGCGAATAGTGAATAGACTGAAAGCCTTGAAACCCAGCACCTGTCTTTTTAGTATCCCATAAAGAAAAATGGTGGGGAGTACACTCCTGGACTGAACACCAGGAAGGGAGCCCATGTTCTCAGTGGGTTAGGGCAGGGCTGTGGCTAGCTCAACTTTCTGACACCAAAGAGGAAAATGTATAACTCTTCAGAGGCATCAGTGGAGTATTCGACCAATCATGAAAAAAAATTCAACTGCTCTCACAATCTGAGTGTGGGTGGGAGAAGGAATGAATCTAGGTCTACAGCATGACAAGTGGTCAATTGCAGTCACCATTCTATTCTAAAAATGCAAATTGGACCTCGTCTGTCTCCAGCTTCATAACCTTCATTTGGTTGTGGATAAACTCTAAAGTCCTAAACATTATATAAAGAGCCTTTTCTGATCTGGAACCAGCCTATTTTCCCAGCTTCATCTCACACCCTACCCCAGATACCCCCAGCCCTCTACAGTCCAACCATCACACTGACTTGTAGTTCCCAGAACCTGCCGTATTTCTCGTGATACCTGATTTTTGCCTCTGCTGTTCCATCTGTCTGGAAATTATTTTCCCTACCTTTCCTTTCTCTGGCTATTACTAGACTAAAAAGCATATGATGGAAAACAAATAGTATAAGCCCACAGCTGAGTTTTTGCATTATATCAATATTTTGTTGGTCTGAAAGCTCTAAGGAAGAGGGTGCAATGCAACAAATTAAGCAATCCCATATGATAAAATGGTTTTTAACCAATAAATGTTAAATGTAGTTTATATATGCTTATACAAGTTTGTTAAAAAGATAACAGTTACTCAGATTTCAAGGTTCATCTCTCAAGAATGATCCATATTTAATTGGTGGATCGTCCTTTTTGAAGTCAGAGACACATGGCTTTGAGAGTGAGCTCTACCATCTACTAACAGCATGACCTCGGGCAAATTGTCAACCTCTTTGTGGTTCAGTCTTCTCATCTGCAAAATGGGGGCTGCCCTAGCACCTGCCCGATAGAGTTGTTGTGAGGATCAATTTAGACAATAAGAATGAAGTGCTGAGTATTAGTTACCAGGGGGAATGGACAGCTCATATCTCCCCGAAGTTCATATGTTGAAACCTTATCCCTCGATGGGGTGGTATTAAGAGGTGGGGCCTTTGGGAGGTGACTGGGTTCTGAGGGTAGAGCCCTCATGAATGGATTAATGTCCTGACACAAGAGACCCCAGAGAGTTCCCCTTCTGTCGTGTGAATTACCCATGAAGAAGAAAGTCGTCTAGGAGGAAGGAAGTAGGATCTCGCCAGACACTGCATCTGTCAGTGTCTTGATCTTGGACTTCCCAGCCTCCAGAGCTATAAGAAATAAATTTCTGTTGTTTATAAGCCACACAGTGTGTGATATTTTTGTTACAGTAGCTGAGCTAAGACACCTGGTGGGCAGTAATATTCAGTCAACTCAGTAAAGGGCCACCGTCACCGTCATCCTCTTCTTTATCACCATCATTCATCATATGTCATCATATGTCATCAAATGTCAAAATAGCCCGACTGCATCTCTCCATGCTGGCTCCTGCTGTTTAAGACTTGATGGCACCATTTTGCAGCTAACTAAGCCATTCTAGATCACACTGAAAAACATTCACCCACCAACTTCATCTTTGGAAATAGGAAACTACAGGACTCTGCTCACACGGTTTTGCCCAGGAGGGTGAAAGTCACTAAGACACTCTGGGGTGGGAGAGGGAGAAAGTCTAGCTAACAACATAATTAAAGAGGGAGGCAGCTCCCTGTGGGAACCCCTGACGTCTAAAGAGTCTGTTACCCTTTCCTAAGACTATCCTCATTCCTGTGTTCAACCCGAGGGCACATATTACTCTTCTCATAATTTTAAATATGGGGAAGCTGACTCCCCTTAAAGACAAGCTGCCCAAGCTCACTGTTGAGCCTTGTCTTCAGATCACCCATCCCCATCCCCACCATTCACGCACCCTGAGCAGCAGTCCCTAACCTCAATATCCTCTCGCTTTCCAGAGGCGCCACTGGGGCTCCTTTACTCAGTTTTGTTTGCCCTTCTCCCGACAATGGCTGTCTGTAAGAGGCCCTCAGCGCCTGGAATTTGAAATTGTTTTTCTTCCCTCCCTTCCTGAGGAGCGGATTGTTCCTAAGCTCTGGGCTGCCCGGCCAGTGCAGGCCTGACTGGCTGGCACCTAGGGTTGCATGGAGGATATGGATTTGTTTTTGCAGGGTTGCTCATGAACGATGGAGTGCTGGTGTTGGCTTCCTTGTAGAAGGGGTGCATGGCAGTTAGGCATGGATTTGCAGGGAAGTAAACTTCAAGAATAAACAGAAAGTACACACACTCCACATCCTGTCAGCCAAGCCCCAGCCTCCTTAGTCCTGACAGGTGATCCATTCTGACTTCCTTACAGAGACACCCACACCCAGCAGACTGTAAGTCCTTGAAGCATGGCAGGCAGGAAAAAGCACAAACGTGGATTCTCCACTCTCCAGCATGGTGGGCTTGAAAATTTGCTCAGCCTCTGTGCCCAGACTCCACGATTGAAAACTTGCCAACATTCTTTTGGTTCCTCCCATATACCAGAGTCTTCCCCTCCTCAGGGCCTTTGAATGTGCTCTTGTCTCTGCCCTCCTTCTCCTGATGGCACTCCTCTTCCTTCAGGTTTCAGCTTCGATGCCATCTTCTCAAAGGGCCTTCCCTCAGCTTCCCCTCAACCCCATTATTCTCTGTTTGGGGCACTCATTGGCTTTCTTCAAATGTTTGTCACAATTTCCAATAATTTTTATTTGCTTTGTCTTCCTATTCAAACTTGAAGCTCCTTGAGGGCTGCCCTCTGCTATGTCAGCACAGTGCCTGGAATTTGATGGGGACTCAATCAATATCAAGGAATAAAAGTCCTTGCTTTGTCTAAGTTTAATTGGCGCAAGGGAGAGGTAACAACCACCAGAATCCAGAATCCCTGATCCTGTGGACAATTTTATCTTCGACTGCACTCACATGAACAATAAATATCAGTGACAGAAAGATGTAGAGTTAAAAAGACCAAGGAAATTAATCAGCATAAACTCTTTCATGTATTTTATAATTTGAGACAAGCATACTACCCCAACTGGATAACATTTTCCCGACACCCACTTGGGAATCTTTTCTACCTGCACAAGTCTATGGTATACTTATAAAAATATCTAAATTGTTAAAGAATTTAACAGCAGACCAAATGAAAAAATATTATCTGCGACAAGTTAATACATAGGAATTCACAGTTAAGGTCTATTCGTACAATACAAATTTGTTGAGTGCCTGGGATTGTAAATATATGAATGATGCAATTCTACATTCAGTAGTCAACAATCTTGCTCGAAAACAAAATATACAACTGTGAAACTATCCTAGGAGCCTATAAAAACAAAACGATATAAAAACTACTTAGTTAATGGCACCTGGATGGCTCAGTCGGCTAAGCGTCTGCCTTCAGCCCAGGTCATGATCCCAGGGTCCTGGGATCGAATCCCACATCAGGCTCCCTGTTCAGCAGAGAGCCTGCTTCTCCCTCTCCCTCTGCCCCTCCCCCGTGCTCATGTTTTCTCTCTCTCTCTTTCATGCTCTCTTTCTCAAATAAATAAATAAAATCTTAAAAAAAAAACTACTTAGTTAAGTGTGTTGAAGCTCAGAGTGAATTACAATGAGTTAGGAGAAAACAATTTTTAAAGAGTTTTGGTTAAAGTCTTGAACAGAGTAAGTGAACAGGGACAGACATAGAAAAGTTATAAAGGTTTAAACTGATATTTTTTTATTAAGTAGGACCCCCTCATTACAGTGTTCTTTGTTATCAAAGTATATTTGACATATAACATTGTGTGAGTTTCAGGTGAAGCACATGTTTATTTGATACATTGATATATGACAATATGATTGCCATTAGATTGAGATCATTAGCACCTAATTATCATGGCACATAATTATCATTTCTTTTTTTGTGGTGGGAATAATTAAGATCTAGTGTCTCAGCAAGTTTGATGACAATATACAATGTTGTCTTTATTCACTACACTGTGCATTAGATCTCCAGGACTTGTCTCCTAGTTGCAAGTTTGTGCCCTTAAAAAATACCTCTTCTATTCTCCCAGCCCCAGCCCCTGGTAATCACCATTTTACTCTGTTTTTATGAGTTTGGCTTTTTTAGATTCCACATATGAGTGATATCATGCAGTATTTGTGTATCTCTGTCTGACTTATTTCACTTAGCATAATGTTCTCAAGGTCCATCCATGTTATTGCAAATGGCAGGATTTCCTTCTTTCTCATAGCTGAACAACATACCATTGTGTGTGTGTGTGTGCGTGTGTGTGTACTGCATCATCTTTATGCGTTCATCGCTTGACTGACAGACACTTAAGTTGTTTCCATATCTTGGCTATTGTGAAAAATGCTGCAATAACCATGGGAGTCTAGATATCTCTTCCATATCCTGTCTTAATTTCCTTTGGGAGAGCCCCCTTATTTACAAATGCAGAAAATGAGGTCCAGTGGGTTTTTCCCTCACCTGGGTCCTGTAACAGAGGAGGATCAGGGAGTCAGGAGCCCAGGCACCCAGTCTTTCCACTACATCACCTGGGCCATTTTCAGAAGAGGTAAGGCGAAATCTCAGCCACAGCACCAAAATGGGTGAGCAGGATGTGGCGGTGGCCGTGGCAACAAGACTAGGCTGGGAGTGGAGAGACATGACAGAAAAGGGTTGGAGGTGAATTGAGGGGTGGCCAACGGCTGGTTTCCTCATGGAACATCCTTATTTTTGGCACGTTGACTTGTTGAGTGGCACCTGAGTCATCCCTCTTGAGGCCAGTAACCAACTCAAACAGAGGAACTCACACATCACTCCTTTTACCTTGGGCATCGTGGGTACCCACCAAATATTTGTTGATTTGCTTTGACTCTGATGCTGGACCTATAAGAGTGCAAAGAAGCGCTCTGTGTGTGCCACCACGAAATGTGTTCTATTTATGATGGGAAGGTACAGAGCAGGAAAAAATAAATCACCTCATTTACAGATAACAGGCATTGCTCTTATTGAATCAAAATGTCCTTGTTGGCATGGAAACAAGAAACAGCTGAGCTGGAAGAACGTGGCAGAGAATGGAAATGTAGCATGGAGGTACCATTTTCACCCTCCCTTTGCTTATTACAACTACGCCCAAGCATGGTACCACTGGGTGTGGTCCCCTTATTCTAGCTGGAGAAAGAACCTCCCCAGAGAAATGTGGATTCCAGCTCTATTCTTTTGTTGTTGTTGTTAAGATTTATTTATTTATTTGAAAGAGAGAGAAAGAGATAGCAAGAGAGTGCAGGGGGAGGGGCAGAGGGAGAGGGAGAATCTCAAGTCAACTCTGTCCTGAGAGCAGAGCCCAACTCGGAGCTCAATCTCACGAGCCTGAGATCATGACCTGAGCCAAAACCAAGAGTCAGACGCTTAAATAACTGTGCCCCCCAGGCACCTCCCCCAGCTCTATTCTTTAATAGCTGCATGATCTTGGGCATTTACCTCTTTGACCTGCAGACTCCTCATCTGCTAACACAGGTAAAGCACTTAGCACAATGCCTGGTAAAGAGCAGGTACTCAGCACACATTAAGTCTCTTTTCCTTCCTGACAAAAGGAGCTTAAGGAGAGAGACCAGGCTCTGTAGGGAAAAAGAAAACAATCCTGAGTGGTCTGGTGGCAGGAAGATGGGAGTTTGGGGGAAGACAGAGGAGTGAGAAGTTGTCAAGTCATGGGGCAAGCCTTGAAGCTTGCAGAGAAGAGGAAGGAAGGGGCCATGGCGTCTAACTAAGAGCAAGGTTCAGAATATGTGGATTCAAAGTCTACTTTAAGGCAAGAGCACCTGGGGCAAGTTCAATTCCCTCTTTGGACCTCAGCATTCTTGAGCAAAAATAAGAAAATTTTAATATTGATCTTTGAAGTTCCTTTTACCTCTATGATCCAATGGTTTTAAACATGACCATTAAAAGTAAGGGCCCTGAGATTGATCAAGTAGGTAAGAAAATCCATTAAACCATCTGGACCTTTAACCAGGCTTGACTCTAAAGTGAAGCCCTGTTCTAAGCATTTCTCTCTTGGCTGCCCTTCCAGAGTAAAGGAAGAGGATGAGGTAGGAATTCAAAGTAGAAGTCTATCATACTAAACAGCTGTCTCAGTTATATCCTGACCTCTGTTAATAATGTGGCCTGAGGTGTGCTTACAGTTGATTCAGTCCCCTGAAACTTAAACACCTCCAAGATAGGCCAGGGACTTCTGAGACATCAGTGGTAACAGACCAAGGAGCCCGAGAACTTCTCACTGCCCAAGTTGGAAAATCTAAGGACATATGTGTTCTTTGGCTTGGGCAGGCTGACACTGCTCTTCCCATCCAAATTATTTGGATCTGCGGAGCTAGGTATACTTTCCTGGGGCTGGCTGCCATACAGAGCACCACAAACTGGGTGAGTTAAAACAACACAAATGTATTGTCTCACACTTGTGGCAGCTGGATGTCTGAAACCGTGGTATCAGCAAGGCCATGCTCCCTCGGAAGGCACCAGGAAAGATCTGTTCCCCTCAGGTAGTCCTTGGCTTATAGATGCGTCCATCCTCTCCTCTGTCTTCTCATGACGTCCTCCCTGTGACTTCTTTCTTTACTGTCTGTGTCCAAATTTCCCCTCTTGAAAAGGACACCAGTCATATTGGATGAGGGGCTTACCCTATTCCAGCATGACCTCATCCTAACTAATTGTATCTACCATGCCCTTATGTCCATAGAAGGTCACATTCCGAGATCCTGAGGAGTCAGGCCTTTAACATCTTTTAAGGGTACATAATTCATGATCAAGGAGTCAGGATTTGAAAGTAACATTCTGAAAAGATTAAAGACCATGAACATTCACTCCTTGTACCCAATACTCCTTCGCCAGAAGTGATACATTAAGATGGACACAATGCAGGCAACTCTCCCAGATGACCGGCCTCCAATCCTTCTGTCCATTGACCCAGACCTTATGCTACTCCTCCGTGAGCTTGTAGGCACTCGTAATGCATTCCAGTCACCAAGTAATACGCCACTCAAATGAACCTACACTGAAGCTGTTTATGTAACTAATGAACCCTGATTATGTTGCATCCAAGTAGAAGTAAAATTTTTATTCTATGTAATGAAGGAAAGCTTTCTGGGGGGGGGGGGCGGGGGCGGTCAGAGAAGACTGAGATCAAAGACAGGCATCTAGGAGAAGCCAGATATGAACAGATCCCCACAATGACAAAGAATCATACCAAATCATTTCCCCAAATCTCCACAAAGAAACATTCAAGCCAGATACTTTCGGGGGGGGAACCCACAAAACTACATTTCATTTACTTCTGCCTTTGTTTCAGGTACAGAAAGTTAGGGGGTAAGGGGGAGTCATAAAAGAAGGATCCCTCGCTGGTGTCTTCTGACATATTATTTCTACATTAGTGTTATCGGGTTAGTTACTGAAAGACAGATGCCAAACAAGAAGCTGATCACATTTCCCAATCTTATTTGCAAACAAGTGTTCATTTCCTGCTTATCAAGGCACAGTGCGGGTACTTTGTCCATTCAAATCATTGTCTTAAGCCAGTGGGGCAAGCCACTGGGCAAGGTTCGCCCCAGCCAGAGCCTGGATGCTCAATGTCATTGAACTCAACGAGCACATAATTAGTATTGAAAGGTGTGATTGCAGTCCAGTCGGCCAGGTAATCAGCCCCCGATTTTTCTTCGGGATTTCAGACCAATTGGAAATCTTAGCCCAAGAGGAGGCTGGAGGGAATTATCCTGGAAGTGTAGTATCCCTTTTCAAATATAAACACAGGACAATTATCCCAACCCGTCAGCCCTCCCTTGCTCAGCACGCCGGGTCTGGGCAGCGAGCAGAGGGGACCTGGCTCTTCCCAGGCAGGTCTGCCTCTCAGCCCTGGCTCCCCAGGGCGCTTCCATCAGCTCACTCACATCTTCCAAGACTGTCGCAACCTTGGGATGTCTCTGCAGAACGAGCCTCTTCATCCTGGTGCTTGTTTTGCAAACATTTGGCTGCTTCGTGGGAACCTGCCTCAACCTGAGGCCCGAGTTCCCTGTTGGCTGGGATGGTGGAGGCTTCTTGAGAAGGGCTGGTCTCTTTTCCCAGTCAGATCTGATGGCTTGGAAGAGACAGACTGGAATGCATCTTTCTGCTATCCCTTCAAAGACAGGAGGCCAGTTCTCGGTTCTCAGAAACCAACAGCCACAGTTGACATGAAACTTGGTTACGTATTTAAATGGGCATTCACATTTTTTAGGCGACTCAATGAAGCGTCAAATCAGGACTCTCATCTCCTTCTGGATCAGGGGTGGCCCCTTCCTCCGTGGACAGGGGTGCCATCTGACGAGGCAGATACACGTGGAAGTGTACTTGCCTCTGTATCAAAGGATGCTTTCTCCGTGTCTCTACAGTGCGTTGCTTTAACCGAACTCACAATGGCTAACATAGTTAGACAGCAAAATAAACACGAGTATCCATAAAATACTGACACTTCCAGGCTCTGATGGGGGCTGTGCAGCCAGCTACCTGCCCCAGACTTGGAGGGAGGGCCCAGCGTATAAACAAAGTTTGCATGCAAGACTCCATGTATTATCAACATATCGTGATCAGCTCCTGCCAACCACGCAGCAGACACATAACTCTACATTATGTAATGTGACCATCAGCCAGGGCTGGGGGGAAAAGCCTTTTTGTTCCTTACCACCTATCCTCCAACTAGGGCGGACGGCCTCTGGATGATGCCCCCAGGAGAGCGCAGAGCTTCAGGCCAGGGCTCCTGCGGCTACTCCCTCTCACCTCTAGAAGACACTGACATTCCAGCCTGGATCACCTGGCCGAGGCCCTTTTGCCTTCTGCATAAGCCTCACCGTGTTCCGATGGCACTATATTTTCTTAGCATTTTATTATGAAAATGTCAAATATCCAGAAAATTTGAAAACAAATAAACCATAGAGTCATCACTCATGAGATACAGTTTTTTTTTAAGATTTTATTTATTTATTTGACAGAGAGAGATAGCAAGAGCAGGAACACAAGCAGGGGGAGTGGGAGAGGGAGAAGCAGGCTTCCCACTGAGCAGGGAGCTTGATTCGGGGCTCGATCCCAGGACCCTGGGATCATGACCTGAGCCGAAGGCAGACGCTTAACAACTGAGCCACCCAGGCGCCCCATGAGAGACAGTTTTAAGTGATTGCCTCGTCCTGCATGGTGTTTGTGGAGACAGGACTCCCTTTCTCCACAGACAGATTTGGGTTTTTTATCACAACCCTTCCACTTACCAGCTAGGGGAACTTGGGTGTATTATTTTATTGTTCTGAGCCTCAGTTTGCCTTCAATGTAGGATAGGCATCAAGCTAACTCCAGTTAACCTATGCTGAGCATTTATTAGATGCCAGGAACTCTTCCACGTGACACCGACTAGCCCAGATCCTCACAGTAACCAACTGTGGGGAATCCGGCTGAAAACCCAGGCCACTGCGTTGTGGTGCCATTGTGAAATGAGTGACAGTGAGCATGGTTCATTTAGTACAGAGCTTTCACTTGCAGTGGCTTTTCAAGGAATAATTCAAGGATTATTATTACTAGCTGTAGTAGTATTTTAGAGAGGGCACCCAATCAGTACCCAATTACAGCTCAGGACATAACCAACAACAGTGTTTTTCTCATTGCTCCAGCTGCCTATACCTCATTGTTTTAATAGTCAAGGCCACCACAAGTTTGGTAAGGGTAGCACCCCAGATGACAGGTGCACCTGGAGAGCTATTTTCTGTATGACTTGGCAAAGACTCTTCTTGCAAAGCACTGCTCGGAGCGCTCGGATTTTTAATTCAGAACACTGGATGGTACAGCTATGATAAGAAACTGGAAAACGTGAAAATGCCAGGTGGGTACTTCCACGCTCTATCAGACCAATAGAATTCTAACACAAGCACTTGTTAAAGTATACCTTTTATGGGCTGGATCATCTTTTTGTGAAAAGTGATGGAAATATCAAATCTAAACTCCGTCCATATGTTCTACTGTAAACATGGCTATTGACATCATGGAAATATGTCCAGACTGGTTCATCTCTCATCTGTTCAGCACAAAGATATTTTCCGTGGTAGCTGCCATACACATTCTAAACCCTGAAAGTTCTGGAGCCGATGCCCCATAGATGATTAGTTCTTCTCTGTTTCTAGTGTAAGACATGGGAATCCTGAAAGGCAACTAGACTGTCATCTTTCAGCCCAAAAATCTCTGGACTGCTTCCAACCCTTCCCTCATCCTAAGTTCCTTCAAACTCATTCTAACTAGACTCCTCCATTAAGGAGCCTGTCACAGATCTCTGAGGTAAGTCTCTCAGCCTTGGGAAAGGCAAAAGAAAGGATAAGTGGACGCTAACTTTTGATGAAGACCCACCTTTGAATAAGAGATACCATGGAAGCCCAGACATGTGGTATAACTTTTCTAAAGTCACAGAGGAAACTGAACAAAAGAAAGAAGGAAGGAAGGAAGGAAGGGAGGAAGGAAGGGAGGGAGGGAGGAAGGGAGAGAGCAAACCCATGAGTTCTGAATCCAGAGTGCTGCTGTGCATTAAATAATTAATAACGCCCATTGGCATAAGTCCAGAGACCTGACAACTGAAACAAATCAACTATAGAACAAGTGTTCTGGAAAATTGAAGGCGCCCTACTGATACTGCGTTTCTCAAAGGGATGCAGTTTCAGATAGACCAAGAGAGGACACTGTGGATGAATCTCACAGATTTTGCATCCAAGATGACCAAGCAGAGGCATAGTCTGAGTCTTTGCCAGTAATAGTTGAAGAAGATAAGTTAGAATTTGAGGAATTGGAGCTACAGTTGGAGTGAGAGATTCCTCAGCCCAGGAGAGAGACAAAGATCCAAAAAAAAGGGGGATGGACGTGTTCAGAAGGAAATGAATCCAACACTGATCCAACAGTGAAACTCTCCCCCAAATAGAATTACAGGTGATTCCAGAGCTATATCCATACAAGTAGGGTTCTTGCTAAAATCTAAAGAGAAAGAGGAATGAAGGGGAGAAGGAGGGATACATTAGGTATTAGGGGCCATTGGGAGCCAATATACACTCATGAGAATTGTAATTAAGAACTTGCTATTGGAAAGGACTGTCCTGCCAAGACCTTTGGTCACATTAATCCTTCCTTGGGCCTTCCTTGGGAAGTTCACCGCCAGCAGCTGATCTGTCATCATAGAGAAACAATCAGCGATGGGGAAGAGAAAGTGATGTTTTAGGTGGGCTGGCAGAACAACTTTGCGGACGGCCCTGTTTTTTAACATACCCACAAAACTATGTGGAGCCAAGTGTTCTTTACACCGGGCCAGACTTTCCTACCCCACCTTGGGGGGCTGCCAGTTTTCGCTGGCTCTCTCCACACTGTCAAGCCTTCTTGTGAAATGACTGGTACTTCCTGCTTCCTGTCGCACCCCAGACCCAGACACACCACCTCTCCCTGGGTATCCGCCCTATGGTTTCATGAAAGAAAGCCAAGGGGCTCTTGAGGACACAGAAGCCCCTGTTTGGATGAAGACAAAAAGAACAGGGTCATTTCCCTCCCTGTTTCCTCGTTTCCTTCCACCTTTCTCTGCTCCCCCTTATCCCTTACTGTGGTCCTTGCGCCTGGCTCTAATTCAGCACTGCATTCCTGCTCCTTTGTGTCCCAGCCTCCCAGCTGCAAGGCCATGGGGGATGTTCGCAGAGTTCCAGCTCCAAGAAATTCTCATCTCCATAGACCTGTCTACCCACCTCCCACCTGGCCTCCAGAGAAACAGCCAACATTCCTTTAGTCCCACAGAGAAAGGGTGTGACTTGGATTACTCAGTGAAGCCTCCAAGCCAGCATCTTATGCCCCCAAAACAATAGAGGTGTATTTTTCTTGGACTTCATTCTTTTTATTTGGTTTCTCCTTTGATTAGCAGAAAGAACGCCTCTCCCTCTCCCTACTTTTTTTTTTTTTTTTTAATCCACCAGCCTCGTTCTTCTGCTCTTCCGGTAGAATCCCAGCCCCCAACCTCAGTAAGGTAAAGCCTTGGATCATGAACCTGAGTGATGTCAGTGAGCTTGAGAAACGCCATCCGTTTCTCCTGGGCTTTCTCACACGTGGGAATTGTCTCTTGGGAGTCTACATCCCATCTCTGATCTGTTTGTTTTGGATGCTAATCCCAGGACGCTGGGTGAGGTGTTAGTCAGACTGACCTTTCCCGTTTTCTGAGTCAGTGATCTTAGATCACTAAGTCAGGTGCTAAGTGTTGAAAATTAAAATCAATGTGTGGGGCCCCGTAAGCGGGAGCCAGAAAGGTGGGAACAAAGGGGTGAAAGGGAAAGGTGATACCTCAGTTTGGGTTGAAACAAACAAACAAAAAACCTATCGATCTGCTATTAAACCCATCCTCATCAAAAAAAGATTCTGCTCACTGGGTGTGTGAGGCTCACATTACAAAGAATATTACATGGACATGACCCCCTCTTGGCTCGTATTACCTCTGAAAGGTCTATCCCACATGTGAAGTCCCAAGGCAGCTTCTGGCCATCCCCAAACAACCAAACCTTCTGGCAATCAGGGAGTTTTCTATTTTGTTGTCTACTGAGCCACTGAAGTACGTCCATCAGGCTGCAAGGGATATTTATGGAGCACCTTACCTTTCACTAGGCTGGGGCATTTAGGGCACCTACCACTTCTACCCCCAGCTTCTCTATCAAGCAGACAGATCTACTGGAATAACAATGCTGATAAGGCCAGGTGTCTGATTTGGATTGGCCTTTTGAATGTAGCTCTTATCTGGCATGTCAAAACTCCTAGTAAACCGGAGTCAATGCAGCTTAAATATCAACGGGAACTCAGACAAGACAACTTCTTAATTTTAATATGAGAAAACTGCCTTGTTGAGAAGCACGGTGTTTTACGGAAGACCACAGAACGTGTGGTGACATTTTTGGTCTAAGGATTCAGGATTATTATCAGAAAGATATATGGAGGTTGTATTGTGTTGGCAAACGTTTAGGTTTAACCAAATGTCCAGCCCGACTGATTATGCTGTGTTGCATTTGGGGGAACACTCGTATCCCCCAAACCAACCACAAAACATGTTACTCCCAGCTGACAAATTCCAGCCCATAGTCTGGGCTTCCTTCTCCTTCAACACATCAAGCATAGCAGGTGCAATTCTTTTTGACAAATATTTGTGGGACATCAATTACATGCACAGCATTTGTTCAAATCAGATAATAAAAAGATACTGAATCTGCTTGTGAGACCAACCATCCTAATAGACTTTCCATATACATGTCTCTAAAATTCAGCAACTCCTTCTTTTCTTTTTCCTACCATCCCGTCCTCAAGAAGAGACAACTTGATTATAAAAGGAAAGAAATTATCTCTACTTCCCTTTCCCTGAGAACACGCATACATACACATGTAGACACTCAGACACACGTGCATACCCATATAAAATCATTATTTGTCCAGTAGGATTTACACATATGTCATGGATGTTGATAGACTAGACCTGTCGAAATCCGAACTCCAAGTATGCGTCCATTTTTTTTAAGGCTCCACCAAAAGAAAAAGGGGAAAAGGAAAACGCAACAAGCCCCTCAAGGAGTCAGATCCCCTTCTATATTGTCAGGTAATTGTTAGCAGAAATCGGCTGTAATAACAAGCCATTTTAAAGGAATGTCAATTCCATTCTATCTTGCTTAAAGAAGACCCAGAGTCTGCCTTTGTTCCTAACCTGGGCAGTTTTGAGGAAATAATACCTTCTTTCAGAAACTGTGGGGAAATTTGAAAGGTAGGCCTCCTGCTCTCCCAGATCGGCGCTGGAAGGAAAGGTGACCACTATCAAGAAGGAGGCTAGCTAGTTCTGGGGGTCAGCCAGGAGCCCCTGGGGGGAGAGGACCAGCCTCGCCCCAGGGGGAGGGGTGATAGGGCAGCAGAAAGCAAGTCCCTTGCTTTTCCCAGAAACTTATGAAGGATCTCCACTCCTCCTCGGTGTGGACTCAGCAGCCAAGGCCTCCGAAGTGTGGCAGAACCACCAGTATCTCAGGCAACCTGTCCTTCGCCCTCCCTGCTGACGGCATGTTTGCAGTCTGGGCCGATTTCGTGCAGCTGCTTCTTTCCAGGAGCCTGAGGTTTAGGGTTTGGGTGAACTTGGTGGTTCGCCTTTTTTTTTTTTTCCTCCCCCTACCTTTTTATTCACAGCTTCCAATACACAAAGCACTTTATAGCGTCCATGGAAACCTCTGTGGCCGCAGACTTAAAAGAAGACAATGACTGAGCGTCAGCCCCACACGGGGAAGGAATACGGGAGGGTCCGGTTCTGTGGCACAAGTGTGTGGCTTTCTCTTTTGCTGATCAGGTCCCAAACGCAGTGGGGTTTTGTTTGTCTGTGTTTTGTTTGGGAGGTTTTTGTTGTTTGTTTTTGTTTTTGTTGGTTTTTCTTTCTCTTTTCTTTTTTTTTTTTTTTCCCCACAAAAGGCCGAACTGACAAGGGCTTTAGAGTTAAGACATGATGGATTTAAAAATGCAGTTGCCCTTGAGTTGGTCCGTGGGGGTAGGTGTACAGCACGGAGCCAGGCCTCTCTTAGACATTGGTGAAATGTTTGTGGAATGAATGTGCGCTGCTTCTTTAAAGAGCTCTGTGTCATTGTTAGAACACAGTGGAAGCTTCTTAAAGGCAGGAGTCCTGACATTTGAATTGGTCATCATTCTTGTCCCCAGTAGGTTTCCCTGGCTCCCCTGAGAGGGATCTGAGCTGAGGGGACAGCAATTAAATGGGATCTTTGTCCTCCTGAAATCTGCTGTCCGCATTCTGTATATTCATTCTCTGGAAATAGTCCTTACCAGTCGCCTTTACCCCGCTTTTCCATCTTTTCCAACCCATTATACAGGACTAATTGCCAAAAATGAAGACTGAGGCCGGGTGAGTTCTAAGCTGGCTCTTGCATGGAAAAAACAGCTAAAACAGTGGATAGACCCCTGCGCCATGGTCGGGGTCCGAGTGTCTCCGCCCCCCCTTCCATGTACTAGCTTCCTATCTCCTTAAACCGACATCTCGGCCTTCTCTGGGCCGTGTCAGCTTCTCTGACAGCTCATAAGAGCAAACAGTGAGTGTCAAAGGCAGGTGCAGACAACCACTGAGATCATCAGGTCACCACATCCTCCATGGCTTGCGCTAAATGCAAGACCCCAAATGTGGATTAGCATTGCCCCATGAAACACAGAGTCCCAAGAAAATAAGGCAGGGCCCAAAAGATACAAGACTGTGGGTAATTAGTTTCCCCCACCATAGAAGAGAGATGATGAGGGCATAGCCCGACTGGTCTCCTAGTAAATGAATTATTACACAGTAAGTAAGCATTCAAGAGTTGGTAGCTACTGTTTTCTTATTCCACAGTTGTTGTGAGTGGGTTTTTACCCCTTAACACTTAGCGTTTTGTAAGTTTAGACAAGAGAATTAACCATTCTAGACCTGGGCTTTCTCATCTGTTAAATGGGAAAAGGAGTAAGAACTCCTATGAAAGGTTTTCTGGGGGGGAGCCAGGTGCTATATCCAGGGAAAGCCCTTCGCACACCACGGAGCACGTAGTAAGGGCTCCGCAAACATCTCCTCTTGCTAATAAATGTCCCAACGGAGCAGAAAAGAAAAATTTAGACCAGGGTGATAATGGAGGGCCTGCACTTCCAAATGAGGATTTGCCTGGATTTAAAGGGGATAGTGACAACCCATTTCTGCCCCGCAGAACAAAATGATTTGGGAAATCTGGACAGGCCAGGATCAAGGGGTACAAAGGCTGCCACATGCCTCCGAGAAAAAAGAAATCCAACACGCACCAGAGTAAAATGAAGCAAAGCGATTGCCCGGAGACCAAATCAGCCAACGCGCCACTCCTGCAAACCCAGAGCAGTTCTCAAGAAAGACAAATTAAGAGGCGGGAAGACACGTTAGATGTGCATGGTTCAAGTCACACTTTGTTCTCTGCTCCCCCGAGAGAGAGGCAGCCAAACTCTGATTAGGAAAGAAAGGAGGAGATAAGATCAAAAAGTGCAGTTCACAAAAGAGCGAAGCCCCAACCTCCCCGCGTGACCCAAAAAGCAGCGCCAGTGCGGGGAGGACAGGGCCGCGGGGGAGCGGGCTCCCCGGCGGAGGCAGCGGTCTGCGTGCCTGCGAGCAGGGCTCCGCGCTCACAGCGGCGTGTGAAATTCTGCGCGCAGGGCCCTGCGGGGGCTGCAGCCACGCACCGCCCCCCCCACCCCGTCCCCCACACCGGGATCCTGGGGAATCTGCCTCTCCCATCAACTGCACGACCTTGAGCTAGCCACACTCTATTCTCGGACTGCAGTTTCTTCACATGAAAAGCAAAGAGTAATTTCTCCTCCTCACCACCTCCGAGAGATGTCCAGGGAATAGAGTTGACGAGTGGATGTAAGCGCACTTCAAACGCAAAAACAGGAAGCAGCAACCAGGAATATTCATTAGCAGTGGGATTATTTTTTCAGCAATAGGTGAGAAGGAGGAGAGCAGATGAATACGTGTGCTTTAGAGGGACCTGCACGCAGGAGACACAGAGAGGATAGGGGGTGTGCTTCCCAGGATCCTGGTTCTGCAGCGACCGGATGCGTGTTGGGTGGGAACCATGGAGAGCTGTCATAAGTGAGATAGAGCCCACAGTGTGGACCGAAGCCAACACAGTGCCTGGGCGGCGGGGGGAGAATACAGGCTCCGGACAGACTGAGGCCAAGGTGAAGGCTTCTCCTCTCCAAGCCGGCACCCCACATTTCCTCCGTGGGGTGGCTGCCCACTGGCTAGAAGAGAATGCTCATTCTTGACCCTCACTGCATGGCCCCACCCACCTGAGCAAAAAAGTTTCACCCAGGAGCAGCAAAAAGCTAAGGCACTTTTGACATTTAATACCTAAATAAATACCTGTTGAAATTAACTCCGCCCACCCCACCCCACCCCACCCTCCAGCCAGTGGATAGTTCCTGAAGCTAGTGTTTCTCTCCTCCTTCTGCTTCTCATTTTCTTGCACCTCCTCCTTCTCCTCCTCCTCCTTCTTCTAAGTAAATCACAGTTTGGATTTAGGGGCAGGGAAGGAGAGGGGTGACATTGTTTTTCAAATGCCTCTGGTTGGAAAGGATGTAGGGCCTTAGGTCCAAACTGAATCACAAGTCCCATATACACACACTTCCATCCTTGTTTTGCCTTTAAATCCGCCCCCCCCCCCCCCCCCCCCCCCCCCCGCCCAACCAGGAGGAGTTGGGGAGGGATTTGTGTTTCTGGGGCTCTTGGGACTGCAGTCCCTGGGGCCATCTGGGAGTGATTAGCCTACAGATTTCAGGTAGCTCTAGCCACACGTGCAGCCCACATGACGCCCCCTAATTCCATACCCACAGCTCTCCTTCTCCAAACAAACAGCAGTGCCCTTTGCAGAGTAAAGAAAATGCCTTTCTTAGAGGAGCTGCAGGGGAAAGCAGGTCAAACTTGTCTCCTCTGCCCTGCCCCCCACCCCCACTCCCCCACCGCCACCCCACCCACCATTCATTCAGCAGTCAGCCACTCCGGGGCTCATCCATGAAAGGACTGCGCTTTGTGCTTAGAAAAGCAAGCAAGAAAACCAGGAAGAAAAAAATATTTATTATCATTGTATATTTGGGTAGCAAAGTCTAGAGGTTTTAGAGGTTCTGATATGTTAATAATGACTTCAGTTTGTGGTTTGATTGTTTTCTCAAAACCTGTAAATCCAGGCCAGAAATGTGTAAAGATTGCAATCTGAAAGCTTTATGTCCATCACTCCAAATATTCTCCAAAGGCATGTCTCTAACACCCTTTCCAGAGGACAGGCAATTTAGAAGGTTCTGGGCAAGGACAGACTTCCTTGTGAGTGGCACAGATAGCCATCTACAGGCCACATTTTGAGGGAAGCCATAAAGACATCTCATCTAACTGGCCAAGGTATCCCACTATGTGCCTGGTAGCTGAAATGTACCATTAGGTATTCATTGCTTTGGCTAAATTCAATGCTTTGGCAGAGTCTATGTGGCACACAGAATAGAATAACACTCTGTCATTGTCCTCAAGAAGATCACAGTTTAGGGGGTGAGCATATACACACAGTAGACAAATGACAGCATGAAAGGGCATGAACAAAATCTTATAAGAACACAAATATGTTTTCTTGGGGAGAGATCAAGTCTTCACAGAGAGTTTAGCATTTGAACTGTATCTCCATTCCCTATCACAGTCTGGTTGCCTCTCGGACTGAGAAGACACTGAGCCCTAATAGTCATTTACTCCATAGTCTGAATGAGCCTCACATCTTTTCTAAGAGAAGAGTAGGTGAGGATGGCTTTTATTGGGAGAGACACCCTTCCCTGAAAAGAGAGATGAGGACTGCGAGCAAGGGTTGTAGGGAAGGCTCCCCAGTACAGTAGAAAGGAAACTCTTGAAGACGGGGAAGAAGCCAGTGTATCCATCTAGGAAGACAGGGCTAGTTCTACGCATGGGTCTTGGAGAAACAACCAAAGGACATAGGGGAGACTTGAGGAGTTAGGGATGCTCTTAGGCATGAGCAATAATAATAATAATAATAATAGTAATAGTAATATTTCTTTCCTTCTAAGGGAGCATTGCTTGGAATTTTTCAGAATCCAGAGAGAGCCAAATCCTTTCTCTGAACTCATTCTTAAGTCTCAAAGGCAACCTCACTCCCACTTCCTGGTTGGTTTGACTGAAAAATCAAAGTGTCCTTGGCAGAAGTGAAGTTGGGCTGGGGACAGAAGAAGGGGGTAAGGGAGTGTTCCTTCTGTCGTCTGTCTGACCTGTGCAGTGTTCTGGGCTAATGAAACTAGCCCAGAAGTTGGCTGAAACAGGTCTTGAGCCCCACTGAGCTGAGGCAGGTGAGCTTGGAGGCCAATTACCAACCCCCCCCCCCCCCCGCCGTGTTATCACACTGAAAGCCTGCTTTCCTCAGACCTAAGTTCTTGGAGGAGAGTCAGAATCCAGAGAACCTCCTAAGTGCCAGGAAAATAAAAAGCAATTAGTGACTTTTGCTTTAGGCAGACTCTGGAGGGGGAAAAAGAAATCCTGGAGCCCCACAGAACCCCACCTCCCTGGGCCTCTTCCGGAACCACAATGTTCAGCCCACTCAGCGTTTGGCCAATGCCGCTCTCTCCTCCCTCAGAAGATTTCTTTGCTCCTGGAAAATCATCTGGAAACTGTCATCACCACTGTGCTGGTTGGCAGATGTCCCCCAAAGAGAGAGTGAAGCGTACCACACACTACAAGGCATTTCTGGGCTTGGACCAAGAAAGGGGAGGGGTGGTGGGGTGGGAGGTGATGGCTCAGGCCAAGAGCGGCACAGCATCACCAACCACCAGCGATGGAAGAAGAGAGGTGACTTCTGGGGCCCAAGAAAGGGATGGAAAAGCATCTGCCATTGAGCCAGGTGTTCAGGGACCCCTCCTCCCTCCTTTCCCTTCCCCTCAGCACTCTGACGGAGGACCAAGGATGGGAAGCAGCCCTCTGTGATCCATGCACTCTTTCAGAGCGAAGAAAGAGAAATCCATGGTAGAGGCAGAGAAAGAGGTTCTCAGAACACAAAATGCCCCAGAGGGGGGCGCAAAATTGGGTATGGGCAGACAGAGGCTGAATCCACCCACAACTGTGTTCCGTCATCTAGAGCCCAGTGCTCAGGCCCATGCACCCTGCTGTTCCAGGTCCTGCACAGCCTTCTGGGGTCACCCATGCCTCAAAATCTGCAAACACCTGTTGCCCGAGATACCTCATGCCTTTATTATAGTTGAGGTTCAAAGGAAAACTGGAATCTGGGCTTCCTTGGGAGACTTTGTCCAGGAGGGACCCTGGGGAGAAGTGGACCCTGGAGGCAGAGGGGGTGTCAGTTAATGCCTGGGGACAGTGTCTGAGCCAAGACCAACCAGGGTGCCTTCCTTTCCTACAGAGATATCAACCCTCACCAGATACCACCGTTTCTCCTAGTTGCGAAGGAGACATGTCACCCTGTGAGATGTCTCCATTGCTCCAAGAAAGTATTTAAGGGAAAGATGCCTACATTTAGGGCCCTCTGAGACTTGACCTTCTCTTTTAAAGAATAATAGAATGTTCTTATAGCAGGAACTGCTTATTTGTCTCTGCTTTGCACATGGATATTAAGGCACACAAGGGTAAAAAGACAGTCCACTGCCAACCTGAGTTGACAATTTTGTGAGCTTTAGGAGCACCCCAAAGGGAAGCTGTTTCCGCAGACAGTCCATACCTCGTCCAGACCCTGCTCTGTTGGGCCTTCCCTTGCATTTCAGCCAATGTGGAAACTGGGGGAGAAGGAGGTTCCAGTGCTAGGACTTGGTGTGAAAGCAAACAACCTGCCCTTTCATAAGATGTAAATACATTGTGTTCTTAAGATAGTAACAGGGACGCTGTGAGATTTTCTGGAGATTCAAGGGAGGAGAAAGGAACAAACAAAAAACTCTCGGTCTCTTCTTCGCCTGGCCAAATGTCATTCTCATTAAAAAAAAAAAAAAAAAAGTGGGGAGGAGATGTAACAGAGGGGGAAAAAGCCATTTAAGACTCTACTTACACCTTTCACATAAGTGAAAGGGTCTTGGGAGAAAGATGTTAAAGAGAAAGGGGGAAATGCAGGTAAAGGGGGTGGGGACCTGCTTTCTCCAAATTCCCTGATCTGCCTATTCAAAGCTGAGATGGTACCAGAGAGCCCTGGCTTCCCCTTCAAACAAACCCAGAATGGAATCCTGTAATAACACTGTCTCTCCCGCGGGCTTGCACACAGCAACGCGCACCAAGAAATTAATTTGAAAGAAACAATGACATGGTAGGCAGCCCGGCGGGTCTCCGCGTTCCCTGCGGGCCCCCACTTTCTGAAGAAGCCCCGGGCCATTCTCCGTGGCTCCGGATCAGCCAACCTCCGGGTAGTTTTGTGACGTCACAGATCCGAGAACCCTCCGCGACAGAGCCCCCCCGCGTTAAGACGTCACTCTCCAGGAAACTCCAAAGTTGGGGGCTGACTTCAGGGCCTCGGCACTCCTGGTTCCGCCGCCGCTGCCCGAAGTCCGGCAACCCCGCTGCGCGCTCACGCTTCTCCAAAGCCGAGCTCAGCTCGCAGCTTCAGGACACTCGTTTTTGCCCCGCGAATCTATAGGTTCCAGTAACTCCGGGAAGATGCGCTCTTCCCCTGGGGAGCCCGAGGGCCCGGGTGAGAGAGAAAAGGCTTACAAGAAAGTCACAAGATAATTCGTATTTAATTCTGACAGTTACCTTTGGAATTGTATGCTAATAGCATTTCTCCCTTTTCCGCGGTTTGATGGAAACATTTTCTCTGATTAATAAAGACCCGACATAATAACCCACCCAACAGGACATCTTAGTGGGAGTAGCTGGTTTTAGTCCCTTCAGCCTGAGATAAAGTGCCCGCGATAGAGCCCAGTCTATCCGGGGAGAATCACACAAAACTGTCCTGAGACTCTCCGCTCTTTTTCTGCCAAAGTCCTCCCTGGGACCGAACACCCCTAAATCGAAAGGGGACTCGAGGGGAGGAGGAGGCACAGGTGTGAGCCCTGGAACTGAGGAGGAAGCTCTTGGTGCTGAAGGGAGCCCCTTGGCCCGGTAGACACGGCTGCCAATGGGAGTACTGCTGTCTTGAACACTTAACTTTATTTATATTTTTAGATCAACAAGGCAAAGAGCACCTTCAAAAGAAAATGCCTGAAATATTTTTAAAAAGAGGAAAATTGGAGAGGGAAAAAGAAAACTTGGCCTAAGGAAATTTCCAGGCAGTTCTAGGGATGCTTTGAGGGGATCCAAATGATGCGAGGCTCCCCTGTACCCTGCCTAAAAGACAGCTATTTTCAGAAAAGGAAGGGGGACACACACACACACACACACACACACACACTTACACTCCCTTTGGAAGCACAGTCCCTTTGGAACTGGGACATCCTACTCCCATCCCTCCCCGCCTCCCCTCTGCTAGTCTGTCCAGGTTGAGCCAGCTCTTCCCATTTCTTGCTGGGCTCTGGCCCTCACCCTCCCAGCGCTCCGCTGGGCCACAGCCGACCGCGGCCCCACAACCCGGCCAGGTCACCCTGGAGCACTTTGCAGGTTCACGCCTCCCTCACCCAGCACCTCCCGTCCACCGCATTCCTCTTTCTGTTAGAAAACAGAAAAGGGAAGAAAACGGAAAGACCTTTTTGGCCTACAATTTCAGGGGGCGCTGGGACTCTATGGTCCTAGTGACACATGTCGGATAATCTCCCAAAGTAGGGCGCCCGTTTGGGGAGAAATCCACGTAGGACTCTACAGTCACGTGCGTTTAGGGACCTGTTGCTGGGAACTCTGGAGGCCTGCGACGGGTCCCATACCCACAGGGGCAGAATGTCCAAAGGTCGCATTTATTCGGCCGTCCACAGATATTTATTGCGCACCTACGAAGCTACCTGGCATTTTCCTTTTCCCTTGCGCTGTTGCTGTCCAGTCCCATGGCCGTCCTGAGACACGGCTTACCCGCCGCCTCTCTCCCTAGAGAACCGGTGTCCGGTCTGAAGAGCGACCTGCAAACGCGCTCGCAGCCGCGTGAAAAGTACTAACCACCGAGGAGAGAGCGGGGACCCGAGGGTCCCGCCAGGGATTGGGGTTTTTTACCTCAAGGGAACCGAGCTCCCAGAGAATTGAGAGAGAGAAGGGATATCCACTTCCCTGAGCACCTCTATAGAGAACATCGCCCGGGGCTGAGATCTTCGGGAGACTCTGCTGCTCAACCCAACCGAATTCTTCGGCGACATGCACCCCTGCTGAAAACGGATTTAGACACGCTCCCCACTTTTGCTAGGAGATTTTGGAGAGGGAGGTTACGGTCCCTAATTCCCCAGGTAAAGGGAACCCCATTCGCCCACGCCGGCCACTGCCATCCGGAGACGGAAAACCCCCCTGTGCGGTGTGTTCACACCGCCCCACAGAGCCCACGAAACTCGCTGTAATCCAACATCTCTGGGCTCCGGACTTGGCGCCCGCGTAGACGCGGAAGGAGCTCGGCGGCCCAGGCTAGGGAAATTGAACCCGGCGCCGGCCCTAGTCGCTGAAAGAGACGGGGCGGGGGGTGATCCCGGACCTTGGCTTCCCGAGGTCCGCCTTGGGATCTGCTTGCACCTCCAAGTCTCTGCCCCCGCGGCAGACCTCGCGGCGCTTGCTTAGAGCGGGGCCCGGAATACACGTCGCAGACTGGTGAAGGGCCCTCCGCTGCCTGCCGCTTTTCTTGACCTGCACCCTTTCCCCACCAGAAAGAGGAGCCCACCGCGTTTGGCTCTCGGCAGCATGCCCTGGCTAAGACGGAGCCAACAGACTCAGTTTCCCGATTATTGAGAATGATCCTGAACATTGAGAATAGGTTCATTTCCCTCTGGCGCTCTCTGACACGGGTCCTCTGGTAGCGGACCGCGAGCGTCTTCCTGGGGCAGGGAGGAGAGGTCAGGGGAGACCCGAGAAACTCACACCGAGCCGAACCCCTGAGTGGGGGTGGGGGAGTTGGCAACGGAGCCCCTGCAGAAATACAGAACTAATCAATAGTGTCCACGACTCAGACTTGTCCTGGTCCTGGCACACGAGCAGAGGGCAATGTCTGGAATTTGGGGACAGGGGTCCTTCTCCTGAACCCGGTCTCCCCGTTCCATGCAGACTAGAAACGTCAGGCACCTTGAACGCTCTTCTCTTGCCATGTCCCGTATAGACACACACCTCCCAGTTCCTCTAACTGGGCTGCCTAGAGGTGAATCCAAACGGGAGGAAATACCGAGTAGGAATTTCTGCAGAGATAAATCTCAGCAGCAAAGCAGTCCTGATTGAGTGGAGCACACCACCACCAGCCCCCACCACCATCAAAGTTTTCCGGCCGTAACTGTGAGTTAAACAGTTTCTGAGCTTTTGGCGCCCCCTCTGGATGAAGCTGAAAATTGCACCATTTAAAAAGTCCACTGTTTATCAGTTTTCAAGAAGATACAATACAAAGTGTTTGCATCAAACGAACAGAAAATGTACAAAACACTGTAAATTTATGATTTAAAATTCTATATATTACGTATCTCCTATAACGTAATTGTATGAAATATGTATTTATGTGTATGTATTTATCTTGACAAATATTTAGAGAAATATTCCAAAATATCTTAGAGTCACAGTCTTCAGTGCCTTTAAGCCAGTAAACACGAGAATTGCAATAAAATGCAACTAAATACAGACGCCTTGGTTAAAATTTCTGCCCGAAGTTCTGGTCTCTGAGTGTCCTCCTGGGTCAGGTGCCTACGAATCACCCAGTTATACTCACAAATGTCCCCTCCCCACGACACAGAAATCAGTTGATACTACGCGGGACTCTTCTCCCAAGAAAGGACGAAGTTGTTCTTATACTTTTCCAGCGTGTTCACGGAGCCATGAATACGTGGCTATTGTATGGAGGTTTCTAAAACTTGTAAACAAGCTATAGCGTACTACAGACATCCACTGTGAGTGAGTTACATTCGTTTAAAAAGTAAATAGTATTTAACTGTAGTTGCAACTTACTACCTTCTGAAGAGTTCCGTTTCCTATAAGAAAGGTCGACTTCTTCGGAAGAAAATGAGACAAAACGAGATTTAAAAAAAGAAAAAATCTTCCAGGAAAACATTCTTTTAAATCTTGCAATAGTGTCCGCAATGTGCAAATTAGAAATGAACAAGTCTTTGCTATGATGCGGGCCGATTCACCATAACAATAATTTAATTCGAGGCGGACATCTGGGAGAGCCAGAAAGGGGGAAGTTTAAAATTAGGAGATTTCCACACTTGTGCGTTTATTTGTGATTCTGAAGACATGTAACCCGCAGGAGCCCAGGATTTTTTTTCTTCTCTTCCAGAACTGATACCTAACCAGGCACTAAAGGCAGTTGGTGCAAACACAAAGGTTGTGCTCAAATCACACTTGAGATACACCAGAGACACCCCCAATCCCTCCCCCAGGACTTCTAGCTGTCTGCGAGTCGGAGAAGGACCCGATTACAGTCAGGAGACGGGAGCGTCACCCCTCCAGGTGTTTTGTAAAGGAGGACGAAAACAGGCGAGCTGCACGACTCCACCAAAGTGGAGTGTTTTGTCTGCGGTGGTGCCCGTGTGTTTGGCGTTTTACAAACCAAGGGACTGGCCTCAGCCTCTCGGCCCGGGACGGCCACATTCGCAAAGTTCGATCTCTCAAAGCCAGAGCAGTTTGCAAGCTCTTTCCAGTGGCAACCCTGCTGACGTTTGGATTCGGCTAGGAGGTGAAAAGCAGAACGTCAAAGCAGTTGCCTGTCACTGAGCAGTGTCGCGGGGTGGGGGCTTGGGGGGGCTGGAGAAGGACTTGTCAGAGTTCAAGGTCGCTGTGGCGCGGGGACGGCTCCCGCGAGCGCGGGGCTACTGCGTCCCCGCCGCCGCCGCCGCCGCCGCCAGCCTTCGCCCGGACTTAGCTTTGGTTTTCATTGATTCCCCTTGCAAGAGCGCAGCAGAATCCCAACCAGCCGCACCGGCCCCGGCGAACCAGAGCGTGTTAATCTATTTATATGGATTATTACAGAGGGAACAGCGGGCGTTGAGTCACCAAAACATTTGCTTCAAAAGACCATTTCTAAGCACTTTCGGAGGAGGCAGGCTCCAGTAGCATAAACTGGGCTACGCGTTAAAGAACGACTGCTTTTCGAATTCTACAAACTCCAGCTAAGTCTCCGGGACCGCGCAGAAAGCAGTGAAAAGAAATGCTTGGGGGTGGGGGCAGATCCTAGTCTAGACACGCGCGCGCGCACACACACACACACACACACACAGGCACGCAAAATTCGTGCGGAGACGGCACCAAACTTCTGACATTACGAGAGTATGGCAAACTTACACACTTGGACGTCCCGGGTCCCCCGCCTTCCCCGCCGTGCCACCCCCCCCCCCCTCCGCCCCCCCGGGCCCCCCCCCCCCCCCCGCCCCCCCCCCCCCCCAACGCCAGACCAGAGGCAGCGCTCCCCTCCCCGCTCCTCCCCTCCCCTCTCGTCACCCAAGCCCAGCACCACAATCCTCCTCCCCGCAAAATCCAGTCCAATCAGCTGCCTGCCAACCCCTGAAATGCCGTGCTGTGATTGGCTGGCCGTCTCTAAGGTGAGGAGCAGTAGTTATTAAAGAGCCCCAGGGCTGCGAGTTGAGGAGCTGAGAGCGGAGCTTGAAACTCACTGGAAACTTGCGCCGCGACTTGCCAGTTTCACTCCAGGAACTTTTCTTTGCAGGAGGAGAAGAGAAGGGGTGCAAGCGCCCCGCTTTTGCTCTCTTTCTTCCCCTCCTCCTTCTCCTCTCCAGTTCGCCTTACCCCACTTGGAGCGGGCAGCTGCGGGCTGGCCACCGCGCGCCTTCCCAAGTGCTCGCCGCCGCAGCCGGCTGACGTGCCAGGCTCCCCGGGAGCCGCTCGCTCCGCGTTCGGGCAGCCGAGGGGAGGGGAGCCCGCGCCTCGAGTCCCCGAGCCGCCGCGGCTTCTCGCCTTTCCCTGCCACCCGCCCCCTGCCCCGGGCCCGCGTATGAATCTCCTGGACCCCTTCATGAAGATGACCGACGAGCAGGAGAAGGGCCTGTCCGGCGCCCCCAGCCCCACCATGTCCGAGGACTCGGCGGGCTCGCCCTGCCCTTCGGGCTCCGGCTCGGACACCGAGAACACGCGGCCCCAGGAGAACACGTTCCCCAAGGGCGAGCCGGACCTGAAGAAGGAGAGCGAGGAGGACAAGTTCCCCGTGTGCATCCGCGAGGCGGTCAGCCAGGTGCTCAAGGGCTACGACTGGACGCTGGTACCCATGCCGGTGCGCGTCAACGGCTCGAGCAAGAACAAGCCGCACGTCAAGCGGCCCATGAACGCCTTCATGGTGTGGGCGCAGGCGGCGCGCAGGAAGCTCGCCGACCAGTACCCGCACCTGCACAACGCCGAGCTCAGCAAGACGCTGGGCAAGCTCTGGAGGTAGGGCCGGCGCGGCAGGGTGGGCTCCGCGGTGGCGGGGGGCGCTGGCCAGGACACTCGCTCGCGCCCCGCCTCCCAGCAGGAGGGAGTTGCCGGTCCCGGAGCCGGCGGACGGCGGCGGCGGGGAGGGGGGGTGCTGAGTGGTGGGGGGGGCCGAAGTGTAACTTGGCTCAGTTTGACAAAGTTCTTGGATTGCTCTCTAGGGGGAAAGGAAGGGAGGCGGGGAGGGGGGGAGGGGAAGGGGGCCGAGAGAGCCAGAGGGTGGGAGAAGACTTGTGGGAGACACGGTGGGAGGGGGCTGCCAGCCCTATCTCCCGTCTCTGTGAAGTTCAGTTCGATCCCAAGTGGGGGGTTGGGTGGGAAGTGAAGTTTGTGCCTCTCTCGCTCCAACTGCGCTCTCTCGTGTAGCCCCACGGACCCAGGAGGCGGGGTGGAGGGGGGGAGACTTCAAGGCCAGAGGAGACGGCCGGGAGGGGGGGGGGGGGCTGCTGGAAATAGGTGGGGGGGGGCAGGAGGAGCTCTTTGCCGATTAAGTGGGTTTTTGGAAAGCTTTTAAGAGTGTTGGGGGCGGGGGGGCGTTATAACTACAGTAGCAGAGGCACTTAGAACAGAAGCAGCCGAGAGCTATTTTCATCTCCAGGGTTTTCCAAAATAGAAGGAGCGAGGGCGGGGCGGGGAGTGACCGCTCAGGTCGGACTAAAAGAACCGAGATTTAGTTTTCGTTTTTCTTCTTTTTTTCTTTTTCTTTCTTTTTCTCTTTGTTTTTTAATTTAAGAAAAGTTATGAGCTGCAGCAGTGGCTAGAAAGCAGGGAGGAGGGAGGAAGGGGTTGTGTGCGAAGAAGCCGAGTGGTCGGGTCACCTCCCCCTCCCGCCGACCTGACAGCTCAGCCGGTTTCACAGAACCCCCTCTGTTTCTCTCTGCGCCCCCTCCCCCGCCCCCAGACTGCTGAACGAGAGCGAGAAGCGGCCCTTCGTGGAGGAGGCGGAGCGGCTGCGCGTGCAGCACAAGAAGGACCACCCGGATTACAAGTACCAGCCGCGGCGGAGGAAGTCGGTGAAGAACGGCCAGGCGGAGGCCGAGGAGGCCACGGAGCAGACGCACATCTCCCCCAACGCCATCTTCAAGGCGCTGCAGGCCGACTCGCCGCACTCCTCCTCCGGCATGAGCGAGGTGCACTCCCCCGGGGAGCACTCGGGTGAGTCCCCCCCACAGCCCCAGGCTAAGCCTCCCGCGGGCCCCGCGGGCACACCCCAGGTCTCCACCGAGTAGGCTTAGGGACTTTGCGCTCCTCGGGGAGGGAAAAACTACCCCTAGCGCCTAATCCTCCCCCCCTCCCAGCCCGGGGCCCCGCGAAGCACCCCCCCACACACACACACACACACACAACTCAATCTCTACATCCTAGCAGATTAATTTTTATTGCGAGGTAAAATGCCTTTACAGCTTTACAGGACTTCTTCCTCCTCTCGCTCCGCCACCCCAGAAGCACACACGGGGTTCTTCCACAAGTAGCAGTTCTGTCCTCCCGACCCTCCGGGCCTCAGACCTAGCCCCCCTCCTCCCCGTAAAAGGAGATCGCCGAATGTGTACTGGCAGGTTAATCATTTGGCGACTTATCTCGGGTGCACCGCGCCTCCCGCGCGGTTGCGGGTCTTTCTGACACTTGAGCTTGGAGGGAGAGTCCCAGGAGGGTTCCTAAGATTAGGGCCTTTGCACAGCCCTAATTGACTTTTCTGTGCTGCTTCTCTTTTATTGCCCGCAGGGCAATCCCAGGGCCCACCGACGCCACCCACCACCCCCAAAACCGACGTGCAGCCCGGCAAGGCTGACCTGAAGCGCGAGGGGCGCCCCCTGCCAGAGGGGGGCCGACAGCCCCCCATCGACTTCCGCGACGTGGACATCGGCGAGCTGAGCAGCGACGTCATCTCCAACATCGAGACCTTCGACGTCAACGAATTCGACCAGTACCTGCCGCCCAATGGCCACCCGGGGGTGCCGGCCACGCACGGCCAGGTCACCTACACGGGCAGCTACGGCATCAGCAGCACGGCGGCGACCCCGGCGGGCGCAGGCCACGTGTGGATGTCCAAGCAGCAGGCGCCGCCGCCCCCGCAGCAGCCCCCGCAGGCCCCTCCGGCCCCGCAGGCGCCCCCGCAGCCGCAGCCCGCGCCCCCGCAGCCGCAGCCCGCGCCCCCGCAGCCGCAGCCGGCGCACACGCTGACCACGCTGAGCAGCGAGCCGGGCCAGTCGCAGCGAACGCACATCAAGACGGAGCAGCTGAGCCCCAGCCACTACAGCGAGCCTCAGCAGCACTCGCCGCAGCAGATCGCCTACAGCCCCTTCAACCTCCCGCACTACAGCCCCTCCTACCCGCCCATCACCCGCTCGCAGTACGACTACCCAGACCACCAGAACTCCGGCTCCTACTACAGCCACGCGGCGGGCCAGGGCTCCAGCCTCTACTCCACCTTCACCTACATGAACCCCGCGCAGCGGCCCATGTACACCCCCATCGCCGACACCTCCGGGGTCCCTTCCATCCCGCAGACCCATAGCCCCCAGCACTGGGAACAGCCGGTCTACACACAGCTCACCAGACCTTGAGGAGGCCTTGCACCAAGGGGGATGCTGACCGCGTGATGATCCTAAAAAGCACCGAAGAAAGAAATAACCAACCAGAATTTCCTTGGGACATTTTTTTTTCCTTACTCCTTAAAGACATTTAAGCTAAAGGCAACTCGTACCCAGATTCCAAGACCGAACCATTAGCTATCCAAACGCATTACCACCTTGTTGCAAATCAGTGGCCAAGGCCACTCGTGGCCAGGCGGACCGGTGGAATCGAGGAGAAACCGAACTTGAAAACTTTCTTCAAAGCAAGCAATGGAGGATAAATGGAGAATCATCGTGTGACCAATTTGCTCAATCTCTCTGCCTGTTTGAACTTTGTAATTATTTTTTAGCAGTAATTAAAGAAAAAAGTCCTCTGTGAGGAATATTCTCTATTTTAAATATTTTTAGTATGTACTGTGTATGATTCATTACCGTTTTGAGGGGATTTATACATATTTTTAGATAAAGAAATTAAATGCTCTTATTTTTCCAACAGCTAAACTACTTAGTTGAACAGTGTGCCCTAGCTTTTCCTGCAACCAGAGTATTTTTGTACAGATGAGCTTTCTCTTACAAAAAAAAACAAAAAACAAAAAACAAACAAAAAAAAAGTGTGTGTGTGTTGTTGCATTAACATTAAAAAAAAAAACACGGATTTGTGTTACGCGATCAATTTTGGGGGTTAGCTTTGCTTAATTCCTCAGGCTTTCTGATTCAAGAAGGAGCTGCCTTAGAAAGAAAAATAAAGGCCTTATTTTGCAAATATGGGAGTAAACCATAGTCTAGAGAAGCATTTGGTAAGCTTTATCATATATATATTTTTTAAACGAGAAAATACCTTGAGCCTTAAAACCGTGCTGCTGGAAAATACTTGTGCTCTCTGTTAGTGCATTTCCTTCCTTCCGCATTTGCTTGTTTGTTGCAATCTTAAGAAAGAAGTGAAAACCAAGCAAAGGAGATGAAATCTGTTCTGGGAATGTTTCAGCAGCCAGTGAGTGCCCCCTCCCTGGTTGCCTGCTCAAGCCCCGTGTGGGACACATGCTGGAGCCTTCTCCCTTACGCTGTCACCTGCGCCTCTCCAAACACCAGCAGTGAACCTTCAAGACATTCCACGAGCTAAAATTATTTATTTTGTAAGGAGAGGTTTTCGTTAAAAAAAAAAAAAAATCTTTTTCTTTAAAAAAATTTTTTTTTAATTTTACCTTCTTTAAAATAGGTTGTTGGAGCCTTCCTCAAAGGGTATGGTCATCTGTTAAATTATGTTCTTAACTGTAACCAGTTTTTTTTTTATTTATCTCTTTAATCTTTTTTATTATTATTAAAAGCAAGTTTCTTTGGATTTCTTGTCCTAGATTTGTATAATATACATGCCTTTTTGTCTGTCCTTTTTTTTTTTTCTTTGTTGTTTTGTTGAAAACAAACTGGAAACTTGTTTCTCTTTTTGTATAAATGAGAGGTTGCAAATGTAGTGTATCACTGAGTCATTTTCAGTGTTTTTCTGCCACAGATTTTTGGGCTGCCTAAATTGTGCGTGTGTGTGTGTGTGTGTGTGTGTGTGGACACAAAACAAGGCTGGCATGTGTCATGGATAGTCCCCTGCATGTTCTCTTGGAGACAAGGAGGAAAAGTGGAGGGGATCAGCCCACCGAGAGACCTGAATTCTTAATTCCTTCTGTGGCTGGAGAGTTTGAGGATTGCTTTTTAAAAAAGACAGCAAACTTTTTTTTTTTTTATTTAAAAAAAGATATATTAACAGTTTTAGAAGTCAGTAGAATAAAATCTTAAAGCACTCTTATAATATGGCATCTTTCAATTTCTGTATAAAAGCAGATCTTTAAAAAAATATTTCTGTAACTTAAGAAACCTGGCATTTAAATCATGTTTTGTCTTTAGGTAAGGTTTGGTTTGTGTTTGTGTTTTGTTTTGCTTGTTTCCCCCCAAACCTTTTGTTCTCTCTGTGAAACTCATCTTTCCTTTTTTCTTTCTTTCTTTTTTTTTTGTATATTATTGTTTACAATAAATATACATTGCATTAAAAAGAAAATGGCCCCCTGGACTGACTTATTTGCCCTCTTCTCCCCTTCGAAGGATGATGTGAAGAATTGAGGCACTGAAGAGATTGTTACATACTGATCACTGTGAGTTTCTCATTTTTTATGTTATACTTTTAGCTATCCCAAAATTGGCAGTGATGAAAAGACTATGTCCCCAAAAATCTATGCGGAAAAATCTTAGAAAGTGTCACCCTGTTAGGTCACCTAGACAATTACATGTCAGTAGTTGTTCCTCAGGCAAAATGTTTGTTGTGCTATTAACAGCCTCATGCTTCAGGGCAAAAGCTGTTTCCCTGTGGAACTCACAGGGGAATATTAGACCTGAAATCCGTAGCTTGTCAGCAGTAGACAGAATGCCAGAGGGGGTGACTTGTCTCCCTCAATTCAGTCAAGCAAACTTTCTATTATCATGAACACATACCAACCAAGGGTGCCATTTAAAAGGCAGAAGAAGCCAAAAGAAAAGTTTTCAAAGAGGACCGGAGGGAAGTCTGTTCTATTAACCCATTATATGTGATTCAGAGCCTTCCTGGTCTATCTGCAGGAACAATGGAATGAGATTACCTTATTCTGCTGTTCCCTCCCGTTTAACTCATTCTGAGAAGATGCAAAGCTGTGGTAGAAGTAATAAGACCTAATCCTGTTTTTCTTGGCCTGGGTGGGATGGGAGTTTCCAGGATCAGAGAAACGTCCAGGTCATTTTTCATTAAACAGATGAAATCACTCCTTCCCTCCCACCCCCGCACAGAGACAACCCCCACCCCACCCCCCACCACCTCCACAGACACCCTGGCTGATCAAGGAAGTGTCTGTAAAGGAGGCAAGTCCCTGTCACCTCAGGCTGGTTTGACTTCTGGGCCCCTGGTATCCAGACTCTCTGGTATTACGCCACATTGTCTGTTTTTGCTTTTTTGGATTCCTGGCTTGGGTCCCACACCAGGATCATGGCAACCAGGAAAATGGTAGTTATCAAATCGAGACAACATTAGTGCTCGGCCTCCTTTGCAAATTCCTTCAACAGCGATTGAGGGCCTGTGATCTGCGGGACGCTATGCACGTCTCCCCCTGCCCCCACCCCCACCCCCAGACGTCACATTCTGTTGCTGGATTGTGCCACACTGCCCGTTGGCTTAAGCTCAGAGTCTAGCCTCCATTCTTACAAAATCTCTATTGTGTTTCCCCTTGCCAACACTCACGAAGTCCTTTTTAAAGTGTCTGTGGTGTTCACCAATTCTTGTCCACCCTTATTCACCCAAATCTCCTTATCTGTTAAACTCAACACATACCACCCAGTCCTGACCACCCCTTCCCCTACCAAATCCATAATGTATGCAAGATTGTTTTCTCTTCTCCTAGAAATATGCTCTTTTCCTCAGTGTGTGACCTTCCACAGATCTTCTTAGAGCCAGAAGGTTCCATTTGGGTATAATTGGATAGGGCAAGTTGTTTACTTTCCTATGCCTCGATTTCCCCTTTTGTTAAGAACATTTGTAATCTCTCCTCTTGTAACAGGGTTGCTATTAGAGTGGTTTTTAGCAAGAAGTCTGGCAACTGACTGCGTCCGAATCTTCTGGTCCGCGCAGGACTCCTACTAGCCCGGCATAAAAGGTAAACAGTAAATGGGGTGTTGACAGGCTGGTTCTGATGCACAGGAAAATACAAGAGACAACGAAGCACAGACAGAATTCCTCTGAATCTCCCCCACCCCCGTGCACCAGATCGAGGCAAAGCCCGGCACCACCAGATTATAAAATATTTTAGAGGAATTTTTATTCTAAATCTAGAAACGCAGAGCTTATCACCCTGACAACAAGACATTTATTGAAAACCTAGGAAAGAGTCCTCCAGAACAGAAAAAGCTTATAATTAGACCCAGGGTTATTTTGTTTATTTGCATTCAAAATAAAACCTTTTTTTAAAAAAAAAACTATCTCCACAAAAAGGGCTTTTTTTTTTTTTTTAAACAAAAGGGAATAAACATAAGGGAATAAAAACCTCACTTAGAATCAGTCCTTTGGGCGATTATGAAAATGGCACTTATGGATTAGCTTGAGCTGTGTGTTTGACTTTCCCACCTGAACTCCGTCCTACTCCTTCTTTTCCCTGATTTCCACCCTGAACATTTCTGAGGCACTGCTGGGACACTTGGTAAATTAACTTAATTGATGAACTGTCATTATAGCACAGAGAGATTTACCGTGGACGCTAAAGAAGTGTAAGCCTCAGGCCTGGTCACTTGCACAGAGTCCTTGTAAGGCCCTGTACTTAATCTCATATATTTTTTAAATATTTTATTTATTTATTTGACAGAGAGAGACACAGCGAGAGAGGGAACACAAGCAGGGGCAGTGGGAGAGGGAGAAGCAGGCTTCCCGCCGAGCAGGGAGCCGGATGTGGGGCTCAGTCCCAGGACCTGGGATCATGACCTGAGTCAAAGGCAGACGCTTAACGACTGAGCCACCCAGGTTCCCCTTAATCTCATATTTTAAAAATGTTTATCCTGGGCGCCTGGGTGGCTCAGCTGGTTAAGTGACTACCTTTGGCTCAGGTCATGATCCCGGAGTCCCAGGATCATCCCGCATCAGACTCCCTGCTCAGCGGGCAGTCTGCTTCTCCCTCTGACCCTCCTCCCTCTTGTGCTCTCTCTCTTACTCTCTTTCTCTCAAGTAAATAAATAAAATCTTTAAAAATAAATAAATAAATAAAAATAAAAAATCCGTTTTTTTTTTTCAAGAGTGCCCTCCCTCAAAACACACACACACACACACACACACACACACACAGAACTATGTAAGCTCCAGGCCCCACAAAACCTGGGTCTGCCCAAGACCAGAGCTACTGGACGGCAAGCCGCGGCCTGACATCAGAGGATACAAGGTAGATACTTTTATTTCTGTTCTCACCAGTGCCTGGCACATGGTCTGCTTACGGAACGACGACCCTTCATCGTACCCGTGGACTTGGTGGTAGTGTCACAGAACACATCACTGAAAATCTGCCATTTCTAGTGTGCGACCTTACACAGTTTTCTTAGCCCTCTGAGACGCAAATGATTTTCATTTCCCAAATATTCTTTCATGGGCATCATGGAGGTTAAATGAAGTAAAGAGCATAAAACTGTTCATTACCTGTCCTTCCTCGTTCCTTCACACTTCTGACTCACTTCTATTTTTTTCCTGTCTGACACCACCTCTTTCTTGCATTTTCTTAGCCTGTCCCATTGACTGTTGCAGCTCACAAAGGTTTGTTGGGCCCTAATGGGGCCAAATTCCTTTGCTGTCATTCACAGACCGGACCTCTTTTCCTCTGTATATCTGAAGAAGAATTATTTTTTTTTTTTTAAGATTTTATTTATTTATTTGTCAGAGAGAGAGAGCATAAGCAGGGGGAGTGGCAGGCAGAGGGAGAAGCAGGCTCCCCACTGAGCAAGGAGCCCGATGTGGGACTCGATCCCAGGACCCTGAGATCATGACCTGAGCCAAAGGCACCCGCTTAACTCACTGAGCCACCCAGGCGCCCCTGAAGAAGAATGGTTTTAGACCAAATACAACATGGGGCCGGCAATATCAGGTTTGGATTTGAAACAACCAGGCAAAATTCAAGGCAATATGTACATTCCTTTGAAGCTGCTGCTAGACACATCCCTTGAAATTTCGGGATTTTATATCAAACTTAATCCAATTGCCATGATATCATGCCACCATATTCCACTTGAGGAAGATTTCTATTCCTCATTGTCCCCACAAACATTTGCAAAACATCTCCTGTGGGGCAGCATTCAGCAGTGAACAAGGACTGATGTGGTCCCTGCCCTCATGGGACTTACATTTTACAGTAGCAAAGGAAGGCATGCCGAAACCAAACATACTCTGGTATTTTCGTGTTCAAATGCTATGAAAAAAAAAATGCAGCTGATTAGGGCCAGTTGGGAGTCTCATCATCCAGGCGAAAGATGATGGTGGTCTAGTCTTGGATGCAGAGGGACTGGGTAGTTGATGGATTTGGGAATGATTTTGGTGAAAACTTCCGGATTTCTTTCTCTCCTAATCTCCATCCATTTTTCAGTGATGTGAATTTACTCTGACCCAATTTACATAAAAGTGACCCACTCTGTTTTTACCTTAGTCATTCCTTCCCGGCCCCCTGCAATAACACTCTTAGTCTTTCTACCTCTTGATGAACCACACATTCATGTATCACACAATTAATTCTCTTTTTGCCAGAGACCTCAGGAGAACGACCCAGTCCCTGAAATCCAAGAGGTCTCTTGATCTCTAGAGACTTACTTAATGCACCCCACAGGTTTATGGAATCAGAAATGGGAGGTGTTTTAGTTTGGTTGTGTTCTCATTGCAAAAATTCTTTATGCAATATCTCAGCCGTTGAATACTCTTTAATCTCTTTTAGAATGCTTACACTGATTGAGAACTCACTTTCCCTGTCCTGGAGAGCTTTTTTTTTTTTTTTTTTAATTTATTTATTTTAGAGAGAGAGAGAGCTTGGGGAAGGCACAGAGGGAGAGGGAGAATTTCAAGCAGACTCCCCGCTGAGCATGGAGCCTGATGTGGGCCTCAATCCCATGACCCTGAGATCATGACCTGAGCCAAAATCAAGAGTCAGTGGCCCAACCAACTGAGCCACCTAGGTGCCCCCGTCCAGGAGAGCTTTAATTGTGCAAAAGTCTTATCTCTGCAGTCTCTACCAACAGTCCAAGGTGACCCGGCTCCACACTAACATGGTGGGAGACTTGTCTTTCTTTCAAATGATAGCCCTTCAACTAGTTATACAGTTTTCAAGTTTTCTTTCAGTTTTTTTTCCCTGCATGCTAAACATTTTACACATGACCTGTTCCCCAAACCCTTCCCTACCTTGTCATTTTTCTTTGAATGTATTTCACTTACTAGCATTCCCCAAATTAATTCCAGGACTCCAAATATAGTTTGACTAATATGGAAGATGAGTTGATTCATCCGTTTTGGAATCAGAAATTGTGCTTTTATTAATTTAAATTAAAACTGTATTCATTGTCGTGGTAGCCAAAGCACCCAGTTATGTTACGGTGAGATATTTCTCACCTATCCTATAATTGTACAACTGAGTTTTTGAACTTAATTACCAAGCTTAACATTTGTCTCTGTCTTGACTGGACTGTGATACATACAGGCTCCATGGAAGGAAAACGAGGAAAAGGGATTTACATCATTGAGCCCTTACTTTGCCAGGCACTGTGACAGATGTTTTATATACATGATCTCATTTAATCCACCTAATAACCCTTAGAGACAGGTGTTATTATTACAGTTTTATTAAGGAGGAAACTGAGGCTCAGAGAGATTAAACAATTAACCTAGCTAAGGTCCTGTAACTAATAAATGGCACAGACAACTACCCTTGACTCCTCCCAACCCACTACCCATCCCCACCTACTGAATCTTCCGTTTTCAAAAGAAAATTTGAAATAGAATTTATAATGGGGAAAAAGGGAATAAATTCTTACGTTGTAAATTATTTTATAGGGAATCTCTTTAGAGGAAAATCTGACCATATGACCCCCCACCTCCTGCTCAATACCTTGCAATGGCTTCCTATTCACTTGGAATACAATCCAAAATCTCCACCAGAGGATCCTCCAGGGGGTTGCAAACTATAGCCCACAGATCAACTCCAGCCCCTCACGTATTGTTACCAATAAAGCTTTATTGGAACACAGTCACATCCATTAGCTTATAGATTATGTATGTTGCTTTCTTGCTATGACAGCACTATTGAGCCATTGGAATAGAGATCATGGTCCGCAAAGCCTAAAATAGTTACCAGCTGACCCTTTACTCACACTTTCCCTACACTCTCTAGCCCTTGCCTGTTTCTGTGACCTCGTCCCTTGCCATTACTCTCCTTATTCCCCGTGACCCCACCCATCTGCCCTCTTTCTCATTCTCAAATCTGTCAAGCTCTTTGCCACTTAAAGGCCTTTGCACCTGCTAATTCCTTGTCCTGAAACACCCTTTCATCATTCCCATGTTTCTCTTTCCATCTTTCAGATCTCAGCTCAAATGTCATCTTCTCCATGGGACCTGGCCACCCCAGATCGAGCAGTCCACAGTGCTGTCACCCCAGTCACTCTCCCATTATCCTGTCTACTTTTGTAACACCATCACTTTCTGAAAGCATCTTTGTCATTTGTGTCCATCACCTTCGACTAAGGCTTTGAACTTTGTGTGTGTGCTTTTTTTTTAAGATTTTATTTTTAAGTGATCTCCACACCCAACATGGGGCTTGAACTCACAACCCTGAGATCAGGAGTTGCATACTCTACTGACTGAACCAGCCAGGTGCCCCCAAACTTTGTCTTATTCCCAACTTACCTCTGTACCTGGAAAAGTGTTTAATGCATAACAGGAGCTCAATAACTATTTATTGATGAGTTAATTGGGAGAATAAGCTGTTTGTATTCCCCCAGATCCTCAGGTGGGAATTGAGTGTTAGGGATTAAGAAGCAAAAAAGTCGTCAATTCCTCTGTAATTAAATAATCAATGAAGTGAACACATGATGAGCGTTCAGCTAGAAACTGAGGACTCCAAAACGAGTAAGATAAGGAGCTCACAAGAAAAAGGAAGGAAGTAAAGTAATAAACCAACAATAGTGTTGAGGGTTGAGCTAGAGGTGTGTACAGAGTGCTATAAAAATACAGAAGATGCAAGGCAGAGAGAGCCTTCTGCAGGGAGGGGAAGTGGGCCAGCTGAGGGAAAATATTTCAGGCACAGAGAAGGGACAAGGTGAGAATGTGGGGATGTGAAACAGGTTCATGCTTCGGAGCCACCGCAGGTTGGTTGGGAGCGACTAAGGTCAGATGTGGTTAGGTAAAATGGCGGGGAATTAGTTGAGAGATAAGTAGGGGTAGACTCACAGAGAATTTTAGAAAGATTTTAACCAGGATAATGACAAAAGCCATTGTGTGCTAAAAAGAGGGTATTCTTTCCTCCACACCAAACCAGACTTGTGATTTTGCTGTCAAAATCCAGAAACACGCAGACCACTTGGGAGTCTCTTGTTTAGTCCACTGCAGATGACATAAAAACCTGAGCTAAAGTTAAGGCAGGGGCGGTAAAAGGGGAGAGACGAGTGGAGATGGCTATGAGGAAACTCAAGAGGTAGAAGTGGGGTTTGAGAACTGGTGGGATGTAGACCAAGAAGGTGGAGTCAAGCATAACCTCTGCCCTCTGTCTTTGGTGACCTGGTGAGAGGTGGTGCCATTGAACACATGGTCGAATATAGGAGCATACTCAGTGGGCATTGAATACATGGATAACCTCTAATACAAAACAAGCGTAGCATGCGGGATGTGATCAAAATGCAACTTTAATCTTTCCTTTACTGTCTCTGTAGGCTTTATTCAGGAGCTGGGGTCTTCCCTTGGTCCTGAGTGATCGCGGGGGGTGGGATTGGGGCTGAGGGGAATGAGGGCATGACCTGTGCCAACAATCTCAGAAAATAAAAAGTCTTCTGGTGATATAGTTACAAAATAATAATCACTTTTCAAGGTCCCATTTCAGGAAATACCTGAATTGCCTTAATTGTCCTCACCTCATGATTGCTTCAGGATGGAAACCCATACTTGCGGGGAAGGTAGCCCTCCCCTTCTCTGCCCCTCTCCCACTGGCTAGCTGCTGTTCTCTGTCTGCCCAACAGAGCCCCAAGGGGTGGGACAAACAGGGGAGGAAAGTTGAGGAAAGGGAAAGAAACATTTTTCGGGATGGCGCCCCATGTCAGGTCCTGGCAGATAGTCAAAGCTGGTACCCTGGTGGGCCAGGTACTTGATCAGAGCTGACTTTTTCCCCTAGGCCACCTTCAGGACCTTTCATTTGTGCAGCTGTCTTGACTCAGGCATATATCTTATTCAGACTGGTGGTTTTCAACTCCTACCCCACAGCTCAGCATCCTCAGAACACCTTCAGCCTCTTTCTGTGAGGTCTCGCCAGTGCAGACGACTCTGCTAGACAGGAGTCAAGAAGCGCCCCTGCTTGCTCTCTGTCCCAGGGAACCACACTGGGTGAGTGGAGACATATCGCTGACCCAGAAGAAGTCACCGCTTCTCACATCCCACCTGAGTTACCTAGACTCGTGAGTCAGGCTCCAGGTGTCTGTGTTTCTTGACTATAAGAATGCATTTCAAAGCTTTGAGTGCAGCATCTTTTAAAGCCCTGTTTGCTAAACTTGAAGATAGTGGATAACACTACCGTATGTCCCCAGGGAAGAGAGGATAAGCATGGAGAGCATGGCAACAATTCTCCCAAAAGCATCCTTCACAGATTTCCTTTTCTTTTTCTGCTTCTGCCCCTCCCTTATTTTATTGAGGTAAAAAATGAAAACAAAAACAAAACCTTACATATGGTGAAATTCATAGATCTTAAGTGTGTGTACCTCTGTACTCTTTGATAAATGTATACTTCTGAGCCACCACCACTCCAATCAAATTAGAGAACATAACCAGAGAACAATTCATCAACCTCAGTCAATCCCCATCTCCCATGGAAAACCAGCGGTCCAATCTCTATCACCACGCATTAGATCTGCTTGTTCTTGAACTTCACATAAATGAAATTATACAATGTGTACCTATTTATATCTGGCTTCTTTTGCTCCTCACAATTCTATTCTACTTCTATGAAGTCCATCAATGTTGCATGTGTCAATAGTTGATTCTTTTCTCTTGCTGAATCACATTCCCTTGTATAAATGTACAACAATGAGTTCCTCCATCTTCCTACTGATGGACATTTGGATTTTGTCTAGTTTGAGACTACGGCGAATAGAGCTGATAGAAATCTTTCTTGGGCAAATACCTCGAAATGTTACTGCTGGGTTGTAGAACAGATAAATGCTCAACTTTGTAAGTACCTTCCAAACCATTTTTCTAAGTGCATAAATCATTATATACTCCCACATGAAATAGAGAGAATTCCAGTTCCTCTATGTCAATGGCAACATTTGTTGTCAGATTTTAAAATTTTGATACCTATTTTTGTGAAATGGTATCTTGTGCTTTTAATTTGCATTTACAGTGACCCTTCTTCCTTGACACCCTGTGTAATTCTCTTGCACATTCTTCTGCATTACAGAATTAATGTGACGTCAGATCTGATGATCCCCTACATTCTTTTGGAACTCAGATGTTTATTTCCTTTCTTTGGATGGGGAGAGTTTGGATATCCATTTTTCTTATGACCTTTTTTTAAAGATTTATTTATTTATTTATTTATTTATTTATTTATTTTAGAAAGGCAGGGAGGGCAGAGGGAGAGAGAGAGAGAAGGAAACCCCCCCCCACACTGCCGAGCATGGAGACTAACATGGGGCTCCATGTGGGGCTCAATCCCAGGACCCTGAGATCAGGACCTGAGCCAAAACTAGGAGTCCGACAATCAACTGACTGAGCCACCCGGGCGCCCCATGATTTTTCATTTTTGCAGCTGCCTCAGAACTGTATCAATCCAGCTAGAACCATATAGGGCATGCCAAGCACTGTGGGGGGTGGGGTGGCTGATTGTACTGGTCCTCTGGGTCCAGCTGCAGACAAATAAGGCTGGGAATCTAGGAATATCTAATAGGAGACTCCCAGCTCCCTTATGGGCAGCTCGGGAGACAGAGGAAGTCAGGATAATGGAAGGGAATGTTAAAGCCCAAATAAACATCTGAACTTCTAGGTGGTGCTTATTCAAGTTACCCTAAGTTCTCTCACTTGTAGGGACCCACATCTATGCAGATAAGGACGTTACAGAAAGGCAACATTTGTGGGGGTTTTGCACTTTATGGCTTTAAGTCCCTTGAAAGGGTAAGATTTGCTCTTCTGGCTGTCTTTCATCTTTGTAAGTTCAGGGCAGGGGGAAGCGGGAAAAGGGCACTCTTCTTCTAGGGTCCCCAAAGCAGAGATAGAGGAAGGAGCCTGGAGCTTTATTTCCCCTTATGCCTGAGGCCTCTGAATCCCAGAATGTCATGCATTTGTCTCATCTCCCAGCCAACAGAACTACCTCTCTCCAGAGCCAATTTTGAAAGTCCCTGAAATTTCTGAAGCCTTCACTGAACATGAGCGCACATCTGACCTCTGCATTGATTTCATCACCCAGCTGGCCCCTGTCTGAACTCCTGCCTCCATGGAGAATTCTTGAAATCCATCCTATTCTCCACCTGCAGCTGTTTTCTGGGATTTGAAAAAAAAATGATATGGCATTTTTAAGTCTCCCCAATGCCCCTGCTCCTAGATTCCCCTATTCCCACCAATGCTCTTTCACGTCCAATTTTCATCTGTGTTATCTGGTAATTTCAATTCAGACATAATGCAAGTGGTTAACTATTGAAACCAAGCCTGCACTCATGCCAGACAGCAAAATTAAGATGGCAGGAAAGTAACTTGAGCCAACAGAGTACCAGAAATCAGCCATGAGCAGTCACTGATCAATGGACATGAGGGCAAATGAAATTCATCTGTCCAGCTAGAGGCCAGCACCCACAGCTATTAATCAAAATGATCCTCATGGGCGTAGAGTGTAGAAAGAACTATCTTGCTTTGGTCTATTCAGCCACATTGCTCAAGAGGTCATAATCATTGAGACAACAAATGTTTCATGCTCGTCTACCGCCCGACAGGCTCCACGCTAAAAGCTAGTGGTACGGAAAGACCTCACACCTAGTAAGGAGAGACCTGCATTAACAAGTAATTTTAATAAATTATGGAGTTGTGTTCCTGGATTAAATATAGTCAAGGGAGTGAAACGAATAAAGAGCTTATAGTCAGGTGTTCCTTAGCCTCTAAAATTCATCATCTGAACATGTATTCCTTTTAAACACCGAAAGAAAAAGAAAAGATTACTTAATAAATAAATAAATTGATTACCTTGAAAAACAACAACAATAGCCTGATTTGTAGAGCCACGTTTCATTTGATCAGCATCTCGATTACCCCACTTGGCAAGGTTATACTTTATTACAACTCTAGAAGTTTAATTGAAGCTGTAGTTACCATTCATATTGATGGCGGGCGGAGGGGATGGGCTGGCCAATTCCTCGCTTTCCCAGAAACTCTGTCTATTCTGATGTGATATCTACGCTCTTTCTCCAAGTGGCCACATTTTTCACACTTGATTTCTCAGAGCTCCCCAGCCCAAAAGTCCCCCCAGAGAAAGAGTCCAATCGCTTTTGAAAGGGAGCCAATGATTCTGTCTGTCTTTTCTGCTTATTCACTATAACATCCTGGGCCATCGTGGACAGAAACGATACGGGGGGTTAACCTACTGGTTGACTTGATGTGCCAAGTGCCTGACAAAAACCAGGTTTAAGCAAAGCTGACATAACCAGATTTATCTCGAATTTATATGAGATTGAAAGAAAGAACAGCTACGCCGCATGGACAGTTCACCCCCAGCAGCAGCGAGGAGGTCTGCTTGCAAATCTTCCCCTCTGATCTGGAACAGATAATTCAGTCTCCATTTTGCAGTCTGGCTCGGAGAGTGAAGAGGGAGGAAGGGTGCAGGGACCCCCATCTCTGCCGAGGACACACTTCTTGGGGATGCCCACCCTGCCTGGGAGAAGGATCTTGACAGACTGTAACACCCCTCAGGCGAGGACCCACCCCACAAGCTGCTGATGTCTTGCCACAGCTGTTTCCGTGTTTTATTACGATTTTCTCCGCCTTTCATTTTTCAGGCCAAGGAGAAGCTCAGGGGGCCCATCTGTTTCTCTCTTGCCCTTTTCCCTGTTCCCAGAAGCGAAGCATACACATGGGTGGGTGCGCTCACACACACTCCACACCAGGCCATCACAGACTCCTCTTAGGACAGTGCAGAGCAGGAACCAGAAGGGAGCCCTACCCACCCATCCACACCCCAGGGACCTGCAGTGAGAGGCCCTATGGGGAGGGGAGGGGGCACTCTCAGAAAGCTGGAAAGGAAGAGTGGCTGGTGACAAGAGCAGCAGATATGGGAGCAAAACCTCATAAAAGCAACAGGTTTTCTTCCTAGGAGAACATTCTGTTTTGTTTTTTGTTTTTACTTAAACTCTCCTATTAAAAAACAAAACAAAACAGGCCTCATAGTGTAGATTCACTGCAGGGCGGATTCACTCCCATCCAGAAAGCCTAAGAGAAATGATCCCATAGGGCTTAGGAAGAGCTAGAAACAAAGTAAAAGAGCAACTTTCCCAACAAGATGGAACAAAACAGTGTCATTTCTAAAAAGAATAACACTACGAAAGCCAGCCAAAGCCCCCCAAGGCCCCAAGGATGAAGCTAGGCCCTTGAGGACATTGTTGCATTAAAGTTCCAGACTTTATGACCATCTCTCCTTCCTTCTGTGGCAGGAGTAGGTCTGCACATCCTGTTGGTTCTTTCTCTCCAGCGGGTCCCTCCACAGCCACCACCCAGGAAGAACTGGTGCAGCCCAAGCTGAAGCTAGTACAACTGTCTTCTTCCTTCTGCTGTCATCAGTTTCCTGGAGCACCGATCTTATGTCTCTGGATTATCCAAGAAGCTGCAACACTGGGCCCTAAAGACCACTTGGAGCTAAGCAAGCAAGACTTTAGGTTCTTTTTCAATTTCAGGTCCCTCCCACCCCCATGGATCCATCCCCAGTTGTCTCGCTGGATAATCTGTCCCACACCCCATCGCCCTGCTGGATCACCCATCCTTTGAGGGCAGCGTTTCTCAACCTCTGTACTTTGGGCACTGTGTTGTTGTGTTGTCCTGTGCACCATAGGGTGTTTGGCAGCATTCCTGGCCTCTAGCCACTCGATGCCGGTAGCATCCCTCTCCAGTTGTGACAACGCAAAGTCATCTCTAGATATTGCCAAATGTCCCCGGGAGGGGGGGCCAAATTGCTCTGGTTGAGAACCGTAGCTGTGGGTCTCTGTTTCCACAATTCTTGGGTTGGAGCATACTTCTACTTCCTCTCTTTACTTAGAACTTTGAAGACTTAAATCATCTCCTCCAAAGATCTTGAGTGAGCCACGGCTGAGCTGGTGTTGGCCATGCATTTTCCCTCGCTACCTACATAAGTCCCAGATACTTACTTGTGCTTTACTTTGTCATTGTTTCCCAACTGTTTTATATGGGGTTGTCTCATTTAGAGCAATTGCTTTCAAGCTTCTAGATGACCAGAGTTGTGCCTTACTCCTTTCTTCAGGCATCACCTATAGCTCTTAGCAATTAATACAGCGTTCCACTCATCCCAGAGTACCTGGCACCTAGTAAGCCCTGAATAAATCTCTGTGAAAGGAAGGACGAACAGAAGGACAGAAGGAAGGAAGAAGGAAAGGGGAGGAAGAGGGACGGGGGAAGGAAGGAGAGAGGAAAGATATTTAATAGCTCCTTATAGATGGAAGAATGAGCAGTGTTCCTTAATTATCTCTTAATTACCTCTGTCTCTGCCCAAATATTTCTTTGTCACTTTACTGGCACCTGCTTCCCGAATCACTGAAATCATCACCAGTAATCCCAAGTCTGGGTAGCCCTGGCTTTGGGGGATGCCAATAGGACCCTGATTCCTGCTAAATGACAACTTCCAATTCGAAAACCTCCTGAAATGCACAGTCTTCAATCCAGAGCTTCAGGGTCTGTAGTTTTGTTCTGGTTTTCCATTGGGGCGTGCTCTCAGGAGCTGCTGCAAGTAGAGTCCAGCCAGGCCTTGGGTCTCACCAGTGCCAACTCTGAAGGACCTCCAGATGGTGTGTGAAGGCGGAGTGGAGGTGAAGCTATGGAAGGCATGAAAACACCTGAAAAGCCAAGCAACCAAAATGGGCATCGACAGCCCACATCTCACACAAGGCACGTTCGTGTGGACTGGGCTTGGGGCAAGGTCTGTCCAAGCCCGAGGTGGGACTAGAGGGAGGAAGTGAGCCTGGAGAGGGAAGACAGTGTTGATTCACTGGATTTTCCCAATAACTTCCAGGGTCATTTCAAAGAGCACATGAGATCATACATGGTGCATTGTGCGGGGCCAAGATTTGGGCTTTTGTCTCTCTTCACTACTTCTCCACCATGCTGTCCTACTAGCCTCCGAGGTCACCTCACACTCTGACTCCCATCCGTGTGTCTATAAATCTGTAACCCCTGAGCACAGCCTTAGTTACTCACCACGATGCTCCCACCACTCCTACCAACAGTTTCACTGGCCCTCTCTTATTCTCATGATAAAATCCAGAAACTCCTGAGCTTGTCCCCATCCCACCTTGCCTTTCTCACCTCCTTCCCCTCCATTATCTCTTTCCATTGCCCTAGTGTTTCCACCAGCCTCAAGCTCTTGCTGCTTCCCTTGCTTGTTTCTATTTGGCTCATGGTCTCCTCTCATCCCATCACCTTCTGCCCTGTTCTGTCCATCTCAACAGAACAGTCTTCCGCATTCCACACTCCCACCCAAGGTAATGGACCTTTCCTTCTCCCAAACTAGCAAAGCATATCCAAGGGGCTGTTGTATTTGATCAAACCTAAGATGTCACTGATTGAAAGCAAAACGTGCATCTTCAAATGAATGAAACAAGTATGTATTCTGAAAACTCGTTTTTCCTGTACGTTTAACCTGCGCCACCATTACTGTGTATGTGTTCTCTCTCTTTTCTGAGCTGCGATCTTTTTTTTTTTTTTAATTTATTTATTTGGGAGAGGGAACACAAGCAGGGGGAGTGGGAGAAGGAGAAGCAGGCTCCCCGCTGAGCAGGGAGCCTGATGCGGGGCTCGATCCCAGGACCCTGGGATCATGACCTGAGCTGAAGGCAGACGCTTAACGACTGAGCCCCCCAGGCGCCCCTGAACTGCAATCTTCTTAAAGGCATGGCCTCCTACTGGTCCACTTCTGTGATCCCCCTCCAACCGAGCACAGAGCTGATGCTGGATTTGCACATAGAGGGGAACATATTCAGATGTGCATACAAAACGGGCAGTAAGAATGAAGCAATATTCCAGACTGCAAGAATCCTGGTACAAATATCCAACCCATTAGGTTTTGTAGTTAAAAATGTATACTTGCTTACTTTAATGGCCTAACTCATCACCCACCTCAAACTATTAACTTATATTGAAAAAATATAGACATTTATACAAATTAATGAGGAAGAGCAAAAAAAGTCACAAACTATCAAAACATATCCCCCCAGAGCACCTACTAAACGCAGAAAACTCTACAAACCACCCAACGGATGCATTTTGCCCTGATTCTCACACAGCCCCAGGAGGTGAGGGAGTACTATGAACTCCACTTCACAGATGAGCACCCCATGTTCATCTCTGTGGGGTCCAGTCCCAGCTGGAGAGTGGTCGAGGCAGAATTTGAACTCGCTCCATCTTGATGCCAGAATCTGAGCTCAAGAATTTCTAAACAGTGCCTAGTCTACCTCTCTCATCAAAGAAGAAAAATGCAGTCACTCTCCTAGAGACGAGCACACCTCACTGCCAAGCCAGCCAGCCATTGCCCCCCTGCCCCTCAAGGAAGGAATTGGGGCACCTCGGGACAGGGTTCCAAGGGAGGCCCTGCAAGGCCATGAGGGGAATCCTGGAACTTTCCTCCCTCCTCCGAGTGAGAAAGCGGCAAGGATCTTCCCATTTGTCTTTCTGGAGGTTGCAGATAGGAAAACAAGACAAACAAGCAAAAAGCCCCAAATGTGTTAGCCTGGGTCTTCCAAGGAGCCCGAGCTGAGAGGAGATGAAATGTGTAGGGACTTTATGAGGGGAAATGCCTGTGTGAGGGGGAAGAGGGAGGAAGCTGGAGAAACAGGGAGAGGCCTCTGACCACCATGTAAGTCTTTCCCTGATGAAGGAGAGGTAGAAGCATCCTAGACTGCTGGGCGAGACCATAGGGGGACTATCCTGCCACAGGGGGCCTTCACGGGAATGCCAAGAGCAAGTCTCCCTTGCCTGCGCTCAGCCCTTGGCCAGGAGCCACCTGGGGGAGGCATGGCTTCTGCATCGGGGAAGCACTGGGTTCCACAGAGCAGAGGCCTTTGGTCAACTGTACTCGCCGCAGGTGGAGGTGCATTCTCAGTGGGAGGGGGGAAGGGGGATGCTCCACGGAATTAAGTAGATTGTATGCATGGTTGGTGAAAAAAGGGGTAAAACTGGCTCAGCCCAGTGGCTCCGAGCCACTGCCTTTTCTCAGCTGCTCTGTGGGTGCAAATAACCACTATTCACACTGGGTGAGGTGGTTTCCCCTTAGCTGCTTCGCTGTGTTGGGGGCCACAATAAGAACCCCTCAATTTTCACTACTATGGCATGTAAGCTTTTCTTTTTACCTAGGAAAATGTCATGCGTGTGGTGAACATTTGCAGATATGTAGAAATATGTACAGCCGCATTGCAGATAGGCAGAAATAAGGAGTAGAAGAATCCACACACTCCAGCTCCCAGTGGAAACCTCCATTAACCATGCGCATGTACCCTGGCATTCGCTGTGTGTGTGCCCTGGAAACGAAAGAATGAGAAATAAGGCAACATGATTTACTGGACTTCTATCTACTTAGCACCTTGTACTGAGCACTTGTCTCATGTATCCTCCTGGTGACCCCCTGAGGGAGGGCCCATTTGCCCCATTTTCCAGGTATTCTGTAAGGACGTAGCAGTGAGAAGAACCACTGAGATACTGAGGGTCAGGGGGGCTAAGGATCTGACAGCAACAGACCACTGACCAGATCCTCACTGTGACTCTAAGCTTCTGGGCAGTGAGATTGCAGCTCACACCACTGCCAAACCTGTCCTCTCTCCCCAAGATTATACCAGAATGCATCCCTCAACAACATATCTTATATGAACTCTGGAAAGGGTTTCCACACTCTCCCTGGGATAGACGGGGTGTCTTCCTTCCATAACTGTCGATATTGCACTTTGACTCAGCACTCACGCGAGAAAAAGATCTACCCATTCATCCACGTACAATACATTGCTGCTTACCTTTCAGTCATTAGAATAAAACACCATCTCGGGCGAGAGTTGATTCCTGAGAGCGGTGCAGAGTTCCCCTTGCTACAGCATAAAAGCACACCATCCCCTAACCCCGGAATCTTAGTCTAACTCTCAACTGACCACGTGTGCTTTGAACAAAAAGATGCTATCCCAGGAGGAAAGAACACAATGCCTCCAGAGATGCTAAACCTGGACCGTGTTTCCTTTTGATCATCTCCGTTTATAGGGCTGTGCGATCTGTCCACTGGGCTTTATTTTCTACCTAAGGGATTGTTACCCTGAGTTGCTGGGGCTCTGAGTTCCTTATCCCCCGCAGTGGTCTCAAGTCATAAATTTCAAGCCGCTATTAACTTGGCCAGACAGATTTTTAAGACTCCTATAGAGAGCATACAATTAACCATCTCCTGTCAGCTGGAAAATCAGCTCAATGGCCATTCAAGTTCATGTCCAAACTCCTTTACATTAAGGAATGCTTAGAAAGGTTCCTTGAGTCTCAGAACTAGGATCTCTTTGAAACTATAGAGACAGAAGAAGTCCAGAATGGGAAATAGAGTTGGCCATGAGGAGGAAGAACTCCACAAGTGTTATATATGTGCACGGGCTAGAATTTTTAAAAAAATTCCATTCTTTCGGAAGACTCAGAAAGAAGGAAAATAATGCTCCAAGAGGGGTCAGGGTTCTTGCCCAGTTGGTACCTATCCTTGTCATCCTGGCATGGCTGGGAAACTATCTTAGTCCCTACAGGCTACTGTAATCAAACACCACAGTAACAGAAATTCATGTCTCATAGTTCTTGGGGCTGGGAAGTTCAAGATCAAAGCTCCTGCAGATTCTGTGTCTGGTGAGAGCCCACTTTCTGGTTCACAGATACCATTTTCTCCCTGTGTCCTCATAGGGCAGAAGGGGGCTAGGAAGCTTCTGGGTCTCTTTTACAAAGGCACGAATCCCCTTCATGAGGATTCCACCCTCATGACCTCGTCACCTCCTGAAGGCCCCAGCTCCTAAAACCATGTCCTTCATATGTTAGGACTTCAACGTATGAACTGGGGAAGCTGGGGTGGGGGGTGGCGGCGTCGGGGTAGGGGGGAGGGACACAAGCATTCAGCCTGTAAACGAAACACATCCACAGCCATGTACCCAGGACAGGGGCTCTAACGCGATGACTTCATTGGTGTACATCATTATTTTAACCATATTCAAAACTTCAGTGTGTCAAGAATTAAAAAGTAAAAAGATCATAAAATAATACAATAAAATAAACCATCCTGGGATTTCCTCTGATTAAGAAGACATTTTCAACCCTCTAAAAACCCGAAACCAACATGAGATTCCTCTGATTTCTCTCCCTTTGCCTGGAAATGACAATATTCACCATGAGACCTAGCAACCTAAAGATCTCCAAAGGAAAAACAAAAAATTGCTAAGTCTTGAAATTCCAGGAGAACACAGTCTGGGTCTTGAACTTGGACCTTTTATGGGGAATCTATTTAAATGCCAATTATAACTTTCTACTTGGGGTTGCTAATCTGTTTTGCCACCAAATCAAATAAGAACGCCTTTCCCCAGAGTGGAGCCTGGGCTGTGTTTGAGTTTGGTTCTCCATTTCGTCTGCCTCCCTCCCTGGGTCTCTCTTCATGATGGGCCAACTTTCCTCCTGCCTGCAGCCCAGCTGTTCAGGAACAAGTGCATGTGAGGAGACGATGAGCAGGGGCTAGGGGAAACGAAGAAGAGCAAAACGCTTGTAAAGTCTGGAAGCAGTTAGACCAGGGTTGTCTTTCTGTCCGCAAATGGGAATCAAAAGTTATATTTATACTGTTGTTCAGTTAGATTTCGACTGAAGCTATATCAAAGCCTGGTTAATTTATAACAGAGCTGCTAGGTGAGAAGATATATTCCGAATTCCAAACAAAGTTACAAATGAAGGCTTGGGAAATAGTCTGTTCTTGAGGTGGAAATTACATGTGTCTTTATGAAGAGACCATTAAGATTGGATTCAATAATTTTGGCTCCTTTCTCAAGACTTTCGGTTCTTACTGACTGAGCTTGCCTTTAACCCAGATAGCTCGTTTTAGTCCCATAAAAACCATTACCCATTGGTTTTTGAAATTAAAATCTTCAGGAATTTACTGTTGACCCTGTTGAATTTCATTTGGCTTATCTGGATCTGCTACTACCAACTCTCACATCATTCTGAATTTTAATTGGTGAAGCTATCCGTATGAGTTATCCCTTCCAATTATTGATCACAAACACATTTCATAAGCATTTCATCAAATTTTTATTGATGAAAATGTCAAGTGGGACCATGGCAAAGTAGAACCCAAATGATCTTCCTCTGGAGATTTTCTGTCATGTCAATTCCAATTTGGTATGGAACAGCTGAAACATGCTTATAAGATATGGCCATCTTGGGCACAAGGACAATTCAGCTGCATATCTGTCTCAAGTCCCTCCGGTTTTTGATGCCATCCTACTGTGGGTACCACCCAGTTTCGGTGCTAGAGCTTCATGAGCTGAGACCAGACAGCTAGTTTTTCCTTCGATCACACCCTCTAGTAAAGGACTCACAAAAAGGGTATTTAAATTAGCACCTACTTGATTTATATTTAGTGAAAATATCCTTTGAAATACTAGATGACAGTACAGGACTTCGAATAATTCTATTTCTCAAAACCGAACCTGAGCTTTACAAAAACATGTAGGAAGCTCAGCCAAACCCCCCAGTCTCATTCTCCAAGCCAGTTGGGTGGGTCATGAGATGCCCTTCTTTCTCCTTCTCAGGGACGCTGTGGGGCAAAGCTAAGAAACTCAAAGTTACTTTTAGATGCAGTAGTTTCAACTCCGGCAATCAAATCTTGTTCTGGGGAAGAGAGAACACTTCATACCATGAGACCCATTGTAGATAAGCCTTCTAGAACTGGCAGCAACCACAGTAAAAAGAGCCGGGCTTCTCAACGGACCTATTACGTACCATGTGACAAAACAGGGCACTATCCGATCACGAGCTGTCCAGTCCCAGCAAGCCTGCCACCCCCATGGTGGCAATGGCGGGGGATAGCCATGGAGGGGTGGGGGGTGGGGTGTCAATACAGTCATCCTACAGTCTAAGAGGCCACCTGGGTTCCTCGTGAAGGGACACGAAGACAATGGAAACCACTGAGTGAAAGAATGAACAAGAGAAGAAAGGAAGGATGGTGACACCTAGCACGTATCGCACCTGGCTTACGATGTGCCAGGTATGTTCTAAGCACTTTGCATCATGCGAAAAGGCACTGCAATCTCCATTTTACCTGTGAGGACACTGGGGCAGCAAAGAGTTAAGTCACAGGGCCAAAGTCGGGTGGCTGGTAAACAGCAGAGATGGGATTTGTACCCAGATAATCTGGCTCCAAACCCTCCCCTTGAATTCTACAGCCTCCTGAGTAGAGGGAGGAAAGCAGGACGGAACAGAGCGGCTGCATCATCCAAGTTCAAGTCCTTCAAGGGAGCGCTGATGGGAAAGCTAGGAGAGAACAGCTTGCTCCGGTCCGAACTAGACTTCAAGGTCCTTGAATAGTCCATGCCACTTGTGTCTCTATCCTTTGCCCCGTACCCCACTCCCACCCTTGACCTTGGTATCTTCTGCCCCACCTACTCCCACAGCAGCTTCTCCCCCAATATCACCAATTACAAGGAGGCTGGCAGCATTGAGGATCCATCTGTTTTTAATTAAACTACACACACTCACACCTCTTTCTTGGTCATTTCCTAAGAGGTGGGAGGGAGAAACAAGGGTCTGGGGAGGTTTTGAAAAGCATTCTTTCCACATCATAGCACCCTTTCCTCCCCACTAAGAGCCCCCGCCCCAGGGGATATTCCACTGGGTGAGGGTCTAGGGCCTTCCACTGTGAGAAGGGAGAGGGGCAGGAGAGAAAGAGGGGGGGAAAGGGGGAAGGAGGGGCAGGAGGGAGGAGGGCACTGGAGGAGGAGAGCGAGGAGGAGGGGGAGGAGGAAAGACGAGGGGGAAGGGAGGAGAGGGTAGAGAAAGGGGAGGAGAAAGAGGGGGAGGGGAGGAGGAGAAGGGGGAGGAGGAAGAGGTTTGCCTCTCAAGGATCCTTTTCCCATGGAAATGCGCTGTGGCTGGTGCCCATTAGCATCCCTAATGCATAATAAGGGGGTCAGCCTATTGTCATGCAAATTAATTCAGATGACAACAGTCTCTCCTCGACAACATGCCCGGGCACGGGGAAGTTTCTCACACTGCCTCAGCCAATGCTAACTGGTGGTCTCCACCCATCTTTCATTAATTATTTTACCCCCTTCACTCCTGCAAGGTTTGTTTTTGGCTATGACCCCCTTCACTCCCCAGCTGCTGCTGGCTACTTTTCATTCTAGAGTGCTTGAGAACACCCCCGATGAGCAAAATAAAATATAAGGAAAGTAAATAACAACTAGAGGACAATACTACCTAAGCGGTATCCCTTTTTCCCCATTGGTCATTTGGGGCCTGATAAGATGGATTCTTTTTGAGCTTGACTACAAAGGGGCTGAGTCATTCTTGCCATTGTCTGCCTGCCAACCTCTTACTCCAGGCCACTGACCAAGTGTTTCCCACTTGTCCACATCTGCAGGCTTCCGCTAGCCCTGCCCAGGGCTGAGACCAGGTCTTGCCTGGGTGAGAGTTGTCTGTCGAAAGAAAGAGTAAACATGGATGGTTCTGGACCAAGCCAGGGAGTAAGAGCAGAGTTACAGCCCATTTGTGCTGCAAGTGTGGGCTCAGCAACCCCCTTCCATCTCCTGCCCCCGCCGGACATCCAGACATGTCGTCCCCCGACCCGTCTCCTTGGCCTGACGATTTCTCCCCAAAGTGAAGAGCTGGCCTCACCCTCACTTCTAGAACTATGCCTTCTTGTTCTAGGCACAGCATAGTAGACCAGCTGTACAGTTTAGGAATCTGAGGACCAAGCCAAGTTCTGATGGTCTCTCTTCGCTGTGTGATCTCAGGCAAGTTACTTACTCTTTGTGTGTCTCAGTTGACTCACCTATAAAATGGGAGTAACAAACATACTCGCCTAGTAGGGCTGTTGTGGTGATAAGCACGTAATACATGTAAAACACTGGAAACAATGCCCGGTACATTGTGAGCATTTTGCATTAAGTGTTAGCTAGCATCATTAATTTTCCCAGACATTTTCCTTCTTTTGGTTTATCTGGCTAACTCTCCTCTTTCCAATTCAGCAGAGTTCGCTCTCCTACTTCTTGCTTCTAACACTCTGGGCAGCCCTGTCCCAGTTTTTGTTGCCTTCCAAGACATTTTATGACAATAAAACTCCTAATAATGCAAAGCATCGCCGACACAGAAAGCATGTGACCCAGGGACCACCTTTGTCCCAGGAAAATCCTGACATTTCTACCATGCATCTGAGTAGATGGGGTAAAGAAAGATGGGGAGAGAAAGACATTCTAGAAATTAACTTTAGCTTAAACATTATCTGAACAACAGACAAGCTTTGTAGCCAGACACAAATTATATGCAAATCACATGCAAATCTGAATGTAAATACTTTGGGCCTAGGGAGAAAATCCTTCAGGAGACATTCCCATTCCCTTGTCCCCTGCTTCTCAAGCTGCACTTTGTTTTCTGATTGGTTAGTTTGGAATTCATTATAGAGATTCAAAGGTGCATATAATTTTCCAAAAGAGTTCATTTCACCTGTTTGGCAAGGGTCAGAGGCTAAAGAGACCTCGGGAAGCAGATACTCCTGCAGGAACTTCTTCCATGGAAGGGAGTGTTCTGTCTACTCTACCCTCCCCACCCTTCCCCACCCCCAAGCCAAGAGAAGGTATAAAAACATCAAGGACAAGGTCAAGAGCCAGCACAACTACAAACCTCTCAGGGGCTCTTGGTTGGGCTGGGAAGGGCCCCAGAGGGTTTTGGACCCTCGGAATAGCCAGAAATCATGTGTGTTTCCTTAGTGAGCTCATGTTCCCATTCCAGGGAATGGCTGTATCCTGGTTCTGCTTTTCTCCATCCTCCTATTTCCTTCAGCTTCCTCACTCCAGGGCGATGATCATGCCTTGTACAGAAAAACAGAAAACAGAAGCCGTCCCACTAAAGGCACAGACTCACCCGCACCTTATCTGTCCTCTCCTCCCCTAGTGCTCAGAGGAGGATACGTTGTTCCTTCTCCTACAAACCAATTGCTCCGAGTCCTCCTTGGGACCTTGCTTCCTCGTTAGACCCCTCTCTGAGACCCCTTCAAATACCCCTTCCCTTCTTGTGCTTGCTCTTCAGCATTCAAACATCAAGTTGATAAAGACATTCAATGGATGGCCTCTGTCACGCACTTAGAATATTTCCTCTTATGTAACAAGTGTGCCTAAGAGTTTGCTATAATTATTCAATGAAAAGCTGATCCAACTCATTAGTGTCAGGGACATGCATCCCAAAACAATGAGATTCCTTTCTTTGTCCAAGAGCCACCCTGTCTAGTAGAGCGTTCTGTGATGATGGAAATGCTCGGTATCTGTCTATACAACCTGATAGCCCCTGGAGCCACGTGTGGCCGTTGAACTCTAGAAAGGTGGCTGGCGCAGCCGAGGAGCTAGATTTTTTATTTTATTTTAATGAACTTCACACAGACACACCTGGTCAGTGGCTACTGTTTTAGATAGCATAGATCTAAACAGGCGGCAAAAAATTGAAAGGCTTGATAGTATCCAGTGTGGCCGAGAGTGGGAGGACAGGTGCCCCTGTACGCGCTATGAGTGTGAATATCAGCAAATATGGCCCTTTTGTAGGACCCCATGGCAGTATCTGTCAGCTCAAATGCGCATTCCTCCAGTTTGCAGAATCCAGGTTAAAATGACCTCACATAAGGGCACAAAAGGGTAAGAATAAGGAATTTATAATTTGCAAATGTATGTGCTTGTTTCCAATTTTTTACTCTTGCACAGTATGCCATAATAGACATTCTGTCTTGTCTGTAAATGGATGATAATCATTGTACACAGGTTATTGAGAGGATAGGAGCCAATTTATCTTAAGAGCCTAACATGGGTTCCAAAGCAGATGCTTAACAAATGGTGAGTTTTATTAATTAATAATAATCATCACAGGAGTAACATTGGTAGGGTCAGAATTGGAGTCAAAGCCTTGGGAGCCGGTTCCTGAAGCTTCCTGGGTTTATGGGTAAGCAAAATTCAAGGGGTAACTACTGGCTGAGTGGAAGAAGCCACCAAATGAAAATATGTGAGAGAGGCATCAGTCAAAGAAGGGCATACCTAGGTTCAGATCCCACCCGTTACACTCCTCCATGATGAATTACCCTTTCTCCACATGATGGAAAGAGCAAACACCAGAGTCCCAATGACCTGTGTTGAAATTCCAGCTTTTCCCTTTAAAAAGTCTGTGTCCTTGGGCAAGTTACCAAACTCCTCTGAACCTTGGTTTACTTACCTGTGGTTTACTTACCTGTCAGCCAGCTGTCAGATCCCTACTAAACTGTGAATGGCTCAGAAAGAACTCCTGTGTTACAGGATGAATTGTGTCCCCCTCAAAATTCATAAGTTGAAGTCCTAAGCCCCCGGAACTCAGAATGACTGCATTTGGAGAGGGGGCCTTCAAAGAGGGAATTAAGTTAAAATGAGGTATGTGGCTGGGGTCCTTGTAAGAAGAGGTTAGAACACAGACACTTACAAAGGAAAGGCCATGTGAAGACACATAGAGATGATCATCTGCAAGCCAAGGGGAGAGGTCTCAGAAGAAATCACCCTGCCGACACCTTGATCTTGGACTTCTAACCTCCGTCGGGTAAGCCCTCCAGTCTGTGGGATTTTGTTATGGCAGCCCAAGAAAATGAATACGTCCTCCCAGAGTATTTTATCTTACTTTATTTTATTTTTGGAGATCATGTTTGACTTGAGTTTTATTTTATTTTATTTGTCTGTTTCTAGTTTTTATTTGAATTGTAATTAGTTAACATATAGGGTAATACTGGTTTCAGGGATAGAATTTAGTGACTCATCACTTACATACAATACCCAGTGCTCAGCACAAGTGCCCTCCTGAATACTCATCACCCATTTAGCCCATCCCTCCTGCCCACCTCCCTCCATCAACCCTCAGTTTGTTCTCTATAGTTAAGAGTCTCATACAGTTTGCTTCCTTCTCTTTTTTTTCCCCTTCCCCAATGTTCATCTGTTTTGTTTCTTAAATTCCACATATGAGGGAAATCATATGGTATTTGTCTTTCTCTGACTGACTTATTTTGCTTAGCATAATATACTCTAGCTCCATCCACGTCCTTGCAAATGACAAGATTTCATTCTTTTTGATGGTTGAGCAATATTCCTTATACATATATACCACACCTTCTTCATTCCTTCATCAATTGATGGACACTTGGGCTCTTTCCATAATTTGGCTATTGTTGATAATGCTGCTATAAACATCAGGGTGCAAGTGCCCCTTCGAATCAGTATTTTTGTATATTTTGGGTGAATATCTAACAGTACAATTGCTGGTTTGTAGGGTAGCTCTATTTTTAAATCTTTGAGGAACCTCCATACTGCTTTCCAGAGAGGCTGCACCAGCTTGCATTCCCACCAACAGTGCAAGAAGGTTCCCCATTCTCTGCATCCTCGCCAACACCTGTTGTTTCCTGTGTTGTTAATTTTAGCCATTTTGACAGGTGTGAGGTGGTTTCTCATCATAGGTTTGCTCCCAGAGTATTTTAAGATTTCACAATAACTTCTAGAACAGCTTTGAGGTCTATAAGAGTCAGTCTCTAATGGGAAAACTCTTGCAACAGTGACAAGCAGTAGAAGAAACACACTTGGCCTGTTCCTGTCTCATACAAAGCTGCCTCCATCCTGACACTTCTTCCCTAAACTGTCTCTTCTGCTCTGAACATAGTCTGTGGAGTCTGAGGACTTCTCATGGGAATGCTCTGTCAGATGTGAAGGCGGTAGGAAAGATAAGGGGAGATACTTGAGCCACAGTGTGAATGCCCTTGGAATTCCTCTTGTCTGACGCCTTATTTGGTTCAGTGCCTCAACATTGCTTGCACCAGTCCAAAACAGGACACGGTAGGTCTGGGGGCCGAGTGCGACAGGATCAACACAACCACTAGGTCTCCTTTACTTTAACATTCTCTAATAGTATGTGTCATCCTTTCTCTTTCTGTGCCCCCTTCTTCCTCATTCTCTGTCCCATGCACTCACTCTATGTCCTTCTCCATCCCTCTCCACATTTCTTGTTTTGTCCCCATGTTGTCCTTTTGCTACCACCGTTACTCCTCCCTCCCTCTATCCCTTCTAGAATCTCTGGCAGAAATATGTTGGAATTATGGGAGGTGACCAAGTCTTGGTCTAGAGGCTTGCTTCCTTTAGTGGGGATAAATAGTCCTGATCTCTCTTTGTAGGGGTCCCTCAGCTTAGAGACATCCCGGGGCTTCATGGGACCCCGTAATGGACTTCAACTGGGTTGTCCTACCCCCTTCTCCAGGAATGCAATAGCCAGGGCAAGAAATCTAGATCCTGGATTCATTTCCACAAGCCATTCCATTTCCAGAATGTGCTTTTCCCCAGGCCAGTCTCCTATGGGCTCCCTCTTTCTGCTACTTCCCCTGCACGCCCTACCACCATTTCACAGGTAGAGGAATGCAAACTTGAGTGCTTCCATCTCTTGCCTGTTTCTAGCTCCAGGAGAATGTAGAGTCCCGTGAAGACCTAACAAACACAGAGGGAAAGAGAGGAACCGTGGAATCTAGCCCATTTCTTCCCACTTGTTGCCTGGATCCCGTTTAGCCCAGAATGAGTTTCCCATGGTCGCATGCCTGCTTTCTCTGACAACTTGAGCCCGTTGAATCCTGTGCATTTTCACTGAGGCTCCCTCGTGCGTGTGCCATCCACAGAGACACATGGTTGGATCCTCTGGCCATCTTCCCTATGACTTCATTTGCAAAGTCCAGGGAAAAGGACAAGCCCGGGCATGGCATTCGGTCCTCTTATCAATGTGGGGGATGGTGGGGGGGGGAGGCTGACTGGGCAGAACAAGGCAAGACAACCCCAAAGGCAGCCCTTCCATCAGAGGACTCCTGCTTTTGATTTTGCAGCTTGCACAAAAGATCTCACCACGCCTGCCTGCCAATCGCCCCAGCGGGGGGGAAAGGGGGTGGATGGTGGGGGTGGGGGAAGAGGAAAGCCAAGGCATCATTCAAGCTGCCTGCCTTGGCCCGTCAGTCCCTGTCTGTGTGTGGACTGTATTTCTGTGTTCTCATAACTCACTTCCCCGAGGTGTCACGGTGTGAAGGGACGAGGCATGTGTCCTCATGGTTTCTCTAATCCCCTTGCGTCGAGTGACATATGCATCACTCCCCTGTACCCTCAACGCAGTTTTGGCAGGTCGTCCACCCACATCTGTTGCCCGAGTTCTGCCCCATACCAGCTTCCCCTCCACCAGTAGGTAAAGCCCTTCTCTTCCTTCCCCTTCTGCCGGCCCGCAGCTCAGGGTCCCGGGGCCCAGCACTGGAGCGTCAAACAGGGCCCGGAGGCGGAGGCGGCCGCAGGGGCGCCCCCCCAGAGCCATCTCCCGCCTCATCCCCCACCCGAACGCCGCCCGGGTGACCTCCCCGACAACACCAGTAATTTGTCTTGGAGACTCGCCATACCTACAGCAAACACAGGAAGGATTAGAACACAACATACGCCGCACAGCAACAGAAACACGTGAAGGTCCTTCCTGAGCCTGCAGGATTACTGAGGGGGGAGGCGAGCGAGCGACAGAGAGCAGGACGGATGAATGTCCGCCCGGAGAAACCCCGTGTGTTCCTCCAGAATGGAAAGGAAATGGATGCCTCAGAACTGGGTGTGTTGAGGTCAAATCCGATATGGGCTTTGAGTTGCAGCCGCTTTAAAGCTCATTGGTGACAGATGTGGACTTTCGCCAAGTCAGCCACAAAATAGGATCAAAGGAAGTTGAAAAACAACAACAACTGGAGCTCCCTAGCTGAAGTGGTTGCTGCCCTCGGAATGTTCGCCCAGTGGACCCGACCAGGAAGTGGAGGGGAGACCAGGGCGACATCAAAATCAAATGGGGAAAAACAAAACAAAAAATCCCAAAGATCCAGAAACCGATCTGAGGCCTCCAGGGTTGGGGGCATTCTCCATTGCAGTGAAGAAGCAGAAAACACGTACCGGGCCGCCCCGAGGGGCACCTAGAACCAGTGCAGTTACTGTGAGAGCAGATCTCTTCACCTGCATTCAAGGAAAGAGATGCTGAGTAATAATTCGTGCATGTTAGAGGTGAAAAGGACAGGGAAGTGAACTGGGTTTCAGATTACTGGCTTTGAGGGCAGAGTAATTAAGTTCTAATCTGGGTGTTGCCATGTCATGGCTGTGTGACCCTGAGAAAGTCACTTAACTTCTCTGGGTTTCGTCTTCTCATCCGTAAATAGGGTGGATAACAGTATTCATCTTAAAGGGTTGTAAGGATTCAAGATAGACACTGCCTGAAACAGTGCATACGGCAAGAGTAAAAACTCAATCGATGTGAACGACTATTTTGACATATGTTTGTAAGAATAAATTTACATTCTCTAGAACGTCCACCTGAGGGAAAACAAGATCAAAAGCACTGTGTGTGTGTGTGTTCACAGTTCTGAACTCAAAGAGTCCTTATCATGTGACAGTAATTTGCAAATGAAAATTGTGTTGTACAAACACATGTAAATTTCAAATTCTTCATTCTTCACATTTAAAGCCAGGCTCAGCAACCCATCCAATGAAGGTCAAAGACAACTAAAATAACAAAAATAATTGCCTTGAGAGAAAAGCATACCTCAAAACACACTTGCTAGCACTTTCTAGTTGTGGTCATGTTCTAACCTGTTCTTTAGTCAGTGAGGATAGTTAGAAACATTAACCACTGTTTAGTTATCCAGCTGCCTTACCACCAAGGGAGTATCACGCCTTCCGTCCACCCCCCTCTTCCAAATCAGCTTCTCTCTACTATTCTCACATAGTCCAAAGACCTGGAATTCTCAGGTCCCTTCAGCCCAGCTCCATGTGGATCAATTGCCCAGGTGTCAGGCTTAGTGATGCTGGAGCCCTGTGGGAAAGGGGGTATGCTATCATCACTAATTCTGGGGCAAAGTCTCTTTACACAAGACATCCCATCTACTGACAAATGTTCCCAGCTGTGGGAAGGGGAGTTGGGGGGTCCTTCCGTGTCACCTGTCACCCCTTAGCTATTCCTCTCTGAGGAGCTTCCTGCAGTGAGAAGTTGATACCTCTCCATGGGCACATCTCCAAGGCCAGCTGTGTGCTCCTAACACACTAATCACAGAGTCTGGGGCATACCCCACACCCTGACTCGATGACTTAACAGAGATCTTTATGATGGGGGGATGGGGATAGAATATCCTGACAAAGGAAATTTCTCAGAAAACAGTTGAACAGAATTTAACTGAATGAATGAACGAGTGTTCTGGTTTTTAGATCTACCCAAAGACGGCTATGGAAGATGTCCGTGACAGACAGGCATTGCAAATAGGTTTCATCACATCTCAGCAACCAACCCTGATGGTTTGGTAGTGGATTCCTGAACCATTCTGCACAGGTGGATTGTGAAACCATAAACCAACATTAAGTTCGCTGTGATTGGTCAACAATGTCTGCTGAGAGTCATGGCCTTGGATAGGTGCCTTGGATAATATAAAATAAAATTCCTCGTGTTTTATTTTATTTTGTTTTTAAATTTTATTTATTTATTTGACAGAGAGAGAGAGAGCACATGCACAAGCAGGGGGAGCAACAGAGGGAGAGGGAGAAGCAGGTTCTCCACTGAGCAAGGAGCCCAATGCAGGACTTGATCCCAGGATCATGACCTGAGCCGAAGGCAGACGCTTAACAGACTGAGCCACCCAGGAGCCCAATTCCTCCTGTTTTAATATGACTTTTCCAAGGAGTCCTTGAACAGTTTCTTAAAATTCCTAGGCCTTCATTTCCATTTTCTTAGAATATAAAAGGCAGAGGAGAAGGAAGAGTTAATTTTTTAAAAAATGTTTGAATGAACTGGTGTCTGAAGTCAGTTTTCATTTATATATGTGAGAGCAGGCATGGAAACCCTCCTATCCAAGTACCAGATCTAATCCTAGGGAGTTCAGTAAAAGTTGATTTCTACAACTGTGACAGACTTTATTTTCTGCTGCCCTAAAATAAATTTATCAGTAAGCTTGACGATCCAGCCACGTACCTATCCACGGGCATTGTGGTATCACCACTTGAATCTGAAATCTTTCCATCAACGACTAAGGGGCAGGAGCTCACAGGGAAAACAGGTAAATTTACAGCAGATGATATTAAAGGTAAGGCTGGGGTAGGGGAGGTGAAATATGAGCTTATATTGACTGAACTAGGTCAAAACACGTCTCTCTGGATAATTCCTATCTTCCTCCCCACCGTACTCCTACTTTGGAGGTCTCCTTCTCTACCTTTAAGAGACATACCAGAAGAAATAGGAGAAAATAACCATGAATTATAGTCTACAATCCCTTCTGCAAGGAACAAGGAAGAAAGGAGAGATTCTAAAACCATGAATGAATTCAGATTTTGGAAGTGAAGTCAGATTGCATTGATTTTACTTGAAAATAATTTTTTTTCATCCTGATCTGTATTTTAAGATTAGCTTTTGCTGCCCTAATAAAAGGGACAGATGCAACTAGCACTATTAATTTCTTCCGTCTTTTTGCCTTGATTACAAATACGATGCCTGGAGCTGCAGAAACTATTTTGTGACCATGAGGCAACATCCATGAGGTGAAGCTAAGGAAGGACGTGAGAAAGGCAGATGGAAGCACGAATTTGCGGTTATCATTAAGTGCCAAACTAGCTCTGCACTCCCATCCCTCAGATTTTCTTGTGAGGCAATTAAACGATTTTTATCTTTAAACCACTGTTATTAAAGTTTTTTATTATTTACAACTCAGTGTATTTCCATACAACTATTTACCTTACTGCTACAAATTGGTACTTTATAGGCATTGGACCCATACTGATTTCCAGAATTGCCTTACATTGGGGCCTTAAAAAAAATGTGCTAAAGATAGCAATCTAAATTGTCAAGTGGTCACAAAGAAAAAGTGAGGTCTGGTAGCTAGGATAAATGGGGGTTTGGGGATGCAGGAAGAGGTCTATAAGGATAGCAAGGCTGGAATTTCAATCTGAAGAGGTCTATAAGGATAGCAAGGCTGGAATTCCAATCTGATTGACTTTTCTAACATATTCTGGAGGATGAGAAAATAGGTTAGGCCACTGGCCAATGCTTTCTAAATACAGCATTTCCCAAAGCCGTGCCCTAGGTGTCAACACCTTTGAGACTTGAGTCAGAGAAGCCCATCTGTACACACAATCTCCACCCACCAGCAGCTTATCCAGTAAGCAAAGTGTAGCTGAGTCAGCTCCCCACACCTGTGCTAATAATTTAGGGGACATGCAGCCTGCCTTTTTCTGTGTACAACTTAGAAGGACAACCCAGAAAACTGCTACCGCTTTAGATGTCAGTGCCCTGGTGCTCATGGGTAGTATCATTTTGTGCCATTATTGTTTCCAACCGAACCTGGAAATAGCCACCAAAGCAGGAAGGCCTCAACCTGGGCTAAGAAAACCTCTTCTTCCCAAACAGCTAGATGTTACTCATTTGCCTTGAGAAGACCAGCAAAGAATGCAAATGGCATCTCCTCACATCCTGATTTATCCAATGAAAACCATATGTAGACCATCCTGCCTGCCTCCTCTTTTCCTATGTGTTAAAAGAAACAACTAATAGGGAGGAGGGGTGGAATTGCAAAGAGGGGAGCACTTCTTTAGCCTCTGCTCTGTGCCTGGCACTGTGCTGGTAGGTACCTTCCTGTGTATTATCTTATTTAATTCTCATAAGAATCCCAGAAGCTAGGGGATTTTGTCCCCTTTTCATGGATAAACAAGGAAGGCTTGGAGAGAACAGGTGATTTGTTTGGAGACCCACAGCTAAGTGTGTATGGCAGAGATTATCAGTGTTCACCCATATTTCTGTGCATCTCTCCATTTCCCAATCTTCCTTGCAATTGTGTTAAACAGAAGCAGTGCCCACCACCTCTCAGCTGGACTCCTAAACCATCTTGCATATTCTTGCCCCTACAATTGGAAGTAAAAGACTCCAAGATGGCGGAACCACCAAATAAAAGGAACCAGGATCTTTGAGCCACCACTTGGAGGGCAGCTGGCCATCTTTTTGGACTGTGCAAATTGATATTTTTAAGTTTATTTGTTGCTGAAGCGTGATCTGTACTACTCGATCTTATACAAAGGTCCCATTTTAAAGAGGGTCCATGATACACTACTCCATGGAGTAATGGAGGAATCATTGAAGCAACTGGATCCACATATTACAAAGGTCCATGTCCTATACAGCCACGCAAGTGAAACTGCCCCAAAATGAGTTCAGAAGGATTGTATAAGGACAGGGAAGGCATATTATGAACTCTCTAGGGTACAGTTTTTGTGCGTCTAACCTCTTTATCTAACTTAGTACTCAGACATAATAGAATCCAGAAAATGCAGGGTAGCCTCATGTTGGGCTTGAACTTGGTGTAATAGCCTTTGGTAAATTCCTCCTAAGGTTCATGTCTCAGTTTCTTCCTTTCTTCAGTGTTAGTGGAATAAAGGCTCCCCTTCTGAAGTGTTCTTAAGTTATACGCAGAGCCGACACTCGGTCAGTCTAAAAGGAAGGAGTCCAAGAAGCCCGTGACGTCATTGGTGGAAATTATTTAAAGAGCCACAAGCAGGTACAATTTCAGTATGCTCTGACTCTTCAGGTATATATATTCCAGGCGGGGCTAAGCTCTGAGAAACCAAACTAGTGATTATCCCAAGCAAATCAACTTTTATTAAGAAGCTGTCAAAGAAAAGTAGGTGGCGAGATGGATTAGTGGACCGGGGGGGAAAGGGGTAGAGGCCATTGGTGAAAAGCAACAAAGATTTAGAGGATTTTGTATCCTTGGTCCTCCTTCTCATTATATAGCATCTCCCTGGTATGTGACTGTTGATAAATATTCATTGAAGGAGGACTGGACCTAATGTCATGCAAATCGCATGCAAAGCAACATGTAAATTGGAACCATTATATGAAGTCAATAGGTGAGGTACTATGCATATTAAAAGTACAGGACAACAGCACAGAAAGACCTAGAAGAGGCCCATAATACTAGCAGGGGACCTTCCATTCCAAAAGGAATCCGATAGTCAAAGAGAGAACATTGCTGCCAAAGAATGTCACCAAGCATGAAGCAGGGACCGGGAGGCCTAACAGAGAGAGGAAGGAGAATGCGGGCCGCTGTGTGCTCTCCCCATCCCTGTCAATGCTGGATTCCAAGCACGTTCCCCTGCATCGCCTTCCCATACTGATCAGACCTGATACTGATTGATTTGGTCAAATCCACTGAGTGACGGGGTCGGCAGTCTGATCCGCTTGTCCATTAGCCTAGCCATTCAGGATGCTTCCTTCAAGCCTTCTCACAAAAGAGCAAGGGACACCCAGCAGCCCGTGAGGCTGGTCACTTTGAACTCGCTGACACCACACGGAAGACGTTTAGAGGCTTTTGTGTCCCCTGAAAGTTCTCTCCCCATGAGTGTCTCATGCTCGCACACAATGCGTGCGCGTTTGGCACCAATCTGCGGAAGGCTGTGAGGTACAAAGACGTGCCCAGAGACACTCCAATACGCACTTTTATGTGCCTCCACCCAAGTCCTCAGGGAGCTGTAGGAAAGTGGACCATCACGCCTGCTCTGGGCTACAGGAGGTCACAGGCTGTTTCTGATTGGAGCCCTCCGCTGTGTTTGCTTTCTGTGCCCCCACAGACCTCCTGACAGGACTGCAGGACATGGAAATAAGTCAGGGGTGACCCTTCTGGTGACCCATAGCCTCGCCAGCCAACTCCTGATTGCAACCTTCTGGCTCCAGTAACAGCCTTTAATGCAGGCCTTCTGGCTTCTCCGAGGCCAGAGCGGCGGCAGAGCTGGGAGGGGTGAATGCGCTCCGAGGTCCCGCGGTCTCTCTCCCCATGTGGGCCAGCCTAAGGTTGGTGGGATGGGGGTGGAGCATGCAGGGGGAGGAACAGAGGCAGGGGCGAGCTTCCGACTGCCCAGCAGGCAGGGGTTCTTCCTTGGGCTACTAACACCGTCCTGTCTCCAGTCTTACACCGCTACCAAGCTAGGACCTGCTGGTTTCAGGCACTTGATGCAAACCCAGAAGTGCACTTGGACAACCATCAGAGATGTCCTGCCTTCCCATCCCTGCTCCTCTGACACATGGACGTAGAAGCTAGTTCAGGAGATATAATAAAACATACATGTTTTTGCATACACAGTGCACACGCTATTTGTGAGGAGAACACACACACACACACACACCTCTGTGTATGGCATAGTCAGCGCAGTCCTGGTCACCCGGGCCACGTCGCTTTTCCAAAAAGGATCCCACATTAGACAATGGACACCAAGAGTCAAAGCGAGTCCCTGCTCTCTGCCGCCGTGTACATGGGGCTATCTGCCCGGCACAGACAGGGACAGCTCGTGGACTCTGAAATTGCTAAGTCCTCCCATCTAATTGTCTCTTTTTTAAAAGATTTTATTTATTCATTTGAGAGAGAGAGACAGAGAGAGCACAAGCAGGGGGAGAGGCAGAGGGAGATGGAGAAGCAGACTCCCTGCCGAGCTGGGAGCCTGACGCGGTGCTCGATCCCAGGATCTGGAGATCATGACCTGAGCCGAAGGCAGATGCTTAACTATCTGAGCCACCCAGGTGCCCCCTAATTGTCTCTTTTGACACATGAGAGACCTGAGACCCAGCAAGAAGAAGGGACCTGGTCAGAGTTAGTCATGTCGCTGGGTCTTAGGGACAGTGGGACTTGGAATTCCAGTGGCTGGACGCTCGGCCCCGTGCCCTTCCCACCACACACGTTCCCAGATGGCTGGCCAATGTCCAGCACCTCTGGTGGTTGCGTCCACAAGCCCTCCCCCTCAGAGCCCCTCTCTCCCATACAGGAGTCTCACAGGTGGATTTATAGCAAGCAGATCCTAGATAAGCGCAATGACATCCTAAAGAGCACTTAGAGTAAGAAGCAGAGGTGAAGTGCGAGAGCCTGGGGCCAAACACATTGTGTCTGTTCTAATAATTTCTGAAGGCTCTACAGAACAGACTTAGAATCCTCGCTAGACCTCCACTGGCCAAGAGGCCAGGTCTGATCCAGGATCTTCTGATAACCAAGCACCACCCCTCCCCCGGCTTCTCCAATCCAAATTCAAACATATCCTATCTCTTGGAAAATTTGCTTTTCGAACTCCAAGGTCCTTTTAGATTTAAGGAGTTGCAAGACAAATAGTATAAAAAGATGAAAGTTGCTAGAAGGAAGTCAGCCTTGATAAGCCATCCTTTACAGGGGTGTAAACCTGGCTCCTCCCTCCCTCTGGAGAAATCAGCAGGACTGCCCCCTTCCAGCCTCCCAACAGAAGAAAATTGGCTGCCTAAAACCCAGCTGCTTATATACATATTAAACACACTCTGTCAGGGTGATCCAGGCTTAACATTTGACCTGCTTTTATTTTTCTTTTCCTTTTGCAGAATTGGCGGTGCGTTTCCTTTTTTATTTAAAAAAATTTTTTTGCGTTCATTTATTTTTAAAGCTTCAAAGCAAAGTCCATGTCACATTTTCAGAAATCAAATGCCAAATTATTCTCAGCATGCCTTTCCATGAGCAGCATGGTGTTCAGCTTGAATGCTCTTCCGAATGTGTGCCTTGCTTTTAAAAACTGGACCCTCTTGCTGTACATGTGTACGTAGGAACATTGTTTACTCAGACCCACATCATCGAGGGGCTGCAGGGTAACACCTTCCCCAGAGTGCAGGACCCCCAGTTACCAAGTCTCCACAGGATTAGGTCATTCGGGTTTCTGAGGTGTCTTCTCCTTGCGGAAAAGAACTGGTAACCTTTTCAGTCCTGGTAGTTTATTGGAAAAGGACTTTTCCTTGAGCCCCAGCTTGGAAGGCTGAGCTGTTGCACATGGCGCCAACTTCAAGCTTCCCAAGTCATTCATTCACTCATTCATTCATTCATTCATTCAACCAACAAATAAACTGAGCAGATAAACATGACCCCTGACTTCACAGAGAACACAACTTAGTCAGGGAGACAGACAATAATCAAACACCCAAACTAATGGGGCATAGTGGCCAAGGAAAGGAAGGGCACAAGGTGAATCTGAGAGGTAGGCAAGGGCTGGTTCCTTATGACTAGGAAACCCTGGAGGCCATTGTAAGGGTTCTGGTTTCAGCCTAAGAACAGGGGGGATGTCACGGATCCAGCCCCCTCCCTTCTCCTGCCCCCATGCTCTTCCAGAAGGGGCACACCCTTCTGGTTTGAGTTAAAATTTTACTCCCATCCACACTAAAAGTCTCTCCCCCAAACCGGAGAGCGTCTTTCATGTTATGCCACCCACAACAGCCCCTGACACCACGCGCCCCACATGAAGAAGACAGAGTGGGCGTTCAAAGTCTGAAGATCAGCAACGGGAAGGCTCCAGAGAGTTCGGGGCCCCCAGCCTGGACCAGAATTCCAGCCCAGCCGGGAAACAAGTGCAGAGGTGATCCAACTGTTCTCTTGCTCTGTTTGGAAATTTGTCAAGATGGCACAATACGGTTAGGAGCCGAGACCGACTGTTCCAACGTGGGGCCGGCACCTATTCACTCAGGCCAGTCCATGGGTTAGCCGCCCACTCCCTGCACACCCAGACACGGGCTACCTACCCCTACCCCATGGAAAAGCAGCTTTGCTAACAGTCACCCTTCCCAGCTGAACAGCTGCACAGGAGGAAAAATGAGCTGCGGTGTCATTAGCAAAACGATGGGAAAATAGATAAGCATTCAAGGAGCACCACAGGCCCCCTAAATGAACACATGAACAGCACTCAGTGCACAAATGCAGAAACACAAGTATCCGGCACCATTGGGGGATTTTGCAAGTGACTTTCAGAACTCTCTAGACTGTGACAATCCTTTGGTTCGAAAACTTCTTCAAGAATTCAGCTCAGAAAACTCATTTTCCGCTATTCCTGAGCAGGCTAAAATTGTCATCAATTTTCCCTTTTCCCGCTGGTCTTCAGAACACAGGATCTGCTTAGAATGGTTTTAGAGTCAGGCTGGTGGCCAGACTGTGGGCCTCCAAACCTCTGCTGTCTGAGCAACAGAGTCCCTGTGCTTTGGGGTAGATGGTGCTATTTTCACACGTTGTCTGGATTATATTCTTTTAAGGTATAAGAGGTTTTGATTTTGTCTAGTAAGTGGTCTCCTTGACTGGAATCAAAAAGAAAAAGAGGGAGCAAAAAAATAGAAAGCAAACCAACTCACCTTTAGATCAGTCCCTAAACTCCTGACATTTGGGGTTGAAATCTTCCATCATTTTCTTAAAGGAGAATGGATATTATATGCCTTTCCCAAGATCTGGAGTGATTTATTAGGAAAAACAATGGCAAAAAAAAAAAAAAAAAAAAAGGAAGAGAATCCTGGGATGTACCACCAGCCACCGAAAGACAAGGTGAAGCGTTATTTTTCTCTAAAGAAATAGTTTCTCCTCCCCACTCTCTGTCCTACTTAATGATACAGCCAGTCAGCCAGATGACCAAGCCAGAACACCAGGCCCCGTCTTGGGCCATTTCCCCTTCTTTCATTTTCTGTAGCTAGAAGTCCTTTCAATTTGACCTCCTAAAATTTTCTCTCCTCTTTCCCTATCATCACCATTTAATTTGGGCCACATTTATTCTCTCCAAAATATTGTTAGTTTCCCCCAAATATTGGTATCACCAGATCCCTCATTTTATCCAGCCCAGGCTCCAGTTGCAGGGGCTGATTCTCAATTTCAGCTCAGGTCATGATCTCAGGGTCCTGGGATAGCGCCCGGTATCGAGCTCTGTGTTCAGTGGGGAGTCTGCTTGAGATTCTCTCTCTCCCTCTCCCTCTGCCCCTCCTCCCCTGCTCACGTGTGCTCTTTCTAAAAAAAATAAAATAATAAAATAAAATGTGATGCCCTATCCTATCACTCTTTATTCTTACCCACTTCTTTTTTCTTAAAAGACCCTATTCACACCTCTCAACACATCACACATGCATATGTATATATCATGTAACTATATATGATATATTTATATATTGTATATTTAGTTGTATGTGTATCATATATTTGTTGTTGGCTTTTCCTTCCAGAAAATAATGTTTTGCTCATTGCTGTGTCCCAGGACCTGGAATACAAAAGGAGCTCTGTAAATATTTGCTTAATAAACCAACAAATAGGTTTCCTTCACTCCACCCTCACGTACCCTTCCATCCATCCTCTGTATCTGCGAGACTCACTTTCTGAAGCAGATATTTGACCTCCTTCTTTGACACAAATGCTTCCGTGCCTTCTGGTCACCCACAGAGTAAGCCCCGTGTGCTGCCGTGGCGACCCCAGCGTGCCAGGGCCCAGCCCACCACTTCTGCAGCCTCCTTTCCATGCTCACCTCCAACTCCCCAGGCCTCACCAACCCAACACACCGCCATGTGCAATGACTATGGGTTCCCCCAACAGGCCATGCTCTTTCCATACTCAACACCTTCACGGGGGACATTTTCTAGGCCTGCAATGGCCCTCCTCCATTTGATTGCTGGGCAGACTCTGAAAATCCATCCCTCATCCACCCGGCGCCCTCCATCATCCCCTTCAGTATACCTGACACAATACTCCTGTTACAGGTGATAGAAACTTCGCAGAGTGTGGACTGTGCACTTATGTCTTTGTCCGCATCCTTCCTTGGCCTAGGAGCAAGGACCGTATCGTAACCATATTTCAGTAGACACTCAATGTTTGTAGTACTGGGAAATTCTTTTTTTATGTTAACATTTCTTATCACAAAATAAAGCGTAGGTTGTGAATGAGATAAAGACAAACTTTAAATCTCTCAATTCCGCTTCTCATACCCCCTCCCCCGGGACCTGTTATTTATTCAGAAAAAAATATAGGGAGAGAAATCATTCAAGGGGAAAAGCGAGGAAGATAAAGAGATCACTAAAAGATGCATTTCTCAGCCAAGTGAGGAAATAAAAAAATAACTGGCTTTTGCTTTTTTCGTTACATCGATTACATAACTGAAGCCTGAACTCAGATGACAGAGAACTTGGCAAAATGACTGCCCCCACCATGAATCCGGCGAGTGAAGCTGGCAGGAAGCCAAGACCGGACAGGAAATCACTTTGGGCTTTGACTTGTATTTCTCTGGAGTGGCAGGGAGACGGAGACCTAGCAGGGTGTTCAGGACACCTCAGACCCAGCGACCCCTGCGCCCACACCAGCGCATGCAAACCTGATCCAGTCCTGCCCCTCTCGTCCCCAGTCCCCAGCTCTCCTATTAAGTGACTCCATCTGTCCCAAGACCCGTTTCCTTTCCTTTGCTCTGTTTTCTTTGATGAGCTCACGCTGAGCGCAGAGAGCGAGCTGGGAGTGCGGGCTGTTGGTTAGTGGCCAGGGCCACGGGCCACGGTTGTTACCTCCGCCAAGGGGCAAAAACAATATCCATGACATAAAATAGAAAAGTTTATTTCACTTCTGCACAAGGGAAAGTGGATTAAAGCTTTAAAGAAGAGAAGAGCCTGGACTGGAACATCCAGAGGCTGTGGGCTCTTCCCTGGAAGAGGGTGAAGCTTGAGAACAAGGCTCCGGTAAGGGCAGGACCAGCCGGGTGGGGGAGGGTATGCTTGGGCTGAGGGCCCCAAAACAGGACCCTGGAGGTGGGGGAAATCCTGCCAGTCTGACTCCAGCATACTTGCTGACTTGCTGTCGCTTTGCACTTGAACAAGGAGGGCTTCTCTATCTTAGAAACTTGGAGGTGAAGACCCTGTGTTGACCTCTCTTCTAGTTCTAGGAAGGTCTGGAAATGGGGCATGTGATGTCCCTCACTCAGGCTCCAGAAAATATTTCTGCAGGATTCAGCTTCCTGTCAGCCTGGCCCAGGAGGGACACATATAAATTCTTTCATTCGAAAAATATAGTCACTGTTAGGGGCTCTGAGATACGGTAACGTACGGAAAAAAAAAAAGTTCCACAAAAATTCTTGCCCTCTAGGAACTTCGTTTCTGTTGGGGGTGGGGAAAGGGGCTAAGAAAATTTAAAAAACAAAGGAGTAGTTAAAATACATGGGTGTCCGGGCGGGGTCTGGGGAGGGGGTCGCCAAGAGAACGCTAAGGAGGAAGATACAATTGCAGGGCCGTATATGAAGGGGACTCGGTTGATTGATTTTGGTCCCAGAAGGCTGCACTGAAAAGGTGACAGCAAAGCTGGGAAGGACCACGTGAGGGCGGGTGCAAATCTATAAAGCAAAGATTTAGAATTATAACAAAGATTCCAGGGAGGTTCACATTCTGTCCTACCCTGAGGCACGAGGAGCAAATAAAAATAAGGAGGAGAAGAAACGGAAACCGCATCACCCACTGTACTTGTTGCCATCTGGTGGGCCCTGGAAATCATCAGTGTGGTTACTGTGTTTACACAGCCGGCAGGACACACAGTGTTCACTCAGGGCTCCCCAGAGCTGTCCGAACGGTCCCTGCTTCCCCGGATTCCTGAGGCCCCCGCATCCGGGTGCTCAGCTCCACCCCTCACAGGGTTCAAGAATCCCCTTGGGTTGTCCAAAGACCGGGGCCTCCAGGACCTCCTGAGACCAGGTCCAGATCTTTATCTACCGAGTCAGGGGCCTGGGTGTCGCGTCGGGGAAGGAGGGCTAGGCAAGCTCACTGCTTCAGCCAGGAACGAGGGCAAGGGGGCTGAGGGGGCTGCTGAGCTGAGGCTAGCAAGGGGATGAATCATGTAACATCCTAACTGCAGGCCTGAGCCACGGGAGGAGCTGACTGAATGTCGGCCGTCGGTAATAATAAGCACCCCTAGGACTGCGTTCCAGGTTCCTGAAGCGCATACCTGCGTGCGAGGCACATTACGTGCAGGTGGTGGTGGTGGTGGTGGTTTGTCCATAGGATCCTATCTTTGGCCTCTTTTAGATCAAAGACACTGAGGTTTAGAAAGTTCAGCACCGCTCCCAGGATGGCGCAGTTAGTAAGTGGTGGCCAGAGCACGAACCCAAGCCTGTCCAAGCCTAACATGTGGGTTCTCAATCTAGAGGCTTTCGCCTCCACCTACGTTTAAGGGTAAAATAGAGGAAGCACCTTCTGGTCTTGTAGGCAAGACTGACGAATCTCTCTCCACTTCAGAACAGGAGGAAGAGGATAGCCTATAGCCTGAAGAACCAAGGAAGGGCAATATTCATGTAGCTAAGCCTCAGAAACTTCTGGTAGTTCTTTTGAGAGAGGCTATCTTTCTTTTGACTGCTGAACGTAGTACCTGGGCTACGTGAAGAGCGCGAGGATGGTTTGGATGGTTTAGACAAGTCCGGGCGCCATCACAGGAAGTGCCCAGTGGTCCTTAGTCACCCACACGTGGCTGTGACCCTTGACCCTCGAGACATGATCTGCAGAGTGTCTCCCATGAGCATTTGCAGCAAGGCTGGGCCTTGTTTCTCCTTTCAGTGGTACTGAAAGCCAACACAGGAAAGGCTCGGATGACTTCTGGCCTCTGTCAGAAAGTGAGGGGAAAAAGAAGCCTGGGGCTTGAGAGGGGCTGTCGGAAGGGGTTCACCACGTTAGCGCAAGAGCCCGAAGCCTGGGAGGACCCAGCTGACTCCCGGCGTCGTGGGCCATCCAGCAGAGGCACTGGGGACCAGACAGCCCTCTAACCTGCAGGCTGAAGTCATCAGGCAAGCGAATAAGGATCCATATTTAGAAGGAGAATGTTCCAGCTGACTCGAACCCTTTCCCACCACCTGCCACCCCCCAAGCCCCCAGACTCAGAGCCGCATCCAAGACAGCTCCAGCAAGTATCTAAATAGACCTCTGAGGCCAGGCTGGGCCCACGCACCCACACGAGGAGGCGAAAGCAAATGCTTCCCTCCCCCCAGGACTGGCCAAGGCCAAGTCAAACAGGGACAGGGCATCCGAAGGCATTATTGACAAACTGGGTGTGTTCATGGACCCGTGAGTGGGCCAGATGGAAGCTCCAGGGCTGCACAGGGGATAGGAGAAAAGAACTTCCAAAATCTCTCTGTAGCCTTGCCCTCGGCTCCCCTGGAAGAATCCCAGGTGTCTCACTTCCCTCCCTCCCTCGCCTCCCTGCCCTTGCCGGGAGAGTTGGGCCTTCCTGCAGGCTGGCTGTTTAACGAGGCAGGTTGAGAATTTTCAGCTCTAACTCATGTGTTCTAATCCTATTAAATATGCACCGGCTTCTAAACTCAGCTTTTTAAAAACTGGCTTCCCCACCCCCACGCGCTCCCCCGCCCCCACCCCCTTGTCTTACTTAGTTCGACTTGCTCCCTTCCAGCTTGAAAAGCCATTGCTCAGTTGTTGGCAGGGGTCCCACCAGCGTTTTTGCAAGGATTTGGGCTGTGATTCAGCTACCTGCAGCTGTTCCCCAGTTACCACCCACGTAAAGGAATTTCTGATATTAAAACGGGTGACAAACTTCCTCCCCCTTCCCCCAACACATTACTTTGATTGACATCCACAGTCCAAGCGGCCAAGTTCACCCTCACTGGGTTCTCCAGGTTCAGTGGATGATACATGTCATTCTACCCACCCTCCCGTGACTTACAAACACCTCCTTCTCACTCTGAAGGACACCCTCTGCCAAAGACCATTGAAATACCACTGGGGGAATATTTTTTTTAAAAGAACCTATTAAATCTCTCGAGAACTAAATTTTGGTCTCTCTGTATTTATCATCGAATGAAACCCTCTCCCCAGCATTGCAGTAAATCTTCCTAATTTCTCCCCGATGGGGGATATCTTCAGGTGTGAGTGGGAGAGGCAAAGACCCAGAGCTGAGGTTGGAGGTCCCAGCTCAGAAGGTTCCAGGGAGCCTTTCAGAGCTAATGTGGGGGTGGAGGGGGGCCTCCTGCTTCTCTCCGACAGTTCAGACTTGCCAGGGTGTTCCTTTGGACCAGATGGCATGGTCTCCAGCAGAGCACACTGAACGAATATCCACACAACTGGGCACAGGCCTGAACGTCCGGGCTCCAGCGACTTTCCTTTGTGTGCGTTGGGGTGGGGGGTGGGGGACGTGCACAGTGCAGATGGCCATGCCGTCCGCTGCCCATCCTCCTTCTGGCAGAAGTCCCATGTCAGCATGGGCTCATCAAAGGAGGACGAGACAGAGGCCAGCACGGCACCCACAGAAGCGTCAACGCTCAGCATTCTGGGGACCTACCTTGAGAGTGGACACTCCAAAGGAGGCTTTTGAGCACTGAGCACGCTGGAGCCCCTGGATGCCAAGTCCTGGGCTTTCTCTGTGTTTCTTCATTCTGCTTGGCAGGCACTCTGCCTGGGAACAATGGAGTGGCCCCACCAGTCCCATCAACCCCAAGGCTGTGTCCCCTTGCTTCTGGGCAGTAGCCAGTAATGCGATCCTTCAAGGCACAGCCACACCCCCTGTTGGGAATTCAGCCAATCTTGGGGCTCTTCAGGGAAGAAAAATTCCTTTCCCTGACCTCTGCAGGTGATCGGATTGAGGTCCCTGCAGCTTGAAATTTGATTTGATCTTTGATCTCTGCTTGCACAGCTGCAGTGGTTATTATAAGCCATAAAGGGTCCCAGCACCCTTTCTGGCTCACCTGCCCTCCAGAGTGAGTGCTTGGGGCCAGGTATTCCTGAACTGGGTTGGAATATTACTTCCCTGGTGTTCTCATACTGCGCTGCCCCCCAGTTCGGCCCTGCATTCTCATTCCCCTCATTCACGGGACTTAGCCCCAAATTCCAAGACCATGGACATTTTCAGGTCCTTCTAAATGAGAGCATGCAGTTTCAGGAAAGAAAAAGTGTTATGGGTTAGAACCAAATATTTAAACAAGGTCCTAGTCCCAGAAGAACACTGCATGGGTCTAAAGACATTGGTATAGAATTGTGGTCCTCAAAATGCGTTTTCCTGGATTTAGTCAACTTCTCTGTCATGTGAGATCACTCTGTGCAAAAAGATATGTCTAGGGCTGAAAGTTTAATCCAGTTCATCAGGCCTATGTCCTTCTTATTAGAAGTAAATGACATAATAACAGGGGATATTTATCAAAAGCTACTGTATTTTGGGCATGATGCTAATTCACCTGCCCAAACACTTCTAAACCTCACAAACTCTGTGAAGGATATACTCTTATTGTCTCATTTTATAGACAAGGAAACGGACATTTGGAGGGGTAAGTGGCTGGTTTGAGATTACATAGGCAGGGAACAAACAGAGTTAGGGCTCCCTGGCAGATCTGTCTGATCCTGAACCCAAGTACTGAACCAAATTCATCTGCTGTCTCTCTCTGGAGTTCTTTGCCCGTGTGCTGCAAAATCACACTACCAGGAGAACCTCGATACCTTGCCTACATTTTCCACAGACCAAGGAAACCAAGATTAATTTTGTGGCTCCCTTGATTTTAATCCAAAAACAAGATCAGACTAACATATTTTCTCCTCTCATCTTTTATTTTTTTTTAAATATTTTATTTTAGAGAGAGAGGGAAGGCGTGCAAGCAGGGGAGGAGCAGAGGGAGAGGGAGACAATCTTCAACAGACTCCAAGCTGAGCACAGAGCCAGACCTGGGGTTCGATTCCAGGACCCTGAGATCATGACCTGAGCCAAAACCAAGAGTCGGACGCTTTACCAACTGAGCCACCCAGGCACCCCTCTCCTCTCATCTTTTAAAACTAAAATTGAAATTATATTCAACAGCTTAAAAGACTGATAAAAAGAGTACCACTTTTTAAGGAAACATCCAAATGGGTATAATTTGGAAACTTCTATACTAATATTGAATTCCTGGGTCCCCATGCGGATCTTACCTTTTGCATGAGAATTGATAAGAATATTTCTCTGTTTTTCTGTGACTAGCAAAGCCAAACACTTCTCTCGTGACTCTCAGATTCACTCAGCTTGATTAAATATTTTAGCTAGTATTGTCTGGGTTTTTTTAGTTCCCATTGAGTGCCAGGCATTAAAAAGCATTACAGTTGCTGGGTTTTTTGTTTGTTTTAGAGAGAGAGAGCAGGGCTGAAGGGGCAGAGGGAGAGAGACAATCTCAAGCAGACCCCACGCTGAGTGTGGAGCTGGACATGGGGCTCCATCTCATGACCCTGAGATCATGATCTGAGCCAAAATCAAGAATCAGATGCTTAACTGACACCCAAGCGCCCCCAGCCTTGCAATTGCCTTAAAGCTCTGATTATCTTTAGTTACTTCAAGGAGGGAAATTATTCTCTTGCCGGCACACCCCCTTCCATCCCATTCCCCCTGTGATGGTTTTATTTCCCAACATTTACCTCCTTTCCCTTCTAGATCTCCTCCTTCATCTTCCATGTGGAAGAAGCAAGAAGAGAATTTTGTTGTGTTGTGTCTCATTACCCACTGAGATCCGGATCTCAGTGGATATCCACTCAGATCCGGATCTCAGGGGATATCCACCCAGATTTGGATCTCAGTGGAAATCCACCCAGATCTGGATCTCAGTGGATATCCATTGGAAGTGTCTTCTGGCATCTAAATCTTTCCACCTTCCTTCCTTTTATTTTCTTTACTGACTGGAGGTTTGTCTTAAGTTCCCCCTACTTTTGACTGATGACTGTCAGTAAGACTTTGCTAAGTAAGATATGACCATGTGCATTCTCTTGGCAGCTAACAATCTTTACAACCAAATTTGACTAAGAGCTGAGTTACAACTTGGACAACTTATACAAGAAATTACATCTTTTAAAAGGAAATTACAGTAGCCTTTCCACTCAAAAGCTTTTTCTCAACTTTTTGGTATAAACTGACAGCAAACTTGAAAGAATAATACAGGGAGAATCTATATAGTTCCTAGACTCAGCAATTGCTAATTTTTTTTTTACCACATTTGCTTTGTCTCAATGACGTGTGTGTGATTTTTTATTTTTGTTTTGTCGCTGGACCATTTGAAGACAAGTTGCAGACCTCAGAACCCGTCACCTCTCAAAAGCCTAGAATGTTGGCATTCTCCTCCTACGTAACCACATAACACTGGCGACCTGAGGAAAACTCACACTGTTGCCTATCCTTTACCTGCTACCCAAACCGTACTAAAGTTCCCTAGTTGTCTTACAAATGCCTTTTAGAGCTGTTAGTTTTGGGGATGATTTTAGTTTTTGTTTCTCCTTTTTACCTTGAATTAAAGTCCTGGTTTGCCCAGATATGTCCCAGTTTTAGGACTGAAAGTCTAGGAAACATCCCCCCTAATTCTATTCTAGGCAAACTGAGAAGGTCAGTCACCCCATTGGGGAGCCAATCAAGTTACACGCATTGCACTTGATTATTCTATTTAGTATTCGCTCTTTTTAAATTGCGTGTGTAACCAGATTTTACCCAGAAAACTCAAGATGTAAAACTAGACCATCTTAAGAAATTTCTCAATACACGAGACAAACCTTGGAGAAGTCAGGTACAGCCTCACCAATACCTCTAGCCTTACAAATGAAAACAGTCACCTCCAAAGACAGTGTTTTTCTTCTGTTTTGCTTTGTTTTCTAACGGTCTGATTTGTTGTTATGCTTCAGGAGCATTCGTAGGAGAGTTGATTGGAGTCATCCGCTTAGACAACCGCAGCGTGTAAATGATCCAGCCAGACTCTGGACCTCGGCGTTAGTTACTAAAAGTGAGCTCTCCGAGGGCCGTGTGGAGGTGTGATCAAAGGGTGGCTATCGAGAGCCTGCTCATCTCCTACGTCACAGCCTTCGACAGCACCTTCCTGCTGGGCCCCACGTAGAGGAATATTGTGGGCCACCAAAGTGAGACCCAGTTCTGAGGCCCAGCCCTGCATACAACCGAACGGTATACCTCTGGTCCAAGCACAGCTCCTCTCCAGGCCCCTTCTCTTCTGCGAAGCCGTGAGTGGCTCTGGCCCAGAAGGCAAGGCCGCCTTCTTCCTGGCTGGCTTCCCTTCAGGCCCTCCCAGGAACGAACACCTGGGGCACCAAGCACTCCCTCAGATTATAATTAAAATTTCCTCACTTTGTCTCCAGGAAGTCACCTCTGTGACGCAAGCCTGATAAATCCATGGAAGGTCAGGATACTGGCAGCGAGCAGGCTTTGAGAGTTTGCTCTGCCCTCTTCCTGCCCCAGAAAAGTTCAAGCGGTACACAAGGCCCTTAGCCCTCACGAGCAGCCCCACCTTGTCCAACTCTTCCAGCCTCTCCTGTCCCCCTAGGGACTGGGAAGCTCTCGCTTCACTCCATCCAGTATCTTTATGAAATGGTGGGAAGTACGTGTTTCAAGTAAGAGTTTAGATAATTGGCTCCACATCAGCTGTGTTTTGTGAGCTCGGACCGATGTGTGAGCTGCCTTCTCAGTATCTCCCGGTGGATGCCCGAGAGGCATCTCAACCTTCCTTCTGTCTGAAGCCCCACTCCTAATGCCCTTCCAACCGTTCCTCCCCCCCCCCCCCCCCCCCCCCCCCCCCCCCCCCCACCCCCCCCCGCACCTACCGTCCCCCCCCCCCCCCCTACCCTCCACCCCCCTTTCCCCCCCCCCCCCCCCCCCCGTTCCCCCCCAGAGCCTACAGTGCATCACTACTCACCCAGCTGCTCAAGGCAAGAGCCTAGGGATCATTCTTAAATCTTCTATTTCTGCCACGCCCCAAATCCAGTCCATTTACTGGGCAGGGGAGCTTGACCTTCAACGTATGGCTGAGTTTGCTCCCTATATATCAGCCCCTGGATGGTCCCCTTAATTAAAACCGCCACCGCCCCCTGCCTAAATGACTGGAACATCTGTATCTCAAGCTTCCCCTTCTGCTCTCCTGCTGCTTAATCACTGCTCAGCAACCACTGATCAAAACTATAAATCAGACCCAATCGCTCCCTTATTTGTCATCTACCAAGAGTCTCCTACTGCGTTTATGATCAATTCTCACCTCAGCCCATCCTCTTCCTCCGCCTTCCTCGACCATTTTGCTTCATTCCACTTTCTCCCCTGCTGACTGCACACCAACCACAAGGGGCTGCCCCTCAAACACATCAAGTCCGTTAGACCCTTTCCTCCTGCTTCCTGATGTCCTTGGCACCTGGGCTGCGCTTCATGTCAATGCCACCTCTGCCGCCTCCCGCCCCCCTCTGCCCACCACCACTGCCCCACATCGACCCTCTCCTGCCTCAGGCATGTTGTGTGTCTTGTGCACCTGCTGAGTGTCTGCCTGATGTGACCAATGAGAGCAGGTGCAGAGCTGGTTGTAGTCCGTAATGGATCTCCAGCGCCCAAAACACTTCCTGAGCCAAGAAGGCGCCCGATAAATCTTTATTGAATTCCTTAATTAATAGAACATAATTATTCCAATTAAGGCACAAGAGGATGCAGGTAATAAGCAAAAACGCCTCCTTCACATTGCCATTTCTGTCACGGCTTTTAACTCCCTTAAATAGAAGATTTAACCGTTATGAAGTCTTACCAGACCGATCCATTGCACATTTCTGTCATAATTAAACATCACCTTTGTTCATTTTCTTCCTAGCCCTTATTACCATCGGTGATTATCTTGCTATTTCATTTGTTACTACCTCGTTTTGTCTGTCTCATCCGTTTCAGGACATGAGCTCACGAGAGCAGGAAATGTCCTACGCTTGCTCTCTGCTGTATGTCCCCGGTGCCGAGCTGACAGACTGGCACAGAGTAGGTGCTCAGTACACATGGGTTGAACGAATAACTAAGTGGGAAAAATAACTGAGACTGGAAATCTCATTAAAGGAGATAGTGAGCAGTTCACGGTCAATCACTAGATTTTTTTCTTCTTCTTTGTACTCCACTAGAAGCCTAACAGAGCTTTGCACTTAGTAGGAGTTCAGTAAACATCCTTATACAGTTGAATTTCACTGAACAAGCAAAGTTTCAGAGGCTCCATGTCCTAATTAGAAAAACTCTTCTGGAGAGGATAAAGGCGGGGAGGAGGAGTTTGTCAGGAGACCCAGGTTCCCAGCTTGGCAGGACATAGACAAAGGGTTCAATGGGCTCATTTGCATTTCGTTCTGCATAAATATGCAAGCTGAGTGGTTGAGCTGGTGTCTCTAAGGATGTCAAATGGCAACGAGCTGTGTTTTCAAATAGGATACCCAGGATCTTACAAACGGTCAGATTCCCACCCTAAAGAAGATTCTTCATCTGCCTGGGTTATGGGGAGATACCCTGCCCCTGAGTAAATGTGTTTTGATCGGGACCTCCTGATGCCCTGGGCCCTGCCAGCCACTGTCCCCACGCTCACCCCCTCCCGAGACCTTGGCAAGCCTGGCTAAGGTGTGGTAACTTCCAACGAGGCCCCGTTGACAGAACTTAAAACAAACCTCCCTGTTCACACATGGGCCAGGGAGACAAAAAGAGCCAAGTTGGGAGACCAACTCTGGCCGGCTGAGGCTACCAGTGCAGGGGAGAAGTTTCTAACAGAAAACAGCCTTAAAAAAAAAAAATCATCCTTTCTGAAGCCAACATGGAGTGCTGGGAAGGCTCAGAAAGACCATGGGATTTTTTTTCTCCCCAGTTAATCCAGTTGCCCTGATTTGCATGGGATTTGCATAAACAGCACGTTGTATTCAAGCAGCCCTCACTTCAAGGGCCAAGATTATGGTGGAGGATTTGTCCCACCCACAGTAGTTTTGTTCAACTTCCACTGTTTTGAAGCTCGGGGACACCTAAAATAGCTCTTTATATACTGGCCGAGGTGAAAAGGATACAAAATGATGATGGAGAAGTGGCCGGGACTGGAGCGGGGGATGCCGCGCTCCATCCTGGCTCCCAGGAGGGGAGGTAGAACAATAAGAACTTTCAAGTGGCTTCCAGTTCTGGAATTCTATAAATCTCTGCAGGGTGCCAGGCACTGAAGGGCAGGCCTGGCCAAACCCTGGGATGAAACTGGGAGCAAGATGTATCGCTGCAGTCAGATCCAGGTTGAGCTAATATTTGTTGAAGGTTTTTCTGTGACAGCCAGTGACACGTGGGGAAAAGGAGGAGATGTGACTCCATTGGACAAAGAAAGGGATGGGCAAGAAGGAATGTGGAATTCTTCCATTAACCCCACCACCGTGGCCCAGGCTAGCCACGAAGCAGCGATAGGCCCTTTAGAAGAGGGTAACGTTTACAAACCTCTTTCAATTTCCAGTCATCAAGCTGGACCTTGTCCCTGAATGAGAAATGAGAACTCTCCTTGGCACTGGTCAAGAGTCGCTTTCCAATTCCCAACGTCGGGCTCTACTCAGGGCACTTCCAAATGGGCCTTTTCACCCACAGCTGGCTCTCCCGGGGCTGGTCTTTGAAATTTCCCATATTTTTTTGGCCTGAAGGAAGTTGCCTTGGCCCCAAGCTCTGTTGAGCCCACACCCAGATATTCCAAACTTAGCTTTAGCATTGTGCCAAGAAAGATCACAGAGCAAGATCATGGAGCCTACTGGGCTACCTCAGATAAAATAAACAATAGGTAATAACCTTCCAGGAGCAGATCGGTGAACCTGCAGGACACTCATGAAGAGAGACCAGAGAGCAACGTCCAAGGTCTCTGTTTCTCTCTCCCCAACTTCCTCGATATGGACACGGAGTACTAGTTGCTGATTACCTCGTGTGCAGCTGGGCACCTGATACACCCAGCTTCCAGGAGATCTGTGTGTCCCGAGAAGAGGTGAGAGGAGGCAGTGAGAGGGAAGGACTGGGGCCCTAGACCTTCCTGGCTTGGCCTCATCCAAGCACCGCCCACTTTATCTTTACAGAATCATGTAGGTCGTCCCACGACTCCTGACCATCATGGTCAAGGGGAAGAAAACTGGAATAAAGTAAAACAGATGAGCAAAAGGAAAATACTGGTGTCCGATCCTAGCCCTAAGGCTTGGAAGCTATGGAATTTGCTCAGGTCATTCTAATTCTCCAGGGTTTTTACTTCTCTTCCTTACATAATGGGGATTTTAAAGTCTGCCCTACTTTAGACAGTCGAGAATCACAAGGGATATTACACAGGTGCTGATGGGGACAGCCACCTGTCACAAAGTGTGACTTCCCCAGGAAAACAGACTCGGCTAACATTTTTCCCAACAGGTCCACCAAAATGGAGTTATTTTGATCATCCTAAATCTGATTTCCCCTAAACGGTTTCTGATCAGTAGCATTTTCTTCTTTTTTTTCCCTTTGTTTGTTTCTTTCTCTCTTTCCTAGAGATAGATGTGGGAGGAAAGACACTCAGGATTCTGGAGTCTTTCTGTCCACACAGAGCTTCTTCAGCAGCAGGTAGAATACACACAGTATCAATAACTCCTTCTATCTCATTGTTACCTGACGGCTTAAGAACACACTTTGTGATTTGGTGACTGTGAAGCAGATTTTCTCAAAGGGAGGAGGATTTTGGCTTTTTAGGGTCTTCAGATGTCCAGGAACCAAAGTTGGCTTGTCAAGATGGGGAAAGGTAAGTCCTATTCCCATTTTTGAGGCCGACCTCCTATCAGACTCAGATGCTCATGGATCACTTAGTCCAAATTTAAAGCTTCTAATAACTTCAATTATCCTGCTTCCCTTCTGCATTTTTTTCCTTTTTTTTTTTCCAAATTAACCCAGCACCTCAAAAGACAGGAAAATTTCCCAATGGCTTTAAGCTGGTTTCTAGCTTAAAATCCAGTTTTCTTCTGAAATCCTTGGATTTCTACTGCAGGATGAGCAACATAGCTTAAGCCCCCTTCCGTTTACCCCCAGAGACCAATGTGCCCTGGTGATTTATTTACAGATCTTCAGGATGCTCTTCTCTCCACCCTGAATTGTTGCCAAAGTCCAGGAACTAGGGATATGGGGAGGAGAAAAAAAAACCCATATTGTTGCAATCCCCTCCTTCTCCTTGATCATTAATTGTATCCTGCTGGGAGCCCTCCTGTGCACTCTGGGTGAGCATGTGTCAAACACATTTCCCTCTTCCCTGCACTTGCCAAGGGTGTGTTAGCCTCTTGGTTTTGGAAGCCCCTCCTTGGGACCTGGAGAAAGTCAGACCAGAGGAAGGAGGGGGAGGAGAAGATCACAGGCATGCAGCAGGCCGGGGTCAGGCTCTGGGCTGGAGCCTGCAAGTCCGAACTTCCTCCCTGGGCAGAGGGTGGGGGTGGTCAGCTCTTCTGTGGTGAGCAGCTGGTGACTGGGCAGGCAGAAGGGACCCACTATGGGGACCGGAAGTTAAGAGGCTGCAGACTCGGTTGGGGTTCTCCTTAAATGGTGGGGCAGCAAACCTTTCTCTAACTCCACCCCTACTCATTCTGAGGCCCCCCCAGACGATCCCTGCAGCCAAATGCGGCTGCTTCCCCTCCCAGCTGTTTTGAATTCTTCCGAGAGAGCAGAATAAGCAGACAAATCCTTCCTGGATATTTATTTGCCCCCAAGGGCAACAAGGTACATGACCAAGGGGCCAGGAACAGTCTATTGGGTTCTATCAAGGGAAGGAGCTTTCACAATCTGGGGGGCCTGGAAGCTCCGTTGGGGTTTTTGCAGTTGCTTGGGCTCACATGGAAGATTCTGACCTCTCACAGTTGCTCACCATGCTGAAGCAGGAGACTCAGATCAGCCTCAGCAGCTCCCCTGAAGGAACCGTAGGCGTGAGGTTGTCCTCTGTCACCAGGCTTAGCTCTCTCTTTCCCTCGGCCCCAGCCGTGTGGAAGGACCTCAGATTATTCTTGCAGATCATGGTTGGCTCCAAGATAGAGGAGCACCGTCTCCCTTTCCCCAGGATCAGGAGAAGATGCTACTATACCGCTTTTCTTCGGCCTCACCATGACTTTGGCTCTTCGTCGTATCATGTACAATATCTTCAACCCCACCTCGGTCTCAGCCCTGCGTGGTCCTTGGATAAGCTCTGAGACTTGCCACGAAGGGGTTATCACTGTCTGGGGCAGCCTCCCAGCTAGAGTCCCAGCCAGGCTCCCAGGACTTGCCCCAGACCTCATCTCAGCTACAAGGACCATCCTATCTGAACATCTTGAGCTTTAGGATAGCCGGCCCTTATTTATCTTTAAAGAACTGAATGAGAATATGTATGTAAAACACATCACACTTCAAGGACACATGGTGTTCAAGAAATCTGATTTTATTATTGCAGACGAAGGGGAAAAAATGGCAGGCATGAGATCTGGAAGCTCCCATTAAGCCGGCCACAATTACCGGTGCCATCTCCTGGCCAGGCTGCCCCTGTCCTCGGGTTCAAGTTCATCTCGTCTTTGGGTTGAGAGCACACACAGGCCCACGAGCCACAAACACTTCACGATCCCATGAAAACTCAACCCAAATGGAGACAGGCAGAAAAAAAAAGAAGAAGAAGAAGAAGAAGAAGAAGAAGAAGAAGAAGAAGAAGAAGAAGAAGAAGAAGAAGAAGAAGAAAAGCCCAAGTCTGGCTCTCCTTGGACCCTTGCTTCAGTTGCATTTGGCACACCACCCACTTCTGCACTAACAGGCACAGCTGTTCTCCCCACCACACTCAGCCCCAGCATCTCGTATGTCCCCACAGGCCAGCATCTCGAACCCAAGTCACAGCTGGCTCCTTGAGGCAGCCTGAGGCCTGACACCACCTGTAAAAAAAACTTTTCTCCCTGTTGAAAATGCACAGGGCCCCCTCTGCCCCAGTCCCCGCCACTCCCCCAACATTGTCCTACTACTGTTTCCGTGTAGCCTGTCTGGCCAAAGCAAACAGCTCTCTGGAGCTGCTCTCCAGCGAGCAGCTGCAATACAAAGTTGGCAGGCTGTTTCAGGAGGCCTCGGCCTCCCCCCTGCTCACCCTGTGAGCTCTCCTGGAAGATACAAGAAATGAGGCCTAACCTTTTAATTAGCCTTTGCACAGAGCCTGACCCCATTCTCTGGAGGAACTGGACCCCCTCCCCCCTGCCCCGACCCATCTTCCGCATGTTGGGCGCCCAAGGACTAGGAGAGCTTTCTGTCCTCTTGAGGAAAAGGAGAATGTCCTGGGCACACAGGATAGTGGGAGCTAAAGGAGCATGTGTGAGGCTCACGTGTAGGATGCTTATTACTATTCCGTACTCATGGTGCCCTGCCTGAGTTTGAGGTTTGGGGATGGATGAGGGTCTCAAATCTGGGAGTAATAAGAAGAGGAAAAGTTGGAAGAACAAAGGGAGGAGGAAAGGAGGGATGGAAAAAAGGAAGGATTTTTAACATCTTTATAGGTTAAGTACTGTGAAAAATGTTTTATATGAGTTTTCTCCTTTAAAATCCATAAGGCCATGGGTATTGATTATCCCTGTTTTATGTATAAGACTTTGGGGTCCCAAAGAGAAGTGAATTGCTCAAGGTCACAGCTGGTAAATGGTAGAGCCAAGACAAGAATCCGAGTCTTTGGGCTCCAAGGACAGAAACTTTCCATCAAGTTCTGCTGTAGCCCAGCAGTTTGGGGATTCCTCTAGAATATACTTTTTTGGTCCTCTCACCTGGAATGATGCGTCCATAGGCTCAGGGGCCCCCATCTGGTCCAACAATCTGAAATGCATCATTTTGGCTAAGGTTGGCAGTCCCTAACTTTGGTGTTTTTAAGTGCGACTTGTTGGTGGCTATGGTGGTAATTGGGGTGGCAGGGGGAGTGGCAATGGCCACAGTGGTGGTGGTAGTTAGGGTGGAGGTGGTGATGGTGGATTGGTAGTATTGGTAAACACAGTGTGGTAGATGGTGGGGATAGTGGTGGTATTGACGATGGTGGTGGTGATGGTGGTGATGATGATGGTGGTGGTAGTGATGATGATGATGGTGGTGGTAGTGATGATGATGATGGTGGTGGTGGTGATGTGGTGGTAGTGATAATGTTGTTGTTAATGGTGATGGTAGTGATGATGATGGTGGTGTTGGTGATAGTGATGTTGGTGTTGATGATGGTGATGGTGATGGCGATGGTGATGTGATGGTGGTGATAATGTTGTTGTCAATGGTGATGGTAGTGATGATGATGGTGGTGTTGGTGATGGTGACGGCAATGGTGATGTGGTGGTGGTGATTGTGGTGGTGATAATGTTGCTGTTAATGGTGATGGTAGTGATGATGATGGTGGTATTGGTGATGGTGATGTTGGTGGTGATCATGGTGATGGTGGTGGTGATGGTGTTGTTGGTGGTGATGATGGTGATGGCGATGGTGGTGGTGACAGTGATGATGGTGATGGTGGTGGTGATAATGCTGTTAATGGTGATGGTAGTGAGGATGATGGTGGTGGTGGTGATGGTGATGGTAGTGAGGATGATGATGGTGTTGGTGATGGTGATGTTGGTGGTGACAATGATGGTGATGGTGGTGGTGCTGATGTTATTGGTGATGGTGGTAACAGTGATGATGGTGATGGTGGTGGTGATAATGCTGTTAATGGTGATGGTAGTGAGGATGATGATGGTGTTAGTGATGGTGATGTTGGTGGTGATGATGGTGATGGTGATGGCAATGGTGATGTGGTGGTGATGGTGGTGGTGACAGTGATGGTGATGGTGGTGATGATAATGTTGTTGTTAATGGTGATGATAGTGAGGATGATGGTGGTGGTGATGGTGGTGGTCCTGATGGTGCCTGTGGTGGTGGTAATGATGGTGATGGTGGTGGTGTCGGTGGCATGCTCCTGTTGTTACTGGTGGTGGCAGTGAGAGTAACACAAGACATAAATAAACCAGGTAACTGGCTTTCTCAGAATCTAAAATCCTTCCTTGCCTCCCACTCCCACCTTTTGATCTTTTGATTTTGTAAAAAATGGTCAGAGTTCTGAACCTTTGTTTTTGGTAGCAGCATCTGTAAGATGATATGACAGCCTCTTTATTTATTTATTTTTGAAAGGATGTAAGGGAAACAGCTTCCCTTATTTAAACAAAACACAGAGTCCCCAAGGCTTTAAAACTGGAAGCCAACTCTCCAGGTGGGGCAAGGGTGCTGACCAAGCAGGGCCCACGCCTCTCCCGAGTCTCCTCCTTCCCTTGCCCTCCTCTTCCTCTGGCTCTCACAGCCAGGACCATGTCAGCCCAGCGCCGAGTCACTGTTCATCCTCCAGAGCTCTAGCCCAAGTGTGGCCAACCATCTGCTCCCTTGGTTTCCCTTCGTCCAGCTGAGAGACTGAAATTTCAATGAGGGAGGGAAAGAGAGACAGAAACACAGAGATAGAGACACACAGAGAGAGAGAGACTGAGAAAAGAAAACCAAAGGAAAACAAACAAAGAAAACACAGGAAGTTTAGCGAGCATCCAGATTACAAAGCTTATTTTTCTGAACCTTCACAGCTAACTCATTCCCAGGCCCCCTGGCCATGTCTCTCAGTCCACATCTTGTCTGATACGCTCAAGGTGCCTGGACTATTTAAGAGACACCTTCCGGAGTCCATGCTCCCCGCAGTTCCTGACTCATCGCCACGTGGGGAGGGTCACAGCAGGTCCTCTTACATATTCCTCTAGTCCCCTGGTGCTGGTGGAACCCACGCAGAGATCACGAACCTCAGCCCCCCACCCACCCAGGGTGCTCCTACACAGCCCCCCTTGCCCAGCTATCCGGCAACACTGAAATGAATGGACGCACCCCTTTAGGTGATTGGCTTGGCTCTTAGAGTTGGCCTAACAGTGGAATAACCACATAAGCATAGAATCACTTTGTAATGAAATTAATTTCAGCCAGAAGGCTACCTCTCGGCCATCACCCAGGAACAGGACTGCAAAGCTTGGTGCAGGGGACTGTCTTCAGCCATCTTTCTTGTTCCCCGGTGAAGACAACATTATTGACAGAAGTTAAAAGAACAACAGACTTCAAGCTCAAAGGAGGGCAATTCAAAACTCCCTGGGGCTGCCAACGGAGTCACTTTAACGACAACTGAAATTCCTGGGGCAGCGCTGTGCAGCCCACTTTTCTCTTCCTTTCTGTTAGTGCTGCCTTCCTGGGCGGTCTGCGGGAGATGTTGGCCCTGGATGCAAACAGCCAGTCCTAGTTCTGGGGTTACCAGCGGGAGGGGTCCCCTTGGGGCAGTGCCAGGCTGAGGGGGCCGCAGGACCCCGAGCTCCCTTGCCCCGCTCCCCCCTGAGCCTCCCACGTGGACCACTCTCTTTCAGCCTCACCCAGTTGCTCCCTCTGGGGCTCTTCTAGAAACACTTTGATAAGGGACACAAGGATGAGAAGATGGAAAACAAGCCTGGGAAGAATATCTGGCATATGTTTTTCTTTGCCGTTCAAGTAACAATTTCTGCCTGGTCACTTTGGACCGCAGATTCTATTTATTTTGCTAGCCTCCTACCCTATTCCCATCCCAGGAGTGGGGTGGGCTGATAGTTTCTTTCAAGGCTGTACTAAAAATTCCAGCCTCCCTCATGATTCTAACCCCCTGGATCACCAGGGCAGGCAGCCTGTCCCTCTTTGTCACTCACAGGATGGGACGGGACGGCTCCCCAGGCCAGCCACCCCCCCCCAGGGGGGGGCCGTTTGGGGCGGCCTTGAAGCATTTGGAGATGCGTGAGACACAGGACATTCCCCCTTTCTCCTATCTCTCAAATGTGTTGCTGGAGGATTGCAATTGTTTCTTTTTAGCTGAAACTCCGACAAAACGCCTAAGTCTCCCCCAGGCTTATCACGCCCTGCCTCCCCATGAGTCCTAATCTTTCTGCAGAAGTAAAACTGTTTTCATGCCCCATCCCTCAGCTGGTGGTTTTCCTCCACCTCTCCCCAGTGAGGCTGGACGGAAGATGGAGCCGGACACTTGAAGGGTTAAGTTAGCCTGGCTTTGGAAGAAGAACGAGGGCATTCCCCTGATCCCAGATGGAGAATACTGAATAACTCCCTTGGGCAAGTCAGCTTGTTTGGTTATCTTGGAGTGTGTGCTGGGGCTAACTCATCCTGGCCAGTCCTCCCGGATGTAGCCTTGCTCAAAATCAAGCCTTATACAGGAGTGTTATTCCCCGGGGCTGCCTCCTCCCTGGCTGATAAAGAGTTTCATCATGGATGATTCAAGAGGTTGAGATGCAAGCTCTGGTGATAGCTAATGAGGCCTCCAGCCCCCAGCTGACCTCACTTTCGAGCTGTTGACAGGTTAAGTCAGGCTGGCCAAACAGCATCCCAACCAAGCCAAGACAAATGCTTGCACCCCTCCATGCCTCCAAGTCCTCCTCCTGCATTGCGATCCACCTCCAAGACTCCCCGTGGATCCTCTCCAGCTGCCCCTTCTTCCATAGACAAAGGAGCGGGCCAAGATGGATAAGGCTGATCCATTCTCCATGCCCACATCCCTGGCTACACAGACCTTGACATGGATCCTCATGGACCCTTCTTATTTCTTCCCAGATTCTCCCTCCCACTCCATCGCTTAGGGACCTGAGCAGGTGGTTTTGAGTCTTGGGTTACTTTAAAAAGCATGCAGTAGGCCAATCTTCTTGGGGACAGAGACTTTAAACCAGGTGAGGGACACACACACACACACACAGCAGCCCGGCCTGCCCTCCAGCCAGGGCTAGGATGGGAAATGGAGGTCTCCTTATCATCCACAGGGCCAGTGGCACTGAGGGCCCCCAGCTCCCAGGGATGGTCACCTCCTCAGATCCCGAGGACGGGACTGACCAAAGACAGACAGCAAGGCAATGCTGGTCTCCGTGTGGGTGCCAGACAGACTGGCCCAGGACACAGCATTTTCTCCACAACCTCTAGAGTTAAGCATCGCTTCAGAAACCTTGGAAGGGAGGGGAAGTCCTGGGACCTGTGAGGAGGAACCCTCCCCTCCCCTCCACCCCACACAGCCAACTCTTGGGGGCCAGTGCTCAGACTAATGTGCAGCTTGGGCTGTGTCCATACTGGGCTCAAGGCTGCGGCTGAAACGGCTCCAATCCTCGTGTGGCAATTCATGAAGTCCATGGAGTTAGACCACCCTCCCTGACTGCCGCACGATACTTTGTACTTCTTGAAATACTTTTCGTATGCATTGTCTCATCCTCATGCCATGTCTATGAGGTAGATATTATTATCCCTCTCTCCTTTACAGAGGAAGAAATTCGGGATAGTAGGGAGCAGAATGAGGACACTAACCTTGGACCTTTGACCCCAGATCCTTTGCTCCTCCCTTGAAGAGCGAATTTAATTGTACTTGGAAATGGATAATACTTCACTACGGCAACATGAGGAGGTGAAGACTGATAGGCACAATGATGAGATTAACAAAGACAAGGTGACAAAAGAGTGGAGGACATTTTTCATTTAGGAATTTTTTTAATTGCTTTATTTCAGGGTAGTGGAAATTTAACTTTCATTACTTTATGCAGTTAGTCTATGGTTATTGTAAAAAAAAAATTTAAGCACTGACAGGAAAAAGGAAAAAGTTAACCATTAACTACAATTCTAGCCACAGGATGTAGGTACATAAACACATACATCCATATCCTTGCAGAGCTATTCTTTATGCATATAAATATTACATATAAAGAGCATATGTTAATAAGTATTAATTATATATTCACATCTCTGCATACCTTCTTTTTTACTTGGAAACCTAGAAAAATCCTGGAACTATCTTTCCATGTCAGTAAATAGGTCTATATGATTTTTTACTGATCTCTTAGTGTTCCATTGTATTGATATTACTAGACACTGAACACTGTTTTCGTCTTTTTATAATTGCAAATCATGCTGTAAGGAAGCTTCTTAGGCACAGATCTTTGTGCAGCTGTCTGATTATTTCCTTAAGATAAATTCCTGGAAATGGAATGACTTGGTCAAAACACACCTTCCAGGTTTTCAATGCATTTTGCCAAAAAGTGTGCCTTTTTGTAATCCCAGCAACAGTATCTAGGGGTCGGAAGGCTTAGTCAGAGAACATGTGAGGAGGAGAGAATAGCTGGAGGGTCAGAGTGCAAGGCTTGTTGGGGGGGACGTTGGTTGACATTAAGTAAAGACTGGACTTTGATTTCTAGGGATCAGAGAGTTAGGTTCTGAGCAGCGATTGAATTGGCCAGAAGTGGCAAAAACAGAAGGGGGAGAATCTGGAAGATGATAGAGCCCTGGTTGGGTGGATGGAAAGGGAGTACTGAGATGGGCTCCAACAGTGGGACAGACAGAGAGAGACAGAGCCAGACAGACAGAGTGGGGAGGGAGAGGGGGATGGAGGGGAAGAAGAAGGAGAAGAGAAAGGAGGGAAAGGAGAAAGAGGGGGAGTAAGCAGATGAAGCATGTCGTATGTGGGAGTAATTAAAGATGATACAAGACTTTTGAGTCTGAGCAACGGGAGAGGAAAGAGGCTAACAACGCCCAAGGAAAATGGGGGAAAGTCAAATTTGTTTTGAATGGCTTGACTGTTCCTGTCCATGCAAAGCTGTCTCTCAGAGCTGGCTGCTTGGGAGGGTGACGTGGCTTAGAGGCGGGTTTAGAGCCTCAGAGCTCAGGGTAAAAGCTGCCGAGTAGACAGCCCTGCTAGGAGTGGAGAGCAGTATGAAGAGAGAACGAAGGACAGATCCTTGGAATATGGCAACTTCAGTTAGTGGGAAGAAATGAAAGCCAAAAAGGATGGCCAAGAAGAGCCAACAGAGAGGCAGAAAGGGGACACGGGACCTTGGGCAATGGGGCCTGAAGAGGAGAGGTTTAGAGGAGGGGTATGCTGTGTGTGATGCAGAAAGGCCACATAGAAAAACATGGAGAAGGAGCCCTTCATCTGACCACACCGGTGAGCTCCTTATGGAATGAGAGAGAAGGCATCACCCCGCTTGCCACGAGGCTGGGAGGAGCTTGGTCTGAACCCTTGCTAAGGGCAAAGATAGGAGTAAGACAAAACAGAGTTCACTGGGCCATGAACGGTGGCAAGAGAAGCATTCATAGGCTGGGTCCAACCAGGAATGTTTCCACCCATCGGGCCTGGCTTGAATTTTCAAAGCCCGACTGAGGGGATAGGGCTGAGGAGCAGTCTTTGTGAATTATCTAAATGAATGCCTAGCACACAGAGGATGCACAACCCATGCTCTGTTTAAGGCAGTGGTACTATGGTAGCCCAATCGCTTTTTTAAACATAAAATCCAACCCAGAAAAAGAAAGGGAGCATCTTATTCCCTGTGATGAGCAAAATTTCCTCCCTCTTCCTTCAACAAAATAGTGAAGGTCTTTGGGCTGACACAAATGCCACCCCCCTCCGAAAACAAAACGCTCAGTTACAGAAAAATTATTCTCCCGGAGAGGCTGGGCATTCTGTTACAATCCCTGTGCCTTGGTTCCCTCTGGAGACAGTTCCCTCCGTTATGTCCCTCCACCCCCAGTTTCAGAAGGTGGCCGGGGGGGCGGAGTGCGGGCAGCCCATCAGCTGAATCCCTCTGCTCTGCTTTGCCTCCTCCAGGACTCAATTGAGAGCACACACCAGGCAGAACAAAACAGTGGCAATTGATGACAAATGGGCTGAGCTGCCCCCACGTCCCCCTCCCCATTCCCTGTTACCATGGAGACACCAGCCAGCCGAAGCCAAGAGATCAGGAAATATCCATAAAGGACAGTCTGGTGGACACAGGTGTTTGGGGAGTCAATATGGGCCAACAAGATCCTTTCGTCTGTGGAGGGTTGGAGGGAGAAAGGCAGTGAGATGGGGAACTAAGTAACACAGGTGGGCTTTGTCCTTGGGACTAGGAGGCTCTTTTCTCCGCACTGGAGTGGTGCCATTCCGATATATGTCGATGCCACACTCCAAAGCTCTGTTTTTGTTCCGTGTCCATTTCTTCTCTCTTCTACTTCACCTGCAAGTCTGAATAACCTCCGAGATGGGCAGCTGGATATATGCTCAAGAAGCCTTGAAATCGGGCGGAATGTTGAGAAGACTTGGTCACTGGAACCTGCTTCAATCACTCTGGAAAGTAGACAGGACCTGAATACAAACAGGATTCTCCCCCACTCTCTCCAGCTGGGAGAAACAGTAAATATATCCTCTAAGTGTACAGGCCAAAAGGCATCTTTTTAAAAGGGTACAGACATCCAAGTTCAAGAGCGAGAAGGAGGAGGCTTAATTTGTATTGTGGTTTACTCTCTGCTATTAGTCTTCTAACAGGAAGCTAACAGTCAAACATTAACTGGAGGTGTATCACAGCTCAATAGGTCTAGTGGACATTATTTCCCCCAAACAACTGTCATCAAACATAAACATGGGAGGAAAGAAACTTCTCAGGTACCCCTACTTTTTTTTTTTAATGCAAATAACATGTTCCTACTCAGGTGCTTTGAAACTCAGTCATTTGAATCATTCCAATTCTAGGTAGCTGCCATGATTCTTACAACAAGACACTCACTGCATTCACCCCAGCAGCTGGAGGATGGGTTCAGCCCATTGCTCTAGGCTTTGAGGTCATTGCTTTGTCACTGCAGTAGCTGTGAAGATCAAGATTTTTGCAGTTGGTTTTGCAGAGCACGAGTTGCCAAAAATCTAGCAAGGTTCATTTCTTGTAGAAGGCACTCAAAACATGCTGTTGATTGAACACTGGAAAATTCTAAGCCTTGCTATAGTAAAATTATAGCTGAATCCCGAGAAGCTCTTCTTTGCCCCATTGTATAACAGTTACGGGAATGAATGGAGATTGATCCCACTCAGCTGCAGGGTTGGACCAATGAGAGATTAGATTCTGATCCTCCTGCCACAATGGTTGATTCAGGTAAATAAAATCTATGCCGTTCAGCAGGTGGCATTTTCCTGAGTCCTGAGGGAAAGCTTGCTAAGACTTTTGAGAGAATAAGTTCTTCACTTTGTCAGGGAGAGCCACCAAAGCCAAAGTCCTCACTCCTGGAGAGCATGGTTTGAAGATGACAATCCTAGAGCTTTGGACATTTGACCACCCTGAAGGAAATTGGCCTGAAGATAAAGATGGCACCAATGAAGACAGAGCAAAGAGTCAAAATGAAACCAGGCCCTTGATGACTTAATCTCTTGGATCAAACCAATCCTGAATTCCACTTTATCCATTCTTCTTCCAATGGAGTAGGCCAATAAATCCCCTCTGTTGTTTAAGCCAGTTTGAGATAGGCTGTCTTTTTGTTTACTTATTTGTTTTGTTTTCAAAACAAAGAATCCTTATAAATTGTTTAAAATTTTCTGAAAGTAATGAACAGTCCTAACCAACATACTTACCCAGACTGTTATCTGTTTGACAATTTTGCTCTTAACGACCAACAAAAGTAAGTTTTGGAGATCTGGAGACTGAGATAACAAAAGATATCTCCTGTTTGGAGATGTACAAGCTGGCGAATCCACCAAACTCTTTCAGCAGCTTATAACGTCCAAGATATCGAAGCACAATCAACTCTTGATAGTTCTTGTTAAAAGGTGGGGGGAAAGTCAGGGAAGACAGTGAACATTTTGCAGTGCACTTTATGTACTGTGAAAAGCAGATCCATTTTTATATGTAGCTAAAGCTAATATTTAAATGAATTTGCATTCTCTGAGCATAAAATGTGGACCGTTGTGAAGAACAGATGTTGCAAGTATTCAAGCATTCCAGAAACTGATAAGGAATTTAAATTAGAAATGAATAATATAAAATGTAGATAATCTCAATGCCAGTTGCTGAGAAAAACTTTTTGGCATTCTACTGGAATTAAACTATCTTGGCATGTAGTTGAAAAGAACATGTTAACTGATCACTGGTCTGCAAGAAGACCCCCTAGTTACTCTGACCAGCTACACAAGTGAAAGTACTGAGAAGTTAATGCCAAATATTCTTTTTGGAGATTTAGTGATTTACTGGCTGTATTCTGCTAATCTGGGGATGAAGCTGTGCTTTGTTCTTTGACTCTCCACAACTGCAGAGTTAAGAAAATAAGAGATGTTCAAGAAATAACAGATGGATGGATGGATAGACGGATGGATGGATAGATGGATGGATGGATGGATGGATGAATGGATGGATATACAGATGACAGGTGGAGCCCTCATTGGAAAGAAAACTAATCCATACCACACCATCTAACCTGAAACATTCTTTTCAAAGGCAGGAACTCGTTTCTGATTCTGTGACTGCTAGTACAAAACACATCCTTTAATAACATTCATCACCCACCCAGGTCCTGAAATCTTCACCATTTCAGATATCTCAGCAAACCTCAGGGTGCAAGCCTACCTCTTGTGTCTTGGTCTTATGTGGCCTTAGCATCTGGCTAACACTTATATCTCTTCCTATTTTTTTTCTTCTCAAATGAGGACTTGTATGTACCTAGGAGTCATTGAATTCCAACCAAACTGTCGACTCCTCAAACTCTGTTAATAGAAACACCATTTTCTTTGCCAAGGCCCCAGCTTAGGAAATCACAATCGTTCCTCACTTCCCATTTGGCCCCCACATGCAACTTGCAAGTCCTAAAGAGTCCATCTCCTCATTGGTTCTCATCTTGCTTCCTCCTTTCCTTTTCTGCCACCACCTCCGTCTGTAGGTTCTCTTTAACTTATCACTTAAGGAATATAATTGCATCTTATTGGGTCTCCTTATATCAAGTCTGACCCATCACAAGAAAATATGATGTTGTTCCAAAGAACCTCCTTTTTGCCCCAAATTGAAGTCTTACACAGGATGGAAAAAAGCAAGGCTTCTTTGGAGAGAGCTGGGATAGGGGTGGAGGAGCAGGTGATGCACTGTCCCCTCCCATGACAGTCCCTGTGGCGATTCTGCAGCTCCCTACAGCTGGAGCCCCCCTCTGCTGCTGCCCCTGGTACTTCCCAGGGGAAGGCTGCTCTGAGCACATAAGGAGAGCACAGGACTCTGAGATGCCAGAGAGTGTGGTCTCCCTCCATCCTCAGTGGCCTATGATCCCTTCTAGAGCTCTGAAGCCATGGGAAGTATTCCCTTTTCCCCATCTCTGGATCTCATAGTGTCAACTAGATATACCCCACTTCTGACTTTCAGCTTTTGCTTACAGCTGCTTTTTTTCTATAGGAATCGGGCTTGTGTGTGGGACCAGGCTAGGGAATGGTCACCATTCTGGTGGCAACTTAGGCTTGTCTCCTCATCTGTCTCCCAGGGACCAAAGCAATCCTATTCTACCCTTCCAGATAGTCAGACAGAAAGGGATACACACACACACACACACACACACACACACACACCTGGGAGTTTCACTGACCCACTAATTGATCAGATATTACCAGTACTGGACTACTGCTTTAGTCCATGTCTATAAACAAGCCAGTGGAGACTTAGGGGTCATCCTCAACATTTCCCTTCTCTCTTCCAGTATCTAGTTAACTATTCTGCTGATTCTACCTCCTAAATATGTCTCATTTCTGTCACCCTCTGGCCATCCGCCAGTTTTTATCACCCTACTTTAGGCTCTCTCAGCTAATGCTTGGACTATTGCAATAGCCTTCTGGTAGGTCTCTGCACCTCTAAAATCATCCCTTCCTTTCCACTTGCTCTTCACGTTATCGTTGGAAAATCTATACATGACCATTTTTTTATTCCCCAGCTTAAATTTTTCAATGGTTCCCTTTGGTCTGGAGATAGAGAGCTAACTCCATTCCTAACTCAGCCCTGCTTCTGTAGTGGTTTCCCGTACAACTGTCTCCCCAGTAACTCTTGTGAGAACTGGTTAAATCCCCCTATCCACATCTGAGGCGGTTCGGAGGAAATGGCCATGTCAGAACATGAGCCTGTCCCATGGCCAGAATTGCTCAGTCCTGAATGGGTATTTGATCATTGTTGGGTCAGTGAGTTCCCTCACGAGGAATTCTATGCAATGTTAAACTGGGGATTGCTTCCCACCTATGTTGTCCGCTATGTTTCACACTAACCTGCTGTGAGACAGAATGGTGGAGCCAGCAAACACAGGAAGTGAGAAGTCACACTAGAGAGAGGGGGCACTGATCACACTCCCCCGAATCTCTGGCAGGTGCATCGCTGTGTGACTCTTCCTTGGATCCCATGAGCTACTGTAGTATTCTTCAATTCTCTTTTGACGTATGCTAATTGGAGTTGGGTTTCTAGATTTGCAACCCAGGGTCCTCACTCTGCAACACCCTCCTTACATCTCAGCCGCTTGAGACCGGGTCTGTGTCTCCGTCATCCCCGCTGTCCTCAGTGCCCATTCAGCACTGGCACTCAAGGTCTTGGAATGAAGAACTGATTTGGTGCCAAATATAAGTTTCCAGCCATCTCCTTTCGGCTGCCTCGCTGGCTCATCACCAAAGAGAAACTTAAAAATGATTTAATTTAAGAGATGTCCGCAGCATTCACCCTTCCATGCTTGCTGGGGGAACAGCACCTTCTCTCTGGAGAAAGTTTCCGGTATCACGGCAACAGCGGAGGACATCTGGTAAATGCCTCCCACCGACGTGCACGTGCATGATCTCATGCGATCCTCCCCACAGTCCAGGGGGGCTGTGCTGTCCTTACAACCACCTCCACGCTCACAGATGGACACAGGGAGGCCCGGAGGAGGAGACGACTGACGTGATGTCCCTAGCCCTGCCACACCGCGGGGTCCACCTGGCTCTACACCCACTGCTCTTCCAACTTTCCTTCCTGGCCTTCTCGTCAGATTTCCTGAGCTGATGGGCTTTGTTTTTAGATCAGAAGACTCCCCAGAGCATGAGCATGCATGTCAGATCCCTGTTCTTTGCTTGCAGTCCCTTTTGCCAGGGTGCAAGGAAACCCACGCACGCACCTGGGGAGAGGTGAATGGTCACACTCTGTGCCAGAGTCAAAGCAGACAGCCGGTCCAGCTAGCAGAGTGGGCCTGCACGGGGGGGGGGGGGGGGGGGGGCACTGGGTTTGCCAAGAGCATCCCCAGGGTGGGATGCCACCCGCCCCTCCCCACCATCAGCATCTCCCACCCCCCTCCCTCCGCAGCAAGGTGACTCTAAGAGCTGACCCGCTGCAGCAGGAGTAGGCAAGAGAGGGGACCCCGAGGTGGCTAACAAAGAGTTAAGGCTGCAGCTGCCTGTGCATGCAGTGTGGAGTTATGTTCGCACTGTTCCCACTGGAGACCAAGTCAGCTGTCATCAGAGAACAAAGAATCCCCCAGAGCCGCTCAAGTTATGTCACACCCGGGAAGCCCTGAGCGCTCCCTGATTAGGATTTCTAAATCAGCCCCATCGAGGCCTGCAGCACAAAGCTGAGGAACAATGCGCCGGCCACATTCACACAGTCCCAGGCCGGCCCGGCTGCCCGCCTCCCGCCACCGCCCCTTCCACGGGGCCTCAGAGACCACTTCACCTCCACTGGGAAAATCCAGTCGCGACGAAAGCCCCCAGCCGGCTGTGTCCAGAGATCTTTGGCCGCAGTGTAGGGGCATTTGCTGCTCGGGGTCCCCGCTTTCCATCAGAGTAAGGGGCCGGAAGCTGTTGCTCAGGTGTGTGTTTGGGGGCAATAAAGAGGGATCCGGTGCAAGGATTGGGGGGGGCGGTCTTGTAGGCACAACAAAGGCTCGGTTTGGGAGCGCAGATTTGGCTGTTCCTATTTCATTCCATGTAAGTCTAGTTGATCAGAGCTTAGTGCTGGAATCCTGGGGAACTCCCCACTGAAGGCGCAGCCCCAAGCCTTAGAACCCTGCTCAGATACCACCTGAAGTTGCTAAAAGGCCAGGAGTCCTATGGCATGCGCAAGACCCCTGGCCAGGAATATTTCTTATTATCAGCAGAGACCATGGCAAGGCGAAGCACTATGTTTCCAAAATCGCCTTCAATTCAGAGTTTTGACTTAACCCCCATGGCAGGATATTCATAAAATCATGCCAGTCCTGAGGGCTACTGAAACTTCCTTTGTTCAAGGTAAATGCTTGAAAAACACCAAACTGTTACAACCTTGCATTTGCAAATATTTTAAAATTCTGGGATCCTCCAAAAAAGGGCAGGCTGAATCTCTCAAATTCTGAGGGTTCTTGCTTTTCATTCAGGCATTTTTCCTTTTTTTTCTACCAAGAGTCAAAATCTTTGCCTGGGACTGTCTTTTCAGTTCCCGGTGTCACAGGGTCCTTAATAAGGGGGTTTGGGAGGAGCTTGAGCTCAGGGGGGAAACTGTAGCTGCAGTTGGGGAGTTCTGGCTGTCCCCTCCTCTGCCCGTGTCTGCGTCAGCCTCGTAATCTGGGGTTAGTTCCCTGAGAGTCGTGGGCATTTTTGAAGCCCACTTGGAGGCAGGCCTGGGGCAGCTGGGGTCTGCCCCGTGTTCTCCCGACACGCCTTCCCCCGACCGGAGTCACAAGGAGATACACTAGCATCTTCAGGACTCTACTCCACTTTCCTGAAGGAGATCGTGGAGGAAGGCATGGGTGGACTCCCAGACCACCTCTTACAGCTCCAGCCCTGAGATCTGAAAGCCAGGGTGAAAAAGATCACAGTGCTTTGCAGCAAAGTGATTCAAATGCTTACTGGAAGCTTACCGCTTCCTTGAGGAGCCCAGTGCATTCGGCAGGTGAGCGCACCAAATGCATCGTAGCTCCAAGATTTTCACAAAGGCATATGCCTAAGATGGGACGATCACAGAGGCCTATCTCGGCAAAACCCCTGCTATGAGTAACACCTGCCAACGTGGGACCCTTCTTACGTGTTAAGCATTGCTTGCAATTTATGTAATAGCATTTAGTCCGCAGAGCCCTGTTATAGAGGAAAAATAAATAGTACATGGAGCAAAATAGCGACAGAGCCAAGATTTGAGCCCCAATCTGTCTGTCTGCTCCCCAAGGCCAAATCACCAAGTTTCCTGGACTCCTGCCCTTTGATGGCATTCCCAGTCTAAATTTAAAAGTCTCCGGTGTGCCACACTTCCCCTTTCTCCTTCTGTCCTCGTGGTGCTCGTGAAGGATGGAACAAGATGGAACTGTCACCAGCAGAGGACAGCCTTCCCCGGGGTGGGCTGCAGGGCCAGGGTGCCTCAGCCAGCCCCCAGCTGCAGAGGTAGCTTTGTGGACTGCAGGCTGAGCGCCTTAGGCCTATCACCTCCCCTCCCTGAGCCTCAGTTTCTTCCTGTGTGAAAGTCTGGAGGTGGCACCAATCTCACTGATACTGGGGGATCTGAGGGACAAACCTGCACAGAGATGCCTGATCTGTCGTCTGTGTCCCGTGGGGTGTCCTCTTCCCTCCACAAGCATCCAGGTAGCTACTGACCCCGGCCTCCCATCACTCTGCTCCAGGAGAACAACCTCCCAGAAACGGTTCCACTTTCTTTGCTCTTTTGGGGGCCGTCTTTTATTCTCCCCTAACCCCTTCTTGAACGCCGGCAGGACTCACTGACAAGAAATGTTGCCTAAAGATGAGCACCTCCCCCGCACCAAATAAAAGGAAAAAGGAAAAGAAAGAAAAAGAAAGTGGGAAAAGAAATGAATTATGATGTTGTTATGTAATGATGTAATGGATTCATGGTCAGTGTTGGAAATAAATAAGTAAATTGGGCGGGGGCGGAAGATGAACCTTCTGTCCCCTGAACATTAGGGTCAAACAGTTTTGTTTCTTTCCTAACCTGGGCTGTAAGTCTGATGTTAGCAGAAATGCCTGCAGGCTCGCCACCACTGTTTATGGATTTGAGAAAGGGCAGAGGCAGATAAATGAGAGAGGGGACATGTTAAATGCACGTTAACCTAACTCTAATGATCAAGACACTGACTACAAGATGCAGTTGGCAGGTTTCACACTTTTCTCCAAAGTCTTTTCTTTAAAAAAAAAATTATATTTATTATATTTGTTTATTTGAGAGAGAATGAGAGAGAGAGAGAGAGAGAAAGCACAAGCAGGAGGGAGGGGCAGAGGGAGAAGCAGACTCCCCACTGAGCAGGGAGCCCGATGCGGAACTCGATCCCAGGACCCAGAGATCATGACCTGAGCCGAAGGCACACTTAACCAACTGAGCTGCCCAGGTGCCCTCCAAAGTCCTTTCAAGTTGTTCAGTGTGTGGCATCCTACACAGGTTTGTCAGGCTGGGGTCTGGGGACCGTGACCCAGGAGGGAAGCACTGCTTTCTGAAGATCTTGGTATCTTCAGCTCGGTTTAGGTATCCAGGTTCAGGTGATGCTTAATATGTCTGGTGGGTTGAATGAGTAAATGATCAATGAATGAATGATAAGCACATCCCAACTCAAGATTTTCTCTACCCCCAACTCACTATTGCCCAATGACATCAAAGTATTATCAAATCCCTTTTCCTAGATTTCATTTTAAAATGTCAGCTCAGCTCTTGAAACTAGAGAAACTTTCAAACTGGTGTTGGTGGATGCCAAGGAGAGACATTGACAATTCCTGACACACCTCAGTGACTGGCAGGAGAGCAGAGGTGTGGCCCGCCTGGCCAGGTGCTGGGCATGGAGGATGGGTCGGCCTGGAAAGAAGAACGAGTAGCAGATCTGAGTAAGACTGGATTGTTGAAGACCCACCAGCGGCCACTTCATGGTGTTAACAGAGGTCGTAGAGTTTAAGAATTCACAGGGCAAGACAGTATGCGGTGTCGTTCAAAGAGCCGGGACTTAGCCGGGACTTTACTCTCAGACTACAGAGAATCTGAATTCAAACTCAGCCACTTACTGGATTGGAAAGCTCAATTTCCTCAACTATAAAGTGTGGAAACAAGTACCTACTCTTGGGCACCTGGGTGCTTCAGTTGATTAAGCGTCTGCCTTTGGCTCAGGTCATGATACCGGGGTCCTGGGATCGAGTCCCACATCGGGCTCCCTGCTCAGCGAGGAGTCTGCTTCTCCCTCTGCCCCCTCCTCCCCACCCTGCTCGTGCATGCTCTCACTCTCAAAAATTAATAAAGTCTTAAAAAAAAAAAAAAAAAAAACAAGTACCTACTCTTTTCACAAAGCTGTCATGTGAAGGTGATGAAACCGAACACATGTATGGAGCCTGGCACAAGGAAAGGCTCAATAAACGGTCATACTGTGGGTGGGGGGGGGGCGGCTAAGGAACAGGTTGAAGGAAGCAGGGGGCCAGCAGACCCATGCTGGGGTCCAGGGGGATAAGACCCATGGCAGTAACCACTGTGTCACAGATAAGAACACGTGGCTGAAAAGTGTGTCTTAATTATGACATTAGAGCCAATAAGGGAAAGAAAGGGAACATCTATTAATTCAGAGGAAATAGGAAATGGACAAATACCCAGGAAGGATTACCAGTGGGGCATGGGCTTAGCCCCTGGGAGAGGTGTCTCTCAAGGCCACCACGGCCCTGGGGGCTGTGGCAGTCCAGGTACAAATTGTGAAATACACCATGTTTGTCCTTGTTACTGTCTTCCTGGTTGGTACTTGTTCTCGCTCCGCATTTCCCAGAAGCCAGTGATTTCACACTATCTCCCTCTCCCTGATAGAAAGCCTGCCCTCCAAACATTTCATTCATGCATCGATGCCAATGCATGGATGATGGGTGACAATTTAGAACATAAACCCACCCCACTGTTATTTATATTTGAAAGCTAATTAAATAAGAAAGTTGACTTAGCAAATGTTTTTGGAACTCCGGTTTGCTCTGAGCACTCGGACAGGCACTGAGGATACAGAGAAGAGAGAAATGCCTAGTTCCTGCCTCACTGTCATGGTGGCTAACTGGTCCACCTCGCAGAGTCCTGACATTTGAACCCCACAGAGGCGCCCATGCCTCCCAAGAGTAAAAAACACCCTGTCCGCAGTCCCCTCGGTGGGCTTCTCCAGCACACACCATCCTGAGGGAGCATGGCGCTGGTTCTTTCTTCCTGCCCATGAGTTCAGCCCACTCCATCCCACTGCAGAGGGGAAGCCCAAGGGGCAGAGGGCTGATGGATTAGGAAGCCAGAGACTGGAGGTCTAGTCCTTCTTGCTCTTACTTGCTTGTTCTGTGACCTTGGGCAAGTCATCTTTCCTCTCTCTGCCTCAATTTCTCTTTATAAAAGCAAAGAGATCCCTTCTAGTGCCAACATTCCAGGAATTAAATGAGATGGCAAATCGTACTGGCTCAGAGAACTACTTTGCTTTTGTACAAAATTATATATTAATACAATTAATATTAAATATTACTATAATAAATTATAGTGATATATTTTATGTTAATAAATATATATTAATATAACAAAATAATTTACATGATTTAACCCAGGAGATGAAAGATCTATACACTGAAAATTACAACACATTGATAAAAAAAGTTGAAGACGACACAAATAAGGGGCACCTGGGTGGCTCGGTAGGCGAAGCATCTGCCTTCGGCTCAGGTCATGAGCCTGCGGTCCTGGGATCAAGTCCCGCCTTGGGCTCCCAGCTCAGCAAGGAGTCTGCTTCTCCCTCTCCCTCTGCCCTTCTACCAGCTCATGCTCTCTCTTTCTCTCTCTCTCTCTCTCTGAAATAAATCAATAAAATCTTTTAAAAATAAAATTATATGTACACATATATACACAACACACACGTGCATGTATGTATATATGTATGCATATATGATCTGTGTATTTGCCATCCTATTTAATTATGTGCATATATTATGTATATATATCATATATGTCCACATACATGTGGATGCATACATACACTTAAAAATAGTGTTAAGAATCAATGTTCTAAATCAGAGTATCTTTTCCATAGAAAAAGGACCCACACATTTCAGTTAGAGCCAGGAACATGTTTGCTGCTCTTTGGACAGTGTCATTATTTTAGAGCTGGGCCCCCAGGGGGCATGGGGACCTGAAATACTTTCCCTGGCTCCAATCTGAACAGGGCTCAGTGAAGACTCTTCCAGACTTACTACCCCCCTTGTGTGTACTTGAGCAGTGCTTTTTGTTTCTGGCCTGAAAGGAAATGGCACATTTAGATAAAAATGTAAAATTAGTAAGTGAATCATGAAGCTTCAGTATCAAAATTACCAATAATGATAATGGTGAATGACAATGAAGGTTTCTCCAGGCAGTAAGCAGAGTGTCCCCAAAGGACTTTCTGCTCCCCATGCCAGAAATGGATGGTGCCATCATTCTTGGGCTCACAGAATGTCTGGGTTGGAAGGGATCTCTTAGCCAACTCCACCCCACCTGATAACGCAGGCAGGTCATCTGGACCCACCATTCAAATAATAGTTGACTGCATCCCCTGACTCACAGGCAACACGTCCACTTCACCAAGTGAACACAGGAGGAGTTAGACCAAGGAGATTGCACCCTTGGGGGCTTGGAGGAGCTCTCTGTAGGATACAGAGAGCAAGAAGTGGTTCCAGTTAGCGGGTGGAGTTGAGTAAAGAAGGGAGAAAATGGAGTCTAGGCTGGGTCAGCACGGGGCCAACGACGGTCATGGGCACAATGTTATGGCAAAGCAGAAATTACAAGTACACACAGCAAAGCAACTTCGCAGAGGGGCTTGTGAAGCAGATCTATCAGCAAAGCAGAAATGAGAGAGCACTCACTGGCTCGTGAGAGGTGGGAACAGGAGGGAGAGCCCGGCCCAAGGTTCTCGTGAAGCCCAGCAGTACCGGGCTCCCAGGGCAAACCAGGTCAAGGGCAAATAAAATCCTCTAGAGTCACTGGTAGTACAAAGTATGTTACTAGTTCTAAATAAAAATTTACACGTGCAAATTGTGAGCATTTCAATAAGTTACCTTTATGTCATCATCCCGTGCTCGCTCAGTACTTCCGTATCGTCTACGTCTTTTTTCATGCTACCATTTTGCCTATTTTAGATTTATAGCCTCTGGAGATGAGGGACAATTTCTGTGTGTTTCCCATGGTGCAACATGTAAAACAATGACACATTTGCCACTTGGGAGTGCTTTTTTTTTTTTTTAAAGCATCATATTTCAAAAATTAGATAGGACTTTATCAATTAAAAAAATGGACTCATCTTGCAAGCTTTGTCGACCTGCTTTTGACTCTTTAAACACTAAGCATGTTTCAGTTATAATCGCCTAAACTGGAACCTATCCAAATGTCCATCCACAGCAGAACGGAAAAATAAATTGTGGTATTGTCACACAATGGAATATTTTACCACAACGAGAATAAACAGTCTCTGACTTTATGCAACAATCAGACTGGATGACAAGAAGCCTGACACAAAACCACATGTATTGTGTGATTTCATTTATATAAGTTTGGAAAATAAGCAATACAAATTGATACTGTTAAAAGTCAAGATAGGGGCTTCCCTCCATGGGAAGGCAGGGAGGAGTCACTGGAAGGAAGCATGAAGGGGTTTCTAAAGTTCTGTTTCTTAATCCAAGTGCTGGCTACAAAGGTGTGTTCAGTTCATGAAATTCATCAAGCTGCTCACCTTTGTAATTTGAACACTTTTCAATAGGTATATTTTGATACTTCAATAAAAAAGCAAAGAACTGTGTGTTTAACTGCGGTAAACACAAAATAATACCTAGGAAAATATATAGATTTTACACAGCGACTTTGAGGTTTATGGTATTTATAGTCCATACAATCGTTCTGAACCATTGAGACAAAGAATGTTATGGGAAACTGCTTCATTAAAATGCTTGCTTTTGAAAACTGTGGTTTTTGACTCTGGGTTATAAATTCTGTCCTAGAAGGTTGTCCCCGATCCACGTGCCTTACTGAGAAGATAACTCATTATGACATCACTAACTCAGCTCTAACTGGACTTTTACAAAAGGTATGCAGATTTTCTTAAAACTAGGAACAGAACTAAAGATGTTTCTTCTTATTTTATTTTATTTATTTATTTTTCAAATACATGGGGCTTGAACTCAAGACCCCAAGATAAGACCTGAGCTGAAATCAAGAGTCGGTTGGATGCTTAACTGACTGAGACACCCAGGCGCCCTGTTTCTTCTTATTTAAAAAAAAATTTTTAAGTATAAAATTGCTATCTAATTAAATTGAGAGAAATAATACCAATTTCAATGCTTCCTTTTGATAAACCAAAACCCGTCTGAGACTTTTTCCTAACATACCCCCTGGACTATCTCCTCCCCAACCATTCTAAGGCCAATTCAACTCAGTTTGAAACAGAGACATAAACATCCAGAGTAATGCCCGATTTTTGCAAAATTCCCTCTCAGATAAAACTGCGTCCTAATGCTTGAGTTCTTAGAAAGCTATGAATAAATGCATTACTTGTAGACTGATGCAGGTAAGCAGATAACAGAAGCATGGAAGTTTGCATAAGCCTACTTAGAGACACTCTTTGATGGCAACCAGGGACTTTCATTCCAGAGATGAACATTTTATCTTTAAAAAGAAACGTTTCCCAAAATTTCCATTATCCCATCACTTTTACAAAGCTACCTTTCAACCTTCTTTGCCTTGGAAGATGAATCTCCATGTTCGAACATTAACGTTTTTCTATTAAAAACCAGTCCTCTTTAAAAAAATAAGTAGGCTATTAGAGTTAATTGACTGAATTGAAAATGGGATTTTTTTTTTTTTTTCCATTTTAAGTGTTCATCCCCCTATGGCTGCTTAACTCCGAGCTCACGCGTCAGCTTCCCTACAGCTCAGCATCTTCTCAGGAGGACGGTGGGTACAGCAGTGAGCTCTGAGGAGCAGTGGGGGGTTTGGACTGAGCTCTTCTACTCAACCCAATTGTTCTCAAACTCCTGTGTGCCTAAGGATCACCTGGGTACTTGTTAAAATGCAGATTCCCAGGGCCCTTCCCCTTCCAAATGCCGAAGAGGCAGGTCTTGGCTGGGGACTCGCATTTTATTTGACACCCCCGGGTCACTGCTGCAAGTCCCCCTCGGCAGACACAGTGGGATGTGTGGTACATGTAAGCCCCGGGATTCTGCATCCATCAGAGGACGAGGACCAGATACACAGAGGCGGAGGTGCTTCCTCTGTGGCCCCCTGACTGACTGCAGCTCCCGGGCCCAGTCTAATGCACTGATCCCAATTTGCGAATGGATTGTATTCCAAATAGTATTTTGTCCAGCTTAATTGGAACTAAGAACTCACGTAGCTTTTTTGTTTTGTTCTTTCCTTTTGAATTGGTGCTTTCGGTTCTTAGGTCCCCTTATTTAACCTTTAAGGGCGGAATTTGCAGCAATAACTATTGTAGGCAGTGTTCTGGGGACAGAGAGGAGGAAAAGTCACATTACCCGGATAGGAATGCTCTCAGGCAAATTTTCTTTTCCGAGAGGATGGAGTTTACTCCAAAGCCGTACCCCTCCCTTTCTGCATTATTCTCCCTCCTGGGATCCTTTCTTAGAGGATCTTAGGGCTTTCTTAAGCCTTTTTTCCCACCCTTCTCACACCTATTCCCGGTAATCCAGTTCCCATTACCTAGGATAGGTGATGTCAACTAAGATTCAGAAGAAAGGCAATTTGGTCAAATCAGTTCATGCTAATGTGTAAATGCAGTGCTTAGTAGTAGAAGCATCCCTGGGCCAATCGCAGTCTGCTTCTCTGGTTTCTTCTAGTCCCTTAACTGTGTACCTGAAAGATGTCCTACTTACCATCCTAAAGTCAGCCACCCCACTTAGAAGCCACACCCAAGCCCTTGCCAGGATCTCACTGACTACTCCTCACTCACATCTAGAGCCAGCCACTGTCTCATCTGAATCCTGGATAGGGCTGCTAAAATTGTGTACTCCAACACAACCTGGTCTGCTATTACTTCTTCACTTAAAACCTGTAATGATTTGACTGGGCTTGTCCATAAGAAGGCTACAATTTCTCTCATTTTTTTCTATTTTCCCTCTTTGCCCATATTCCTGAGTATGTTGGAGGGCGTCCCATTTCCCAAAACCAATATTGATCATCATAGGAAATAGCAAAGACATTCCCAGCGGGCGACACAGAAGTACTTATTAGCCTGGTCCTACAGACAGACCGAGCCGGGAGTGGCTCAACTGAGTGTCCTGTCCCCTCAAATCTGGGCCTGGGTCTCTCCATCCTCTTTGTGTTGAGGTCTTCCTATTTCCTCCATCTTCCCTTTTCCTCTCATCTTTGGAAATGTCGAGCACCAATGCCTACTACTGCTAAAACCACGTACAGGACAGACAATTGGAAAGCTATGTTGAAGCAAACTTGTGTCACGTTACAAATGGGGAAAAAAGGCAATTGCATGCCTTCTAGACCAGTTCCAGTGCCCATGGCAGGTCTGAAAGAGAGGTCCAAGACCTGGGGTCCAGCTGCATTTGCTCATTTCATTCTCCCCGCAGGTGCAGAGTGACGCCTCCCAAGTACACACATTATGAATCAGCACTGGGTGGGGGCAGGTGAGGTGACAAAGGTAAACTGGAGACAAAGCCTGTCCTTTGGGACCCTATAGGTTCTGAGAGGAATCATGATTACTTGGTGAAGAAGGGTACACACAATAGAAGAGGTAAAAAAAAAAATAGATATAGATAGATAGATGATAGATGATAGATAATAGATAGATAGATAGATAGATAGATAGATGATAGATAGATAGATAGATAGATAGATAGATAGATAGATAGATAGATAGATGATAGATAGATGATAGATTAGGAGAGTCAGAGAGACAAAATCTGAGCTGGTTTTAAAGGCCTGGGATTGATTTATACAAGAAACCACAGGGAGAAATGTGATTCAGGTAGAAGCAACAGAGGGGCAAAAGGGCACAGAGAGCAGGTGGTCTCCTTCCAGTCTGGCCTGGGGAATAGGAGGCAGCTAAGAGAACCCAGAATCTCCAGGTGAGAAGTCCAGGGCAGGTAAAGGCTGGGAGCTGGGCGGTGCATAGGGCTAAGATTACAGGTGGGTTCAAAAGCCAAAAAATGATGTGAGCCAAGTAAAGAGGCAGGCCCTAAGGAATGTCCCCCACTTTCCTGGTTCCTTGGGGACTCCAGGCATTCTAACAAGAGACATGTTGCCTGCCAGCCAGCAGATGTGGCCCATGAATAAACATCCCCGCAGGGCTGGGGGGGTGGGGAGAATAATAAATATGAAGAAGGTGGTGGCCTGCCCCTCGGGGTCCCCCTCCCCTGCTCCCAGGGCAGCAGACACACTGGCCCGAAGGGGCGGACTCAGACATCCTCACTCTGGGCCGGGTCGCCCGCACATTAATCCGGGTGGATTTGGCCATCTTGTGACATAGCCAATCAGTTCGAGGGAGGGGACGGCAGGAACGCCTCTCCTTTCACGCCACAAAAGGATTTTCGTCCCTTGAGAGCACAATGGGAAAAAAAGCCAATCAAGGCGGGATCAGCTGTGGGCTGGTCGCTGCAGATCTGTCTCTCCCAGAGGGGGGTGGGGGGGACATATTGGTCCGTGTGGGAAACCCACAGCCTCAGCTTCTCACACATTGTTCTCCTCCTCTTCAACTGCACCCCTCCCCACCAGCCCGTACCCTCCCCTCTCCCCTCCCCAAAGCCGTTAATGCCACAAAAGATACTTTCCCCATTGTGCCCGGACAGCTGAGAGGTCCGAGCTAGCCCTACACAGCTCTGGGTCCTCTCCAGGGAGAAGGGGCTGGACCGTCCAAATGGAGAGCGGGATGCTTATCATACAAAGGAATTAAACCCACTTGGGCTCTCTCCTGCTAATCTGGGACTGTGGGGGGTTAAATACGGTTACATTTTCATTAGGTGCTAATAGCAAAAGGGCAGCTCTGGGCGGCAGGGACCAGACATTGTCATGCAGAAAGTTCCCCTGCAAAGGAAGGTCAAGGCAGGTGGGGTGGGTGGATAGGAGGGAACAGCCAGCCGTAAAGCTTGGTCTGGGGAAAAGGGTGGGGTGTGCTTGCAACGGGTGTATTGTTGGCCCCGGAATTCCATCAATGGGAAAAGTCATGTTTTCTCCAAAGGAAACAAGGTGAAATTGTTGGGGAGGGGAAGCGCTGGTGGGTGGCTGGGGACAGAGCAAGGCCACTTGGGACTAAGTCCACCTTCTAGGGAGCCCTCCCCACCAGCACTTCTACTCTGAGGCTCTGCCAGGGTTCATGGAAGATTCCAGGCATGTCTGGGGCGTGGTGTGGACGGGAAAGTTTTGGGAATCAGGAGAACTGATGTGAGCCCTGGTTCTGCCACTTTCTCGGTGGTCTTGTAGCCTGGAGCATCTGGGTGACTCTCTGAACCTGTGTCTTTGGAATGCAAAATGGAGATAAAACTTAGCACCAGGGATTCCTCAGCAGCCTCAGTGAATGCAAAGTGCCTGGTACAAAGGAGGTGCCAAGAAAGGGGGCAGCCTTTCTCCTCCCACCATCACCCCACTCCCAACCACCACTAAAAAGACATATAAAAAGGCGGGTGTTGATACAGTGGACTAATGTCACTTCACTCCCTTGTGGTGTTCCAGCCTCCTTGCCCTGGGAGCACACTCCTCTTGTCTTCTTTTCGGTTTCTTCCAGAGCTCCGTCCAGAACTCAGCTCTGCCGCAGCCTCTTTTTTGCTTTAACTTCAGCCCATTCAGACGTTACCATCCCCCAGCCCTGAAAATGTGCCCACAAATAAATCAACGGATAAGCTCGCGATCTATTTTCCGTTGTGGTTTTCTTCTCTGTGCATTCATTCACACACCAGCAAGGAAGGGCTTCATAGGGATGCAGAGAAGTGTGGGTGGGAAGATAAGAAAATGAACGCCCTGTGGGCTGGCCCTAGCTTTACAGTCATGGGTATATTGCCCTTTCGTTCAACCAGGCACGAGATCGTGGCTCTCCATCATTTCTCATTGCACTTGGGATTTCCGGAAACTCAGAATCCAATTGCAAGCTAAATAACAAAGTGGCAAATGAAGAACTGGCAATAAAAGACCCTAGTGATCTTTTCTATATAGTACACAACAAGAAGACGTACGTGTGGCCACACACATTCAGCAGAGGTAGAATTTTTGTATCGACCTTTTGCCCCGAGGGGGCAGAGTGTGCGCTGCTTCCTTCCCCACATAGGATGCCACTGTGCTGCTCCCATCTTCTCTCCAGTACCCACCTCTGCATACAGTGGTCCTGGATCTGCACGGAGTGATGGCCTCTGCCAGGTTTCAGGCTCCGTAAGACTGCTTTTCAACTAGAAAGAAGTGCCAGGTCAGGCTAATGGTCTCCAAGAGCTGCTTAGTAACGCACTTCTGGGACGCAAAATGGCTTGACCAACAATGGTGCCTGTGGAGGGTCAACAAGAGTGAGTTGCTTTCTGGAGCCCACACCTGGTTTCAGAGTCTCTCCAAAAAATTCAGTTGGGATGGATGTGTGGAGGGGGAGGGACAGGCAATTATTCCTTAAACTGGCCAAGAATGTCTTGCTCGGGCTAACACTTGTCTTACCATGACAGAGGCTCTCCAGTCCTTTCTGCATCATGGGAAGTAGTGTGGGCATCAGAGAGCACCACAGAAATAATGTTCTCATCTAGAGTACCTCTGAATGAGAGAACAGTTTATGCTCCAATCCAGGTAGCCTTCAGAAAAATTCCTTATTGCAAATTCATTACCAGGGATCTGATACCTGAAATCTTTAATAACCTCCCTCTTATCTTCCTCAAATATCAGATGTGATTTCCAGTCTCTTATCCGGAATGTCAAACCCGAAACCAAGGAATTCGGGGGAAGCTGAGCACTAAACCAAACTAAGGCAAAACGAGAAGGTTTCCAACTTCAACCTGGACTTTTTTTTTTTTTCCTTTTAGTAAAAAGAGAAAATGCCTCACCCAAATGGTTAATAAAATTAGAATTCAAAAATCTTTCTAGGTGCAATGATAGGTCCCTTTAGAGGAGACTACTTCCCTGAAGCCAGCAGTGCTCAGAAATTACAACCGGTTTCAGCAATTAAGAGAAGTAAAACATTAAAGAGCAAGAGGCAAAGTACATTTGCATGCTAATAGCCCCTTCTGTAGGGGCTGGGAAGCTGTGTTGTACAACAAAGCAGATCACTTTCCCACTCTAGCAGTATTAACCCTTGGGTTCTCACTCCAGCTCCTTGTCTGGATTCTACTGTCTGGAATTCTTCTGGCTCTGGTTGGGGAAGACAGGGCTTCGCCACCCATCAATCCATCTGCCGTGTCCTAATGCTCTCTGGCTTGAGGAGGAGGAGACAATAGAGACTCAAAACGTCTGAGTGTCTTTAGGGGTAGTAAGAGGAAGGTGGAAAGATGCACCAGGGTTGAAAAGAACATTTCCCTAGAGAACACGCTGGGCTGGGCTGGGCTGGGCATTGGCATGGGTGTCAAGCGAGACATGAATTTGAACCTGGCCATACACCACTTCCTATCAATGTGATGTCGGACAAGTTATTTAAGGTCTTGGAGCCCAGTTTGCTTATTGAATGGGGTGGAATGAGGATTAAATGAGGGAATGAGGGTAACACGTCTATGCAGCTGGCAACTGTTGAGGTAACTCTAACTGTGTTGTAGCAGGTGGCATTTGCGGTGTTTTAGGAGGAACTTTACAAAGAACATTCCGGTGCAATGCCATGAAAAATCACTATGATTTTGTTGGAGATGGAAGGCAGTACTTGTTGCCTCGTGTAGAAAGTTCATCTGGGAATAACAGCAGATAATGTAAAAGACTCCTTTTATTTCTTCCCAAGGTGGAGGCCAACAATGTTTTGGGTTCCATCAAAGATGGCAACTGTCAAGAATATACTGTATGCTTAAGGTAGCTCACAGAAATGAGGAGAAAATTCTCAGCTCCTATCGGAAGAAGATGGCATAGCATACAGCTTGAGTTTGGGAGCTATGTACCCCTGGTTTTGAGATCCACTTGCTTTGAAACTGCAGGGCTGTGTTACTTTGAACAAATTTCTTAACCTCCCCGGGACTCAGCTTCCCGCTATGAAATGAGGATGATAAAATGGCATGCATTTGGGGCAAGGGTTCTATGAGTAAGCACTCAACCAGAATCAATTATCAAGGGATATTTCTTTGTTTCTCTTTCGAAAATACGTCCTTCCCCATGACACAATGAGGAAGCAATGCACCAAAGCATGTCATGTCTTGGACTTCAAGCCAACTTATTGAAATCGAGTCAAGATGAGGAAAGAGAAGTTTCTATGTATGCACCAATGTCCTCATCCCTCACCACATAGTTCTGCTGATGGGAAAGAGAGGCTGCCGGAAGGAAACAGAAGTTCATCAAGGGCTGGCAAATATTAATCTGGAAACTCACGGATGGGCAGTGATGCGGGCTCTCCGGCAGCAGGCGTCCCCTTCATGTTCCTGCCACCTGTGGGCTGGACAGGCCCACCAGCCCACCCTTGCACTGGGGGCACTCACCATGACGCGCCATGTATCCTCTATTCTAGATCTACCTCCAAATTACTTTCCGAGACGGGGCCAGGGAGGGGAACGGAGAGACAGAAGGTGAGCAGAAGAGCTCAGCAAAGAAGCACGGGTTGAGGTCTGTGTAAACAATTCCTTTCTCATCACCAGGTGCATTTCCCCCAGCTTGGTGGGGTTTGGCTCTGACCGTGCATTAGAATCACAGAGGAAGGTTTACAAAGCTGTGCTGGGGCTCTACCCCCATTGGTTATGATTCACTTTTTTTTTTTTTTTTCTGGGGTGAGCCTTGTACGTAGGCATTTTTACATGGCTCTTCAGTGACTCTGATGTGTAGCCAGGCTTGAGAACCATTGTCCTGCTTGGAAAATCCGCTGAAAGTATCCCTACCGCCCTCTTACTTTTCAGGATGTGTTTGATCAGCCACAAGGCTGCTCATTCTCGGGTACACATTAGGATTACCCAAGGACTTTGTAAAAATGAAGATGGCCAGGACCTGTCCCCAGAATTTCTGATTTAATTGGTTTGAAGTGGGGTGTAGACATCCAAGATATCCCTCTACAAGCTTATACCTCCATCCATGCAAGATTATTCACACATGCATAATTTGTCACAGCTAAGATTGGAGACAAGCCAAATGTTTTTCTAGAAGAGGTGCGTTAAATAAAGTCTGGTACAATCTCAACCTAGAATACTATGCATTCCGTTAAAAAAGGATGAGAAAGATTTCTCTGCACTGATACTGAAAGATCTTGGGGATATATATAAAGAAAAAAAAAAGCAACAGGCAGAGTAGCCTTCCTATAGGAAGGGAAAAAAATCAAGAATATGCTTTCATATTGTTTGCATCTGCATAAAGAAAGACGGGAAGAATACACAAGAAAATAATGAAAATGGTGCCTACAAGGAGCAGAGGGTGACAAATATTTAGGAACAAGGGTCAGATAGAGACTTTGTATACTATCTTAATTTCTGAAATATCTAAATTACATATTTTTTTAAAAAATAAAGTTCTTAAAAAGTTCCTCTAGGGATTCTAATGAGTCGCGAGGTTTGAAGACATTTTTCTAGGGCAGGAGTCAGCAAATTACAACTTGTGGGGACAGCGCCCAGCCCGCTCCCTGTATTTCTTTTTTTTAAGGAAACTTTTATTTTGGGAATAATTTTTGACTTTCAAAACTATTGAGAACATAGCTCAGAAATTCCTTGTATATCTTACACCCAGTTATTCCCCTATTATTAATATCTTGCAGTAGTGTGTACATTTATCATAATTAATGACCAAGCATTGATAAATTATTATCAACTTAAGGCCATACTTCAAATCAGTTTCCCCTAATGTCCTTTTTTCTGGTCCAGGATCCTGTCTAGGATCTCACATTTTATGTAGTCATCATGTCTCCTTAAACTCCTCTAGGCTATGATAATTTCTCGGATTAACTTTCCCTGTTTTTGGTGACTGTGACAGTTTTGTTTGTTTGTTTGTTTGTTTTAAAGTAGGCTCCATGCCCAGGGTGGAGCCCAATGCAGGGCTCCAACTCACGACCTGAGATCAAGACCTGAGCTGAGATCAGGAGCTGGACGCTTAACCAACTGAGCCACCCAGGCGCCTCATTGACCTTGACAGTTTTAAGGAACACTGATCCAGCATTTTGTTGGATGTCCCTCAGTTGGGATCTGTCTGATTTTTTTTTCATGATTAGACTGGGATAATGTGTTTTGGAGAGGAAGTGCACAGATGTGAGGTGCCGTTCTCATCAGCTCGTTTCCAGGGCACATGCAATCCATAAGATTCATCACTGTTGGTGTTCATCTGGAACACCTGATGCAGGGAAGGTTTGTCAGGTTTGTCCACTGAGAAGTTACTCTTTCTCACCCTCCCTGTCTGTACTGTACTCTTTGGAAGAAAGTCACCTTGCACAGCCCACACCTAAGATGCACTGGCTACATAAGTTGTTTGGAATTCTGCCCAGGAGATTTGCCTGTTCTCCATTTATTCATTCAATTGCTTAGTAATGTCATTATGAACTCATGAGTATTTATTTGATACTTTGGGATATATATCATATTACTTGATTTTCTTGCTCAACCAGCTTTCCGGGGGTTCCTATATCCTTTTAACATACTCCCATCCCCTTGTGTGGTGTTTGCTCTGTTTTTGTTGTTGTTGCTTTATTTTTTGAACATTGTCTTACATTCTGGTGCTATACGATGTTCCAGGGTAATTTTGTATGTTTCTCATCCCTGTAGAATTAGCCATTTCTGCAAAGATCCCTGGCTCTTTTTACTGGAGAAGATCAAGGGCATTGGGTGTGCTCATTGCTCCTGAGGTGTCATGACTTTTAGGTTCTCTCAGCTGACGGAACAAGGAGACATATGGATGGACACTAACCTGTGCATGTATCTATAAATATTTCTATATGTAATCATCTGTATCTATGTTAAGCTAAATATGAGTTCACAGGGATGTCTCTAATGCATTACCACATGGATACTTCTCGCGTCCTCTCCTTATTTATTTATAATCTCCCACTCCAACAATAAGAAACCAGATCCCACCATCCTCCATCCATCAACTTAATTGTCCAATTCTGGCATTCATGCATAATGGCTTCAGAGTTCTTTTTTTTCTTAATAAAGATTTTATTTATTTATTTATTTGAGAGAAAGAGCACACAAGCAGGGGAGAGGGGCAGAGGGAGAGGGAGAAGCAGACTCCCCTCTGAGCAGGGAGCACGATGCAGGACTCGATCCCAGGACCCTGGGATCATGACCTGAGCCGAAGGCAGACGCTTAATCAACTGAGCCACCCAGGCACCCAGCTTCAGAGTTCTTAACTCATCTGCCTGTAGTCTTACAAACTCCACTCATTTCCAAAGTTAATTAGGTCAGTACTTTGTTCCCCAACTTCATTCATTATTTGCTTACATTTGTAATATACTGAAGATTCTTTTGTTGCATTCTACATTCCACCTCAGGATTCCCCCAAATGCTTAAGTGATTTTTAAAAATTTGTATAAAGTCTACTTTCTGCACTGTAAAGTTCTATGGGTTTTGATAAATGTTTAATGTCTCGTACTCATCATTACAGTATCATCCAGAACAATCTCTCTGCCCTAAAAAATTCCCTGTGTTCCACCTCTTCAACTATCCATCCGCTCTGAACTGCTGGGAAGCACTCATCTGTTTACCATCTCTATAGTTTTGCCTTTCCCAAAAGTCATATAATTGTAATCTTACACTTTTTCAGACTGTCTTTTTTCACTTAACAATATGCATTTGATCTATCCATGTCTTTTGATGGCTTGATGGTTCAATTCTTTTTATTGCTGAATAATATTCCATTGTATGAATATGCCATGGTTTATTTATCCCTTTACCTATGAAGGACATCTTGGTTGTTTCTAGTTTGGGACAATTATGAATAAAACTGCTATGCACAGGCCGATTTCTGTGTGGACATACGTTTTCAAACCATTTGGGTAATACCTGGAGCGTGATAGCTGAATTGTAGGGTAAGACTGTGCTCAGTTTTATCAGAAACTGCCAAATTGTCCTCCAAAGAGGCTGTATCATTTTGCAATCCCACCAGGAACATATGAGAGTCCCTGCTGATCTGCATCCTTGCCAAAAGTTGGGATTGTCAGTTTTTGGATTTTAGTTATTTTAATAGCTATGAAGAAAAAGGTCATTGTTTTAATTTTTAATTCTTTAATGACATACTGAGTATCTTCTCATGTGCTGAGTTGCCATCTACATGCCTTCTTTGGTGAAGTTCTGTTCATATCGTTTACTCATTAATTGGGTTGTTTTCTTATTGTTGAGGTTTTTTTGTCTTGTTTTTTGTTTTTTGAAGATTTATTTATTTATTTTAGAGATAGAGTGAGCAGGAGCAGGGGAGGGACAGAAGAAGAGGGAGAAGCAGACTCCCCGCTGAGCAGGGAGCCTGATGAGGGGCTCAATCCTGGGACTCCAGGATCATGACCTGGGCCAAAGGCAGGTGCTATTAACCAACTGAGCCACCTAGGCTCCCCTGACTAGCCCTTTAGTAACCCTTGAAATCTGATCGTGTGAATCCTCCAACTATGTCCTTCTTCTTCAGTATAGTGTTGCCTAACTGAGGTCCTTTGCCTTTTCATATAAACTTTAGAATCAGTTTATTAATATCTACAAAATAGCTTGCTGAGATTTTGATTGGAACAGTGGTGAATCTATAGATCGAGTTAGAAGAACTGACATTTAACAATATTGAGTCTTCTAATCCATTAACATGGTATAGCTCTCTATTTATTTAAATCTTTGATTTTTTTTCCCCCATTAGTGTTTTTTGTTTTCCTGCCTGTTTTTATAAATAACATTTCATTGGTCTGTAGCCATGTTTATTCATTTATGTGTTATCTGTGGTTGCTTTCATGCTATACTGTCAGACTTGAGTAGCTGCAACAGAAACTACAACTCACAAAGCCTAAACTTACTACCCGGCCCATTACAGAAAAAGTTTTCTGATCCCTGATGCAGAGTTTAAATTGCTGAGCATCTTTCTTTCAACCCTGCTTTCAATGATCTCTTTCTCTTTGTTGGCTTTGGGAAAGAAGACATGATCTAAAAAGGAATAAGGGCATCCTGAACCTCAGCAATGAGTTAAAATTCTCCCTTTCAGGCAGTGAACAGAGGCTCAGTAGGAACCTTCCTTATTATCAAGGTTTTGTGGGTTGAGTTTAGAAGTAGATTATTTATAGGTTTGTTTATGTTCTGAACTCAGTGCTGTTGGCCTAGCAGTATCTTAATGCCCATCATAGCATGTGAAACACAGAAGGTTCTTAATAAATGTTTGATGGATGAATGAAATGAGGAATGAACAATGTATGACAAAAGAATCCTCTGGGGTCTGTTGAAGTGCAGAAGTAACATCCTCAGGAGCTATGAAATGGGATAAATGGAACAGATGCATGAGCCATGTAGCTAGCAGCGGATATATAAAAAGGATGGTCCTTTGTCTCTCAAGGAAGCAAACAGATAACCTGAACACTGGTTTCTACACTTAGCAAATGCAGTCTTGAATTGAGTCTGGATCAGTACCAAAGCAACAGGGAGAAGAATGTCTATTGAGCATTACCATGCTCCAGGCATCATGCTAGGGTCTTTACACATACTATTTCCAAACCACGCAATAGTTGCAAAGTAGCTCTTAGTGATCCAATTTTGAAGATGAGCAAACTAAGAATCAGAGAGCAAAGTGACTCCTTCAAGATCTCTTCATTTTGAAGTAGCAGAGACAAAACTAACTGTGTGTGTGGGGGGGAGAGGTTAAAGGAATCTTGATCCACATGTTACCTTTCAGCCATATTCAGTGCGAGTGCCAGCAAATAGCACAATATGCTGCAGCACTCCCTGCCATCCTCCAGTCAGTATCTATAGATGCCAACTCCAGGGATCTCACAGGTATGTCATAGACATTAAGAGACTAGAAGACATATTTCTATGTCCATGAAAGTCCATCCCTACTCCTAGTTTGTTAATCAATTGATTGGTCAGCCAAGGAAGTCACTTCCAGCTGAGAGCACAGCCCTCCATAGCAGGCACTGGAGGAACATCAGCAAAGGGAGAGACCTACTTCCTTCCCAAAGGAGCCTCATGTTCTCCTTGGGAGTCTAGCATGCATGTACATGTATGTCCACCAGGAGAGTCAATGAAGTCATTTAACAAGTGATCATAACCACATAGATTTATATATATATATATATTATATGTATATATAATATATATATATAGGCATTGACTCAGTATGACTAAACTGTGGGGACCTCAAACTCTCCAATTGTTTGTGCATTCATTTATACAACAAATCCTCAGCAGTATCTGATTGCCACTGTCCAAGTAGTCATCTAAACAACAACAACAAAAAACTAACATTTTTATAGTACTTTATAGTTTACATAGACCTTACAAATACTTTTCCTGCCTTGCAAGGTACCTAGCGCAGGAATTATTAAAGTACCCATCTCAAATCTTTGTACACTGAGCTTCAGGTAAGTGAGATGATTTGTCCAAGGTCACAGCTGGTAAGCCAAGGCCTGTCCACTAGCCTCCAGTTCCCTCCACTACCCTCAGGTCCCCAGAGCTTTGATATGCTAATCTTTTCTCTCTGTCCACATGAAATCCACAGTCCCTTCCTCACTGAGCATGCAATGATGAGTCTCCTTCTCCTCTCCTGGACCTTCAAAACTGAATGGCCTCTCCTAGAAGTGCTTGGCAATTTCTACTCCTGTGACCAGCAAAATGAGATAGCTCCCAATCCAAGAACCAGAGCTGATCTAGTCTACCTCTCGCTTTTGGAGCATGGAGGCTCAGCAGACATCTTCCCAGTGTAATGGCCAGGGCTTCTCCTATGGATCTCTTAGTATGAGGCAAGTGAATCTGGCCCAATTCCAAAGCTCTGTGGCCCCAACCCACTGCCTCACCCATCCCCAAGGTACACACAAATCAGCTCCCCTGTTCTCATCCTCCCACACCCCTATGGCCCTCTGGTGTCTTCCATACTGTATCCCCTACCACTTCCAGGGGATAAACAAGGAAGGGGGAGATGGAAATTGGAGTAGACTCCCTAAAAGAACCATTGGAAAAATCTTTCGCTACCTTCCTTCAACACTAAGCAGCAACTAAACACCCGAGCCATATGGAACCAGAGCTTGTATTGACAGAACCGTTTTGGGCATCTCATGACAGGTTGACCAGGGTCCTTCCCCAGAGGGGAATATTTTGCTATGAGCAAATCTCAAGGAACGGCCTCATCCAACTTCCCACCTCAGAGGAAGCAGAACTGACAGGCGAATTCCCAGTACCTGAGAAAAGCAGCAGTGCCGAAGGGTGACCGTGGGGTTCCTGAGCTTCTCTTGAAGGCCACAAGTGTTCACTAACTCTTCCTGCTCTTTACTCAGGATGTCTTGGATACTTTCTGAAAGGCAGGTTGAAGTGCAGGAAGATAAAATGGATTAACCGCTCTGAGGATGGGTAGTGATTATGACCCAAGCCCCCAGGATCCTGAGGCTGCCATCCAACCATCTAGCTGATGCCGCTCGTCTTGGAACCCATAGGACAGACATGCTATACAAATAACAGGTCATAAGCCAGAAAAGGGCCAGCAAATGCTCTGAAATATGTTCTCAGTGGTGGGAGTGGGCTCCCCTACGTCGCTGGGCTCAGCGCAGGGAGAGGCTCATTGTATCTTGTGCACTGTGGTATCCCTGACACCAGGCACAGTGCCTGGCACATAGCAGGTGACCCATCCAACCTTAATGAGTGGCAGAGACTCTCTACACCTTCTCTATCCCAGAGCTGAGTCCAGGCACCAACACCAAGCAAGACCGATCCATTTCAGTGGGCACCAAAGCGATGACCCCGGGCACTTTCTTCTGCTGCACTAACTAGGTTGTAACACATAACTTGGGCCAACGTGGTCGGAACACAGAATCGGAATGCAGGAGGGGTCTGGTGAGGACCCAAGGAGGGAAGGTGAGCAGTCACTGCGCTCTGAGCTTCGCACCTTCTGGATGGAGGCACCAGCCTGCTGATGCGCGAAAGGCAGTCAAACTCAGAAGATTCTCTGCAGGAAGGAAGGAAGGGTCTCGAGCCATTTCAAAGCAGGTGATTCGTCCCGCGATTCACGATCCAAGATGAGTCGCTCTAAACATTAACTTGTGGAACACTCAGACGTAATAGAGCAGATTTTTCGTCCAGAAGGTCTGAGGGAGGAATCATTATTTTATGAGAAGTATTAGTACCACAGTTGTTGCTACTGTTCTTACTCCTACGATGTTCTTGTCTGACTCACAACGTTTCCCTTTGGCTTAAACTCCTTGGATCTCCCCCATCCCCCAGATTTGTTTGAGGAGGTATGTATGAATCTATAGAGAGAGATGGATCTCGGCCCCAAGATTGGGCAGAGCTCCTGCAGCTGCAAGGTTATAAGCCCATAAATAAAGTTTATGGTTAAACTGGCCTGACCTGGCTTTGCCCCTAGGTACAGAAGCCGTATCTTGTCATTAGTATGCAGAACACATCAGCCTAATGTCTGCTCATTTGTTCTCAAGCCACTCTGCTCTATAAATCTTTCGGCGAGGGCGGAGTGGGGGGGTGCGGGGGGCAAAGTGAAGGGTAGACGGAGAAAGGGTCAGGACGGGGCGGGGGGGGCTGCTCTGAGTTTCACTGCTAAAATTCAACAGGCCACCACTAGTGCATGCGCTTGGTAGAGGGGAAAGTCACAAGTCACATAAAATGCAGTATTTTGTTTCTCCAGTGATCGGTGAAGCAGTAGGAGGCTGTGGGAAATCTAATTCGTAAGATGAGACCATTTTTTAATTCCACGAGTTCCAAAAACAAGTTCAAGGTTATACATCACAGGATTTTACGTAAAAAAGCAAAGCTCCCTGCTTTGGGGGTTCCTTATTTTTGTCTCTGCCTTTGTTCTGTTCTTATTTTAGTGTTTGTTTGCTTGTTTTTTGGTTTTGGGGTTTTTTTTGCATTCTAGGGAAGGACTAGATTTCGCTTGCCCACCCCACATGGGGGACTCTTAGAGAAGCAGATGGGGGAGTTTTCATATTTCCATCCTCGGCAGGCTAGCAGCTGCTGGGTGTGAGGGCTCAGCTCTGGGTCATCTCTGTTGAGGGCCACATAAGAATAAAACGAGGGTGAACAGGCATGCAGGAAAGCTGACCTTGGAAACCTCCCTGAACTAGAAGCTATTGAGAATTGATTTCATTTGCTGAAGGTGAGAGTTCTTCTTTGCTGGGGTAACTTCCAGACCAGGATAAATCCTGACTCTGGGAGTGTCCTGCCTGGGGACTCTGGTGCTGGGGAGTGGGGGCGGGGGGAGGGTTTAGCAGGGCAGGCCTGATATTTGTTGCCTCAAGACTTTCCAATTTCCCATGGGGAGCAAGCAAGGGGACATCTCACCTTCAGCCTCCATGCAGGAAGAAAGAACCTTCAATGGCTCATTGGAAAGAGGTTGCAGGAATCAGAGCAGAGCCTTAAATGGCTCATGTCCAAGAGGCCTAGTGGCCAGGTAGGGCAGGAAGCTGGAGAAAAGGGTTCAGCCCACCTTATGTAGTCTGCCCAGCCCCTAACATTGTTCTCGGCGTGGAAGATGGTTAAAGTTAACCCAGGGTAGCCTTGAAGGGGAAATCAGAAGCAGGGTCTTGTAGCCTCGGGGGTCTGAGTGGAGGAGGGGGTGGGGTCGCTGGTCCCAGTTTACCTCTCCAATCCTTGATGATGGGGCCCAGGGGCCTGAGGGTATTTTGAGGCTGAAGGTTTGTATTCAAGCCTCAAGCCCTTTATTTTATTATTATTTTTTTTTTTTTTAAAGTAGAACATGCAACTCCTGATCTCAGAGTTGTTAGTTCAAGCCCCACACTGGGCATAGAGCTTACTCAAGACCTGTATTGTATTGTATTGTATTGTATTGTATTGTATTGTATTGTATTTTTTTAAGAGTCTATTTATTTATTTCAGAGAGAGAGAGAGAGAGAGAAAGAGCAGGGGGAGAGGCAGAGAATCTCAAGCAGACTCCCACTGAGCGCAAAGCCTGATTCCTGGCTCGATCTCACAACCCTGAGATCGTGACCTGAGCCGAAACCAAGAGTCCGTTGCTCAACTGACTGAGCCACCCAGGAGCCCCAAGCCTTTAGTTTAAAACTAGTTCCTCAGGACACCTGGCTGGCTCAGTTGGTTAAACATCTGCCTTTAGCTCAGGTCATGATCCCAGGGTCCTGGGATCAAGTCCCGCATCCAGCTCCCTGCTCAGTGGGGAGCCTGCTTCTCCCTCTGCCTCTGCCCCCCTGCTTGTGCTCTCTCTCTCTCTCTGACAAATAAATAAATAAAATCTTTAAAAAATAAAATAAAAATAAAACTCGTTTCTCCCTCACTCTGGAGTTTCTCAACTGCAGCACTATTTACATTTGGGGCCAGATCAGTGGTATGTGTGCATCTGTGTGTGTGTGATCTTGTGTGTGTGTCTGTGCATTGCAGGGTATTCGGCAGCATCCCTGGCTTTTACCCACAAGATGTCAGCGGCATCCCCCACCCAGCTGTGACAACCAGAAGTATCCCCAGGCAAAGCCAAGTGTCCCCCCAGAGGCAAGATCCTCCCAGTTGAAAACACTGTTCTCCCTTTCACCTCCTCCAGTGAATGCCATCAACCTGACCATGCTAGCGGTCCAAGGGCCTTCTCTGGACAGGCAGGAGGAGCCGGGCCGTGGGGGACATAGGAAGGGAGGAAATACAAAGAAGGATGCCCCAGGGCCCGAATCCAGGGAATTTTTGTTGCCCCAAAGTGCTTTTAAACTCATCCTTAGAACATAGACCAAAGAGAGACAAGCCATATGGCTCTTCAGGTAGGGTTGTCAGATTTAGCAACAAGAACAACAAGGAATGCACTTTTAGTATAAGTCTATCCATGTCATATTTGGGATATACTTATACTAGAAAAATTTACTGGTTGTTTATCTGGAATTCAAATTTACCTGGGGATTCTGTATCTTTTTTGACAATACTATCTTCAGGTGGTGGTGATCACATAAGGAAAAAACCCAGAGAGTTGTTCTCATGGTACAGAGTTATTCCATTTTCTTGGAGCAGGATTTGACCTGTAATTGAAAACAAAAAGGGCAGATCTCCCCTTAATCCTACTGAAGCGCTCTCAGAAGTCAGGCTGGACTGGAAGACCAGAGAATGCATGGTTGTCTAGATCTCTCTTCATCTAAAAAAGTAGCCCCTGTTCCCCGCTGGTGGTCCTATTTGCACACCCAACTTGGAGAATCTTTCCCTGGACCTGGCTGCAGAAAGGACACGTGACTGGGGGCAGGCAAGTTTCTGCCAGGCTTTATCTGGAAGGGGAAGATGTGGCCAGTTCATAAACCAACACACAACAGGCACATTTCCTGCTGGAGTTGAAGAAGCAGGGGGGATCTTCACTGGCCTTTTCCTCTGCCATCAATCTTTTTCCTCTTTCAAGGAGAGGCACCATTACTCATAACCCGACAAAGTGAACAGAGGGGAGGAGGGCCAGAGGGAGAAGAGGAGACCTGAGGGGCAGGTGAAGACTCTGGGAATCCAGGAGAGTGGTGGGGGGGGGGGGGGGGGCAGCTGGGCGGGAAGGGAAGTTCAACAAGGCCAGGCTCCAGAGCAAGTGCAAAGCTGATGCTGAGCTGAGCAGAGAGTTTCAGGGGTGCATAAGCGTGGGGAGGAGGGAATAGGAAGACACAGGTACTGATGCAGATCCTTCAGGGCCATTGAAACCTCTCTGTCTGTGTCAGAAGCATGGTGCTGTGTCCATGGCTGGGACTCAGGACCACAGTTCAGTCTTGACCTGCGTGACTCACCTTCCCATACACATCTCTGTCTCCTCATCTATCAAGTGAGGGGCTCTTACAGTCCTTCTGATTGTCGAATTCTGCCTTGACCCGCTCTGCTTTTCTTTCGATTTCCCCACATGCAAACAAGCTTGGGGGTATTCTGCTACTTACTTCCTTTCATGAAAATCTGGAGCACTGAGAAGCCGTAGGGAACCCCTGAACCCTAAGATTTTCTTTGAAGATGATACAAAGGGATACTGTGTCCAACAAGAGAACACAGTCCCTGGGAGGACTGGTGATCAGGCATCCTAAGTGGTGAGGGGAGCCCTCCTCAAGGACAGTGTAACCCGAGGGAAGCAGGTAACTTCTGAGACTCGGTTGTACCCACTTGTAAAATGGGGGAGTATTCCCTGCAATTTATCTATTGGGACAACAAATGAGGTAGGTGTTAGGGAAGCATTTTTTAAAATAGAAAGGCTTGGGGTGCCTGGGTGGCTCAGTTGGTTAAGCATCTGCGTTCAGCTCAGGTCATGATTCCGGGGTCCTGGGATTGGCCCCTGTTGGCCTCCTGGCTTAGCGGGGAGACTGCTTCTCCCTCTCCCCCCTTTTCGTGCTCTCTCTCGCTGTCTCTCAAATAAATAAATAAAGTCTTTAAAAAAATAAAAATAGAAAAGCTCTGCACATATTAGACCTAATAATACACACATGTGTGGCATACACACAGGGCAACGTGACTCATGTGGTCTCTAGACTTGAAGAGTGGAAACAAAACAGGAACGTGTCTGGGAAGGGAGGGGGCCAGGTCTTTGGGAAGAAGCTGCCAGTCTGTCTTTCCTTCAGGACAACAGCTAAATTCCAGAGCCTCATCAGACGGGCGCTCCATGTCTTAGTAAAACTAAACTGACAAGCATGACCTCCCCTTGGCGGTTCACCTTATTGAAGCTGTCTGGTAGGTGAGACATTTATTAACATGGATGGACTGCCTACCGCGAGGGCCCCACCGCTGAGCGCTCAGCGGAATGAATTCCTTCCCCAGATGCAGTAAGTCTCCACTTCAATACCGAATTTGATCATGTCCCCCTTGCTGAAGGGCCCTGACTGAAGGAAAGCTGTGCTTTGACATGGGAAGAGTCGATCCATGAGGCTGAGGAGCTCTAAATGTGAACTCCAGTCCTGGGAGGCACAGCTTCTGTTCTGTAACTCTGGATAGGCCACTCCAAACTCAGTTTCCCCCTCTGGGAACTGGATTAAAACTGTCCACAGTAAAGATGGGGATGGGGAGGTAGAGCACTACCAATATCACTGAGTCAATCTACTCTAATGTATTCCATTCTCTATACTGGAGACCCAGTACACACACCCATATTTAAGATGAAACATTCGGGAAAAATCTCAGAACCTGCTTAAGCAGCACAGCAAATGTATTAGCTATCTATTGCTGTATAACAAATGACCCTAAAACTCAGCAGCTTCAAACAACAAACGCTTATTATCTTACAGTTTCTGTGGGTCAGAAATTTGGGTTCAGCTCAGCCGGGTGCCCAGACACTCACAGAGTGGATTCATCTCCAGCCTCGACTCCAGGAGTGGGGGTTAGGACCTGCTTCTAACCCCCTCTGCTAGGATCACACAACTCCTGAATGGAGGGCCTTGGGTCCACACCGGCCATTAGCCTGAAGCCTCCTTCAGTTCCTTGTCGTGTGGGCCTCTCCAGAGCATGGCTCACAGCCTAGCAATTGGCTTCCCTTACAACAAGGGAGGGCAAATGTGATGGCTAATTTGATGCCTCACCCTGGCCCTATCATGGCACCCAGATATTTGGTCAAACATTAATCTGGATGTTTTTGTGAAGATGCTTATTGGGTGAGATTAACATTTTAATGGGTGGATTTTGAGTCAAGCCTATTATACTCTGTGGTGCGGGTGGGCCTCATCCAATTATGGGAAGGCCTTAACAGAGCAAAGACCAAAATGCCCAGAGAAAGAAGAAGTTCTGCTAGCAGATGGGCTTTAGATTTGAACTGCATCTCTTCCCTGAGGCTCCAGCCTATTGGCCTCCTCCATCAGATTTTGAACTCACAGAGCCTCTGCAATTGCACGGACTAATTCCTTAAAATCTCTTCATCTATCATCTATCCATCTGTCATGCTGGTTGTTTCTCTAGCAAACCCTGATTAATACAGAGAGAATGAGAGAGCAAGCAAGATGGAAATCCCAGTTTTTTGGTAGCCTAATCTTGGAAAGTGAAACCCCATCCCTCCCTTTTTTTCCTAATTTAAAAAGAGAGAGAGAGCATGCGCACAAGCAAGGGGAGGGGCAGAGGGAGAGGGAGAAATAATCTCAAGCAGACTCCCCACTGATGGAGGAGGCCCACAGACTGGAGCCTTGGGAAAGAGATGCAGAAATTGGGCTGAAGTTCTGACTGCTGACCTCTTGTCTCTCTCTCCCTCCCTCTCTCTCTCTGTCGGTCTTTTGCCCCCATGGAGCTACAGATTCCAACAGGCTTCTCTCCCCACATTGAGATGTCATAAGAATCATCTCAGTTCCTCATGAAACCGTGCCCTGATGCCGTCCCTGAACACAGGTCCCTGAATCCCAGCTTCTACATATTCACAGGTGGCCTCGCTGGCTGCAGTCAGGCCCTGGGGCGCAATGTGGTCAGTGTGCAGGAGTTGGTTATGTTCTTGGGCAGGATCTGGAAGGCCCACACCTTTGTTCCTACCACCACCTCCTCTGTAGTGTTTTGCTCATGGGAATAGGACTTATGTCCAGTGCAAAGGGTGTTACTCTGGTACAGAGGCTCCCAGTCATGACGGTGCATCATTAGAACCCCTTAAAAGAACTAAACAATAATCTGATGCTTGGACCACACTCCTGAGGATTCTCGTATAGTAGGTCTGGGGTGGCCACCAGGCAGCTGATTATTATAACACGGTCGCCTGGCCTGGGAATCGTTGTTCTAGACTCTAGAATCTAGAGCAGTGATTTCCAAACATTACCATGCATCAGAATCCCCTGGAGGGCTTGTTAAAACACAGATTGCTGGGCCCCACCCTAGAGTTTCTGGGAGTTCTGGGGTGGGACCCATGAATTTGCCTTTCTAGCAAGTTCCCAGGTGTTGCTGAGGCTGCTGTGGACAAGACCGGGAGAAGCACTCTTTTAGTAGCTCAGGAGGTCAGACAGTGAAAGGGACTTGAACAGAGAGAGGAGCATGGGCTTGAGTCAGGGTATTTGAGTCCCACCGTGAGACCATTGGCAAGTGAGTCTCTCCAGATCTCTGTGTTGCTGGGTGCGGAGACCAAGTCCATCGGCGGGCCCAACGAGGTAACTTAGTATCTGCTGATCTCCAGATAATTCCCGCTGGAGGGCACCAGGGAAAGATCAAGGATGATGAGCAAGGGATGGGTAAAACAAAGCCCAGGAAAACAAAGCATTTCAAAATTGAAATTACTCAAAGCTTCTTTAAAACCCACCACCAGTGGGAACCTGAAAGTGTAATTATTACATAACCCACGAATATAATTAGGCGCTTCCCCACTGTCCCCACCCACTTCTCCCAGGCTTTAGGTAAGGGAGAAGGGGGACCGGGGTCCTGTCTCCAGACTCACAACACAACACCCTACATTCCCCTGCTCTTATAAACTTCCTCAAAAAAACAGTACTTGGATCTGGCTGAAGCCAAACCCTAGAGCTTCTTGTCCATCAATTAATATTTATTGGGCCTTCACAATGAGCTAAGCAGGCATATAAAAGACAACAGTTCCTGTAGACTGTTATTAAGCCAGAGAAGAGCAAGCACCTCGCCTTCCTTTGCACAAGGTGTTGGCAGCTGGGTGGTTGCGTCTGGGTGAAAACGAACATTCAACCACTCAGCCCACAAAAATGTACTGAGCACTCACTACGGTGCAGACTCCGTTCTAGGCGCTGGGGGTGTGGCAGCGAGGGAGGGAGACAGAATCCCCTGCCCCAAGTAGAGGGCACAGGAGGGGGGCTCCAAGAAGCGTGAGGACAGAGGCTGGTGGCAGGTACATCCACGCATGTGGAACCCCAGTCCCGCCCCCGGGTCCGTCAGTCAGGCATAACCCTGTTCATTAAAAAACAAACAAACCAGGGCACCTGGGTGGCTCGGTCGGTGAAGCGTCTGCCTTTGGCTCAGGTCATGATCCCGGGGTCCTGAGATGGAGTCCCAAGTCAGGTTCCGCTACTCAAGTGGGAAGTCTGCTTGTCCCTCTGCCTCTGCCCCACCCCGCTCCACCCCGCCTGTGCTCTCTCTCTCAAATAAATAAATAATTTTTCAACAAACAAGCAAAAAACTATTCATTTTATACACTCCTTTCCCAAAACTGCTACCGGGACTTAGATGTGTGTGGTTTCAAGACCACAGGGGGCAAGAGTCTGAGTTTGGACCACGTGAAATGCATCTTTTCCACGAATGAATCCAATGCTCGTGGGATCTCCAAATCTCTGGCCCAAATGAAATAGTCACTCTAAAGCCTTTTGGAGCCCAAAACTCTCCGGAGCCTCTTCTCCTCGTGGCCCTGCTCCTCGGAACCTACGGGCCACTTCGGAGGCTGCCTTGCCCCTCGCTGGAAGCTGTGGCTGCCGCAGACCCATGGTGGCTTGCTGAGCCCTCCCAAAAGGCACCTGCAGTTTTCCAGTGTGGGCAGTGCCCTTCTTGGCAGGTGGCTGGGTACCAGAGAGCCCGTACCTGAGCCTGACTGGCGGCCACAGCAGGAGAGCTCCCACTCAGGCTCCCGTGAGTGGAAGCTTCACAGAGGCAGGTACCATTTGCTTTGTCCAGTGCGGCAACTCGGGCACCTAGCAGTTTGCCTGGAGTGCAATGGGTGAGTGAAAGAATGAATGAGGGCATAAACAAATCAGAAGCACTTCGTGGACCTTTGTAGTCCCATGAAGCTGGTGCCTCGAACCTTCTCCGCCCTCATGTTTGTCATATTGACCTCATGGAGGACGTTCGCTGTGTCCATGGAGCATGGAGATGAGACATGAGGCCGAGGTTGTGGTTGGAGATCCACAGAATGGGAGAAACAGCCACTGGAAGACCTAGACATTTGTCCCATGAGGGATGAATGGAGGGAAATGGCTTGTGAGCTGGAAAAAAAGCAACGAGTCTCCATACACTTCTTTCCTGCAACCCCACTCCTACACATCAGGTTAAAAGGGGGCATCAGGGTGAATTTTGAAAGAGAAGCATTTGAACTTATTACCTTCAGAGGCAGTCAATCTCGGATGAATGGGGATTGAGCCCCATATTTCAAGGCAAGGAAGAAGAAGAAACAAAGCATAAAAGCAGCTCAGTGTTGTTGCTGGGTGATATGAAAATGTGTTACAGACACATCTCACGTTAGAATAAACCCATTAGCACAAGCAGAACAGGTACACAGAACGTCTGGTATAGGTTCTATGGGGAAGCAGGAATCAGAGAACCAGACAAGTCTTCAGGAAAAGCCCCACCAGGGATAAGCAGTCACCATCTGCTTATTCTCACTGTCGGAAGCATGTTTTGCTTTCTCGTACCTTGAGATCTTTGCATTTAGAGTTTTCTCTCCCTGCAATGACAAGATTTATCTTTCTAGAAAACTCCTATTCAGCCTTCAAACTTTAGTTTTCATTTCATCTCTCACCCCCAAAATGACCGCTTTTCCCAGGAATTGCCATTGCACCTTGAACTTCTACCATTGTCATATATGTGATTTAACCCTATGGTTGAACTTGTTACCCATCTGGATAGATAGATGGATACCTTGCTCGACCATGAGTTCCTGGAGGCCAGGATCCTGTCCTACTCATCTTTTGTCTCTCCAGTATCTGGCATGAAGTCATCCTCAATGCATGTTTCTCAGATTGAAGGAAATAAGAAGAAGAAAAGGAAAAACAACGATTACAGGCCTTGTCCAATTGGAACATCCAATGGGGACGTGTCTATACGGGGAAACCCGAGTTGTTGTAGGGAGTTGAAAACTATTCCCTGAGTCAGACCTTCCAGGTCATGGACAGTGGGGACGACCACAAGTCAATGCTGGGTGAGAGCTACCCCATCATTCCAGAGGCCCTCTCGGGGAGCAGGGAGGCTCACAGGCGATTGGAGACTTGTTTATATCAAATAAGCACTTGCTGGAGTATTCAAAAATCAGCAGGTTCCAACTTGAACTTTCCAGAGAAGTTACGGCCATATATCCTACATTTGGTGTAAGACTGTGGGCCGCTAGACTAGGATTCAGTCTGCCCCTTGATGAGAGACCCATTGGAACCACTGGGGCGCCCATGTCAGCAGGACCATCGGAACTTTGGGAAGACAAGCTGTCCCTCATCCCACAGCCGGGTGTCTCTGGGCTGCTACCTGAGCAGACTGGTGAGCAAAATGAAATAACAGTGGTATTTACCGCTGTTAATTAACAGCAAGGTGTTCATGAGTAATGTTGTGGTATTAAGGGCGTGGTGCAGCTTTTTCATTACTGACTCCCTCCTTTGTAGGGTTATAAACTCCAGAAGAGATGTTCCCTCCTGGCTGAAACTTGGCAGCTGGCCTGAGGTTCTTCCCTGTGGCTGGTGCTGGACCTGCCCGCTCATCAGCCTGTTGAGATCTGCTTCCACTTCCCCAGCAGTTACTGGAAAACTCACCATTGGAAGCCACTCGTGCTACGACACTGGCGTATGAAGCTCCCAAAGCAAAGAATTCAATAAGGAGGTGGGCGTGCTGTAGAAATGTCCAAGTCCATCTGAAGTCACCCCTGAAGCCACTAGGAAGCAGTCTGTGTGTGCACACGGCTGTCTTTGTATAGCAGGGAGGTGCAGAAGTGTTAAATCAAGAACAAATCTGCTGTTCTCATGACCCAAGACTCAACATTTCTTTTTTTTTTTTTTAAAGATTTTATTTATTTACTTGACAGAGACAGAGATAGCGAGAGCAGGAACACAAGCAGCGGGAGTGGGAGAGGGAGAAGCAGGCTTCCCCTCAAGGAGGGAGCCTGATGTGGGACTCGATCCCAGGACCCTGGGATCATGACCTGAGCCAAAGGCAGACGCCTAATGACTGAGCCACCCAGGCGCCCAAGACTCAACATTTCTAGCAAAAGTCCTCCGAGGGTTGCCGCAGATGAGAGGAAATATTAAGGAATGAGCTGGGGGTGGTGCATCTTTTATTTGGATTACGTTTATAAGTTATAACATGCTCTGGCTTCTCGTTCCCTGGGCAATTTTCACATCTCACTATGTCTTGCACTTTATGCTTTCCACTGCCTTTTCACAAACAATATTTCATCTTAATGTTCTTCCCTCCGACAACGTTCTGAAGTAGGCAACAGGAGGGATTCTTACTCTGGTTTCACAGATAAAGAAATCGAGTTCCAGAAAATCCAAATGACTTTCCCAGATGCATATGACAGTGTCCAGATTCAAACTCAAGCCTTCTGATGCCCAGCCCAGCGCTCAGACTTTCCACCCTAGCCTGGACCCTCTTCCTGCAAAGCTGACCGGCAAATGGGCTGATGGGAATGGATTATGAATTTCCTTCTGGGAAAGGAGAGTTGCTCAATGAGCTATGATTCTCTTTTGCTTAAACATAAGAGAAACATGGTTCAGCTTGGCTTGGATTTCCAATGGTTAGGGACCCAGAAGCAAAGGCCCTTCTGAATTCTCTCAGCCAGAATATGAGGCCAGAGAAAGAAAACCAAGGGCAGATGCTCTGGAGACCATGGCCAGACCCCTACACCCTAATCAGACAGGAGCTACACGAATGTAATCTTCTTAGCCCCCAAGTCCTTAAAAAGCAGTAGCACGATAAAAGAAACCAACAAATTAGTAACCCATTACCTACAGATTTTAATTAGTAATGAAAACTAGACCCAACATGAACTCCTCTCTAGAAATTCTTTCTGTTCCAACCACCTGGCAGGGACACTCACTCCGATCTGGGAATGTTTTCAAGAGGCTGGCAACAACCAGCTCAACCTGTCCCATCCTCTAAGACGAAGACAAAAAAACCCTTGGATGAGCCACCGAAGCCCAGCCAACGACTCCAGCAGAGCTCAGAGATCCGTGGAAAAGTGACAGGGCGTTGGTCACAGTTGTCTCTGATTTCTTAGCAAATCTTGGCTGAACCACACAGAAACAAACAAACAGACAAAACCAAGAACAACACCTCATGTACATACTTGGCGATTTAAAGGCTACTCTTGATTATCTACCTGAACAAAGTTTAACTAACACAGAGTCTATGAAGAGGTAGTTTTGTTGAATTTTGAGATCAACGACATATGCTTTATTTTGCAATGGCTTCTCTACCTGTTTAGAGTTGCTTTGGCTCCCATTTATACTACTGTGCATCATTCGATCATGTGTTAGCTGTGCAATGGAAACAAGGAGATGATGAGTGGGGGGAATATGGACTGAATATGAAGGATGGGGCATGGAGATTGCACACAGGAAGAATCTGCATGGTATATAGCTCTTGGCTCTTTCTCCCGGGGGTTTTCCTTTCTGAGCCAGGAGGGGAAGGAGCATCCTAAAATTAACTTTAATGCCTCCCTGGATTCAGGGAACTGTCTCAGCTGCTGCTTATCTTCTGTCCCTCCACAACTGCTCCTACCCTGAGGTGATGTGGCCGGTGATCCACAGAGGTGAGGGGTGAGGGTTGGTGCTCTCCTCACTCCCCTATCAGTTGGAGCAATCCACAAGGTAAGGGGAAGCAGACATCCCTCCCTGCCCTGGGACCCTCTGCCTTTCCGGTCTTCCCCGATCCATCTTGATCATTGACATTTTTTGAACATCCACATTTTTTCACTGAAGGGTCAGGAAGATTTCAAAGAGCGATACTGGGGACTTCGCCTTCCTTATTTCCTTGTACCATACCAAGATGAAGAGGTATTACAGAACTCAGGAAAGTAGAGATCCCACGTGGAGATTCCTCTTCTCCTGACCCATCCCTTTCCTCATGTTCCTTATTCTGCCATAGAATCCTCCAGAATGCACCCCATACCCTTTCCTCAAGAAATCCACCCTTCCCCTCCCTTCCTACTTAGATCTAGCGCATGTAGCATTCTACTAGATGCTAATGAGGATCTCATCTATGTGCGTTTGGAAACTCAAGGAGATGAGTCCCAAGAGCTGAGTAGAAGGTGGGAGCTCAAGTTTACATCACACTTTCTTCCATAGGAAGCGGCCACTGATATACGCACAAGTTACCTTCAAAGCCAGCGACATTGTGTTTTTCTCAGAGATGCCCCATCTGGTCTTACATGAGGAACACACATCCCTCCTAATAGCATGGCTTAGATTTTTTTCCTTCTGAAAATAATAATCCTGGAATTATTATAGTAAAATATGCTGGATCCCAGAGACTTACTTATACAACGAGAGTATATTAGGAGCAGATAACACACATCAGGACTGGGTGGTAACAGCTGCAGTTAGGTAGTGCTCGCTACAAAATCTTTCCTCCGTTTATCTCACTGCAAACTGATCATTGAGAGGTGGTTTTATAGGGTCTTCTTTCTAGGAACAAAGCTTGCCTTGAGCTCCTCCTCATGATGACATGAGATAGAAGTAGAAGGAACCACTAAAAGAGTTCTGGAAACTTCCCCTCTTGTGTGATATGTGTCATATAACTGCAAAATAACAGCAAACAAGAGGTGAGGGTTTTAACAGGGGAGGGCAGCTACTCACATAACTTGATGGAAAAATTGGCTTTTTCTGTGGAAGAATGGATGTGGGAGGGATGTGCATTAAAAAAAAAAAATAGTTGCTCATTTAGCCAGCCAGATCATTCAGATAAACCCTGTGATCAGTGGGTGACAGATCATTCTCACATCTGTAAACAGATACAAATAGATTACACAACACAGCACAAATAAATCAAAATCCGTTGGTCTTTTCAATCAACCGCAAGAGTATAGAGCCAACGGGGAAAGCCCATGAGAATCTGATTCTCCCCTTTGAAGACTCCACCCACAAAAAGCAATGCTTGTGAGAAGAGTAACTATCCGATGCAGTCGTGTGATGTACGTCTTATCTCAAAGCCCTTCACTTCTTGAAAATTTTAACCTCCCAGTCTTTGTGAGGACATTGTAATCTCTAGGTTTCGAGTGATTAAATGGATGGTAAGGGTAAGTGGTCTCCTATCTAACTGAGGGTGTGTCCAGGATTATAATCCTGTCACTGAGACTTGAGTTCTTCCTCTCCTCCCAGAACATAAGGTTCTGTTTAGTTCATGCCATCTCGATCATTCCTTTTCCAAGGAGAATAAGGTCCTTCCCAAACCATACAATGGGAAATACCAATCTGGAACTGCCTTGACCTCTTGACCTGTGGGTGTTGACAGGCATTTGTCAGCTGAAGGTGAAAGAGAGGGGTGCCCGTCACCCCCTCTTTGCTCTGTGGTGCGGGCATGCCAGCCTCTGCTATACCAGGGGACAGGGTTGGACAGGTTGCTTGGGCTTCAGATTTCAGACTCTTCACTTTTTCACTTTTCTTCTTAGCATGTAGGCTTGAGAACTGACAGCAAGACAGGAAGGGGTGAAGTGGTAGAGGCAACATGGAAAGTTAGAAGTTGAAAGATACCTAAGAGAGCCTGAAGGAGAGTCAGGAAGGGTGAAGGTAGAAAGCTCAAGGGGTCGGATGCAGCTAAGAGAACAATATGGTGTCATGGCCACGTCAGTGGTTGACCAGGGCACACACGAAGCCTTAAAAAGGAGAGAGCGCATGAGGGATTCAGATGGAAACCACACATGAGAAAAGTAAGAGAAAAAAGTAAGTCTTATCAAAAGGGGGAGAGTCAATACTGGCTATTGAAGAGTATGTGTTCTGTCTTGGATGAAAAATAGCATTTACTGAACTAATGACCTGTGTAATTAAGCTCCAGTGGCTAAAAATAAGTGAAAATTTAAAACTGTCTTGAGCTCTGGAGCAGAAGAAAGTAAAGAAGAGGTGCCAGGAAAGATGCCTCATCAATAGTGAGGCTGATTGAAAGCAAGACCAAATGATTCAGGACTACATTAGAAGAGGGAACTCTGACTCCATTTATTACTGGATAAAAGGCTGAGATGACCTCCGATGGTCCTCTTGAATTCTGGCCGCTGGTCGCTGTGTGTAGGAGACAGCTTCTTCTAGGCAGGCATTGAACCCTACAGTAAGATGATGTTAAAAGCTGAATTGTCAAGTTCAATTTTCTCAGTATAATGATGAAGAAGGGTGCAAAATTTGGAGTCAGAGACTTGGGTTTAGTTCCTGAATCTTTCACTCCCTGTGTGATCTTGGGCAAGTTACTCGAACTCTCTGAGCCTCCCTTCCCCACTGTTTATGACATAAAATGATAACACTCAACACACAGTATTGTTGTAAACATCATGCTTATAGACTATAAGTAAAAGTATTCAGTGCTAGAAAATACTTTGTAAATGATACTTTGTAAATGTCGATATTCTTTAACTCAGAACATGAGACTCAAGAGGTGAAATAATGTTCAAGCGACTAGTGAATAAAATAGTCAAGAACATAACTTGGGTCTCTTAGCTAATGCTTCTTGCTAGTTGAGAGCTAGTGATTCAAGGGTGTTTATAAATGTTATAATATGGTGAATTCATTGAGATTTTCCTTTTTTCCATCTGGATTGAGCCATGAACAAACCCCAACTCAATTTCCAAGGCATTTGTTGCCTTCCCATCAATCCTGAGAGTGGAGAAAAAGAGCGCTTTCCCCAGAGACCAATATGGCAGCTTCCCAGTGGCTGTGGGAGCTCTCCATTCATCTCGACAGTGAGGAGGTGGCAATAGGCACCATGGGGAAGGCATGCCAGCATGCTCACAGAAAGCCTATCAAGGTCAGAACAGAAATCTTCAGGGGCACAGACAGCCACCATGGGGCCAGGAGGCTGGTACCATCTTAGGAAAGAAAATGGGACCCGTCACATGCACAGACTCTCTCCTCCGTCAGCTCCTCACGAGACTGCCTTGTGTCACCCAGAATGCCAGCTAAGCCATAAATCCACCCATTGGGTGAGCCCCAGCAACCTGTCCAACCCTGCTGGGAAACAACACATCCGGCCCTTGATGGTACTCTCATGACTGTTTGGCTGAGAAGTGGTATTTTAAATAAAGAGAGGGAAAAAAACGCCCTATTATTTTACTCTGGTAATTGACAACAAGTTTCTCCTGAGTAATTTTATAGCATTCAGGGTGTGCCAGGGGTTTGATTTCACTTCTCTTTATAGGAGCCTCAAACTTGCAGTACAAACACTATTTTGAATGGAATGAGACATGCTTCAAAAACCTATATGGACACTGTCGAGACTTTAGTTGAAATACCTTGATCCTGCGGCCCACTAAAAACTTATGTCATTGCTTCTTCTTTCAAATTCCACTTTGGGAAAGAGAAAACATCTGAAACTTGGGATCCTGGAAGATCTTAACTAAGAAAAAAAGAATCTAGATGTTTTAGCACAACTCTAGTATACATATTTTTTCCTTCCAATTCTATATCCTAGCAACTAGTGAGTGATTCCCAAAGTGGAATATGCAGAAAATTAGTTCCCTGAAATATTCTTTAAAAATGGGTGGGGAGTGATTCCTGCAATCATATGTAATTGGGAAACGCTGCCTATATGATACCGGTTCTAGCAATTCACAATACATGTTCGTGTGATAAAGGCTCTGAGAAGTCCTGCAGAAAGAGAGCCTTGCTCTTTGCTATTTTGAACACAGAATTCCCAAAGGAAGTAGAACACAGTCTTCCCCTACAAGAAATTACATATACAAACACATTCCACCACTTGATAATGTCACAGTGATACTTGATCCCACAGAGTGAGAATTTTGAGGAACAGATTTTGAGAAACCCTGAGCTAAAAGAGAAGGAAGGAGGTATGGTAGGGGGCTTAGGAGTAAACCATATCTTACTTGACTTTGGCCTTTGTACCCCAATACCTCGATTATTCATTCAACAAACATTTATCGAGAATTCAGCATGGATAACGGGCATGGGAGATGCAAAGATAAATCAGATACAAAGAAACAAGTAATACAGCACTGTTGAAAGAGAATGTGATGGATAGATTCCAAAGATCTAGTTCCACCTCTTTTCTAGCTAGATGAGGAAAATGAGACTCAGAGAAATTGCATGATTCATCTCTGGATGTAGAACACTGAGGCACCTCTTCTACTCTGAAGCCCCTTCTCTTAAAACATCAACATGACTAGAATAAACATTTAACCCAGAGGAGGAAAAATGGTTCTAGATACCAGTGCCACAAGTTAAAGGCATCTGCAAATGTCCTCAAAGTGGGGGGTCTCTAGCTGCGTAAGTTTTAGAGAAGGGGCAGAAATTAGGATGGCGTATTTCCAGGAGAGACATCAAGAGGAAATTTGATAAGCCAGATGTCTGGCGTTGAGGAGGAAATTGGACACTCCAAATCTGGTCTCTGCATTGAGAGGAAACAGGCCTGTGGTGGCTACATTCAAGGCCACTCACTGGGTTCCTTCTGGGATTCAGTGGCCGTGAGAGTTCCCCAGCGTTTATGAGAGACACTGTTCTCGTTCTGTCGTGCTGGGTACCCGGTGGGCTCACTGTGTGCTCACAATAAGAGCTCTCCGTGGGTTTGGTTTGGTTTTCTCCCCTGCTTTTAGGGATGAGTGCTCAGTGTAGAGTGTTAGTTCAGTAATGTGATCTTTCTTCTTTCCAGCCGCGGAGAGCTCATTCATTCTTAGAGCTTTGATTATAACCTGTGTGCGTGGTTCCCATGTTTGTAGGTCAAGTTCTACACTTCCACCCAAGCTTCCTGTTGGGTATTTTCATTAGTCTCTACACTTTCTCCTGTGACCCTTTACCTATCTGGATGATCTTCCCTCAAACCCTGCTCTCCTCCCAGTGTCCCTATTTCCTTCCATCCATTTTCCATGGTTCCCCATCCCCTCCCCGGCACTCAGCTTTGAAGGCACAGAACTTCTCTCTCCTCTCTACTTCCCACAGGCAATAAGTAACTAAAACGTGCCCTTTCTTCCTTGAAATGTCTCATGTATCTATCTTTTCCTTCTCTTTCTATTTGCTACCCACACAGAAGAGGTCTTGCCCGCTGTGGTTGGACCACCAGTCTCGTAACTCCCGGCCTCTGTTCTCTCCCTGCTCCGGTCCTCCCACCGTCCCAAGCGTTCCTCATACCAGCCGGGAGCACTAGTTTGTTGAAATTAAAACAAAACCACACTGAAACAAGCACGCTCAGGATGTTATATATTCTTTAAATTTATATGTTTATTTTAGAGTGGGGTAGGGAGAAAGTCAGCATGGGGCGGGGCAGAAGGAGAGGGAAAGAAAGAAATCCCCATGCAGACTCCCAGATGAGCAGGGATTCCAGGACCCTGAGATCATGACCTGAGCCGAAATCAAGAGTCGGACGCTTAACCAACTGAGCCAGCCAGGCGCCCCCGGGATGCCATATATTTAGTAAGTTCCCCAGGTAATCCTGATGTTCTGCCATGATGAAAAACCCTTTGTACCCAGTGGGCATTCAAAGGGTGGTGGTCTCTGTGGTCACGGTATCTCCTGGGACACATTCTCAGTCTCCTCATCAGCCACAAGTAGCCCCCACCTGTTCCCTGTTTACCACATGCCAGACATCTGCTCAGCACTCGATGCCAGCGCTATCGCATAGCTACCACAATACCCTATTCGTAGACGAGAAATCTTCTGCCGTCCACATCTAAAATCCTTATCAGCAAGTGATTCCCCATCCCTCCCATCAGTAGGAAGGACAAATCACATTTGTGCTCTTTAAAAATCTTAATTTGCATATACCTTGTCCCCTTTACCTATTTGAACATCCGTGGAAATAATCAAGTAATTGGGGAAAGAGGGAGACGTGAAAGAAAGGCACGCCCCTGTCAGACACAATGGGAGGTCGCAGGTGGAAAAAGCATGGAAAGGGCTGGAACAGAAGCGAAACTGCTTATTTCGGACCTGGGCGCTGCCCATCAGCACCCTGGGATGTGCTGTTAACATCAACCTCAAAGCCAACCAAATGGTTTAGCCTCCTTTTGCATTTTGAAGAAAAGTGTTAGAGACCACCACCCCCACCCCCACCCCAGGCTATTGCAACAGGACCTCGTTCAGACCCCACCCCAGCTCACTCCCCTAATGGCTATCCACTCTGCGGGCCCTGCTGAGCACCTGCCTCCACCCCAGCCAGCCCCCAAACGGCAAAATCAGTCGAGGGGCGGTGGGATTACTGCAAATGAAGTAAAGATAATCCCAGGCAAGGACCTTTTATCCTGGAAAAATCTCCATCTAGCCGTCATCATGGCTCTGCACAATCTCCTCTTAATAACTCCAAGGCCGGAATGTTGCAGAGATTAAACCTGGTGAGGAATTTCATGCTTTGTAGCCCTGACATGGAGTGCTCTGAGCCAGAGAGGGAGGGGCAGGTGGAGGGCGGGGGAGAGTGAAGAAGAGGAGAGGACAGCAAGACAAAAGACAACATACTCTGCAATCTTTCTGCTAAAAGCCTTTGTTCCGCCAGGACGTTATTTGGTGATCTAGACGAGGCATAATAATGTACTGTATCTGCTCGGTTTATTACGTGTGTGTGTCATGGCTGTACATGCATATTACGGACTCTAAAATATATAGACTACGTGCCAGAGAGAGAGGCTAGAATGCAAATACTTCTGACTCAGTGAGAGTTTGCTTTCTCTTGGGCAAGCCAGCCTTTGGGCACCCTGTGATGATCATCTCCAGCCAAGCAGTGATTTTGAGAAGAGGCCATTTCATAAAGTAGAAATAATTAAAACATGAGAAAATAAAGAATGACTACGTTAATTCTTGCTTTCAAGAACCCAGACAAAGAACAAGCCAAAAGATTCTCCTTGCCATCTAGTGTCAGTTTATTTTCTGGGAGGGCAGTGAGGGAGGGGTGAGGGTGGGGTGAGAAATTGACCAGCATATTACTGAAGAGAAACATTATTGCATATTCACTTCCTGTTTGGGACCTGCTAGAGCAAACTGCCTTCGTGGCTGTCTTCTGAAACATGTTCTCTGTTAATGAAATATTCATGGGGGATCTTCCACAGTAGAATTAAAAAAAAAAAAAGCTGGGGCTTAAACAAACCAAGGTTCAAATCTTGCCTCTGCTCCCTGGGAGCTGTGTGATCTTGTGTGATCCTCAGTTAAACTCATTTGCAAGATGGAATAATGATTCCTACCTTGTAAGTTTTGTCGTGTATGCACTCGACACTGCATATGGCTTTATCACATGTCATTGACAAGTGCGCAACTGGGGAGTGGTTTTACTCCAGCCTCTAAGCCCTTCCCACCTACTGCAGAATAGATGGGACCACAGCTATGCCAAGGGAGTAAATTACTGAAGGAGATTGTCATTCTCTGACTGTCTTTGGGAGGTCATCTTAACCCCCTGCAGTGTCCATGAAAGAAAGACAATCAATTATAACCAATCAAGCTCCCGCAGACCTTTGGAGAATATATCTTAACAATACAATTCTTTTAAAAGAGGGAACTGGCATAGAAATTAGTTTGTATTTCCCTAAGGAAAATGGGGAGATTTGTCCAAAGCGTCTTCAGGACCATTTGTTGCCTCTGGGTGAGCTTACTGTTGCAGGACGTAGCTTAGAGCCCTTGACTCATGCACGGCCAGTCTGTGCTCTTTCACTGACCACCTGAGTTGCCGCCAGTCACCATACGCCGGATCTCTAGCCATTCACTCACTCGCTCACTCACTTAGCAGCTGTTTGTTTGTTTGTTTGTTTTAAGAATACTGCAGGGTGTTATGATATGTACAAGGAAGCAACAGAAGGACACATCTGCCTGCGGAAGGTGCCTTGAAAGTAATAATGGACAATTTCGATAAGTTTCAAAATCTTATCCTGTACATTCCTTGTTACCTTCAGCTGTTCAGACATCCCTGGAAATCATCAGAGACAGGAGAAGACAGGAAAAGTGAAATGCACATTTTTGTTAAGCAGCATTGGAGATACTAAAAGGATAAAAAAAAAGCAAAGGATCAAAAACAAAGGAAACTTCCCGTTTAAAATAGGCATTGACTTCAAGAGATAGTTCATCTCAAGTTGAGAAAACTGGGCATGTGTGCATGAAGACGTAATACCTTAAGATAACAATTCCAGAAAAGTCCAAGCCCTATTCTTTCAATTTTTCTGAGGGTAATAAATAAATAAGTTACAAGCAGGCTATGTTCACTTTCACCTGGGTGTCTTAAATGGTATTTCTATTATTAGAAAGAGCTGAAAGCAAGGATGGCTGTCCTGATCTGAAACGGATAAGAAATACTCTGCCAAAGAAAAAGGATTTGAGTTGAGCCTTTTGAGAAAATATGGTAAATCTCATGATTATTGATGAGACAAGTTGCCTTTCTTTCTTAACTGCATAGGCTGTGCCAGACCCAGTGTTATATGCTTAATCAAAACTGCCCCATGGGATTCTCATGTAATAACCAACATGAATTTTGTCGTCCTATTTGACAGAGGTGAAGACTGAGGCTCAGAGACATGGAGTGAGTTCAAGGTCTCATGGCAAGAGAGAGTGGTAAAACCAGGATCTGAACCCCATTCTGTGTGACTCCAGGGTCAGTGCTCATCCTCCTCAGTCAGAGTGTTTCCCTGACAAGCAGGACTTAGATAAACAGGAGAGTGTGTCAGGCGAGGGAGACCATTATACAACACAACAGGATTACCAAAATACCATGTTTTGTGAGGAAATGAAAGGGTTGGCTCTAACAAGGATTATTGGTTGTGCCCAACAGCCTTTCCCACCTTCTTGTTTTGGTAATAAAGCCCTGAGTCTTAGCCAGGCATGCACAATGCCCAGCCATAGTAAAGCATACATTTCCTAGCTTCCTTTGTGTTCAGATGTGGTCATGTGACCAAATTCTGACCAGTAAGATTTAAATGGAAGCTGTCTCTACAACTTCCAGAAAGTGTCCTTCTTCACCCTTTCTTACTTCTTTCTGGGCGGACTGTGGATTTGACAGTGGGACCTGAAATGGCTAATCTGTATCCAGGGTGACCTTGGGAACAGAGGTCACACAAAAGAGAGCAACAAGATGGAAGGAGCCTGGATCTCTGGGCGCTTGGTGAAGCACGGCTATCATTCCTGTCCTGGGCTTTTCTTTTTTTTTTTTTTTTTTTAAGGTTTTTTGTTTTGTTTTGTTTTTCTGTTGTTGTTTTTTTTTTTTTTGACAGAGAGATAGAGAGAGAGCACAAGCAGGGGGAGCTGCAGGCAGAGGGAGAAGCCAGGCTTCCCTGCAGAGCAGGGAGCCTGATGCGGGGCTCAATCCCAGGACTCTGGGATCATGACCTGAGCTGAAGGCAGATGCTTAACCAACTGAGCCACCCAGGTGCCCCTGTCCTGGGCTTTGAAATGAGAGAGAAATAAGCTTCTGTGTAGTTTAAGTCATGCTTATTTTAGGCTTCGGTGTTACTGGCAATTGAACTTAATCCTAATTAGAACATAGTCTAAATTGACTTGAGCCAGGTTTCTGTAGGTGATCAGGGGGAGAGCAGGTTGGGGGGGAAAAATGGAGATCATGGAGAACTCCTCGAATCAAGTTAAGGCAACTGTTGGTGATTTTGTAGGGTTTCTGGGCAGACAAGTATGGTAAAAGTGGCATTTCCCAAGGAATAAACACTCTGGCTGTGTTTTGTAGAGTGTCCCAGTCTGGAGAACTAAGGGAAGATCATGCCCATCAACCAGGAGTGAGGTGTTCAGGGCCTCACTGAGGGGACAGGGACTCACCGAGGGGTCAGGACCTGAAGCTGTAGGATTCAAACACTAAGTTAATATTGAGGGTCGGGATACAAAGTAGTCCAAAGTGACTGAGATTTCTCTGTGAATGGCCATGGTACGTTGGCCAAGAGAAGTCAGCAAGTGAATGAGAAATCAAAGAGAGAGAGGGACCTCTGTTTCGGAATTATGAAGCTGGAGATCATAGCAACACATCTAGCAAAAGACAGCTGGGGTGTCCATGCCTATAGCTCGACAGAGGACAAGTCGAAAAACAGAAGTTCGGACAATGGTAAGCATAAAGGATAGAGTTGAAATTGTGACATTAGATGAGCTTGTCAAGGAATGTGCTAGAAGAATCAGACCCAAATCATAAGTATGAACAGGGAAAAAGAGGCAGCAGAGGAAAAAAGAAGTGGTGAGGAGAGAGAGAGAAGGAGGAAGTAAATCGGTATGCTACATTGTCTTCGAGCCCAAGGACAGAGCTTCTTTCAACAGTGGAATGTGCCAGAAATGAAAACTAAAAGAGAAAAGGTAATTGAATTTGACAATGAAGAGATAGGTCATTGTTGGCCTTTGAGAGACAGTGTCACCAGAGGGCTGAGAATGAAAGCCTGCCTTAAGGGGATTGAAGAATAATTAATAGGTGAAGGGAGGTACATTTGAGAAACCTGTATATGAATTGAAAAAAGAAAAAAGGAGCTAGAAAGTCAGCCCAAGAGGACAGTGATGTCAAAGTCTTGCTTGGGATGGGGGGCCCTACATGGATTAGTTAGCAGTGTGATAGTCTTGGTATCTTCGTGTGTCAAATGAAAGTATTAATATCTACCATGTGGGATCGTGGCGAAGATAAATGAATATGTGTGAAAATACACAGCACGGAGCCTGTCAGGTCCTAGTTACCCATCAAACATCTACTTACTCCTCAGTGCCTTCACATGCGCTCTCCCATTTCATCATGCAATTTTAGGCCTAGCGAATTGCCCCTCAGATGAATGTCCCTGTGCTCGTGGAGATCAAATGCGGGCTCACTGTCAACCCAGACCAACCCTTTAAAGCAACAATCTGATTGCACCTGTGCCCTGAATCCCATGTGGCTGCAGATTTCCCAGCGGCTCTGGGGGCCTGTGGCAGGGGAGAGAACCCTCAAAAGTGTTGACTGGAACCGTTCCTACAGATCTCCAGTGCCTAAGGAGTGGACGAGGGCCCTCCCATATGGTAGCCAGGCCACGTGCTAAGCCCAAACAGACATTATTTCTTTTAATTCATCTTAGGACGTTGGCATAACAATCTTTTCCATTTCACACACAAGAAATAGGAGGCTCAGTAGAGTTTCTCAAACTGTGCAGGGCTCATGGGAGGCGGAAGAGGGTCTGGAGCTCATTTCGGGTCTAAAACCCATGAGCTGCGCTGTCACTCTATGGGCCTCTTTCTCCTGAGGTGTGTGGAGACCTGGAACTTTCCTTGTACTCTCCCTGCTCCGTGAACGCCTGCCCCGGAGGAGAGAAGGCTGAAGTCAGCCGCAGGCCTGCCGTGAGAGGTGGGATGGTCACAGGATGACAGTGATGAGACTCATGTAGCTATGTTCAAGGGCAGCCAGAATGAAGAATGAACCTTTTCCCAAACAGGGAGGGGCTCAGGGGAGGTCAGTGGCCCGAGTAACAGAGACTGAGCCCAGCTCTGTCACCTCATTTCTCCGGAGGCAGAATTGGACCAGACCCACGGGCAACAGCTTGAACTTCCACACAGCCTGGCAAATCCTGACACATTCTATGCCACCAGAAGCCACTCCATCATGGCCACGGAGACAGCTCCGGCCTTCACAGCCCACAGTCACGGTGTTGGCGGCCGGGCCCCCGGGGACCCCACCCACCTCAGACACCTCGAACCAGCTATTCTCTGAAGCAGGCCCGAGACTGTTACCTCCCAGTGAAGTAAGCGAAAAGATGAAAGACCAAGGTGATCATTTCAGTCCGGCTTATGCATAATTATGCATTCATCAGTCAGAGCTTTAATTACCCGGAGATAAAGGCACCATTAGCGTTTGGGGGAAAACTGGCTCCGGCAAAATGCATTTCCTTTGTCTCCCAGCCAGTGACAACTAACTGTTATCCTCCGAAGGGCTTAGGAGGGAGACTCCCAACCTAAACCATAAAAGGCCCTCAGCCGTTAAAAAAAGGCGATGCCACTGAGTTAGGAGCAGCATTTGTGGGAGACGTGGCCCAGCTGGGGAGCCCCCAAGGGTTTCCGCGGCAAGGACGTGCGCTTCCCTGCGCGGTCAGGAACCGAGAAGCATCAGGCCCAGGGCTGCAGAGGCGCTCTGAACAGGGTCGGGGGAAACTCTGGAGCCTTCCTTAAAGTTTTACTTTGCTTTCCCTGCCCCGGTATGAAATGCAGAATCTCACGTTCCACCCAAGATCTACCGGATCAGAATCTGAATTCTCACATTATGCCGTCGGGGCTTTATACGCACATTGAAGCATAGGACATGTTGCTTTAGATCCTCATACTCGGGACAACGTCCCTGTTGCTCATTCTTAAAAACAAGGAGGTGGGGCTTGTGCACCTCTCCTATTTATCTGTGTGTGTTAAAGAGGAAAACTGGAAGCAGAAATGTGTGTGTGAGTGTGTGGGGGGGGGGGAGTATTTTTCTTTTCTATTTTTTTTTAACATCTGGCAGGAGAAATAGATTTTTTCCCTTCCAGGGCTGCTTTAAAAGGTAAACATAATTGAATGGGGGCAAAGTGGGGGCAGAAGTGAAGACCATAAAACACACACAATGTCAAATTGAAATGATTAATAAGGCTGAGAAGCAAGGCATCCCCTGGTGTGCTGTGAGATGCGACAGACAGGTCAGGGCAAACGCTCGCGAATCCATTTCAGTGCCTCTCGCCTAAGGGCTGGGACAGGCAGCAACAGAGAGAAAACCGTTTCACAATTTGAGAAGAGGAAACTGGCAAGAAAGAAACCTCAGGAAAAGGGGACAGGGTGAGAAGGAATCATGTGGGGAGAGAAATTGCTTGGGTGGTGAGGTTATAGGTGTGGGGGGACGTTAGGGCAGCATCTAGACCGTACCCCCAAGATCGGATTAACAGACCATAAATGCCAGGCATCCAACCCAGAGTTTTGAATAATTAGCCAAAGTTCTGAGGTCCGAAAACAGATTTGGCTTTTCATGCTAATGCAGCCACTTAGAAATGTACGTCTGGATGCAGTGCAGATTTTCTCACTGAGCCTCAACTTCTTCATCTGTAAAATGGGATAGTTCTCTCAATCTCACCGAGTTGTAAAGATTAAACGAGATGTTGCCTGTTAAACCTTAGCACAATGCCTGGTATGTATTACACTCTCAAAAACGGTACTGTTATCATTTCCTGTTTCTCCAGAAAGTATTCCCAGCATGATTAATTTCCCAGCAAATGTTTTCTCTTGGCCCTGCCCTTAATCTGCGCTCTAAAATAGGGATGGGAAGTGATTCCAGAACCTCATAGTGCTCTCAGAGTATGATCTCTTACCCCATTCATTCATTCTTTCAACAACATTGAGAGCTTACTGCATATCAAGTGTGTTAACCAATGAAACTATGCCCACTGGTGTCAAAGCATCAATGGAAAAGAGCATAATGAAGATGCACAAAAGGAGGAGAGCACCTAGCATCCTTTCAACCATGTGCACCTGCATTTTCTACGACCCAGCCCTGAAGAAGTGTGGGACAGGGTTTGAGCCAACTCCTTGGGCCCCCTAGAAGTGAATATATGCTCCGAGGAATGATTCCAGTACAAGGTGAACAGCTCCGCAATTCCTGCACCTCACGGAGCATTCCCTCCATGCCATGCCCCTCAGATGAGGGGACACAGAGCCAGTGAATCCAGACTCAGTCACTCTTCGAGTGGCTTCTTAGCACTGCAATGTCATCTGCATCCCAGACCAGATCGTCTGCCACGCAGACTCACATCTTTTGTCCCGAATGTGATGGAATGAGAAAGCAGGTGAATCTGTACGATTCCCCTTTCCAGGGACAGGGGGTATGGAGTAGGCCTTGAGAGCAATGGTCCATGGCTGGTGAGTTACTGGTGTCTTCATCAGGGGCTGCCAACACAGTAAGGGACTCCACAGTAAGGGACTCCAAGTGCGGAGCTTCAGTCACTAGACTCTGAGCTCAGACAAACCAGGATCTGAACACCTCTTATTAGGTGGGAGCCCTTGGCCTTAGTGGCTTGCTCTCTTTAAGCCTCAGTTTCCTTGCCTGTAAAATGGGGATCATATTAGTAATGACTTCTGTAGAGTCAGGGTTTTGACAGTAACAGATGACACACTCAAATTAGGTGATTTAAGGAGCGTTTAATGAAGGAACTACTTACAAAGGAGTGAGCAAAGTATAGGGAAATAGGGGGGATAGTGCACTAGCCTAGGGCTAGAAAGAGCAGGGCCATCACCCAGGACTGAAGGACAAGAATGTAGAAGAAAAGAGACACGCCCTAACAGTAGTTGTGAACTCGGATGGAGGGATGCAACCAGCCAGGGTAACTCTGAAAGGTAGGGATTGGCTCACCTTCGTCTCCTGCCCTCCTTGGCTGAAACCAACTAGAAGCCAAAAGCAAGGCTGTCCTCCTGGGGTACAGAACAGGGAGGATCTGAAGAGCAAACTGAAAATACCCAGCACAATCTCATGGGGTCATCACAGGGATGAAATGAGGTCACACAGATGAGCATGGGATAAATGTTATCTCCAACAATGACCCTTTTATTTCACCAGGGAGGAAAGGGAGATTTAAGAAGTTTTCAAACTTTCCCCCAGTTATGTGGAATTGGGACAATGACTGGTTATTGGTCTTAGAATGCCACCTCCCAGGTATGGGGTCAATGACAAGGGGGTGTAGCAGGTGAATGGAACATCTAGAAGAAAGATCTCAGGCCATCAGTAAAATTGGGCACATGCCCACTCTTTGTAGCCTCTCGTATTAGGTCCAGTGGGAGGAATTAACAGGAAATCTCACCAGCTAAAATACTTATGGAATAAAGAGGGGATATGGGCTAAACATAAGAGGCTACAAGAATACAAAGACAAATATGTGCAAATTGCAGGTCTGTCTTGACATAATCTAAACAGATTTAGCACTATGTATAGTCCATCAGAACCAACACTTCCACCTACCCATGAGCTCAACACTGGTAGACTTGGGTAATATCACTAGCATTGTCCACAGAGCAGTCTGGAACTTGACCGGTCGGTGGCTGTTGGCATGAACTGTGCCATCCACCCCATTCAGGGGCATCATACTGAGTATGGCTATGGGGCCCCGCCTGCTCAGGGAGGAAGAGCTTGTTTGACCAGCCTGCTAGAATCTCAGAACCTCTGGGGTCTGCCTTGCTTTACCTCCCGGAGTTCAATCTAATGATGCCTGCCTCTTGCACTCAAGTCTTGTTTTGGAGATGATCACCTAGAAAGGACCCATGGGCACCAGGACTCCTGCCGGATCACACAGGTATCTACTACCCCTTCTGAAAACAAGAAATCACCCCACTCCTGTCCAACTAGCTCCCCCACCAAGACCCTACTGAATACCAGTGCTGTCTCAGGAACCGACAAGTTGTTTAATTCATCTCCTGTCATAAGAAACCTTCCTTCTGGACCCAGAGTGATGTGTATGGAAACTTGCTTTATATGTTTTATGTTGATTTTCTCGGGGACAACCACGGGCCACTTGTCAAATACCCCAGAGGACCCCGTTTTTGCCGTCAGCTCCCTCTGCTCTTGGCTTCTACTATGGCTGGCAGTCTATCATGGCTTTGCACCTGGCAATAAACCACAATCCACTGTAGCCCCAGAAGAATAAACATCAACGTATTGCTAAAATCTTGGCCTCATATGCAAACCCCTATAGCACTTACTCATACCCAAATTGTTTCATCCAGAGCTCATCTAATGGGCAAACACGGGAGTTGAAACAACTCCTCATTAGGGTCAACCTCAGGTAGCACCAGCACCAGTAATCCCCAGGGATGATCGCCAACATACGCTCCATTTGGACTCGCAGGGTGAGGTTGCTCAACCTTCAGACAGCCACCAGCTTGTTCGACAAGGGCTCCAGCAGTTCTCCCCCTGGGTGCCTCCAAGCCGAGCTTATCCCATGGCAACTTGGGTTTTCAATGCACTGCTAACAAGTGCAGTTTGAAAATAAGGCAACTACAGTTCGGTCATAGCAGCACATTCGAGCATGAGCGTGCATTCTGAAACGGATGCTTTGTTTCAAGATACCCTACGAGTCACACCTCCAACCATAAACATTTCTACAGACCTGAGTTTTAAATGCACTTGCCCAATTCTTTTCCTAAAGGAACAGTGGGGATGCCACTTGGTGTTTTTCCATCAACTTTTGACTTTTGAGGACACCGGGCTCTGACCAGTGTCCAAAACCACGGGAGACAGTATGCAGAGTGGGTCATCCCGGGCTGTTGGTGGGAAGACAAACATCAACCTCCAGGCCTTGAAATCTCCAATAGCTTTCCTAGCCTCCGATTCCACAGTTGTGATATGGGGCCAAAATCATGGCCTGTTTCCTAAGGAGGCTTGTGAGGAGGGGTGAGAGAATTCACAAAGCTTGAGTCCAACAGACAGTAGCCCTCAGTCAATATTAAAAACAAACAAACAAACAAACAAACGGGGAAAAAATGCTCATAATCCTGACCCATTTTCTTTTCCTTCTATCCCTAAATCTAGTTAAAATACCACATTAAACACTGGAATGGTTTGTTCCGGACAATGATAGGAAAGCCCTGATAGAAGAGGCATTTTCAATGAAATTGGCCATTTCACCTCATTGATAATCGATGCAGAAGGGGAGGGGCAGGCACAGGCCAGTCTGACAGGGGGCTGGGATGACAAGGTGGGCAAGAGTCATTTTAGTCACTGCATGGCGATGAGATGAGATTCGGCTCAACATCTCTTAACTAGTGAGATGCTGACTCAGTTGATGAAATATGGAAAAAGTTAATAGGAAAAAATGAATCCCATTAGGGCTGCCTCCTCTTGCATGTTGGCTACGAGGCTAAATGTATCACAGGCTTCCAATAAATAGGAACTAATAATCAAATTTAAAAGCGAGGAAATCATTGTTCTCCTAGCCTGGCTGTCCGCCCAGCTGCTGCTCAGATGGTGATGAGCTGCTTTTTATCGGGGAGTGCATCTCCCCTTTGCCCGGAGAAATTGTTAGGAACCCAGTCCAACTGGAAGACTTTTCTCAGCAGTGTTTGCTTGGACCATGGCCTCCCTTTTCCAGCACAATCCTCACACCACACCCCAGGGGACCTCACCCTTGGCTTTTTTTTTTTAATAAGCAACTTGATTTGTTCCAATTTCCTTGAGGATCAAAGTATAAAGACTTTTGGCTTCCAAGTCTACATTGCCAAGAACTGAGTTATATTTAAATCAATCAGAGCCCAGGAAAGACCAAAGGAGAGATGCTACTAGCTCTTTAAATTGGAAGGGTCCTGGGGGCTCCGTATGGACTCAAACCTGGAGCCGGAAGGCACTCCACCGTCTAAGATGGATTTATGCCATCCCTGTCCGGTATCCCTGCAAGCTTCTTCTGGTTAGTTCCTATTACTTCTTCCTATTGAAGTTGTTGATTAAATAATCTGAATATTAAAATGGGGTTTATTATCAGAGATGGCAAAAAAAATTCAGTTTATTCAGAAGAGTAGATTATACATTAAAGCTGAAAATACGTTAAAGATGATTCTAGAAACTCTCAGTCTGTCGGGAGTCTCCGTGCCATAGAAGCTTCTAAAATACAAACAAACAAGCCAAAAAAAAATTAAAATTGAAGAATTTTTGACCGGGGCATTTGATTTATAAAGAGGAAATGTGGGGCACCTGGGTGGCTCAGTCGGTGAAGCATCTGCCTTCCACTCAGGTCATGATCCCGGGGTCCTGGGATCGAGCCCCACATCGGGCTCCCTGCTCAGCAGGGAGCCTGCTTCTCCCTCTGCTTGTGCTCCCTCTCCTCTGACAAATAAGTAAATAAAATCTTTTTTAAAAAAAGAAGAAGAAATGTGACCCAAGCAACTGTAGAGACTGGTAGAAAAAATGTCCACACATCCCAAAAATGCTAAGTAGGTATCAAAAGGAGAGATATGTGGGTGCCAAAGACCTTTTTAGCTTACTCTGAATTTTACCCAGGCCAAGCCCATTTTTTTTGTTTGTCCAAAGCTTTGGGACACTCTAGTCCCATCTAATCTAAGGCAGAAAGATCCGTGTAATAAATATCGAAAGAAACAATGCACTTTAGGAAGGAATCACTAAAGATTTCCTCTGGTGGTTTCCTTAAATATATGTAAAATGCACCCACTTCAAATCTTCCATATCCACATGGGTGTCTAAGCACCTGTCCATTGCAAATGGAAAGCGCACATCTGTAGAAGTTGTAACTTTTCAGATGTTTTGTCTTTGGGAAAAAAAATCTTTACCCCATTTGATAAGACAGTTAAAATTACCCTTCACAAACTTAAAATTAGTTACAGGGAAGATTGGGAGGAAGTAGAGTAGAGAATTGGCTTCACCAAATTCTGCCCATTGCAGCTGTGGATCTCCTCCCCAAAGCCCACATCTGTAGGGTTTGGGGAGCCCTGGCAACGGAGATTTCTGTTCTTCCTTAAAGGTTGCCCACCCATCGCTAGAAGATGAGCTCCAGAAACCCTTTATCAGTATTTACTGGGCCAATCTTTTTACATGCAGGTAAGCTTAATGTTTTAAAGCCTGCAACCTGAAGGTCAAGGTCAGAAAAGCAATAATTTAAATAAAATAGCCAGGGAAGTCCAAGAGACTCATTGCTTTCAATATAAGCTTTTGGAGGTCTCTAGTGTCCACCCCCAGAGAGGATAAGGGGTATCAGCTTATCTCCTGCATCTTCTCGGGGCCCCTCTGGAGGAAGCTCATTTTGGTGTTCCGGGGATCCTGCTATTATATGATCATGGGGTACTAGATAGACAGTGGCTCGAATTCTGGCTAAGCAGACAAAAGACAACATGGGTGGCACTGGACATGACCATTACAGGGGGCATCTGGGACCAGAAGATGGCATCTGAATGGAGAATGGAGACATCTGAATTAAAGTCACGCCACCATCCCCACTCCAATACACTCACACACACACGTGTGCATCCATATCCACACATGCACACATACACACACAGTTACACACACACAGATCCAAACACACACAAATACATACACACACACAAGCAGAACCACTGCACACACACGCAGTGACACACAAGCATGCAGATCCACACACGTACACAGATCCACACACACACACATGCGTACATGTGGCCCCCTCTCCCTCTAGTTTTATCATCAGTCATGTTCAACACGACTCATCAATCACACCTGCTATTTATCAATAAAACTCAAGGACCCCCAAATGCTTTGGGCTGACACCTTAGCTGAATCTCCAACAATTCCAGAGCCAAATACAACCAGAGGTAAGAAATCTCTAAAAAGAAGTCAATTAATCCAACTCAGCTGTTCTTTACCTTAGGCTACTGTTAAGAGAGGAAAGAAAAAAAAAAGGAAAGGAAGCTATCCCATAATATCCATCCTTAGCCGGTTTGCCTAAACGTTGTCACGGTGATGTGTATAGAAGTAGGTCTTCACTCTGAACCACAATCGCTGACTTGACAGAGAACACCCATTTGGACTCCAAAGTCAGGTAATAGCCAGGGAGCAGGAAGGCATGTTTCTGCTCAGGCTGAAACTTGAGAGTTCTACCTCGCTACAGGAAGTCACGAGTTATTTTGTGTTTTGTTTTTTCTCTCTGCGTCCCTCTTCCTCTTTTCATCTGTTCCTCACCTCTGCAGTGAGGGAGGATCAGGGGGAGGCAAAAGCCCCCAGGACAAGCCTGAAGGGAGAGTGGGGCGGGCCCCACCAGGCCTGGCCTTCTGTCTTTGCCCAGAGCAGAAGGCAGAGGGAGGCTGGCCCTGGCGTCCCTGCCCTCCCTGCTTGACTGAGCAGAAACCCAGAGCCGTAGGGCGAGGCACCACAGGGAGAAATGTGAATCCGTGGGATGGAAAGTGACTTGCTCATGGTCCCCCAGCAAAGACAGATTTCATCTCCAGACTCCCACCCAGGGCCTTTTGACCTATATGGCAAGGATGCTCCCCCAGGATGGTCTAGGAAACCGACCTAGTTCAAATGGGAAGTGCTGTGTCTGGGTCACACATGGAGGAGGGCCACAGACGTTTGATGAATGAATGAATGAATCAATGAATGACTGCGAAATCAGAGAACGGGCAGCTCTCTCTTTGCAGGGTTTCTGGATTCCAGAGTGAACTCACAGCGACAGAATAACCAGTTGGAAAGACCTTGGATCCCTAACTACCCAGTTCATAACCCACCCAGCACCAGTCCTCGCCCAGGATCCCAGACGTGGCCACCTCTGCTGAGAATTAGAACCCCCAGGGTTCTCCTTAATGAGTCCTCCCCCCCCCCCCACCGCCCGCCACCCATCACAGGAATATCAGTGATCGACGAACCAAATTGTAGTTCCGGTGTGCGTTTTGGGGGCGGGGAGGAGGAAAGCTACTCGCAAAGGGCATAAGTAGATTGAGAATGTAATCCTTACACATCCTTTTGTGTGAGGTCCCGTTTTGGACCGAGGTTATTCATCGATGAATGCATAAAGTGCCACCCTGGATCGGTAGTGCCTTTCATGCCTGCAGATCACAGCAAGGCTAATTAGAACTTAAAGGGGACTGAACCAACGATGGTGTCCTTACCTTAAATGAAGCCAATTAAACTAGGCAGTTGCATGCCGCGTTAACCCCCTCCCCATGGCACCTCAGCGACACTGCTCATCTATAAATAGAAAAGCAGTCGGAGAAATGCATAGCTTCTACAGAGAGAGAAGCGACATGTAGAAACAAACACACGAAATCACCTTCTTGGGATAAGCTCGCTGCTTCTTGGGCTTTTGTAGCCAAGCCCTGCTGGCTGGCAGCTTGGTTTGTCTCCTTAGTGGGAACCATGATGCATTTGGCTGGCTCTTGGCTTCCAGTCCTACTTGTAATTTGAAGCGAGGGTAGATGGCTGGGGTCAGACAGCAAGGAGCCTGCAGGCTTAGGGGGGAGCCTCCTTGCTTGATGAGACACCGCAGGGTGCCGAGGTAGGAAGTCCTAAAACTCTGCAGTACTCCGCATCCTAAGCTGGATCCTTCAAAAAGTCTAGGAGGCGGCAGAATTTAACTCGGGCTTTAGGAGCTCCCTGGGGATGAGTGCGGAACACACCTAAATACCCCAGGGCTTGACATTCCCAGGGCACGACGAGATGTCTTACTTAAGTACCAAGGATAAGACAGATGTTGCTGCCTCTTGCTGAGAATTCCCAGGGGAAAAGCAAGCATAGGGCTTGGCACCTAGTAGCAGCTCTATAAATGTGTGTTGATTTAAACCAGGAGAACCTCTGTCTGCCCCCTCTCAGGGGCTACTGCCGTACCAAAGAGGAAATAAATTGTGGTAATGGTGAGGCGAAAAATAACTTTGGATTGACTTGGAGATCTATCATAGAGTGCTTTTTAGGGCTGTTTCATCAGATTGACTTTGCTCATTGTTTTAACTGGGGTGATAAAGAAAAGGGTCTGTGCGTGAGGCCACAGGCGGATTAAATAGCAAGAGGTATCCAGAAGTGGACAGGTTGGTATCTCCGGCTGAGAAAACCATAGAAAGCAGGCTCATTCCCGTTCTACAGAGGAGACATGGTGCCGGTCAGAAGGCAGCGGATGTGTTGGGTGGGGCAATGTGTGTTCCAGAATGACTCCGTCAGCAACAGAGCTCAGAGTGGGATCCAAGTACCCAGAGTCCCCAGGGGCCAGACTTGGAAGTGGCCAAGCCCACACCAAGGTGAGACCCAATTAACTCTCACCTCTCCTGGGAGGAGTTTGATGTCTCAGGCTCACCTCTTCCTGTCACTGTCCAGCTAGGCGGACTTCAGGAGTGCAAACTCATCCTCACACCAGCCCGAAGGAAAGTGTAGAGTTGCGTGTGTGAGTTCACCTGCAAAGTTAAGTATGTGTGTTCCAAAGCTAATCACTGGTGCTGTTTTTCTGGATTCTCTGCTGGCCAGAAGGATCAGAGACAGTTCAATCTGTCAATATTGCCAAGGCAAGCCTCAGCTGTGCCCATTACAAGCTGTGCAACCTTGAGCATGTGGCTTAGCCTCAGATCGAAACTTCATGATACCATGATGCCATACCAACCCTCATGATGGTCCAGGAGCAGTGCCAGGTATTGAGGACACAATGGTAACCACCTCTCCTGGAAGAGTCTTTGGGGAAGATGAACACCTCAGCCAAGAATTTCAAGAGCACGTGGTCAGTGCTAAGATGCGCTAGGTTGCACGTGTGAACGTGAGTGCACACGCAGGTGTGCACATTGCACACTGGGACCAGAGAGTAAGATACTAAGTCGTTACCATCACTGAAGGCATTCTACGTGTTTTATGTCCACAACCTTATAGGTAGCTAATATCATCCCCATTTTACAGATGAGGAAATTTTACGGCTCACGGAAGCAAAATAAGATCCTATTATGATGTAGCTAGGACGTGGTGGAGCCAGAATTCAAACTCCATCCTGTCTGAGCTCATAATCCTTGCATCATGCTTGACCTTGAGGATTTATGGTCTGCTGAGGGACGATGGGCAAAACGAGGTAAGAAAGAATGACATCGATGGGAGAAACATACCTAGATAGATATGTAGATTGATACTCTCATCCCAGCTTCATTTTCCAAGTTCCAGATTCAGATTCCCAGTGGCTTACTAAAAATTGCAACATGGGAACACAGGAATCCCACAGCCACCTCAAAATTGGCAAATCCAAAATCTTCATTCTCCCTACCCTGCACCCACACACCTGCTCTACCCTTCTATATTCCTTACCTCAGCCCATCTTATAATTGTTCAAACAAGTGTCTTCGTGACCCTTCCTCTCACCCTGCACACCCCCAATCCTGCTGAATCTACTTTCCCGCCTCTCACAGGGGTCTTTCTACCTCCCTCTTCGCTGACACTGCCTCGTCAAGGCTGCCATCAGGCCTCCCTACTTGAATCTCGCCTTCATGCTAGAGTCAGTGACTCTCCAACAAATCCATCTAATTGTGTCACTCTCCTGGACTCAATTGCCTTGCTGATGTCACCACGCTTTCAGAAGAAATTAAACCTCTCTGATGTCAGTCCTTGCATACCAATAGCCCCATTCTAATCTACGTTCTTGCCCGGTCTTCTACTCACTCACGTCTGGTCTGTGGTTCCCCCATTCCCTAAATACATCAATTTTTTTTTTTCCAGTTCAGCAAACATTACTAAGTTCCCTTTTATTTACCAAGCCCCGTGTTGGGCACAGGGATGCAGGGCAAGGTTTCTCAACTGTGGCACTATTGACATATTGCAGATAATTCTTTGTCGTGGGGGCCCGTCCTATGCGTTATAGGATATTTAGCAGCATCCCCGGTTTCTACCCACTAGATGCCAGTAGCAACTCCCCCCAAAGTTGTGACAACCAAGAATGTCCCCAGACATTGCCAAATGTCCCTTAGCGGGAAAAAATCATCCACAGTTGGGAACCACTGCTCTAGGATAACATATGCTCCCCGGCCTCTGAGAGCCTGCTCGTGGTTTGTGAGAAGTGATGGACACCGATTGTGCAATGCAGCATGGGGGATGCTGAAGACATGAGCTTTTCCGTGGGGTCACCCTGAGTTAGGGTCCTGACTCCTCTGCTTCCTTCTGTGGGACTTTGGACAGTTTCCTGAACCTTTCTGAGCCTTCACTTACTCATCTGTAAAGTACGAATTCTAATTTCAACTCCAAGCCCTACCGTGTGCACGAACGTAGATGCGTGTAGATGAACATCCATACATACCTGACATGCGGAGACCCTCCAGATTTATTTTCCTAAGCCTCATCATACACCTTCCACATCCCTGGATCAGGGCCCAGAAGTAGCTTCTGTGCCTTTGCCGCATGCTGCTTCTTCTACTTAGAATCCTAGCTCCCCTCCCTACTCACCCCTTGACAAATCCTTTAAAACTCAGTTCCGATGTCGCTCTGACAAACTGGTACAGCACCCCAGAGACAGAACTAGGTGCTGTCTTCTTTGTGTTCTCCATGTGCTTTCTTATATCTCTCTTAGCCTATTATTCCTATTGCTGACTAGTTCTTCCTCAAGGCCAGGGGCCAGCAAACTTTTTTTCTTAGGGGCCAAAAGTAAATATTTTATGTTTTGGGGCCACAGGGTCTGTGTTACAACTATTCAACTCAGCCACTGTAGGTGAAAGCATCCAGAAACAGTAGTAAACAAATGGGCGTGGCTGCGTGCCTATAAAGTTTTATTTATAAAACAAGATGGTGCTCGATTTGGCCAGGCCTAGGACCTCTGCTCTGAGCAGTGAGCTCTTTGAGGTCAAGGTCTCGTGTCTTATCGGATTTTGTATCTGTAGCAACTCACACAGCACCTGGTGCATTGCCAACACTGTTTAAATGATTAATAGATCAATGGATCCATAATCATCATCCCACCGGTATTAGTAAAACAGGTAGCTATAAAATCTTTTGGAGAATGTGTGCATTAAAGGAGCTGACCAAAACAATACAAACAACCCCCAATGCCAATTCAGTAATTACAGAGCCAACATACTTTGAAAGAAGAGTGGAAAACCTCTCTTCTCTGGAGCCATGAGCCAAGGTTTAGGTAGGTGTAAGATTGCCCAAGAAAGTATAGGACAACACGCTAAGTTTGAAATTCAGAGAAATAACAACGAAGTTTTCGGCATGAATATGTCCCACGCAATTTTGGGGATATACTTACACTAAAAAGTTATTGGTTCTATATCTGGAATTCAAATTTAACGGAGTGCTCTTTCTTTGTATTTATTTAATCTGGCCACCTGATTTAGGCACAGACTCTTGACAATCTCTTCTGTTTCCCTCCCTCAACCTTCCAGCAGAAAAGATTCGAGAGCCTGTCTGACCTGCTGGGCCACCTTCCCACCCTCCAGGAAGAGGGCCCCCTGTAAACCTCATGGCAGCAGCAAGAAGTTCTGTTGGAACTGGAAATTTAATTAACAAAATGCTAACATGTAATTTCGAGGAGGAGGGGGGGAAAGCGTTATCACGAAGTTAATAAGAGAACTATTTTAATTACGGTATTTAACAAGTTATGACCATGCCACTATGTTCTCTGGGGAAGGATTTACATAGTTCAAGAATCTTGGGGCAGGGAAGGGATATGATGAGGAACGGAGGTGGAAACATTGCTATCCTGTGCTTGTCTGCAGCAGATCTTTGAGTCCTCAGGCCCAGCATGGAAAAGCCCCAAAAACTCAGCCTGAAGGAGCTCCCACTTGCCAAATCTGCGATAATTTGAACAACAAAATGAAGCAATGGCTTATGACTAATGAAAATAAGAATGCATGAGTCCATACTGATAGAAATAAATTGAAATTTTGATGAGGAACAAAATTATTTGCATTGTCTCAAAATGCCTCCCCATGCAGGCAAAATATTTACTAACTACATAGGGAAAAGTGGTAATTTGCTGATGATGGGATCTGGTAGGCCCACCTTCATCAAGTGCTCAGCGTTGTGTATCATGTGTCAGGATGTAAGGAGAAGAACACAGCATTGCTTCTATGAAATGTCTGTCAAATACGTGCACCACCTAAAGGTAATCATGAAGAATCATTACACAAACTAAAACTAAGGGACATTCTAAGAATTACTAGCCTGTAGTTTTTAAAATTACAATGACACAGGGGTACCTGGGTGGCTCAGTTCGTTAAGAATCTGACTCTTAATTTCAGCTCAGGTCATGATCTCATGGATCATGAGATCGAGAACCTGTGTCGGACTCCGTGCCCAGTGTGGAGTCTGTTGGAGATTCTCTCCCTCTGTTCTTCCTCCCGCTCATTCTCTCTCTCGAAATAAATAAATAAATCTTTTTTTAAAACTGCTGATGTCACAAAGTCAAGGAAAGACTAAGAAACTGTGATGGTTCAATAGGGCCCAACGAGACACATCAATCACGACAACTGGATCCATTATTGGAACAAGTGGTGAAATATGAATGGTCCTCGGGTGCTAATGTCAGGATAGGTTGGCTGTATCCTACCTTATGCAGGATGCAGTTATGTATATGCAGCTATGTGGGAAGCCAGGCTACTTGTGGAAATTACACACTAACATTCACGATGATGGGGCATCATGTTGGCAACTAACTCTCAAGTGCTTCCTAAAACAAAAGCTGTTTGTACTGTATTTGTAATTTTTCTGTAAGCTTGAGAATGTTTCAAAATAAAAACTCAAAAATTTAAAAAAAGGCCTCATAGGGTGACAAGAAACAGATATCAAAAGGTAGTAGTGAGGGAACTGGATTTGGGATTCTAACAAGACAAAGAGGTTGAGTACAATGGAGGGGGCCCGAACTTGAACTGGGAGCTACGGGCTCGCCTGTGCAACTTCATGTCAATGAAGCACAGAGGAGATGCGCAAGATTCTCAAGTGGGTCCTGCTCAGCTCCTCCTCTCCAAAGAGCCTGTGATGATTCTATAATCAGTGAAGGTAAACCAGATGTCCTGGTGCTGGTTCGATGTGGATGTTCTGCTCCAAGACACTGAGCCTATGCCCTTGACTTTACCAGTGGGGTCCTGGGGAAGGCTTTGTTCCTTTGCTCCCCTACAGCTCGCTTCCCAGAAAACTGGCTGTGGCTGTGGGGGTGCGGTTGTGTGTCTGTCCCACCCGGACCTTCTCCCCGCTCCTCTCTGTGGAGCCCGGTGGCCCGCAGCTCATGGGGACAATGACAGAGGCGCTGGAAACACAGCCCCCACTTGTCCAATATTAACTAACCTTCTAGCAGCAGTTCTGAGATACGTTCCAGGCCTCGTGTCATCTCTTTATCCTTACAACTTTGAGTCACCACAGGGGAGATCACAGGGGGACACAGTGGCCACTAGGATGGGATAGCTCATCCCCGGCAGCCGGCCGCATGTCAGGGTAGCGTGTTTGAGGAAAAGAAGTCAGATGGCTTCATCGGCACGAAATTCAGATGCTCACCCACCACAGTCACAGACACTCCTAAATATCTGCCCCAAACACTTACTCAAATCACTGTCTTCTCTGATGACTGGTTAATAAGGCTTTGGGTCGCACCAATGCTCCCTCCCACCCCAGTTTATGTTTGAGAGACTGCAGATCCCACCGGAAAAGGGTGGGAAAAATGCCCTCCTAGACCAGTTCAGGTGTCTTTCCTCCTAGAATTCTCCAGGAGAAGGAAGAATGCAAACTATGCTTTTCTCTCAATAGCTGGCCTGCCATGAGGCCTGGCAGTGGGCGGGTCAGAGGGATGGCCCCGATCACATAACATGGCCCTGGCACCCGGCTCCGCGTGGCATCCTGACAAACCAAACACGAACCTGCCAGGCTCACTCTCTGCCACCCGCACTGCCAGGAATCCAACTCTGTATGAAATGAGAGTTTGTTTAAAGGTGGGGAGATCAGCCCAAGGGTCTCAGCAAATTTTATAGTTTAGCTTAAGAAATAGGTGACTGCCATCATTCCCATCATGTGTGGCTCCATTAAAGAGCATGATGGTGCTCATCCAACTGAAGCACAGAAATGTGAAATGACCAGCCCAAGCTCATATTCAGAGATTGGGTCAATTAAGATGTTTCTGGCCATGATTTAACAACAACAACAACAACAAAATAGCCCAAGAAAAGTGACTTTGAGAAATGAATACATTTAATTTGTCATAGAGTAAGAGATCTGAAGGTAGGTGGTCCCAGGGTGAGTTAATTTGGCAGCTTGAATATGTCAGGACTCTGGGTCACAGTCCCTGAAATTTTCCTCTCTTTTCCTCATGGTCACAAAATGGCCACTGCAGCTCCAAACATCAAATCCTGTATTGAGCACCTGTCGTCTGCTAGGCACTGTACAAGGAGGAGCCAAACAGAGGAGATCCCTGACTTCTTGTGTCTTACAGTCTATTGTTAGTCCAGAGCATGTCCTGGAACATGCCTGACTACAGTGATTCTGATGCCTTTCAGGCCAGATTGCATAAAACAGCTTTGCACAATTCAATCTCTACTCATATATTTTAAAACTCAGAGGTAGTCTGAAAGCTTGACATATCCAGAATTCCTTCCCTCCAGAATTCCAGCTTTCCCAACGCCTTTAAAGACTGTTGTTAAATAATTAAAAGATGTTATAAATTGAAAACATCTAGCACAGAGCCTGAGACATGGTGAACACCCATAAGAAATAAGTTCCCATGTTCTTCTCCTGATAGTTGAGACTCCTGGTCACCACGGGCATGTCTCCTCATCCCTTTTAGGAAAGAGGTTCCTCTTGTTGTGTTCTTAACCAAACTACCACCTGGTTACAGGAGAGTCAGTGATTTATAGGGAACCTTCTATCCTCGGCCTCAATTCTCCCACATGGGCATCTGAGCGAATTAGTGTTCTCAGAGCATGGCGTGTCCTGGGTCCCGATCATGAAATCAGTCCCAAATTAATTCCATACAGAGCACAAAGTTCTTCCAAAGCTTCAGGAACCACCTCTTAATTAGTTCGGCATCTCAGAGAGACTTGCCCCGAGACCAAAAGACAGGTAGATGGATGTCTATACGGATGGGGGTCAAGAATCTTTTCTCAATTGATCAGTTCCGAGATTTCAGTTACCAGGCTACACATCATCACATTTAACCCTCCTAATACTCAAACGAAGGAGGTATTATTTCTTTTCGTTTTCACCCGAACGAACTTGGATTCAGAGGCTCGAAGATTTACCTGAGGCTACACAGCGAGTGGTAAAGCCAAGATTAAACCTAGCTGTCTTGAGACCAGATCCTTTTTCTTTTTACTAGAGATGTTGCCTTTACCACAGAGAACAATGAGTTAGAGACAGGAGCTGGGCAGAATGAATACTGTTGTAGCTCTTCAAGCCTCAAAACACCTGGTTAGAGCAGTGGGCAAAACCACTGTTCATTCAGTGAACATACCTTATTCACTCAACAAACACTGGCCATGTGTTCCAGACTGGAAGAGTTCAGGAGGTTCTAAAATCAATGAGACAGTAGATCCCAACCTTCAAAGACCTCAGATTGATGCAGGGGTCAGATTGGTGGGAGGTAAATGCATAAATAGATCATTATTGTTTTTAAAAAAGTGAAAGTGGAAAGAGAACCAAACATGTCTACTTCTGGAATGAAAAAATATAGGTTTTTTTTTGTTGTTGTTTTTTTTTTGACGTTTAGTAAGAGAAGGCTCTTTCCCAGCAAAAGGTATTGTTAGGGAACCCATACATGTACATAAATAGCAACAGAGTTGGAGGGAGAAACAAGAAGTAATGATCTGATACCTCTTGTTGCTGAGCAGGAAAAACATTCCCTCCTGATTTTCACACCACTCTGCCAAGTGGGAAAATTCCCCTCCACATCCCTGTATCAACTCTCAATGCCAAATCTCTGGAGGGCGTGCATCGAGGAGGCCCGTCGGGACCAGCTCTGCTGCAGTTGGTCAAACGTGAGAGAGGAAGCCAAGCAGGGAGGAAGAGGGAGATGAAGTGACAGACTGAGGTCAGCCCTTCAGTGGTGTCATTTTGGGCAAAGTCACCCACAGTCTTGTCGAAATTTCCACTTCTCTGGATGCTGGAAATAACTAGCTTTGCCCCTTGACTGTTAAAACAAGCAGAGGTCCACAGGCTCAGGGCGATGGAACCAAGCAGAAGGGGCCCGCCTTGACCCTCATCTGTTCTGCTCAGGAGACCGTGTTGATCAAGAATTCTGACCGTAGAGTCTTTCTCACTAGCATGAGACTCGTCTCTGAGTTCTCTGAGTCCTTCAGTGTCACACCCGCTGCCCTGTGGCCTCTTCCTAAGACAGCCCCCGCGAGTGTCCCAGAGGTGGTTGAAGTCCAGGGGGCACTACAGCTTTCTGGTTCCTGGACCCCAGTTTCAATGCCTGTCACTGTCTTTGCTTTCCACTGACCCACTTTTATGGCCAAGTCTTGGACTTGCCATCATTCCAAAATAGTCCTGCCTTCTGACATTTAAAACCTGAGATCCCTGAGACAGTGTCCATCTTTCCAGTTCTTTCTGTTGCTCAATCTCACCTCATCATGCTCTCCAGACCCTGGACTCCTCCCTTTTCTCTCACTTTGTCACCTTTCCCCTCCTATCCTTTTCTTCCCAGGTAAGCCCATTCAGCCAAGGCCACACTCCTGCCAACCATTAAATCAGTGATGGTGTCCTTCTGCTTCCAGTCCCACTCATGCGCCTGGCCAACCACAGATCTGCTCTGCCCCCACATCCCGGGGGCCCAGTACCACCAAGAATTGCTCACAGACCCCCACACGGGCAGGACCACAGCGTGCCAAGAGCCAGCCCCGGATGATTTCCTTAGTGCTGAGCCATCCTCCTGCAAGTTTCTGATCAACCTCATGCCTCGTTCTCCTCACAGCAATGCCAGGATCAAAGCCCCTTCTGCCATCTTTCCTAGTAGAAGGGACCTTATCTATTTTCACCAAAAACAAAAGGAAAGAAAAAGAGGCAAGTGGATGTGAACTTCCTCACTCGGTGCCCAACCCTCCTTGCATCCGTGCCTCCTTCCTGCATCTCTAATACGAGTGGTACCTGCCTTCCATCCAAAGATCACCCATGTATCATGCCCATTTCTCCCATAACTTCCCTGCATTTTTTTCCTTCTCTCTCTCCATTGACTTCTTCCTGTTGGTCTATTGACATATTCAGGAGTTTTCTATCTTGAACGGTCTATTAACTTTGCATCCCCTCTAAATATGGTTCATTGTCTACTTATCACATACCTATCCATTGATCCATCGCCGTTCTGTCTCCCTGCATGCACACTACCAGGTTTTCTGCAGTGAAGCCTACATTTAGGGTAGGTAGAAAGTCACATTTAGTGACTTTCTCACTGTCAATGTCCCTCAGCTCATTGGATGTGTCCCCTCCTCCTCTGCACCAAAACAACTCGCTCCAAGGTCCCACGTGGGCTGCTGACTCCCAGACACAAGAGTGATTTTCGGTGGTCTTGTTTGCCCTTTCTGCTATGCCTTCCATGTTATCCACGCATCCTCCTTTGGATGTGCTCCTGCTTCCTTTTAGGACACTGGCCACTACGTCTGAACCAGCTCCCTTCTCCGCCCATCCTGCCCCCTTAGCTCTATGGGGACTTCGCTTTTTCTCCCCATCTTGCCAGCGTGGCTGTTTCCCAAGACTCGGTTCTCTTGCCACTACTTCTTGTCCCAGGGGTAACTCACCCACGCTGAGACGGTAACCACCACCCACATGCTAACGACTTCTAAATGGCTGTCCCCACCCACACTCCTCCCCTGGGCTCCGTACCCCCAGAGCCAGCAGCACGCTGGACATCTACACCGAGACCTCCCGGGAGCGCCTCAGAGACCCCCCCTTAACTGCTGGCTCCCCTCATTGCTTCTCTATCTCCCTCCATGAATAGAAATCCCCACCACTGTGTGTCTGAGTAAGAAAACCAAGAGCCATGCTGAATGCTTCCCTGATTATTCACATGTAATTGGCAATTAAATCTAGTTGATCCTGAACTCTCTCAAACACCCCCCTTGTATCCCCACCTGCATATCATTACTGTCAGCTTCCCTTGCCCGGAATTTGGAAAATGTCCTTATCTGGTCTTCCTGCCTCCGGCCTAACTCCCTATATTCTAGCCTCTCATCCTTCCCGTCTGCAAACACGATCCTCTCATCCCCATGCATGTAAAGCTCTTTACTGGCTCCTTACTGACAGTAGGATGAAAGGTACTCTTCTTTTCATGGCATTGAACTTCCCGTGAGCTTGGCCCCTTCACTCCTACCTGGTTTCATCTCACCACGGCCCCTCTTGTGTGTGATTCTCCAGGCATCCGTAATTGCTCACCACCCCGTGCTCTGACTACCTCGGTGCCTTGCCATGTGGGCTTCTCATCTCTAACCCTGTCTCCCTCTGCCCTCTTGCCTGTCTTGGGCAGGGAGGGGTCTCATCTCTTGAGAAACCTCTCCTGACCACACCAGAAGATTCTGGCACTCTATCACATGGCCTCAGGGTTGTTTATCTGCCCCTTTCTTTCTTCCAAGGAAGGAGTCATGCTCCCAGGGCTTAGACTCGGGCACAGCGAGCATGCATAAAATTTCGTGGAGCGAATACATGAATAAATGAAATAAAAGAAGAAACACCGCTCCCAATGTTTCATCTCAAATATATACAACTGAGAACAAATGTGCCAGCAGAAGGAAAGAGAAGGGGACCACAGCAATAAATGCAGCTGGGTCCATATATGAAGGTCTTTATCTAGAATACTGTTTTGCAAACTGGATCATATAACTAGCACGGGATTACTGTAAGAAGGCCCTTGACTACATGTGAGTCCCTATTATTTGAGGTATGGGATTGCTGATATCAAATCATCCTCCAAATCCGTGGAGTGTTCACTGTGTGCTAAGCCTCCTTGAGCCTCTGACTCCGTTTCCCCACCACCCCAGAAATAAAGGCCTTGCCTTTGAGCATCTGGCCACTGGACCGTGGCTCCTGGAGCAGATCGGTCTGCACCCCAGAGAACAGACAGTCCCCCTACGTGCTGGGTTGCTGCTCCCACAGACTTTTTCTACCCTAACTTCAAATTTCCTGAAACTGAAGCTTCCTGTTGGTCATGGCAGGAGCCAGCCACTGCCCCAGTCCAGCAGAGATGGGAGACGGGGCCAGGGTGCCTTAGCAAGAAGCCAAGCTGGGCTGGGGGAACAAGAGCATGCAGGGGGAGCTGGCCAGGAAGGGGTGCACCCCGATTCCAGTCTGGTTTTCCAGCATCTGAGATATTTTGCTTTTTTTCAGAACTCTGGATAAGCAAGGCTCCTGGGAACAGAGCCACATGGAAGGAGGTAGCATGAGAGAAATGGCTTCAAGAAAAAAAAAAAAAAAAAAAAGAATTGTATCGTGTCACCACTTATTCTAGAGCAAGGAATCCCAATGTGTTTTAGCCCATTTCATCTAATTTGGGGTGCGCCCGCAGTTAGGGAATACTGCTTTGGATGACTTCATAGGGAGGAGCCCCCCACTATTTACCTCCCAGCTCTTCACCCCCTCCCTTCTCCCCCCCTACCCTCAGACACACCAAAAGGATCTTGGAGTTCAAATATATATAAACCAAGCCTCTTCCGTTCCTTCTCCAAGTCATTGTCAAGCTACTTCTGTAGAACAGCCAAAGACAAGTGCCACCTTCTTGGTGACTCCTCTTTCAAATCACCAAACCTGAAACCAGATTTTTCTGCAGCTCCCCAAACTCAACAGTACGTGCTTCTGTGCCGTGCAGCTTAGCACAGGCCCACCGATCCGGGACTCCAAAACCATCATTCCAGGTGAAGAAAATGTATCCGGCTATTTCCTGCTACCTCAAGCAAATGTCACCATGTGTTTGTTGGTAAGTGGGCCAGCTTCCAGTAGTGAATTTTATTATGACCTCTAAAGACTTTGGTTAACAAAATAGAATCCTAGAAGCCAACCTAATATGTTGGGCACTTGTCATGAATTGGGTCATTTGACCGCGACCAGAGACTTTTTGCCTCGCTCCATAAGGAAACTAAGGGAAAAGGGACACCTGCCCACCTGCCTCTGACACCTCCAACCAGCCCCAAGCATGCACCGCTGAAGGGAAACCTCCTAGACCTTTCCCCGGGACTGCCTAGGGCACTCTCTGCTTCATCCCCAACCGGGCGCCCTCTCAATCACTAGGGCGCTCGGAACTCTTCCAGAGTATCCTACCTCTGGCCCTCTGAGCGTGACCCCTCGGAATTTGACCTCTGACTCTTAATAGGCTTCTGATTTGCTTTTGCCTTGTGATCCTTCCACTCTGCTCCAGGCCCCTCAAAACCAGCAGAAGGGGCCACAGTGAAGGGAAGGATCTCCTGGGAAGAATTTCCCCTCCCTGCTGTCAGTCCCACACACACACTGATGGTGCCAAGTGTGGAAGGAAGGCCGGAAAGGGAACTTGGAGAGGGACCGACACGCAGCCCAGGGTCAAAGCAATGCCACCGTGTGCCCTGTTTCTGCTGCGTCAAGCCTGAGTTTGGTCCTTCTTCAAAACCAACCCTTCAAAGAGTGGGATAATGCCCTGGCAAGAAGGGCAACCCCCTCCTACTCAGTTCCTGGAAGCATTAACTCATCAGAACTTCCTTGCTCGCATGGAAGGAGCTAAGGGGGAGGCGTGGCAGAAGCTCTCAGCCACCTTGCTGGTTTGAACAGACCTCCCTCCTGCTGCTGAGATGGTAGGTCTTTGGAAAACGAGTCTCAACTGATTAGGCTGCCGAGTTCCTCTGAGCTTGTCTGCCGGTTGGGGTCCTTTTCTTCCCCACCCCCTCGACCTCTCCCCTCCCACATTCTCTAGGCTCTCCTCCCTCCCCTTTCCTGTTCACTAGCACTTGTCCTGCCCAGCCCCAGACCAAGGGTTAAACATTCCCAGAAGTGGAGAGGCCAGGTGGCAGGGTACAGGTGCTAGCAGGGAAAGTGTGGGCTGGAATCTAGAATGATCTGTCACCGCTCCAAGAGCTTCTTTGGGTGAGGAGTGATCACAGATTTCACTAACAGTCTCCAGGTGAAAATTCCATAAATCTAGAAACTGTGAAACTCAATGGAAATTTAATTAAATGAGTTAATATAGAGAGAGGGTTAGGGACAAAGCCTGGCACATAGTGAGCTATAAAAACACTTTGAAATGAGTAAGAGTTTGGGGAAATATACATTTCCACATCACAGCTGTCTGTATATTCCAGAACCCTTGCAAATGGTTATTTGGCTTTGTGTCTGGGTGTTTCTCTCCTCGGTTTCTTTCCTTCTTTCTCTCCTGTCTCCCTACGAACCCGTGAGTTTGCACACACGGCTAACGATCCCAGTCTTCTGTTTTCACCGGTATGCCTTCCTCTCAAATCCAGTAAAAAGTCTTGATTTCCCTGAACCTTGTGTCAATGTGGCTTATGTGGTGTCTTTCCTATCGCCTTGGCAGCAAACACATTGGTTTTATAATAATAAGCATTTCGTGCTTTAGAATCAAGCTGTAATTATCGAAAAGCCCTGGGAAGCCCATCTAAAGTAAGCTTTCCTCTCCCAAACCCACTGGCAAGGGTTCTGGTTGGGTTTTCAGCAAAGAGCGGGCCTGGAAATCTCTTGGAAAAGAGGTTGGAGGTGTGGAGGGAGGTGAGACTGCAGCGGCTCTAACTTCCAGACTCGGGCCCGAGCGGGCTCAGCACTGCAGAGCACGGCCCGTGAAAAATGCAGAAGCCTCCACAGCAGAGCGAATCATCTGTAGTGTCCTTCAGAGTCACAGCTCAAGGAGGAGAGGGAAAAGAAGCAAGAATGCTTCCTTCTTCCTGATTCATGCTTCACGGGGAAGGGAAGAAGGTGGCTAAGAAAGCAGGAAACTTCCTTCACCCAGATGTGCACGGGGCCCACGCTAATTGCTAATAGCTCCAGGCTTCTGCCTGGTCCTGGCCGCGCTGAGTTCCAGCTGAGTCTGCGCAAGGCCCTCCTGTCCCCCAGGAGAGGGAGTGACAGATGCCGTGCTCCTGAGACGTGATGAAAGATATGAGTCAGAAGAAGTGGGAGGGAAATCGGCTCCAGGTTCGGGGGGGCCCAGGGTGCCCCCAGCTGGATGGGGCTGGTGGAAAAGGAGGGGGATCCCTAAGGAAAAAAAATATCACTGTCTCCAGCTTCCTTCTTTCTAACCTACTCCGATATTTCAGAAATATGCCAGATAAAAAGAGTGGTCAGGTCCGAGAGCCACAGAGCCATCTCTAGATATGTACTGAGTGCTTACTCTGTGTCTCACGCTGTTCTCGATAAAGGCTGATAAATGGACCCGGGCGGCTTGGATGGGAACAAGGAGGTCAGGGTGCTGACCTGGTTTTGGTGTGGTTACGCCATATAACGTCTGACTTAGAGTCGTACCCGGGTACCACTGCTTTGCAGATAAGCAAACCAAAGCTCAGAGAGAGCAAGGTTACCTAAGACACACAGCAACCCAGCTGGCTGGCAAGACTTCACCTCTTTTGGCCCCTAGGATGATACAACATGCAAGGACAATGCAGAAGACCTGGGGCATGACCCCCACATCTCTGTCTCTGGGGGGACACTGACCTCCTCACAGCTCTCCATCCCTTGTCACCTGCATGCTTCAGGATGGCATTATCCACCTACCTTGCTGTGGCTGACATTATTCACCTACCTTGGGGTCTCAGTCCAGGTTAGAGTCCAGGATCTGTGATGAACAAGCTCCCAATCCTACAAAAATCAAAGGAATCCAAGTGACTAAACATGTATCCGTGATGGAAAATTTTTCAATCAAACACTGTAAAGCTCGAGACTCTTATGGCTCTTTATTATTAAAAAGAAAAGGGACCCACGGCTAATGTAAACACCATACCATCTACCTCGGTGTCTTTAAAAAAAAACAACAGGAAAATATTCTGTGGTCCATCCAGACAACAGAATATTATTCAGTACTAAAAAGAAATGAGCTACCAAGCTGTGAAAAGACACGGAGAATCCTTAAATGCATATCACACAGTGAAAGAAGCCAATCTGAAAAGGATGTATATGGTATGATCCCAATTCCATGACATTCAGAGAAAGAGAAAAACTATGGAGAAAGTAAAAGGACAAGGGGTTACCAGGGGTTAAGGGAAGGGAAGGATGAGGAGGTGGAGCACAGCGGGTTTGGAGGGCAGTAAAATTATTCTGCATGAGACTGTCATGGCAGATACATGTCCTCATACCTTCGTCCCAACCCCTAGAATGTACGAGACTAAGAATGAACTCTCATGTAGGCTGGGCATGCTGGGGGATAATGGTGCATCCACGGAGGCTCATCCATTCTAACAAACGTCCTGTTCTGGTGGGGGTGTCAACAGTCAGGGAGGCTGTGCATTCGAGGGGCAGGGATATATGGGGAATCTTTGTACCTTCTTCTCAGTTTTGCTGTGAACCTAAAACTGCTCTAAAAAAAAAAAGGTCTCAAAAAAAAAATTCCTATGGTGGCAGGGATCCAACTCAACCCAACCAATATTTAATTGACTTGTTAGTTTCAGCAAAATAATTTTGTTTTCTCCCTGACAATGGCCAGTTGCACTTTTCACAGTTTTCTGTCTTCTGTTTTATTTTGTGGAAATACAAAGAAAAATAGCAAGTGGCCCCTGATCCTAGGAGAACATACTCGAACGGCGGTGCACACATTTCAACCATCACAGTCACTGGGGTGGGGGTCTTCTTGTGAAAAACGCGCATCCTTGGTCCCTCCCCCTAATCCAGGAACCATCTCCCCAGTACCCGGAGCACGAAAAGCCTCTGGGAAGAAGTATCCCCGCAGCGTGACTATGCCCTCAACATTTATAATCTAAGGTTGATGGAAACAGACACACCGAGGACCACAGGCACCAGGTGAAGAGCAGGGGACCTGGGCCCAACACTTCCGCTTCCCGAACCATCATCAGATCTGAAAATCTGCCGTCACGGTGGCTGTTCCTTCCTAGGCGGATGGCGAGCAGGTCAGACTCATTCACGGTGGTCTCCCCAGCATGAGGCTGAACAGACAACTTCGGCTTGTCCCAGAGAAACACAGAGAAAGACAGCAGCAAAGATTTCCCAAACCTTGCCTCAATGATTTATTCACCTCTATGTGTGCACGTCCAGATTTCCCTGGGGGCCCCACGCCGAACACCCCACGCTACGGAAGCTCGAACGGAGCTTGGACACGACCCCTTGGCCACTGAGGAGACAGTGACCCCAGGGAGCTTTTTAACCTGCTGGAACATTCTGTTTCCAGAAGTCACAGCTCTCGGGAGCCCCGTTTGCTCAAGGTGGTGGCGCTAGCCTGGCTCGGTTTCTTGGATACCAAAACGAAGCAGCTAACCAGACACCAAATTCTCAGAAGGCAATCAGGCAGTGAGTGAAAGGGAGCCCAAGGCCTGCCGAGATCTGCAACCCCCGCTCCCACCCCAGCATTTGCTTCACCACCGTTCAGAGGGCCCTGGGTGCCATCCCTGCCGATGCATTTTCTTTGACCTTTTTCTCTTTTTTGAAATTTAAAATGCTTATGAAATTGTCAGAACCCTGATGCCCTGCTGGGGTATGAATCACTTACTGCTTGAGTTTGCTGGGGCTGCAGTAACTAAGTATCACGGACTGGGTGGTTTCACACAAGTGTATCATCTTATAGTTCTGGAAGCTGGGAGTTTGAAATCAAGGGGTCAGCAGGGTCAGCTCCTTCTGGGGGCCCTGAGGGCCTCTCTCTTAGCCTTGCAGATGGCTCTCTTCTCCCTGTGGCTCTTCACGTTGTCTTTCCACTATGTGTGTCCCTGTGTCCAAATGTCCCCTTTTTATAAGGACACCAGTCATATTGGGTTAGGGCCCATCCTATCGTGATCTCACCTTGACTTGATTTGGAGACCCCATCTCCAAATACGGTCACCTTCTGGGGGATGGGGCGTTAGGGCTCCAACATGAGAATTTTGAGGCGGGGGGACACAGTACAATTAACCCCCCCTATTAACCAATCTCCCTCCTTCGGGACAGAAGCAAAACAAAAGAGGCTTGAGGAGAAAGCAAGGCTGCTGGTCAGCAAGGGCCCTGAAAGAAGGGATCAGTAGCCCCAGGGGCGGCGGGGAGAGGGAAACACACTCAGTCTCAGCACCTGCTGGTCCTTACCTGTCTTCACTTTGCTGTTTTGTTTGCCGCTACTTCCCTCTGCACCTGCCCCTCGGGTGGCATGGGCACACCAGTGCTCTGCAACTATAGGAAGGGGTAGGATGTGGAGGTATTCATTAACTGCCCTTCTCCAAGTCCTCAGTCACCCTAATAACCTGCTCGCACACTGAACGCCCTCCAGAGCCCATCGTGCGACCTTGCTGGGCTGCCCTAGAAATGCCATCCAGTTGTGACCAGGGGGTGGATCCTGTCACCTTTAATACGTTTTTTAGTTCTTATGGCAACAAGCTAACCTGAAGTCCAACACCAGTTCCATCACTTACCACCTGTTTGGCCTGGAGCAAATTACTTAACCTCTCTGTGCCTTGGTTTCTTCATCTTCCAGTGGAAATGATGGTGAGCCTGCGTGTTATTGTAATGATTCAATAAGAGAGCATATGTAAAACATGTCTGTGTGTGTGTGTGTGTGTGTGTGTGTGTGTGTGTGGAGTGAGGCTGGGATTCCCTGCTGTTTTCTGTGTGTGTGATGGATGACCAGTGCCCCCAGCACCTGTTGTTGCTCAACACAGATGGACGTACCAGGAAATGTTCCCCTCCGAGTGCTGACCCCGAATCAGCCCCAGACTTCTTGTCCTTGTTCCTAGAAACTCACCTCTGCACCCTGTACTCTTCCTTTAAGCCCCAAATATTCCTTTTTTTTTAAAGTTTTTATTTATTTGAGAGAGAGAGAAAGAACGTGCACAAAGGAGAAGCAGACTCCCCACTGAGCAGGGAGCCCGATGTGGGGCTCAATCCCAGGACCCTGAGATCATGACCTGAGCCGAAAGCAGACCCTTAACTGACTGAGCCAGCCAGGTACCCCAAGCCCCAAATATTCTGTTCTGAATATATCAATTCCTTGGGTCACTTTAAGGGGAAAACCCTCTAATAAACGTTGGGCAGATACAGTTGGTGGGGTGAATCGTGTCTCAGAACTTGAGGACCCCCCTCCTGCCCCCAGTCATCACACTGGGAGTTCTGGGGGATCCTGATTCCTGTGGCCCCAGATAACCCCTCCATATATTTGGCAAGCCAAGCTGGATCCTCGGCCCTTGATCTGGGGTTGCTTTTGAAATCCAGCACCCAGGTGAAAGAGTTAACATAACTTCATTGCAGGAGGATTTCTCCCTAATCTGTACACATGTCCCAGGGATCAGGACCGTGGGAGGTGGTGCTATTCTGTGGCAGTTGCTCAGGCCCTTGGCCCACAGCCCACCAAGCTCCCAAAGCCCTCTTGTTCAAGTCAATTTCAGATTTAATTAAGAACAACCGAGCAGAAGCTGAGACCTCCACAGAGCCATCACCCCGGAGCTTGGAGAAGTCCGGGGAGATAAGTATCTTATCCTGAAACAGAAAGTTGGGAAGAGGCTCCTGTCACCTCACCTGTGAAAACAGGCCAGCAATAACCAGCAGGGTGCAGAGGCGCGGAGTTTGCACTCAGAAGGAGCCAAAGTCGCGCCTGTGGGGGGCGGGGGGGTGCAAGGGGAGCTATGAAAAGTGCCCTCCAGAGCAGCCTCGAAGGGACCACCCTCCTGCTGTCCCCACAGGCAGCAGCAGGAGGGCCCCACCTACCTCTCCTCCCCACTCCCGCCCTCTGGGGCCGAAAGACCGGGCACACCTCTCCCCTCACACAGGTGTGACTTAGGAACTGATGTCTGGGAAGGGCTTCAAGGACAAAAGCACAAAGAATACAAAAGGAAGAGAGAAGGAAGGCGACACTGACCAGGTGGTCCCTCACCTCTGGAGCGAGAGGCCTTGGCAGGGGGGAAGCTTGGAGAAAGATTAGCACCTCCGCGGATCAGCCAGATGATTGCCGGGTAATTTCTAAGTGTGAGTCATCAGCTCCCACCTCCGAATAGTCCCCAGATGCTTCAGATCAATACTGATTGCTGGGCCTCCCTCCAGACTTCGGAGGCCATCAAAGGGGGCCAGGAAATCAGCATTTTAAAACATCCTTCTGATGATTCTGACCACACATTTTTGGAGGGTAGGATAGCCTAGAGCAGGGATTGGCAAACTATAGCCCGGGGGCCGAAGGTGGCCCACTGCCCGTTTTGATAAATAAAGTTTTATTGAAACCCAGCCACCCCCACTTGTTTATGTATTGTTTATGGCTATTTTTGCAATACAATGGCAGAATTGAGTTATTGTGACAGAGATCCCGTGACCCCCCCCAAAACCTGGCCCTTCCCAGGAAATGTTTGCCGGCTTCAGGTCTAGAACAGTCACAACCTTAGCACTATATTAGAATCACCGGGGAAGTTGCAAAAATTACTGATGTGGGCCCAGCCCTAATCAGTTAAGTCAGAATGGGGGTAGCGGTAGGTAGCCTCAGGCACGGGATAGATTTTTATGCTGCTAACGTCTAGACGAAGTTGGGAGAAACCCTGTGTACTTACAGAGTGGGCAATGATTCAGAATTGGTTACTGTCCCCTCCTCTGATGGCAAATGGCGTCAACAAGTATTTAAGGAGGATCTTGTAGTGCTAAAATGTGACTCAGCCGTACCTGTCCTCTAGGGGTACACGGCTTGTTTGGCAGTCAGTGAAACTCAGCATCTTTTCTCTCTTGGACGCCAACGGCCTGCTCTATCCTTAAGGAGACCTCCTTCAGTTTGCTCCAGGCTGGTAGCCCCAGCGTCACTTGGGGGAGAAATCTGGACTCTGGATCCCGCCCAGAACTGAGGCTGGGGCCTGGGAAGAGTTCTGGTTAACGAGCATCCGGGTAGTTGTCGAAGCTTCCAGATTCGGGAACCCCTAGTCGAGGCCTCTTTGAGGCTTAGCTGGAGGAAATTTCATTTCGACTAGGTTGAAGGTGTTCTTCTAAAGCCAGTAGGCCCAAAGGAGTAATTTTTCCTGTTTATGATATGAATTGGGAAGGTAGCTGATCCGGGTCCATTTCTTGGCTCCCGGTAAGGAGAAGTCAGACCAGAAGGCCACGATCACTCTTAAAGGTGGTGTGCGTGTGTGTACGTGCGTGAATATGAGACTGTGTTTGTGGGTGAGTGTGTACGGGGGTGCGCACGTGTGAAGACAAACACGGTAGTGTGCACGTGTGCACATGTATGGGTGTGAACGTGTCAGCGTGCAAGGGGTTGTGTGAGTGTGAATGTGTCAGTGTTTAAGTTGGTGAGCATGTGTGAGCATGGGGGTGAGCACATGTAATTGTGTGTGAGTGTATGTGAACAATCCCTACATGGGGAGACGGTTCTATCCCACGGGGAAGAGCTTGGGTTCCGCGGGTGGGCAGCGGGGTGGGGCTGGACAAGGCGCTCACGCTCAGGGTCCCCTGCCTCCGCCGAGTGGCGGTCCCACCGCCAGCCTTCGGGTCCCCTCCACTACGCACCTGCCCTGTGCTGTCACTTCTCTAAGGCTGTTTGCTCATCCCAAAACTTGGGACCATAACCACGCCTCGCTGATAAGAGTTTGGAGAGGAAAAACAAAGAAAACGTGAGAGAATGGTTTTAGGCCCACAGCTGAGAGCTTGGCAACTGCTCATCTGTCTGTCTTTTCACGAAATGTTTAGTGAGAACCTGCTCCGGACAGGTTTGGTTCCAGGTACTGGAAATAAAGCATCGAACAAAATAAAATAAACTCCTTGTCCTTGTGGAATGTATATTCTAATGGGGACGGGAAGGGGCCAGGAGCACACACAAACCACCAAGTAACTATATCGTATCTTCAGATGGTTCTAAAAGCTATAAGGAATATAAGGAATACTGTGCAGGGCCGGACAGCCCGTGAACACGGGCACGAACGTTGGTCATCATTCAAAAAAGGATGCAGCGGACACATCATTGCTTCCCCGATGTGGATGGCTCATCTTCTTCGCTCCAACATTCCCCAACTTCCTGGGACTCAAATATAGTTACTTGTGGTTAAAAATCGAGCATTCTATCGAGAAAGCTATGCAAAGCAAAACAAAAACACACACACAAAAAATAAAGTAGAAATGTAAAAACAAACAAAAAACCCTACACTTTTGCTGGAGGTTTGTTTGCGCTGGCTTCTCTGCCAAGAGGGAATATTTACCCACACGCACAAGAGGGCGGGGACTTCCAGAATGCAGCAGAAGCCGGGCGCCCGTTTCCAAGGCGGCCAAGCTGACAGCTTCAGGGACGGCAGGGACCCCGAGCCTACCCCTCCAGAACCCAAACCCTCATTTTCAGCATGTAACTCTAGATGCATCGAAGACAGAGAAACCAAGATTGTGGTAGTTTTAGCCAACCAAGCTCCCCGGGGGAGTTTTGTAATGGAGGAAGAAGATTTTGAAATAACTCTCTTCGGGCCAGTGAGAAATAAATCTGAGTTTCTGGTCAGAGGCTGAGACTAACTGGCTCTTGGAGTCACTCAGGAGAGAAATCCACCATCTCTCCCCTGCTGAGTCCCGTCTGTACCCCGTGCCACCAGGCAAAGGACAGTGTCCACACCCGAATCCAACTGGCTTTCAAAGGACCTTCAAGGAATCGAGAAGGCAAATGCTTGGTGCTGGTTGTGATTTCTCAGCCACCATTCGTGTTGGTTCATGCAAGCTACAGCCCGCGTGCAAGTTTCATTCCCAGATTTCAACCCCACACACCCCCTACCGCACCTCCCACCTCCACCACACACTCATTCCCATTAGCAGCCGATTAGACAATGTCAGTAAAAGTCCTTTAAAAACTGGCTGGAAACGGGGGCGCCTGGGTGGCTCAGTCGGTGAAGCGTCTGCTTTCGGCTCAGGTCCTGGGATCGAGCCCTGCATTAGGGTCCTTGCTCAGCAGGGAGTCTGCTTCTCCCTCTCCTTCTGCCCCTCCCCACCCCTGCTCGTGCTCTCTCTCCCTCTCTCTCTCTCTCTGTCTCAAATAAATAAGTGAAATCATTTAAAAAAAAAAAACTGCTGGAAACCGATACAAAGTGGACTGCCGTTCTTATTCTCCATCCTGATCAATGGGACTCTCTGCCCCCGGGGTCCACACAGACACACACCCCACCGGGTGCCTAGCGTGTGGAGAACACTCAGAGGGCTGTCTGTGTTTATTGCCAGTTTCAGGGAAAGAATGGTGAAGAATGGGCAGCGATGATAGGAGATTCTCCCATATAGGGTGCATCCTAAAGACGTTCTGGATTCCTCTGTTGGTGGCAGCCACACCCTTCCTCTGAGCTCATGGGCCAAAAGGAGACAAACCATGGAGAGAAGTTATTCCCACTTGGATTTTAACACTGAAGCATAAGAGACCCCTTAACATATATTTACTGAACACTCACTCTGTCCCCAGATGCCAAAAATGCAAAACAAAGAAGCCATATTCCCTTCTTTCCTCTCCAGGAGTGCAGAGTCCGTACAGAAAACAGATGAACAAATGTATTTTAAAATGACAATAACATCCATCCTCCTTTCTCTGACCATTAAGACCTTATGTGATCTGGTCCCTACCTACTTTTCTGAACACACACCACATGACTTTTGCCTCATTCACTCTACTCTAGCTGGTCTTCTGGCCGATTCTTAAACACGCTAAGAATGTTCCTGCCTCAGGGACTTGGCACTTTCTATTCCCTCTGTCTGGAGTGTTCTTCTTCCTGTAGACATGCCAATGGCTTGCTCCCATACTTCATTAAGTCTCTGCCCTCTTGTGTCCCTCTGGGGAGGCTCCCCGGCCATTCTACTTGGGACAGCCCTGTGGTTTCTTACCCTGCTTTATTTCTTTTTCTCAGTGTATCACTTTCTGACATGAATGGTTCAAATGTATTTCTTATCTGTCTCCCTCACTGCACATAAACCTCATAAGGGCACCAACTTTGCTTTTTTGTTCCCTGGTATATGCCTAATGCCTAGCATATAATAAGTACACAACAGATATTTATTAAGTGAATAAATAAATGCTATAACAAAATCAGAATGCAACACGATCTGTCCAAATCACTCCCGGGCCATGATAGGAATATCTCACTTATAGCATCTCCCTTTCCTGGAAAGGCTCCCCTAAGCACAGTCTTAAGGATCAAGTCGTATTTCCCTGATGACATTTATTGTAGAAGCTGGAGATGCACTCCTCCGGAAAAAGAACTTTACACCAATGTACAGTGAAATCTCAGAAAACTGTTCCAAATTGTATAAAAATACAACATGGTGATTTTTCTAAAATATTAGCTACAGAGTTGCAGAAAACTCAGATGTGAATGCCCAGCAATGAGGCAAAACAAAGTCAAGATGGTGCCTCAGAAGTGGGAGCAGGAACCAGAGTATCTTTTATCAGTCCCCCCCTTTGTTCCCCAAAGCAGTTGCTAAGACAGATTATAGGGGCTCCAGCCATCTAGAGGCACAGTTTAAAATGTAAATTCTAAAACTTACCAAGAAAAGCTGGGAAATACAAAATGAAGTCAATGAGAGCATATTTCTCTGCTGACACCAAAGCTTCAAAGCTCAGAGAAAGCATCACCACCAGCCTGAGACACCCAGCACTCGGACTGAGCCCTCCCCAGCAGTCTACTGCAGAAGCATGAGCATCCCTTTTGGATTGCCCCGCGCTGGGTTCAAGACACCTTGGCACAGTCGCTGGCTGTGTTATATAAAAATGTGTTATAAAGATTATATGACCAACTCAATCTGATCAGAGAAGAAAGAGTGATGATTCAAAATGCAGCAGGAAATGAGGAAATAAAGGAGACTTATGATGGACAAGTCTAGAACAAGACAGAAGCATATTTATGGAATCTGATGGGAAAGAGACGTCGTGAAGCCGGGTGGGACACGTGCAGGTGAGACCCATGAGTCCCCTGCTTGCTCTGACCCAGTCCACACCTGCTGCCGCCGCCGCCGCGGAGACCCCTCTGTGGGCGGTAGAACTGGTGTCAGAGGAAAAGTCACGGGATCTAATGTCTCACCGCCACTCTGCCTCAACGGCTACAGGACACTAGCCAGGAGAGCACAAATAACCACCACCGCAGCGATAGTAAGAATAACTCGCCACTTGGAGGGCTTTCTGGGTCAGCAAGACGCTAAGCACCTCACCTTCAAGGTCTCAGTAAAAAAAAAAAAAAAAAAAAAAAAAAAAAGATCTCAGTTAATCTGCCAACAACTTATGAGACCAAAAGTGGACTCATCCCTGCCTTCCATGGAAGGTCATATAGTTTCTCTTGGGCTGCACCGCCCCGGGATTCAAACTCTGGGCTGACCGACTCTTCAGACCAAGAGACCCTCTACCCATGTGCTCCTCGTCTACACAAAGGTCTTCATCCCTCCTACTGTGCACACCTCGCAGGGCCACTGTGAGGGACAAATGACATGTCCTATTGAAAGTGCCTCATAGGGGCGTCTGGGTGGCTCAGTCGGTTAAGCATCTGCCTTCGGCTCAGGTCATGATCCCAGGGTCCTGGGATCAAGCCCCGCATCGGGCTCCCTGCTCAGCGGGGAGCCTGCTTCTCCCTCTCCCGCTCCCCCGCTCTTTCTCCCTCTCTTTCTCTCAAATAAATAAATAAAATCTTAAAAAGAAAAAGAAAAAGAAAGAAAGCGCCTCAAAAATGGGAGAGCGCAGTCTAGTTGTCCGTTCTTCAAATCGGCACAGTGGGCCTCCTCCGGGCCAGTCCCAGTGGTGACCAGAGAGACGGAGGTCAAGGCCTCTGGGGCATGCTGCCAGCAGACAACGCGGAGAGAAGTAAGGTGAGTGGTACAAAGGGCTAGGAGGAAAAGCAGAATAGGCCACGGCAAGTGATGGTGAGCTGGTGAGATGCCATGGTGCACAAAGTCGACGGGGAGGGCCTCCCTGGGGAGAGAACATTCGAACAGACGGCGCCCAGCCCTGGGCCCTTCTAGGGGAAGAGCACTCGGGGCAGCAGAACGGTACGGGCCTACGGCTAAAGCCCAGGGAGGGGAAGGGTGGGCATGAGGTCAGGAGGCAGCCAGGGCCAAGAGGGACTTGGGACGGTCCTCCTGCGGGGCAGGAAATGGCAGGGGCGCAGCATCCCTGGGTCACCTCGGAAGGGATGGCTGTGGATGATCATGGAAGCAGGTTCTTGCTCTCTCGGGGGCCAGCAGCTCCTGACTTCCACGAGCTGTGCAGAAACAGCCCAGGCTGACCACACCAGGGCTCTGCCCTGGCCTTCGACTCCTCTCTTTATCCCCTTTGCAACCTGCATGGTAGCTGCTGAGCGCAGAGCCCAGGGAACAGGGAAGTTTGCCCAGGTGCCTCCCACCAGCTATCCCCCAACCTGTCCCTGCTTATTTGCATGAGATAACAGCAGTGAGTAATTCATTGCTACGGAACAACAGAAACCTGGGGATAGAGAGCAAGGGCATCCCAAAGCAGGAAATGATAAGGGTGAGAGGTACCATGTGAAAGCAAAGAGGGAGCTGGGATTAATCAGGGTGCAGACTGGACTTAACCAAATGTGATTCTCCACTTTCCGCGAGCAACACCCAATGCAAAACTATTTGCATGCCGCCACTATGTATGGCATCGGCTAACGCTGCAAAGGGAAACCTAACTCAAAGGCACAAAAGAATGGATGGATCGGCTTCTTGCCACATGCATGAGCTCCCTGGCGTGAGGTTCAGGGGTGGCAGTAAATGGGTCCACGCAGTTCTGGTTTCTCTCCTCGAGGTCAGTCTTCTGGAAGGGCTCTCTTTCCAGCACTGTTGCTTTGCTCTGGGGCTGCACTTGGCCATGGAGGGGCCAGATTCTAGGCTTCCTTCAACGCTGGACCCTCCGCGCACGCGTGTCTCAGCATGGTACAGAGAGGAATTGCATGGGCTAAAGAGGGCAGTGATTTCTGATAGAAGGTTCCCATTCATCCTCAGAAGGAACCAACCCCGCGGACAGCTGGATAGTGGATTCCCAGCCTCCAGAACTGTGAGGCATCACGTTCCTGTTGTCTCAGCCCCCTGACCTAGGGTTCGTTATGGCAGCCCAGGAACCAGAGCCGCTCACCAACAACAGCTTACACTCCACGGCAGGTCTCTAGTGATTATTATGTTTCCCCAGGTCTTCCCCGATGCCCTGCAGAGGACACTTGTGGACCTGAAGTTGTGGACGACTGCCATATGGTTTTGAAAGGTGCTGGGCTCTCCGCTCCTGGTTCTCTGATGACGATTTCCTTTCATCCTCGTGCTATTGTTTCCTCCTCTTTACAGGTGAGCAAACAAGGACGTTAGGTAGTCTGTGATATTAGTGATAGATGGCTGGGGAATCTGGAGCATCTTGGCCAAAGGAGAGTCCTCTTGGGAAGAGTTCTGCTCATGGTTGGTGGGGGGTGGTGCTCATGGAGTTGTGAGTTCTCCTGATCCAAGGAAACATATCCCGGAGGAGGAAGAGGTAGGTGCTCAGGCCGAAGTTCCAAGCCTGGCTCTGCCGTGCCCCACCCCCCAACAGCCATTTGACCTTGGGCACGTGGATTCCGGAGCTTTCTCCATGAGGAGGGTATTGGCAGGAATGTCCATGCATCATAAGACACTCAGCATCCCTAGAACCCACCCACCTACACGTTGCAAGCAACACCCTCCCAAAGGGTCCCCCAAATCGTCCCACACATTCCAAATATCCCTTAGGGGACAGTGCCCTACCTAGTGGGGAGCCATTGGCTCCCTCTGAGTCTCAACTTCACCTCTAGAATGAGAAAGAAACCATCCTTTTGTCCAGGTCATGAGAGCCTAGGGATTTTCCTTCTACAGAGAGCAAGCTTTCTCAAGCTCAGCACCATCAACGCTGTGGACTAGATGAGTGTTTATCATGGGGGTCTGTCCTGTGCGCTGTGTGTTCAGCTGTATCCCTGGCTTCTACCTGCTACATGCCAGGAGCACCCCTCCCCCAAGCTGTGACCATCAAAAATTCTCTGGACATTGTCACATGTCCCCTGGGGGGCAAAATCGCTCCCAGTTGAGAACCACTGATATAGAATACTCAGAACAGTACGAGGTTTATATAGGGCTAGAAGGATCATAACTATTACGGTGCAGACACCCAGCTTTCTTCCGATTCTCTTCAGTGACAACAACCAATCAATTCAATCGGATGATGAGGTTGGCCCACTGACCTCAGGAGCGCCTGCATTAGGTGAGCAGCCCACAGGCTTTCTTATCAATTCCAAAGATGGAGCGGATTTATTGCCATTGTCCTCCTCTTGCCAATTTTTTAAAATTTACCTTTTATTTTTTAAGTAGGATCCACGCCCAACATGGGGCTTGAACTCATGACCCTGAGATCAAGAGTCGCAGGCTCTACCGACCGAGCCAGCCAGGCGCTGCCTCCTCTTGCCAATTCTAAGAGCCTTTCGCAGAAGCCCCAGCCTCCCCTCCGGCCCCTCCCTCTCCATCAGCTCTCTGATGCTCCCTGGCCCAGTTCAATACTTAATCCCCCACTTGCCATTCCCTCTCCATGCTCACCACCACCGCCCGAAAATTGCCCAGCATCCTTCATCCACACACCCTAGAAAGATCCTGGTCTTCTCATCTTCCTCCTTCAATCCTTCCATCTCCTCCTGTCAAGACAACATTCCCTGGACACCACGCTGATGCTACATATACCAGAATCGAGAACTTTCCCTGACTCTCAACTCCCCTTTCTCATCTTTCCCCTTCCCACACTGGCAGCCTGACTTCCCACATCCCCCAAGGTGTGTCCTGTCCCGTTGCCTTCTGCGTCATGCCTTCTTGCTACGTCCTCCTGTGCGGTATGCATCTTTCTCCCCACTCCCTTCCCATTCCTCCCATCCCAGTGCAAACAGCTTTCCCCAAAGCCTTGTTGAATTTCTCCAACCCCCAATGACATTTCCCTTCATCAAATTCTATTACAGGTATGGTCATTTCCATACAGCAGAACACTTATTCATTGTTTAAATCCATTATTGCCTTTTTTTTTTTTTATCCTGGGATGATTAGATGAACAAAAATATTATTTCTATGGTATCAAGCTCAGTCCCCCTCTTGCTACCCCACCAAAGATACCTGGCTTATTCTGTCCTTCAGATTTTTACTTAAATGTCACCTTCTTAGCACCATCTTCTCTGAACACCATATTTAAAGTTGCAACTCCCCCGGGACTCCCAAGCAACCCATCCCCTCGCCTGCTGAGGACGTGGCAGCTAAAGAGACTGATGAGCTGTTACTTTCACGGAGCTCAGGTGAGCTGACATAGTTCCTTGGATATCAACTACATTCACTTCATTCCCTTATTCTGTTCACAGTTCAATATCAAATCTGTTCTCAGTATTTTATGATGACTCCACATCAGTGTCCATGACCTTGAGTTTAATCTCAAAGGCAAGAATCTCCTCGGGTCTTTTTCGGGGAGTTTTATTCTAAAATCATTTTCAGTTCACAGAAAAGCTGTGGGGTTGGTATGGCAAGTTCCCATATACCCCACCCCATTTCCCCTATCATGAACACCTTCCATTACTACGGTTTATTGAACCAATATTGATGCATTATTATTAATTGAAACCCATACATTTTTCAGAAGTCCTTAGTCCTTCCTGATGTCCTTTTTTCTGTGCCAATTTCTCAGCCAGGATATATCACATGTAGTCACCATGTCTCCTCACATGCTTCTTGGCTGCAACATTTTCAAGCTTCCCTTGTTTTTCCCGATGTTGGCAGTTTTGAGGAGTACCCGTCAGATATTTTGTAGAATCTCCCTGCAGTTTTATTTGTCTGACGTTGTTTTCCTGGTAAGCCCGGAGTTATGAGTTTGGGGAAAGAAGACCATGGAGGTGAAATGCCATCCTCATCATCTCATCTCAAGGCTACATGCTCTCGACATGTTTTATTGCTGCTGATACTGACCTTGACCTCCTGGCTGAGGTAGTCCATCAGGCTTCTCCACTGTGAAGTCCCCTCTCTCCTCTCCTTTCCTGACTATGCTCTTTGGAGGGAAGTCACTAGGTCCTATCTCCTTGATGGTAGAATATCTATCTAAGTTATTTGAAATTCTTCTGCACAGAGAATGGTCTTCCCCAACTACTTATTTATTCAATCATTTATTTACATCAGTATGGACTCATGGATATTTATTTTATACTTTGGTTTATAATCCAATACCACATTATTTATTTTCTTGCTCAAATTGTTTCAGCTTTGACCATTGAGAGCTCTTTCATTTTGGTTCCTGTGTTCCTTTGACATACCCTCATCACTTTGTGTATGTTTTGGTTTTTGTTTTGTTTTATTGGTTTGTAGTTTAGGCATTCCCTTACTTTCTGGCACTACACATGCTCCAGGCTCATCTTGGATATTTCCTGCCTCAGCCCCGGGATAAGCCATTTCTCTTAGGACCCTGGTTCTTCTTACTGGAGAATAGGACCAGAAACAAAGGGCATTCAGTGTGCTCATTGGCAGTGTGGCAATGTTAATTCTAAATCCTCTCAACAGACAGAGCAAGGAAACATATGTATATTACTAAACCATGTTTGCGCGCACACACACACACAATTTATAAATGTTTCTATATATTTGTATCTATATTAAGCTAAACATGAGTTCATACTGATATTTCCAACTCTAATCCATTACCACGTGGATCATTCTACCCTCCTCCTTTTGCTTATCTGAAAAGCCCACTCCAACAGTGAGAAGCTGGGTTCCTACCATCCATGGTCCATTTACTTACTTGCTCAGTTCCAACAAACATGTATAGCAGTCTGAGAACTATTAACCCATGCCCCCACGGGGACCAACTTTATGAACCACAGTACCATTATGTGTAGTTCCTTTTGCCTTTTTTAGTCTTCCAGAGGCATTTCCAAAGTCAGGTAGGTCCATACCTCTCACTCCCTAACCCTTCTGCGAGATTGTTGTGTATATTTCCAACAGGGTTAGTTTCTTCTATCACATTTTGCAATCCATCCTAGGATCCTCCAACCTCCCAAATAATTTTTTCTTTTTTTTAAATTTAAGATTTGTTTATTTATTTGAGAGAGAGAGAGAGAGAGGATGAACGCAGAGGGGAGGGACAGAGGGAGAGAACCTCAAGCAGACTCCCCACTGAGCCCTGAGCTGACACTGGGCTCGATCCCCTGACCCATGAGATCATGACCTGAGCCGAAATCATGAGCTCAACTGACTGAGCCACCCAGGCGCCCCCGCAAATAATTATTTTCAATTGCATACGTTAAGGTTTGTTTTCTGGACTGTAAAGTTCTATGGGTTTTGACAAATGCACAATGTCATGTATACACCATTATCGAATCTAACACAATTGTTCCATTGGCCTAAACATTCCCCCCGTGCTTTGCCTATTCAATTGTCCTTCCCTCCTGAACCTCTCACTATCACTGATTTTTTTTCTCTGTTTTTGCCATCTGTATTTTTGCCTTTTCCAGAATATCATAAAAATGGAATCACGTGGCATGTAGCCTTTTCAGACTGGTTCCTTCCACTTAGCAACATACATGTAAGATCCACCCATGCTTTTGTGTGGCCTAAGAGTTCATTCCTTTTTGACACTGAATAGCATTCCATTGATCATTGTAGGTACCCACCAAGGTTTCTTGATCCATTTCACCTATTGGAGGACATCACAGCTGCTTCCAGTTTTTGGCGATCGTGAATAAAGCTGTTATGAACATTTGTGTGCAGGGCGTAAGTTTTCAGATCAGCTAGGTAAATATCCAGGAGCACGCTTGCTGGATTGCATGGTAAAACTATGTTTAGCTCTGTAAGACCTTCTTTGTTTATTTGGGAGTTTCGTTCATTTGTCTGGTTGGTTGTTTTTAGCAATGCTCAGTACTGAGACACCCACAGGCAAACATTTAATAAATAACATTTTATGTATCAAGGATCTAACAGTCAACTGCTTATAGACTCAGTTCCTGTGAGAGCAGTTGAAGGAAAGAATGTCCCTGGCATAACCACCTTCATTGCCACAAACAAGGAGTCAGGATGCCTCAACATCAAACCTGCCCATGGGGCCGTGTCTTCTTCTGCACCTCAATTCCTTTCAACTCAGCCATGCCTTGTGGTTTCTGAGATAATACATGTTAAAGGAATATTAATCACGATTAACTGCTAAACCATCAGTTAATGTTAAATTGTGTGGCCCAACTGAAAACCTTATTGTCTCCATTTGATTATTTACTGTATCCTCACTCCCTAGGCAGCTGTTTTCCCAAATCCAAACACTCTTGCTGCCACACCCCAGAGTCAGAAGAAGCCCATTTTTTCCAGGGGAAAAAAAAAAAGTAGTGTTAAAGAGCCTGAGCTCATTTAGAAAATATCAGATCTCTCCAGCAGGATCTGGCTCCCCTCCCATGCACGGAAGGACAAAAGATCCTATCCCTTTTCTTTGCCAGTGTGTCATGGGACAGAGGGGACCTGGGATGTGTCTGGATTCTCCTGCCCAGATTTAGCCCAGAGCAGTGGGTGCGGGACTTGAGCATGCATTCAAATCCCCTAGATGTTAAAACTCAGACTGCTAGCACCCATCCCCACAGTGCCTTATTCAGTAGGTCTGGGTTCAGTAGGACTTTCTAACAAGTTCCCAGGCGATGAGATGCCATTGGTCCTGGGCATGTCTTGAAGAACCACTCCCCCCAGAGGAGTATCCTCCATGCAACCAATGCACCCAAGCCATCACTAGGAATTTGCCTTCACTGCTCAGATGGAAGACAGAGCTCGATGGAAGAGCTGGGGAAGGTTGAGCTGAGCTTAGGGCAGGAAGGCCAAGGAGTCTGGCACTTTGACACTGGGCACACAAGTCGCCTGCTCCTCCGGAAATGGCTCGCTACTGTGGAAATACGGGCTTTGGGAGATGAAATGGACTATGGTGGCCAAAATGCCTTCATTGTAAAAGGGAAGGAAGTGAACCCAGTGGATGAAAGCAACTCACACAGCAAACCAGGGCAGAGCCACAATGACCTCCATCTTCTGGCTCTTTCTATAGTAGCAGAGCTATTCTTCCTTGCTCGAGGCAGCACAGGTGCTCAGAGGTGAGGAGAGCAGAAGCAAGCCCATTCCTGAAATGATGATGCTTGAATTGTCATCTCAACAGGAAGTGAATACAACATGGCCCCTCCCTCCATCCACCCCTAACACACACACACACACACACACACACGCACACACAGGGGTTCACGAGGCTAAGCACTCCAAAGAGACAGAGGGTGGGAAATGGGCAAGTAGGGAAGATGAAGGATCATTGTTTCTCAGAGCAATAACTCATGCTGGACCACACAGGATAAAGAACTCCAAGCTTCTAGAAGATGAGACGACTTAAATTCTCAGTTGAAAAGCCAAAGAGGGCAGAGTTGATGGTCTCAGCTCCTTCCCCCCGCCCCCAATAAAAGAACTCTGGCCATCCTGTTCTTGTGACCCTGGACATTGCTCACTGGAGCAATTCACTGTATTTGTGGGAGATGAGTAACTTCCCATCACCTTGTCCGGAACCCGGATCTCAGAGCACCTCTAAAAGGAGAGGTGAGGGACAGGCAAAGGAAGGAGGATGGGGGAGGAGAGGCTTTGGCTGCTTTTCTTTAGATTTAAAATATTATTAGATGATTTCCTTGAATTTCTAACAAGCAGGTTGAAGTTTAAATTACAAGATCTCTAACAGAGTCAGAATCCAAATGGCCCAGGAGTATGCAGACAACAATTACCACGGCCGGATGGGTTTCAGGTTTGTTCTTTGTGAAGACAAAGCTCCCATTGAGTGGTGAGAAGGAGGAGAGCCCAGAGAGGGTTTTCATTACACCGATCCCCATCCCCATGGCCAGGGGAGGACGCAGAAGGAAGAAAGCATAGCCCGACTGGTCAATGCACTGCCGAGGATGACAGTTCGTAGTGGGGCACACACCTCTGGAGCAGGGTGGGGACAGAAGACAAAGATGAGAAAAGAAAGAAGCAAGCCCAGCGCTGCAAGCTCATGTATTCAACAAAAATAAAAAAGCACAAGCCTCAGAGCAGTGACTAGGTTCTTGGTAGCAAACAACCATGTCGTGATTTGTGTGAGAGAGGAGAGGTCTTGCTGAGGTCTTATGGGAGGTTTGGTTCACACTTCCTTCATTTTGTTGATGAAGAATGTGCAAAACCCCTCAGCCAGAACTTTTCATTTAATCCATTCTGTCAGAGGCAGGGCAGTAAAGTGGTTATGGAACCAAGGTTTGGGGTGAGGATTTCAGTCCTGCTTGGGATAATTAATAATAAATTACGCCCAAGCCCCCTGTTTCTCCTAGGGCTTCTGTGAGCATTTAAATGCAAACATATGTAAATGTTAGCAGCCTTCCTAGCACTTGTAAGCACTGGACAATTTGTAGCTACTTGTCATCTGTTACCTCCTACCTTGAGAGAAGAGGCTCTGAGCAGCATGGCGACTTCATTAGCCTTTGACCACTCTTGGGATCATCCTCCACTGAAGGACCTTCAGCCGATTGCTTTCTTGCTCAAGTTTCAATATTTCCAGTTTCTTCTCCAGAACAGCTGGTCCCAATCTACTAAATAACCCCTTTGCACACTTGAAGACCATTATTAAGATTCCCTTTGGCCATAAACATATGAAGAAGTGTTTAACAGATGAAAAAAATGTTTAACCTCACTGGTAATCAAAGAAATCCAAATCAAAACAACAAAATGCAATCTTTGCCTATCAATTTGGTAACTTTTTTTAATGATAGTACTCCATGCTGGTGAGAGTAGGGTAAGGCGGCAATTTCGTACATTGCTGGTGGGAACATAAATTGGTACAGTCTTTCTGGAAAGCAATTTGGCAATATGTTATCAAGACCCTGAAAATTGTCCTTACCCTTTTACCCAGTAATTTCACTTCTGGGAATCTATCTCAAGGAAATAATCAAAGAATCGGACACAGATTTCTGCTCCGTGGGATTTGGTCTAGTACACAGTATTTTGATTTGTGAATAAGTAAAACCACCCAGAAGTTCAGGGATGCCGTGACACATATTAACAAGTTATTAAAAGTCATGTGAACAAGGAATATTCAAGGACACGCAGAACGGTCACCATAAAATGGGAAACACAAGCACACACAACAGGATACAAAACTAAACACAGTAGGATTTTAATTATATAATGATATATATTTATACTTTTATATGTGCATAGGAAAAGGCTAGATGCAAACACAGCAAAATATTAACGGTTCTTATTAGAGGGTGATAGAATTATGAGTGCCTTTTTATTTTCTTCTTCATAATTTTATAACTAAAAAAAATTGTTTAAGAGCTCACGTGGCCTTATATATGTTTCTAGGTAGTTCAGCACAGTCCCTGTCCTGCCATAGCACCTTGTCCAGAACCTAAACAATGGGCGATCAAGGGTTGCAAAGATTTTCTGGAAAGGGCCAGATAGCAAATGTATCAAGCTCTGCGGATCACACAGTCTCTGTTGCACTTACTCGACTCTGTTGTCGTATGGCAAAAGCATCCATAGACAATCCGTCAACAAGTGGGCATGGCTGTGTTCTAATAAAACTTTACTTACAAAATTAGGCAGCAAGTTCCTTTTAGCCCATAGCCTTGGTTTGCTGACCCCTGGCCTAGATGATTTGAATTTCTCCCAGCCTAAAATAAATAAATAAATAAATAATAAATCTATAGTTTCAAGCAAATATACTTGGAGAGACTTCTAGAAGAATCAGATGAGGCAAGGCTCTTCCCCATTCTCCGGATAGTCAATCAATGTGAAACCTTTATTCAGAAGCAGTCAGCGAAGGGCACTGTTCACGGGCCCTGCTGATTCACCACGACAAGTGTTCCCTCATCCCCATCCCCAGCACCACCTTCCAAGTAGGATGCTCTGCACCACCCACTTTAGCCCTTCATGCAGACAGTGGGGTGGGGAGTGAAGAAAGCCAGAAGTTGAAGTGATGACAGCAGGAGGGCTGCAGACTTGGCACAGCTGATAGTTGGTTCAAGATTTCCACTCTCTGTCATCCAAGTGGCCGGAGGCACCCAGAGTCCTAGGTCTGTTGTCAGGTTTTCCTCTGGTCACTGTGCTGGAAGGTTGACCGCACATTAGCTGCATCCTAAGCCATGTTCAAAGGGGTGCAAAGAGATGTTTTTTGGGCTTGGTTTTGTAGACAGACAAAACTGAGCCCTCGGTGAGAGCACACGATGCATTTGTATGTACACTTGGGTATGATATGAAGCTTTGCAATTTCCCTTCTTGGGATTGGAATCCTTCCCACTCACCTTGTCCTTCTCACTCACGTTGGCATAGACACAGGTCATCGCGGTACGGGTGGTCTTTCTCCCCACTCCCTCCTCTCTTGCCCCGCCCCAACTCCGGCTGTGTGTTTCCAATGGGGACACCTGCCCTAAACCGCTGTGGACATTGGACGCTTGTCTGGGGGCAGGAACAGCATCCCAGAGCAGCCTGCACATCAGACCCAGTGATGTGACAGGAGGCTATAAAATCAAAGTGACATTCCAGGGCTCTTTATTACCTTGTCCCTTTTCCCTAATCAAATGTCGCCAAATCAAATGTCAAGTTGAGAACAACCAAGTGAGAACGGCCCCAGTGGAAAGAAAAAGCAGTCACTGGGGGCTTCTCCCGAAGTCCTCTGCCAGCTTCTGGGGTTGATTCCTCTGACTCGGCTCGGCCTGACTGTCGAATTTTCTCCTAACTCTGAATCCAGGCTGTGAGTCCAGGAGAACAGGGACTGGCGTGGGCCAGCTTTCCACCAAGACTCCACCATCCTGGCAAATTACATAGTGATAAGGGAAGGGAGGAGAACAAGGAGATGTTGCTTTAAAAAAAAAAAAAAATTAGAAGCCCCAGTAGCTTATTTTACCCATAAAATGTCTCTCACACCCTCGCTAAGACAGAAAATATTTACACCAAACCCTCACGCTCTGCATTAGGCTGCCTGCCTAGGACTTGTTTTCCTGTTCAAGACTGTAATGCAGGTCTTACTCTGATTTGCCCCGGACAGAGGCATTTGATTCCTGTTTCGTCCAGAACAAGGGCGTGCTGAAGGCCCATTATGAGTGGCACTGTTGCACACCAGGCCCTCTTTTTTTTTTTATTAAATCTTATTCAATAAACAAATATTGGGAGTAGCAGGGTGTATTGAAAGCCCACAGGATTAGAAGTAATTCATGCAGCCTGCTTTTTAGGCATTTTTTTTTTTTTGCCACAGAAGAGAGGCCCCAGTTTGAAATACAGTTCCGTTACTTCCCAGCTGTGTGAATTACTTAATCTCCCCAGCCTTATCTTTCCTCTATTTGAAGGGAAAAAAAAAGAACAGTGTGGGGGTGGGAGGCCCAATGATATTCGTCACGCCGAGTTGCAGAGTCGGAATGAGAGCCCGCATGTGAGCGCCCAGGGTAGGACAGAACATTTCCCTCTTCCCTTCTTTGAGCAAGGAATGGCGCTAATAACTCTGAGAGATGTGGGGAGGAACGGAACATGGCCCTACCACCTCCCCCCACACCACAAGTGTTGGATCTTTAGGGAGCAAGATTTATGGGCACAGGTTATTTGAAATGTGGGGTATGCCAGGAAGGGTTGTGGAATGTGCTGTGAGAACAGAGAAGAGGGAGAGAGTCTTTCTAGCCAGTAGAATCAGTAGCCTCTGGGGTCGGGGGGTGACATTTCAGTTGAGCCTTAAGGGACAGGGAGGGAGATGCCAGAGACGCTTCTGGGCCAGGGACCTGCCAGAGCACAGGCTAGAGACAGAAATGGACAAAGCATTTCAGGCAACGATGATGCATTCCGGGGTTGCTCGGTGAGGAACACGAGAGCCCAGAAAGAAGGGTAGGCTGAAATCACCGAGGAGGCCAGATCACTAGGGACCCATGAGCGCTGTGCTGAGACCGCGAGTTATCATGGGGGCCATGAGATTTCGAACCCAGGAAACTGCATCATCAGAATGTCACGCTGACAGGATGAGCCTGCATCTCTATCTGCCCAGGACAGTCCGGCTGTGTAATTATTAATGCGTTCGGACGATGAATGATGTACCACCTGAATTTTTCACCTTGCTGTCAATGGGAGAAAGATACTGGGGCAGAAAGAGGCTAGCCCCGAAGAGATCCCTTCAAAAGCCACTTCGAGTATCCGGGTAGGAAATGAGAGTCTCCAAAGGCAGAGAACCAACAGGAACAGAAAGAAAGAAACAGATCAATGACCCCCTCTGAAGGTAGGGTCAACAAGACCTATGCATTGGGAGAGGAGAGAAGGAGAGAGCACGGGCGGTGGCTGGTGTTTTTAGTGTTAGGTGAGTTGAATCAGTGGGGTGAGCCACACACTCTGTGGAGAGGGATCAGCAAGGAGCTGGAAATGCGAATCCGGAATATAGCAGAGGTCAGAGCTGGAGACCTGGGTCTGGCAGACTCGTGGGTAAAATGGTGGCTGAAGAAGGAGTGGGGGAGACCACCCAGGAAGAGGACAAACAGGATGACACTCGGGGCTCCCTGACAGATGATAATGAGTCATGAGCAAAAGAGATGAGGAACCAGGCAGAAACAGAATCATGGGTGCCCGGGGAGAAGAGAGTTTGGGGGATGGCCAGATGTTCCCGAAGGACTGAGTAGGCTGGCGAAGGGCCATCAGAGAGACCTCTGAAAGCTCCATTTCGCCAGAGCATCGGGGGCATGAGGCAAAACTGCAGTGGGCTGAGGAGGGAGTGGGAGGCCAGGAAGTGGTGTCAACAAGCATAGATGATTCTTTGGATGGATCTGTTAGTGAAAGGAAGGAAAGAGATGGGACTATGGTTTGAGGGAGTAATCAAGAGAAGGCCAGCACCTGAGGGAGTTAAATGGAACCTGAGCGCATTTGAGCACCAAGATGAGAGGGAGTGGCTCATGAGGAATCCGATAGAAGCAGATGGTTCCTGCTGCAGTGGAGAGGGGACAATAGACAAGAGGCCAGACTCCCCATCATCGAGAAGGCCAGGGGGAAGTGCAGCTGTGATAGGACAGGGGCTGTTAAGTTGAGGGAGTGAATGGTGGTAATGGTGGTGGTCCCAGTAGAGGTGGCCCTCATTTGTCACAATTCGCGATACTTAATAGCGACTATGACTTGTTGACATGCAAGTTCCAAGCATTAATTGAAACCTCGCCAGCACCCATTTTACAGGTGGGGAAACTGAGGCTGAGGGAGGTGGAGTCAACTGCCCGTGAGCAACTGTGGAGGCAGCAGAGCCCCGACTGGAACCCAGGTCCTCCCTGATGGCACAGCCGGACTCACAGGCCGCCCGGAGTCCATCCGTATAGACCGGTGGCTTCATCCTCTTGGTAGAGCCGGAGGTGAAGTCATCCGCTGTGAATGATGGGGGTGGATTCGGAGGCCCAAGGAGGGAGGAGAAGAGTTGAAACAGCTGCTATGAAGAATGCAATGGGGATGGGCCCAGGGAGAGAGAGGGCACGGACAGCTTCCCAGAGGTGCTGATAGCTTCCAGGAGATTCCATCTTGTTCTTATCGCCCTCACTCCCAGCCCCATTTCCTGCCCAGAACTTGCCCCACAAGCTCCTCATTTCTTTTGTTGTCCTCTCTCGGCTCATCCTTCCCTCCAGGGAGATAAGAGTCACGTGGGCCGAGTAGAACGGGGTCAAAGATCCTTCCCACCACTGGGAGGCTTGTTGGTGATGAGCAGCAGGGAATGGAGCCGGGGAGGCAATCCTGAGCTCTGAAAGGTTTTAGGAAGCAGTGCATTCAGCAGGCAATAATGATTGCAGATGGAATGGCTGGGAGCCACGGTCCAGCTGCTTGGGCCCCGCCCGTAGAGGAAGAGAGTTGAGTCAAAGAACTTCAGCCAGGTAAGCTGGCCATCACCTCCTTCTATTCCAGCAACAGGCCCGTCCTGCCTTCAGTAGGTATACTCATTTTAGTTAGCGATCAAGGAAGAAGCCTCCTGCGTGTGAGCCCAGAGCTTAAACTGTTCCCTCCGAGGCACAGGTTTGACCACTTTGAGAACAGTAACAGACCGAAGCTGCCCCTCCGTCTTTGGGAGAACGGCATCGAACTATTAACTAAAGGTGTTGGCCCCAGGGACAGGCCTGAAGACACAGGGTTATTGCTTGTTGGACGTGGCCCACCAGCTCGAACACAACTATTAAGCCATTGGTGGAATTAATAAAATCCATACGGGCCTGGAGTCTAGAAGAAGCTGGGCTCAATTCAAATTTCCATAAAAGCGGCTAACAGGACCGGGGAATTGGCATTGAATTCTAGAAGTGTGCTGGCTTCCTGCCTCCCAAACGTCATTTTCAACACACTGGGAATCAGGATAGAAAAATCTGTGGGCTTGGAAGATTCCAGAAGCTTTTATTAGAATCTCCTCAGGGCTGTCGTTTCCACGGGGCTAGAAACTCCCTTGCAGGCGGGTCATCATAGAGGATCCTTTAAAAACAGAGAAAAAGCACGGGAAAATGACCTAAAGCTTCCATGGGGGCTAAAGGGGAGTCATTTGAGGGGATACAAGCAAGGGGTGCTCCAATTTATATTTGAGTGCAGCTACTTGTGGGATGGGGCAAGGGAGGGGGGCACTGGGGTTCTTCCTGGAGAACTGGGCTGAATGTTTGTGTATTCAGAGTGCATGGGCAAATGATGGAGAAGCAGTGATCCGTGTGTGTGTGTGTGTGTGTGTGTGCGCGCACATGCACGCGCCCACAGACACCCCAGGCTTGGGAGGAGGTGCCTACCATCATGCAGCCCAAGGTAAAATAAAGCTGGTGCCTCCTCATAGCCCCGGTTTAAACTGGATTCCCCTCCCACCGGCCGGAGAGTCTCCTGAAAGCCCCGGCCACGTCTCTGACCCTCCCCCAGATTACCATCTTTCCCTAAAGTCGCCCTGAAAAGAAACCCAGGGGCAACAAACCCCTCCCTCTCGCACCCGTTCCAACATTTCTCTAATTAATGCAGGAGAAAATTAATTACAGAGGGATTTTCAAGACCTCGGCATCTAATGGCCAGCCCAGCCCCCCCCCCACCTCCCCGGGGCCAACTGCGGGCCCCCATTGGCTGTGCCGCCCTCCCTCCTCCCCAGCCCCGCGCACAATACCACAGGCTAATTAGGCCGGGAAGGAGTTTCTTGGCAAAGGGGGCTGAGCGCTAGGTCAGTACCTTGAACAACCCAGAAGAAAAACAAAACAGCATTAAAAGAAAAAAAAAGAAAGAAAGGGGAAAAAAAAAAAAAAAACCACCCTGCTAATCCCAAGCGCATTTCCGCCAAATATTCTCCTTTTCAAGTGTTTTCTTCCTGGTAAACAAAATGCTGTTGCTGGCTCTGCAGATTTTAGGACACGGTTGCTTAGTAATATTGGGGAAAACACCAAGTCCTCACCTCAGCCCCATTTGTTTCTCTTCTGTCTTGCTCACTTCACTGAGAGGCCCTGACATTCCCACATCACGAGGGACTGCCTGTTTTGTAAAGAAGAGCTGGCTTTTCTTTACTCCTTTCTCTTTTCCCCTTCCTTCCTTCCTTCTTTCCTTTCTTCCTTCCTTCCTCCCTCCCTCTCTCCCTCCCTCCCTCTCTCCCTCTTTCTTTCTCTCTCTTCCTTCCTTCCTTCCTTCCTTCCTCCCTCCCCCTTTCTTTCTTTTTCTTTCTTTCTTTCTTTCTTCCTTCCTTCCTTCCTCCTTCCTTCCTTCCCCCCTCCCTCCCCCTTTCTTTCTTTCTTTCTTTCTTCCCTCCTTTCTTCCTTCCTTCCTTCCTTCCTTCCTTCCTTCCTTCCTTCCTTCCTTCTTTCCTTGTCTAACTGCTCCCCAAAGCCAAGCTAGGAACACAGTTCAGGTCCCGTAGACCAGTGCTATCCAGTAGAATGGTCCACTATGGCAGCCGCTAGCCGCTCATGGCTCATGGCTTGGAGCACTGGAGCTCCTGACAAAACCCCTGTGGGTTGAGCTGGCAGAGCCACTGAGGGGACAGCCATAGAGTCTGGTGGCTCTGTGATGGTAGTGAGGGACTGAGGATGGTTTAGCATAACGATCACACAGGCTTCCACTAGAATGAGGTCCCATCTTCTCTCTGTGCAGCTTTGTGCGTGACGTAACTCTTCAGTACTGTTCTAGACAATCACACAAGCACACCTCAGGGTCGTGTCTGAGGCCCTGATAATGGATGCCAAGTCCCCAGCACGTATGTGGGGCCCCCAGTGACCCCTTCCACCAGAGGACAGCATGGCCCACTCCACAGTCCCACTCTTCTTGGTTTGCTTTTCTGCTCCCAGAATTCTGTGCTGTTTCCCATCTCCGTGCTTTCCCCTCTGCCCACAACGCCCTGCCTCCCTGCTTCTCTGCCTCAGTCCCAATGGTTCCTATTTAATCCAAGAGATCCTAAAGGCTCAGCTTGAGAATCCCCTGAACTGGGAAGCTGTTTCTTTTCCTCTCTAGTGCCTCTTACTCTCTCTCTCTCTCTCTCATACACACACACACATGCACACTTGCACACCACCCACCCCAGAGCTGGGCTGGAGACCCTTCTGCAACCTCGTCTCTGTGAACATCTGCTTCTCTGCATTTGTCTCTGAACAATCTTTTTATCAACCTATCATCCCTGTTACAGAGTGAACCCTGAGGACACAGCCAGTGTTTGACCTTGTTTGGCTTTTCAGTGGTGTCCCCAATATCCAGAATGGCATCCAGCACCCAGTAACTTCTCAGTTAACATTTGTCATCTGTGAAACAGCAACTCTTCATCATGGTTTACCCCCGGCATCAGGGGTCAGCAAACTACAGCCCACAGGCCAAGTCCAGTCCGCCACCTGCTTTCACATGGCCCTCAAGCTAAGAAGGTTTTTGGTTTGGGTTTGTTTTGTTTTTTTTTTTAATGTTTTAAAGGATTAGATTTTAAGTGGTTATATAAGTACCTACATAATAGAACTGACTTTGCCTCTTGACCTGCAAGGCCTAAAATAGTCACTTTCTGGCCCTTTAAGAAAAAGTTTGCCAACCTCTGGTCTAGATGCCAAGAACAGCCGCTGATGGGGCTCAGGGTAGCCGGCAGTCAGAGAAAGGGAAAAAGGGTGCTTGGGGAGGCGTGCTGAGAGAGGAACCCAAAGCTCACATCTGGCCCATTTCCAGCAGAGTTGACCCCGGGGAGCAGGGCAGATGGTACGAGCTAGTCCCCAGGGATGCCGATGGCGGGGCAGCACGGACAGAGCACGCTTTGTCTTTCTCAAACCACCTGCCTCGCCCCACTGCGAACACCTCAGGGGGTGGGGGTTGGAGGGACACATGATGTGGACTTCTGAGAAAGTTCTGACATGCCCACACTCAACCATGGCAAATAGAAGAGGGGCTTTTCTGGCATCCGTGTTGTGGTTTGGCTATGTTAGGAGCAGTTTCTATTTAAAGTCAAGCCCCCAAACATGTTTTTAATAGCGATGGAAAGGTCTTCCAGAGCAGCACGCACAGAGGCTTGGAAGCAATCATCCAGCAGGCAGGAAGCAATCTGTTCTTCCCTGTCCTGCTAAGACATGAACTGAGGTTTCTAAGAACCAAAGAAAAGATCGCTCCAGGCCCGAATGACACCATGTCAAGGTGAGCAATAGGAGCCTCAAGGTCACCCCATCTCTGTTCCATGTCCCTTCCTACCTTCCATACACCCTCAATGTCTTCCATACCCCGCTCAGAAACAATTTGCCAAATGTCACAGGCATCTGGGAGTACCTGGAGGCTCACTCATTTCCCTGCTTGGTTCCCTCGTCCAACAGGGAGGGGCCGAGTGCACCCAACGTGCTAAATATTTCCCTGCTGGAGAGTCTATTTTGCTTCTGCTGCTGCTTGGCAGCAGAGAGGCAGGAAGCTATTTAGATATATTATCTTCCTTTTCAGGAAGTTTAGAGGAACTTTTCTATTGCAGTTCACACAAACATCCAGCTAATGGTCATTTAGTCATGCCGGCTCATTAAGTCACCAGTGAAGAATGCTCAGCCTGGTTCAACGACACTCGAGCTTCTCCACTCGCTGCCCTAGATCCAAGGGAGAGGAAGAACTGGATGGGTTGTAACCAAGACCAGGAGCTCAGCCTAAAGACCATGAGGGTCCAACATAAAGTGATTCTCACTTCCCAGGGTTGCCTATGGTTTTACAGAGTAATTGAAATGGGAGTGAGTAAGGAGGTGGTCTCCATGAAGAGTTTCTGGCCAGATGATGCTGTATTTTAAGGGAGATCAAAGAGAACTCTTGGCAGGAGGTAGTGAGAATGTGGTTATGAAAAATGTGATATGGATCCACAGACTAGAGTTCACGTGATGGAGATGAGTCAACAGCTGGGAAAGGAGACTGGTGCGGACCATCATGGCTAAGTATGATGGATCTGTTATTAGGCTCTGGATGTGTATTAACTCATATGAGGCTCAAACAACTCAAGGAGCTAGGCACTATGAGAAAATTGACCCAGAAAGCCAAATACTTTGCTTAAGCTCATATAAATGGTGAGTGGCAGGGCTGGGATATGGATCTGGCCTAAGCTATCCAATGGGACATTCTGCAAGGGTAGATATGTCCCATATCAGTGCTTTCCAATATGGAAACCACCAGCTACATGTGGCCACTGGGCCCTTGAGGGTAGTGTGACTAAGGACCTGAACCCTTAATTTTACTTAATTTTAATGTATTTAAATTGGCGTAGTCACATGCGCCTAGTGGCTACCATATTGGACTCCCAGATCTAAGCAGTCTGGCTCCAGAATCCACACTCTTAAACATTAGACTATCCTGCCTTTTAAATTGATTGAGATAATTTGGAACTATTTATTAGGAGAATAATTAAAATCTACAGGTAGATTTTAATTGATATTTTCAAGGATAAGAACACATAAGAAATCAGACTAAATGGAAATGTAAGAGAGAAAAGTTTGCTTAAGTTAAAATGTAGTCGTCTGTTCGGATCAGGTGTTTGGCAAAATACCTATAAAGGGAGCAAGGTGAAACACCAGCATGGTTTGTCAAGAGAGGAGGTGGTTTCCTCTTGTTTAATCAGTAAATCGTATCAAGCTCCTATAATGTGACCATTTTAAGTCCCTGCTCTCTCTAGAGCCATATGGTCTGGGTGGGAAACCAAGTCAAATCCATCAAACAAACAAGGCTGCAGGATCCAGGGTGGATAGTACAACTAAAGTCTGTTCATCCTGTTGGAATTTGGGTCAGATGTTTATCCGTAAAAGCAGGAATGATCATGGAAGCCTTCATGGAGGAGACAGTATTTTAGCTGGAAGTTGAAGGATGGATTGGATTAGCACAGTGGGAAGTTGGAAAGGATGAAGGCAATGACAGACTTGGAAGGAAAAACAAACTGTTCTTGACAGATCTCTTGGAGACTGACATTTAGGGATTAATCAAAAGTGACTCCAAATTTTCTAGCTTGGACAAAAATAGTGGTTCTGGGGGCAGACATGGGAACTTTAAGGGGTGGTAGGAGACGGTTTTGGGAAATTATGACTTAGGTTTTGGCCATGTGGTCACAGCTTGTGTAAATCTCGGATTAATACTAACTTTTCAAGAGCCATTAAATGTCCAATTTAGATGGGAGGAGGGTGGTTCGGAAGGCTGCCCAAGATCACCTCCATCCTAGTACTCAGTGACTTTGCTTTCCCTCTGAGGCTGAGAAATTAGGCCATGGCAGAATGGAAGAGAAGCCACAGGACTCCAGAGATGCACACGTCACCACCCCACTGGGGACAAACGCATACCTTGTTTTCTCTGCAACGCTGAGTTGACAGACATCCGGTTACTTCATCTTGGGAGTTATATTCATCTGCCCTTTGGAACATCCTGCCCAATGACTGATTTCTTTAAATAGCTTTTTTTTTTTTTCTGATTATATTTGTAATACCTACTCACTGCAAAACATTTGGAAACTTCAAAAACAGAAATAAGGAAATGTAATCCCATATGCGTGCACACACACACACACGCACACAGACCTACATATCCATGTGCACGTGTATGCATGTGTATGTGTATATATATTTATGTAGCTATAGTTTTTATCCATTTCTAGCTGGTATTTTAAAATACATTTTTAGCGAAAGAATCTGTATGAATAAATAAGAAGATAACAGTACCCAACTTTTATCGAGTTGTTAGTATATTCTGGGCATATAGGAAAAAAGTCATCAATCGCCACACGTAAGCACATCTAAAAGAGTCTATTCCTAAAACGAACCTATAGACTTTCCCCTTATTGCCCAGCAAGTACATCTTTAACGCCTCTCTTCATCATTTGCTTTTTTCCTTTGACCCAGACCACTGTAGATTCAGAATTCCCTGTAAGGGACCAAGAAAACCAAGAAGGAACAGCAGTTGGGGGTTAGGAGTAAAGAGTAGGGACCAAAGGAGGCAGGTGCCCCGCCGCCAATATTCTAAACCACACATCTGGAATTCCTGACTCTGTTCCCGACAAGAAAACAAACACTGAACACACATAGGGGAAACCACAAATAGACACATATCAGCAGCACCTGGAGAAAAGAAGTAGCCTTGCGGAGGAAAGAGAGTGAAGAAGACACAAGATGAGATTGGGTAGGACCAAGGGGAATTTGCATGTTGCCTTTAAACTGCCCCGGGGAAATCAGGGATTGACTTACCCCCTAGTGAATATGATCCATGTAGACAGGGAATCTATGGATAATTGAAACACACACACACACACACACACACACACACACACAAGCATGCAACCTCAACAGGGGATTTTTCACTCCTGCCTTGGTTTCCTGGGGATTCAAACCAAGGCATTGGTGCTCCATTCTTGGAGATACCCACAAACACCAAGGGTGTGGGTGGATCCTTATCTGGTCTTTTTTTTTTTTTTTGCAAGAAACGGCTTGCTCCCTGAGCAAAGCCTGTGGGAAGGGAGAGCTGTCTCAGTGTATACACCTAGAGAGTGGGGGACGAGGGGATGGCCTTTCCTCCAAAGATAACACAACAGCCCCAGACCGCCAGTGATTCTCTCTCCAAAACCTTCCTAATGAGCTGTCTGGGGGGGTGGGGGGGTGGGGGGGGTGGGGGCATTTTCAACCATATTTTGGCCACTGCTTGTTTTTTTAGAATTCTGTCTCCATTTTTTCATTTCACAAACGCTGTTTGCAATGACCTTTCCCCTCTCCACCATCTTTGACAGTTTCTCATGCGTGAAACATATTTTTGTTCATTATTTTTTTGTCCACAACCTCCCCTCACAACCGTCCAGCCCGGGTCTCCCTCCCTGTACCCTTCACCCCCATGTCAGACATATAATGAATTACCATTCCTTCAGACAACGAGGTTGAAAACTCGTGGTCTCCAAGGCAACGGGGTGTCCTGGGGTGGGGGGCTTGCCCGGCCAGGAAAGGACTGGAAGTAAAGGGGGGTGGGGAGACAGAAGCAGAGATGATATCATTCCTGAAGGCTGAAAGCAGCCAATCGGCCCGCGAGGATATGATGTCATCTCCCCCACCCCCACCCCCTCTTGGCCTAGGTAGCCCCACTGAGAATTCTAGACAAGTATTGAGCTCAAGTTGTATTGCTGTGAGAGAAAGAGGGCGGGCGATGGCAAAGGGGGGAGAGAGAGAGATCTACCGGTTCTCTGGATGGCCCTAGCAGACACTACAGTCTTCACTAGAAGCAGCCCCATAAAAATGTCATCAGCTTGGGCTCTCCCTGCATTACAACACAATGATTTCTTTGGGGAGAAGAAAAAACCCTGAGATTTATTTTGCAGCCACACCCCCACCTCCCTTGGAAGAGAAAAACCGACCAACAAGTTGTGAATGAAGTGTCTGCAGATCAGCCCCCACCAACCCAGCCTGAGAACTTTCTGAACAGAAAGACGCACACACTCACACGGAACCAGCTGAGCACATTTATGCTGCTCTCAGCATCCCCGGGGATGGAGGAAATGCTCTAGGTGCTCCAGGGTGGGAGCCTGCTTTGGGGCGAAGCCGCCCAACCTGGCAGTGTGGGCCACTTAAGGTGCTGGGGGAGGGGCGTCTGTCCCCAAGACAATGACAGTATCTAGGGCTCGGTGCCAGGCTCCTAGGAGAAGCAAACAAGCCATGGCTTCAGGGAGGGGTGCTGGCTCGGTAGAGGGCCTACTGATGTGTTACCCCCACGCAGAGGGGAGGGTGAGTGTGCACGGCTCTCTTCTGCCAGATTTTTCTCTTGGGACTGGGAAGCAGTGTTATTTCGCAAAAATGTTCCCAGGAGTCCAGGCCACGGAATGGTGTGTCCCAGGGCTCAGACCAGGCCAGGGCGGCCCCCTCCCCGCCCTTGAACAGTGCAAAACGTGTAGGTTCCCCCCACCCAGTGGTCTTTCGGAAGTCTTTCCGGAGTTGTCCCACATGGACCCACCTATGTCGCCTTTGAGGAAACAAAGAAGCCGAGATCCATGTCCACTCCCCATTTTGCAGATGTGGGCATCAAGGCCGGAGAAGGAAGGGACCAGCCAAAGGACCAACAGAGTCACCAATAGATCTGCAGCTGGACCCAGAACTCTGTCTCCTGCCTGCTGTTCATTCTTCGAGACCAGCCCATGACACAGTGATAGCCAGTGTCTTCTTTCTGGAAGACAGAAAGCCTTCCCTTTCAGCATCGCCTGTTTACCATTTTCTGCATAAGTCATTACGCTATTGGACCCAGATGATGATCTCCAGCCCCGTCCCTATGAGGTGTGAGCAAGAGTCGCCCTGCAGACATCTACCGTGCATCCAGCTCCCCCTTGACCAACAGGCCCGACGCACACAGAACCGGAAGGCACAGCCAGGCTCCCAAGGGGCCCACCTCCAGGAAGGGAGACCAAACAAGGGTCATGAAAATATGTGCAAATTGTACACATGAGCGTTATGAATCAGGGCTGGAGACACACGAGGGAAGGAGTGAACATCCATTATTTTAGCAAATACTTACTGATTTCCTACTCTGTGGTAGGTGTTGAAATAGAAATATGGCTAAGTCTGAGTTCTACCCTCGCAGCATGTCCATCAAGGAAAGTACACTGAGGCTGTGCAGACAATGTCCCCCTTTGAAAGCCCCGGGAAGACAGGGACTCAGTTGCATTGATGGACACCCTGTCTGTTGCCGGATACACAGCAGACACTCAATAAATTCTTGCCGCATGGCCGAAGAGAAGCAGTGCCTAGAACGATGGTTCTGTCTTCGGAGGACACCAGCAAGGAGGTAATACCTGAACAGGGCATCGGAAGACAAATAAAAATTTGCCAGGTGGAACGAGGGGGGATATTCTAAGTAGAGGGAAGCCCATTTGCAAAGACGTAGTGTGTAAGGATAGGACAGGATGGGTTATGCTAAGATAACGAGTAACGTCCAAGTTTCCGTGGCTAAAAATAACAAATGGTTTCAAAATGGTGGTTTTCAGGCTTTACTGCCTCCCCCACATCTACCCTCTGGCCCTCAGAATTGTGTTGGCAATTTATCCATTATCTATCAGCTGTCTAGCGACATCAGTAGCATGGACTCGTGAATTTCTATTTTTTAATGGTTTGTAATTTTTATGGACTGAATGCTCGTGTCCCCCTGTGTCCCAAATTCCTATGCTGAAATCCTAACCCACGGTGTGATGTTGTTAGGAGGTGGGGCCTTTGGGAGGGGATTAGGTCATGAGGGTGGAGCCCCCATGAGTGGGATCTGTAGCTTTATAAAAGAGACCCCAGAGAGCCCTCCATTTCTTTCCACACGTGAGGATGGCCATCTCTGAACCCGGAAGCGGGTCCTCACCAGATACTCAATCTGCCAATGCCTGGACCTCGGCCTTCCCAGCCTCCAGAGCTATGAGAAATCAATGTTTGCTGTGTAAGCCCCCCAGGCTCTAGTATTTCTATTATAGCAGCCGGAGCTAAGATAATAATTCATTCCTGTACTCGATCATGGTGGTGGTGTTCAAATTTGTGCCAGACTTGGCCAAGGGGAGCGCTCCTTCAAGCTGATTTCTGTGACAAGTCCCCGTCCCTTTTAAAATGTATATCATGTTTTAAATTGGTACCAAAATGACCTTCTTCACTTGGGTGTTCCAATGGGATCATGTGGCAGCTGAAGACTTTGGGAAGGCAGGAGAGTTTGGGGGAAGCAAGGCTCAGCTTTCCAACATTCTGGGGAGAGGAATCTGCTTTGTGGAGGAACTCATGAGCCCCTCTTGACACAAACCATTAACAACATAAGAAACATAGTCGCACAAATGACTACAGAAAAAGCTCATTTGCCGGGAGTAAAAATGTTTAGAGGCACAGGGCAGAGGTGGGAAGGTACTATTTCCTTGCACCGTTATAGCTCAAAATGCCACATTCTTGTAATTTTTGTGGAGTTCTGTGAGTTTTCAGCAGCCTGGACACAGGAGTCCCTATTACTGCCCTTGTTTTTGGCACTGGAGCTAAGTCTTTGTACTATTGCTCTTTCCCCTCACATGATCTCCTAATAAAAAACATTTGGGGGGGCAACTGGGTGGCTCAGTCAGTTAAGCATCTGCCTTCAGCTCAGGTCATGATCCCAGGGTCCTGGGATCGAGCCCCGCATCGGGCTCCCTGCTCAGTGGGAAACCTGCTTCTCCCTCTCCCTCTCTCTGCCGCTCCCCCTGCTTGTGCTCTCTCTCTGTCAAATAAATAAAATCTTAAAAAAAAAAAAAACCCACAACATTTGGGTAAGGCTTTCCTCCTCCCATTTTATAGATGATGGCACCGAGGTCCCAAAACATCAGGAGACTTGTCTAAGGTCACACAAACAGGCGTTTGGATGCCAGCATCCTGGCCACTCTCTGATGTGGTCAGTTCATGTAGGCGGAAAGCAAATCAAAGCAAGCAGGTATTTCTGGGCTCTTCTTCACCTCCACTCACCTTACACGCTCAAAAGTGTACCCTGCTGAGGGTCTCACGCTGAAACAGGCCCCAGCATGAGGCAGAGGACTATGGCAACGTCCAAAAGCAAAGAGTGGGACGAGCCCCAGGGCCCTGTTGGAGCAACTTTAAGATGCTGACGAGACCAGGGCAGGTGTCCAGGAACCACGCCCAAAGCAGGGCGAGGAGTTCTCCGGATGTCCCAGCAGAAGGAAACCTATTCATATGACACCCTGCATCCCTCTCTCTGGGGTCAGAATAAGGACAAGACCTACAGATTAGGAGACTATCTGCTCTCGCAACATGGGTGGCAGTCCTGGCTGGAGGATGGTCCCCCATCACAGGACTACAGGGAACGGCGACTAACCCTGACCTTCAGTTTCCCCTCCCCAAGTAAAACGGGGACGCCAAAGGCCCACAGAGTGGCTGCAGGGGTGTTTCTGATGCCAGCCCCCTGGAAACCTTGTTTTTTTTATTCTTTCCCTCCCACAACCTTTTATTTTTCTTTTGCTTAAGAGGTGGAGCTTTGGAAATCAGGCAACCGGAACAATTTATTTCAACCTGAGGTCCCACGAGCCTATTTCCTCTGTACATGGGAACAAGGATACCTCCACCTCAGGGCTGTGTTATGGTTAAATTAGACACCGTATTTCCCACCGGTGCTTTGCTCAGTCTGGCCCAGAGAAATCCCCTGGGACGTGGAAACCAGAGCTGTATTTGGAGGTAGGGCCGCTAAAGAGGTAAGGAAGGCAAAATGAGATGATCTGGGTGGGCCCTAATCTAATCTTGACCAGTGGCCTTGTAAGAAGAGGAGATTAGGACACGGACATGTGTGTGCTGAATGGACACAGCAAGAACACGGCTGTTTGCAACCCAAGGAGAGAGACCGAAGAAGAAACCAACCCTGCCGACACCTTGACCTTGGAGCTCCAGCCTCAGAACTGCAAGCAGATAAATGTCTGTGGTTGAAGTTGCTCGCGCTGTGGTACTCTGTCAGGGAACCCCAAGCAGACTTGCCCTTCCTCTTAGCTCCTACCCTGACTTTTCTTTCTCCCTTCTCCTTTCTCTCTTTGTCTCTCTTCCTCCCGCCCTGCTCAAGGCTCCCATGGATCTTTCCAGAGCATCTTGTGGCTGAGGGGTTGCTGGTACTGCTCCTCCAGGAACAAGATTCAGAGGGCTCATCTGGTCCAAGCTTCCCATTTCTAAGCCTTCGGCTCAAAAGTGGACGGTGAAAAACACAAAAAATAGGACTTTGCATTTTGCCCGGATTCTGTTTTTCACTTAAAAAATCCAGGTCTACTGCCTGCCACGCTTGTCACGTGGCCCATACACCACCAAAACCCATGGCCTAGTACTTGGCATCCAGAGCTGGGAGGTCAGAGCAACACTGAAATAAAATCACTATTTATTGGTCCCTGCCTTCTGACAAAACTGGTTCTCTGCGGCCCACCCACCCACCAGGCCCGCAGGCAAGACTGCGTGGTGAAGACACGGGTGTGGTGAGTCACCAGTCAGCTCAACCAAGGACGCAGGCTGCTTAGGGAGGGCCAGGCCTGAAGCCCCACTGGGCCGGCGTCCACAGGCAGGTTAGGCTCCCCAGAACCCTCTGGCCTGACTGATCAGACAAGGCCAGGAAGAATACCCTTCCTTCAGTGCTCCAACAAGGCGGCCCTCTTATGCTCATGTCACGTGTCCCTGGCTGCAGCCCCCTACCAGCCAGGAAGCTCTGGAAGACACAAGAGTCTGGAAGACACGGACGGAAAGCCTGAGGGAAGGGGAGGGCCCCAGGGCCACAGCAGAGGGCAAGTATCCTCACTAACAGTTGAGTTCAGCTCTGTTCCCTGGGGCAGGTGCCCTGTACTGAGGTTCCATCTGTGTCCCCTTCCCGTGCAACCTTGTGCACCCCCCACACCCCACGGCAAAGAGGTGGACATTTCCAGAAACGATTACGATCAGCCACGCTACCCTAAAAGCTGCCCCAGAGCCCTGCCAGGGCAAAAACACACTGTTCTTCTGTTTTATGAATGAACAAGCCTATATGCTTTCTATAAATGTCTGCATAAATCACTGGTGAGCATTCCCATCTTGGCACAGGAAACCCATCCCAGGCTGCAAAAGTGGCTTCCTCCCCAAGAGAGAGGCCCAGGGGCTGCTCCCTTCATTTCTTCTGGACCCTAGGGAGCTGCCTCCTGGGCTGTTCTCTGGCTGGGTAGAGAAATCTCTTGCTCAGACAATGAGTCAGCCCCAAAGGGGCGGCAGCTCACCTTTTCCAGGGGCCTCCTGGGCCGAGCTCCAGGTGAGGCCCAGCCAGGCCTGCTGGGGTTTAGGGGATCCTTCGTAAGCCATCCTCCTGGGAGCTCCAGCTCTCCCAGACCCATGGCCGCACCCTGCCTGCCAGGGTGCCTGCTGAGGGTAGTGCCTGCCGGAAACAGCGCCTGGGAAGGTCTCTGTGCCGTTGGCATTTTATGTAAGAGCTCCCCGTCCACTTAACTAACAAGTAATCATTAATATTACCCCTGGCCCATGTACCCAACTGTTAAACGGACACTAATGAAATGAGTCTCAGGCACCATGACCAATATTAAAACCAAGTCTGCACTGTTAACTTAAGTGACCCAGGCTGATTTACACACCGTGCCTTGCATTTAACCAGAATGGAGGGTATTTTATATCAAAATGCACAGACATTTCTCCCACCCTGGCTTTATTCTTTCTGATTCCGTCCTAGCACCAGCTGGATCAGACCAGACCACACCAGATGGTCCCAGCCTTCATTGCTGGAATCCTAGTTCTGCTTCCTCGGTAAAAAGGGATTCCCAACAAAGGGGAAATTTCATGGAAAATCTAGGGTAGAAAATAACGTACTACGTGTGACTTTGGAATCAGTTATGATGAGCATGTGTTAGAATGGACTCATTCAAACGGTTGGAGTCTTCACTTTGGTTTTAAAAAAAAAGGTGGGGGTACCCTGTTTTAGGAGGGCTCTCCCGAAGGGAGGCTCCAATTCAGCAGGTGTTGCTTACCGTTCCCATCTCCTCCAGGCTGGCCTCTGGGAAGCAAGAGAAAGTCAGGATCCAGGAGGCCTGAGTTGCAAAAACCCTGCTAAGGATGAGAAGCCTGCCCCATTGCTGTCCTTACCCCTTCCCAAGCATGCTGGGCTTGGTGGTCTCCCTTAATTTAGAAGTCAGGGATGCATTCATCCCACAGAACACCACACTCACGCCAGGCAGCCTGCCTTCCTCCTGGTCCCGCCCCTGGCCTCAGAGACATAGCCCAAGACAGTTTTCAGCCTGTATCCTCTGCCTGAGACTCACGGACTCCGGGCAGGTGGGCGGCATCTGGGAGAAACACAGCTACGGACAGCCCAGGGCCTCTGGCTGCCCTGGGGCGGGCACATGTGGGCCGGACCAGGAGGCCAGCTGGCCACGGGATCCTGAGGCTTGTCTGTGACAGGAGGGCATGGGTCTTTGGGGTGAGGCAGCTATCGGGGCATTTCACTCCAAAGACCTTCGAAGCTGTGCTTCAACAAGCCAGGATTGAGGGTTTGGGGGTGTTGCCGGCAGGCAGATAGCATCTACTCCCTGGGGAAGACTAGAGGGACCAGTGGAGAAAGACAATTAAGGAGCCCAGCTACGGAACGGGTCGAGGCACCCTAGGACAGAAGATGGAGCTCACCCTCCAATCCTGGTAGAGCCACCTGCCCTCACCCTGCCGTGTGGCACAGTGGATGGGCGGCGGGCATGCTAATTTAGAACAAAGGCCCCAGAGTCTCCCTTTTCTTTTTTTTATTCACTCCTTGGTTTTGATTCCTAGATCTAGCTGTGTGGCCTTGAGCAAGCTACCTACCCTCTCTGAGGTTCATTTTTCCACATCAGCACAAGGGGCATGATAACAACCACAGCACTCATATCAGAGGATTAAGTGAGATACTTCATCTAAAGCCCGCTGCACGGTGCCTGGTGCATGGCAAATGCTCAAAATCGATGGCTTTTCTCATCTTCCTGCCTCTTGCCCTCCGGGGGCGGTCTCAACCCCTTCACCTCTGGAAGGGAGGTGCTCTTTCCTCACCTCCCACCCACTCCTTACTCATCGGCTCCACGGTCTCCTGTGTATTCAGCTCACACGGGCTCTGCTGGGAACGTGGGACACAGGTGGCAGGTGTGGAAGTCCAGGGCCACGCCAGACCGTCTGCCTGCGGGCCCAGCGCTCAGGAGGCCCACTTCCACCTTGCCAGCAGAGGTGTGCGGCCCGAGGCCACGCCCCCACGGTGTCACCTTCAGTTCAACCACCTTGGCTCTCCCCCTTCCTCTCGGCCTGGTCCCTTCGGAAGCTCTCAGGCCCCTGCTGCCTTGTCAGGCCCTAACTCGTCGGGCCGGCTTGCCTTGGTACTGTGGCTTATCCAAACATCTTCATCGCTTTTCATAAATTCAATCCCTCCTTATCAGCTGCACCATCGGGAGGAAGGGCAGGGGGGCTTGTGACTGAAGTGCGGGGAAGAGAAGCTTTAATTAGCCTCCCTGCTCCGCGGGGTCACCCGCAGTTCACTCGCCCTGCCCTCACATGTTCCCAATCACGTAGTGGGAGCACCAGTGCAGCCCACGCGGGCCTCTGTCCTCTGCTCCCCCCATGCAGGGAGATCAGCGGGCGTGACCCCCAGCCCCCCACCCGCGATCTGTCTGGTCACTGCCTGAACTGCTAGAACAGAACCCCAACCTTGGTCCCACGAGCAAACTCGCCCTGCACGAGCATCTAAACACCCATCAGAAGGCAGAGTGCTTCTGCCGGCCCTCCAGAGCCGCTTCTATGATAATGAATGGAAAGAGCACCGGGCTTGGTGGAGCACTACTCCAGACTCTGGATTCTACCACCCTTGAGCTGTGCAACTGCAAAAGAGTCCTTGTCTTAACAAAAAAACCCAACCAACCAAAAAAAAAAAAAAAAAGTGGGGATGAGCGTACTGATCTTCCCCACCTCCCAGTGCCGTCAGCTCAGAGCAAGGATATATGCAAATACGCTTCCTTCCGTGCAAAGTTCAAAACCAATGACACATATTCGTAGCCTCTAGGGACGTGTGGCAACGGATTACCACAAATAGGCTCAGAGACCGCTTCCGCTCACGCTTGTGTTTTAACTCAACTCTGCCATTTTCCTAAAGCCCGGTTTCTTCCCCAAAAAGACCTTGATGTGATTCAGGCACCCGGCTGACGGGGTTTCAAAGCTGGGGCTCATTTTTCACGGTGTGAGGCTACCACACAAACGTCCCCCCCGCACTACTCTGGCCACCTACTCTTTCTGCACATTTAACTACTCGAGGGCAGTACAGGAAACCCACACGATGGTGCCCAGACCCCCGGTCTTGTACTTTTCACCGGTCTCAAATTGCCAAGATCATCCAACAGCCAAATAGGTTTGATAATCGGCATTTCCAAGGGTCCTTCTCGGTGCCAGGCTCTGTGCTAGCTCCTAGAAAAGGTCCTTGACTTGGTCCTGGCTGCCCAGAAGGGTTACAAATAGTGAGCCCACAGACCTGTCCACCCAAACTAGAACACTCTTGAAGAGCAGAAATGTGCTATTAATAACCACATTGGGAAAACCCATGTAAACTGGGACTGTCTTGAGCAAATGGGGAGGTGTGGTTTTGCATTTTCTAGATCCTGGGGGAGAAAGGAGAAGGGAGAAGGCAGGTGCACTTTCTCAAACAGCATTTGAAAACTGGATGCCCAAAGGGGCAGAACGAATGGATCCCTCAGTCACCGTGTTGCCCGGGAGAAATGGAGATGCTTGTCCTCTAACTGGGCTCATCAAGAGTCCTACTGGGGAGTGAGTCCCCCCACCTCCCCGTGTGCAGCTTAGCGCTTGACACATGAATATGTAGTCAGTGTTGGCGGCCTGAGCTCTAGGGAGGAGACGGATCGCAGGGAGAGACACAGTCCTAGATTCCCCAAGAGGTCCCAGCCCAAGCATTTATGATTATGATTATAACTGGCATGTGTGTGGTAACCAGGCCTTCTGAGCGCATTCTCATGCATTTTCTCTTTTGATCTGAAGCAGATAACGCAGACGGGAGCATGCGTCTGATAGGCCACCCTGCTGAACAGCACACTGGCTGAGCAAGAACAAAGACCATAAATGAAGGAGGATGTTTGCACTACGCTTCCCGCTTGCCTGAAAACAGGAAGCTTTGGAGGCCTACTCTGGCGAGATCTCCACCTCTTCCTTACCCCAAAGCGACATGGCCTGAGAGGCTTTCCTTTTATTACTTATTTTTTTTAAATGGGGCAAATCTCTTCCGAGATATGTTGGTTTTTTTTTTTTTTTTTTTTGGTGTCATTTTGCTATAGTGAGAGGGAGGCATGTCTGCTCTGATGGTTCAGGGGGCATAGGAGCATGGTGCCAGATGTCTGCCCCCTTTTCCCCTTACCTGACACGTGACCTCTGCAGATCTCACGTGGCACAAGCCCCCGGGGGGAGAAGCTGCCGGGGGGGGGGGGGGGGGGGGGGGGGTAGGAATGCCAGCAGTTGATCCAATGGAGACAGCTGGGCACACTCCTGGGGCTAGTGACTTGGAAGAAGTCAGAGGGGGCAGCCTGTTGAGGCATGTTTCCCTGCAGATGACAAGGACTGCACAATGGCCAAACAGACCTGTCACGGGGATAGTCTTCGCTGACACCAGGAAGGACTAGAGAAGAGCTCTTGCTGACAGAGGAGGACCAGGGACCAGCCAGTGAGGAAACCCAGGGGCCGAATATGGCTGAGCATGGATAGGAACGGGACTGGGGACGTGTGTCTGGAAGTCGCAGGTGGGACGTGGTCCAGACTGGCCTCATGAGTTTTTATTCTGCAGTCTCAGCAGCCTCTGGGTCTTCCAGATTCCTCTTCTTAAAATGCAAAGGTGGGCAAGGGGGTAACACTCTGATCAGCAGAGTTCTCCAGAAAAACAGAATCAATAATGGGGTATGTACGTATATATGTATGCTTGTGTGTTGTATCCCAAGAACATGGCAGAGAACATCCGAGCAAATTTAAAAAGTAGGTAGGTAGGTAGGTAGATGTTAGGTAGGTAGACAGATAAAATCTGTAATTAAATATCTCAAATAGAATATAAAATTATATAAGCCAACATGAGGGGATATGTGAGCCATGTGTTTTAAGATTTGGATTTTCCTCTTTCATTTCTTAATCGTGGTTCACTTTGGACACTTGCTGAAAAGTCTGGCAAAACCATATGCTTTGAATTTGGACATAGCTCCAGAGAACAGTCTGAAGACTACGTATACTTGTCTCCATATTGGAAGATAATGAAGTCAAAGAGCCACCCCAGAGAAAGACAAGCCTGCAGAAAAGGGAACAGGGGACGTATGGAAGGAATCCAAATGGCAAAACGCAGGAAAAGATGCTCAGTCTCCCAGGGATCACAGAAGTCCACCCTTTAGAAAGCACTGTGAGGCTCGCACTGTCGATGCGGGCTTCTTGGAGGTCCGTTGGGTAGATCTACCAAGTTTAAATTATATTCTTCAACCTAATTCTATGTATAGACATCTATCCCTAGGAAATACCCACCTTTGGGTGCATACGTGTTAGAATGCTTACTGCAGGGCGCCTGGGTGGCTCAGTCGTTAAGCGTCTGCCTTCGGCTCAGGTCATGATCCCAGAGTCGTGGGATCGAGTCCCACATCGGGCTCCCTGCTCGGCGGGAAGCCTGCTTCTCCCTCTCCCACTCCCCCTGCTTGTGTTCCTGCTCTCGCTATCTCTCTCTCTGTCAAATAAATAAATAAAATCTTAAAAAAAAAAAAAAAAAAAAAAGAATGCTTACTGCAATCTTGTGGCTACCAGGGAAAAACTACAAAAAGCTTATACATCCACAAAATGGTTAAATAACTGATTATATATCTAGGTGATGGAATTTTATGCAGCAGTTAAAGAACGAGGGGTCCACATACATTGATAGGGAGAATGACAGAACGATGCACACAGCATGAGTCAAAGTTCTGTTTTACAAGCTGTGTGTGTGTGTGTGTGTCCAAAAATACCTAGAAAGAAAGACTAGAACAAAGTCACTAGGATGAAAGACAGAGGTAATGGCACAAAGAGGCACTGAATTATTTGCCCTACAAGCACTTGTATTGTTTACATCGCCTGCCTAATTTCAATTACAATAAGAATAGCAACAACAGTATTAAATAAAAGACAAAAACAGAAGAGAGTCGCTAGCCTTTTGCTAGTTCCTGTGATATCTCTGTGTTGTGCACCCTCCCCCTCCCCGCTCCCCAGATTCTCCTGGGTGAGGCTCTCAGAAGCTCAGCTTACTCTTAAGGAATGTGGAAGCAAAAGGGATCCATACATGCCACTGCAATTTCTAAATTCTTCCATCAAACTTCCAGTTATGGGGTCGGTCAGGGTCTGGGCAGGAAATGGATGACACGCTCAAATTAGATAACTGGACGTGAGTTAGTAAAAGGGTTGTTTTACAAGGTGAGGGCAGGTGTAGGGAAATCGGGAGGGGTGGTACCATTCATAGGGGCTCAACTGCTGCCCAGTGAACACAGGGGGATAGAATGAGGTGCTGAACACCCCGGCTTCACTGTCCTCCCTCTCTCCCATCTTCTCCAAAACTCGCCATGGTCCAGAGTCTATGTCCAGAAGCCCGCGGGGCAGGGAGCCTTTGGATGCAGTTCATGCAGGTCAGTCTCCTGGGGCACAGAGCAGGTGGGGCAGGGTGGAGAGGGGCAAACGGGGGAAAATGCGCACGCACGGTTGTCCATTTGAATACAGAAGACACACCTGATCACAACTGGACTTTGAGCTCCAGGATCACACGGCCACTTACTTGGATATGCATGCATCTCCGCCACTAACTGGTTCTGTGCCCTTGGACACCCTCCTACCCCAGTCCCGAGCCCCTCATGTCTTAATCTGTAAGATGAGGGTGTTGAGTGGATCTAATTATTTTCTAGGTGCCTTCCAGCTCTAACTTCCCTGAGTGTGAGTCTAGAGCTCGGCCTGAGCCTTGAGCCCTTTCCGTGGCCGCTAAGTACGGGGGACAGTTGTCAGCTCCTTGGCAGCAGGGAAGCAGCCAAGTTTGAAGGACTATGGCAGGTCATGAGTCTGTAGGGATATTTGTGCACTACTGCCCCTTCTGCTTGGTACAAAGAAGGTAAAACAGCTTTGCAAAAATGGGACAATCCTTAACGCCCCCTCTGCCGGTGCTCCAGGACAATAAGTGGGATCCACACTACTGAGCCCACAGACAGTCTTACCGATTCACCGCTTTCAGACAACGGGCAGGTGATTGGGTAAAGTAAAAATAGGTACCAGACTTTCACCTAGTCCAGAGCCATTTTTCTCCTCTATGCCCCGCTCAGCGCCCCCCCTCTGAGTCAGAATAAAGACAGTTCAATTCCCGAAGAATGTTGCCAAGAACCCTCATTCCTCAACCAAAGACTCACGCCTGAGGAATGTAACGCGTGGTACACCTTTTCTTTGAGCCCCTTACAACCCAAACAGGAGGATGGTCTAGTACCCAAGTGACCACACTGTGGTTTGGCCCTGCCCCTCCGAGGCCTTAGGCTCTGAGCTCTCCTCCCTCACGAAACAAGCCATTCCTTTGAAATCCCCAGGACTCCTCCTTTACCTCTCCAGAGCAGAAGAGCTCTCAGCAGTGACCTTGATTGCCACGGTTGATTTGGCTGATCTGGCTGGCTAGGCAGGTGTCCCCTTCCTCCCTCACCACTCCATGTGCGTCCCTCCCGGAGCTGCGCGCTCGGTCAAAGAGGACAACCTTCCCCGATAGAGGAGGACCGTTCTTCGGTCCAGGGTCTACGAGTAGCTGCACTCCCCTGTAAGAACCTCCAAACAAGCTCAGCAGTGACCTTGAACCAAGAGCGCCCCAAACCCGAGAAATTATCTGACTTAGAAGGGTACAGAACCCAGCTTCATGCCTAGAAGGAGCTGCAGTGGTGATTGCAAATGCTTCCTCCATGACTTAAAGAAAAATCACTCCCCACCACCCTTCCTGCGGACTTTGGGCTTCAGTCGATGGGGAGTTCCCTTAAAGGCAAGAGTTTTATTGTGCATTTCCTTCTACAGTGTTACAGCTGTGCTTCTATTAGCTGAGCGCCCATAACAAGGAGAGATGGGATGGTGCCAATCAGCTAAAGAAATTGATACTGAATAAGGAAACATGTCTTACTAGCAAGAGACTCTCAGCTATGAAATAAGTCCCCAGCAATGCAGGGCATTGCAAGAGACTGAGTCACACCATGCTGGGGCTGTGCCAAGATGATATACTCATCTACCCTTCTTCCCAGGTATTAGAGCTAGAAAAGAAAAGATAGAAAGGTCTGAGTAATTCTTCCTCCACATTTGGTTGATTTTCATTCTCGGGGGTTATCTGAGTGCCCTGTGAATTCTCAGCATTAAATGCTCAAGATCAGAGAGAAGAGAGCTGTCCTCTCATCTGCGGACGTCCTAGGAGAAAAAGAAGGGAACGCAAAATATCGGTCATGAATCGACTGGCCAAAGGGCTTCATAAAGATCATTTGTGTGTTATCGTCACAATTATTATGCCCATTTAAAGATGTGGACATGGAGACATTCGCTGGGAAAGGAAATTGATTTTCCCAGGGTCACTGCTAACCTGCAAAGTCACTATTTAAGCCTGAGTCACTCTCACTCTGGAGCCCTGGCCCCATCCACCTCAGCACACTACCTACATGTGGATTCGGGGGCACTCAATCTGGATCTGATGGCTTTTGAGGTCCCAACATGGTGTCACGTGGTAGGTTTCTGTTCCGTGGGCTGTACCACATTGTCCACCCTCCCCAGTACAAGGGGGTCTGCCCAGGGCACAGGAAGGACTTGCTCAGGGAAGCAATGGAGATGATGGAAGAGGACCAGGTGCTTAGTTCTCCAGGCCAGGCCCGCCTGACCTGCACAGACCGGGGAAAGAAGTTTAGGTGAGGCTGGAAAGGAGCAGGGCTCTAAGCAGGTCAAGCTCCCCAAAGCAGGTGTGGTGGGCTAATGTTCTGGCCGTCTTAACCAATGCTCGTAGTCCTGCCCCCCCGTACAATGTCGCCTTGCCCTCCTTGGCTTCTCCACGGCTAGTGGGAGAGGCCCGACGGAATCCACTGCATCACAGAATGGACAGCACAGCAGAAAACCAAAGAAATAATCAATTCCAGTTTGAGTTTCAAAGAAGGCTTTGGAAATGTATGGCAAATACAACACATCTGGGAGAAAACAGGATGAGGAAGAGCCAAGAAGCTCTTGGATAAGGACTAAGAGAGATTCCCGGTGCTAGGGGTGGGGGTCGGGGAGAGGGACTGCGTCAACATTCTGGGAACCGGGTCAGGGGTGCTTCCAAGGCTCCTTGAAGTAGTAACTGGACGCCTGTGGCCCCCGAGGGTCTCAGGTTGGGAACAAAAGATGACTCAGCAGTGACTGGTGGGGACTGATGGCCAGTTGACTAGTTGATGGAAGTGTTGGGAGAGGCCAGCGTGGACGATGACGCAGACGCAGCGTGCCACCAGCTCCTAATGCCACTCTGCTCTGTTAACCTACCTCGTCCCCTGAAATTCGATGCAGCCCCAATGAAAAGGGGCGGGGGGCTGAAATGTCCTGGTAGAATGCAGTTGTAAGAAAATCAAGCCATACTTGTTGCATTTCTGACTTTGTAAACAGACGCTCACCTCTGTTCTCCAAGCCAGGCATCTCTCCAGGACAGACCCCTGCCCCCCTTTCCCCTCTTTGGGTGCACCGAGTTTACACCCTCCGCTCCTTTCCCTAAGCCCCCAGAGAACCCGCCCCACAGGCGTCTCTGCCACCAGGAAGATTCCGCATACGTAGAGGGTGCTGCACACTGGGGCCTGAACCTTGGGCTTCAAGGTGCCTCCCCACAAGGGCAGCAGCTCTGGCGACAAGTCCATCCCAGCCCGGTCCATTGGCAGAGGAAAATGTCCGGGAGGGAGAGAGGGAGGCTGAACTAGAAAGGACAACCTCCCCCGCCCGCCGTCTCTGGGAACACCGTATCTCAGGTTTGTTGGCCACCCAAGGTGCTGGGCTCTGCCAGACCAGATAACCATTCCGGTTTGACAGGCACCCACGGCCCCCCCGGTATGTGCCTTTGGCCCACCTGATAGTTCTGTTTTCCTTCTCCTCTGGGATCCCTGGGCCGCTGCTCCCCTCCCCTCCCCAGCTGTCCTCGCCCCTGACTCAGCACGCAGGCGCAACAGATGTCACCCCCGCCCTCCCAGAGGCCACCCTACAAGAGGCAAGCAGCCGACACCCCAACGCCATGATAGTTGTTGAAGCCTTTAACATCTGAGAGGCATCGCAGGGCAAAAAAGAGCTTGATATACCCTCAGAGCACCCGTTCTCGGCCCAGCCCCCAAATATGCATTTGTCTTTCTGCCGTGCTGTCTGAGCACCTGTTCTGCAGCAGCCTCTGTTCTGGGGCGTGGGGATCAGCTACAAGAAAGAGCCACAAGACCCGTGCTCTTGGAGAATGTACATTCTCGCCCAGAAGGGCAGACACGGAGCCGTGCTGCTCAGATCCCCTTTCCGAGGACCCCTGGCCTGGCTGAGGGCGCGTGACTGGCTCGCAGCCCCCAGCCAGGGTATCTCCAAGGTCCTCTTCAGCTTTCCAGCTGAGGTCATGCTCTTCTTGGGGAAGCCCCTGGCCGATGCCTGAGCAAGGTGGTGGGCCAAGAGCCAAGCCATTTCCACCCACAGGGGATTTCTCCGATGGGCAATCTCCGCTCTAGAACTCCTTGTGGGCTACCAGAGAATTTTCAGGTTCACATTCTCATGGCCCCACCTGTCCAAGCCTGCTCTCCCCGCCTTTTTTATCCTTTATGGGTGTTACTCCCCAATAAACCCTAACTCCATCTCAGCATCTGTTTCCCAGGGAACCCACCCTATACACAAACCACAGTGACTGACAGGTGTTCCAGAAAGAGATTAGGGCGATATGATAGCCGTGGACTTGGCAAAAGAGGACAACGTTAACTAGAGGTCAAGTGTACCCACCTTCCCTGAGAAGGTGACATTGGAAGACAGGAAGGAGGAGGGGGCGTCAGCCATGCCCTGAGGACCAGGGAAAGGGTTCCAGGTGGTGTGGGGAGGGAGAAGCGTGTTAGAGGCAGAGCCCCCGAGTGACAGGAGAGGTACGGGACAGGAGCCAGCAGGGCCCATGGCCCCTTGAGCACCACCCAGGGGCCCGGGGTTCTCTTCCCCGTGGTATTGGAGGGTGGCTGTCCTGTCTGCAGCATGGTCCCCCGGACGAACCCAGATGTGACGAAACAGTGAGACAGGGAAGTCATTTGTAACTGCAACACGACTCAGGGCATATTAGCAAAAGTTGCCCCCGTAATCCGGGCTGTGACCTCCATGAGATGGGCCTGGAGCGGTGGCCAGTTCTGGCTGCTCGGAAAACCACAGTGGAATTCGAGAGGCTGCGAGCGGCGTTCCTGTGTTAGTACCCGCTCTAATTTGTTTTCAAAGGTGAATCACAAACCTCAGCATGTTATTCATAGCAAGTCATCTGTCCCCCTCCTCACGAGGGACGGTGACACACTCGCATGTCACCGCTCCCTGGAGTAGAGCTGCTTCCCTGGAGGTGGGGCCGCAGGGCAGGGTTTTCTGGAACCACGAACAGCCCCTCTCTCCACCTGGACACCTGCCTCTCGGCAGCCACTCCAGAGAGCCTTTCCCGAAATCAGTGGTTCTCGACGAGAGGCGATTTTGCACCCCAGGGAACATTTGGCAATTTCTGGGGACATTTTTGGTTTTTTACAATTTAGGGGGAGGCTACTGGCATCTAACAGGTGGAGGCCAGGGATGCGGCCAAACATCCTGTAGAGTGCAGGATGGCTTCCCAACCCAGGTGATCGGGGCCCCAAATGTCAGCAGTGCCGAGAAGGGGGGCCTCGGAGCTGGGGCTGTCCACGTGGGCCGCCCAGACCAACGGTTTCAGCCTGACCTGGGAACACATTCGACATGCAAATCCCCGGCCCGGGCCCCACCCCAGATTTCCTAAATATTCTTCCCCAGCTGGTTCCTGATTTCAGGGATCGCAGTGGGCACCTCTGAACCACGGGATGATTTCAGGCAGGTGCCTTCTGCTGAGAGCCTGAAGCAGAGCCTGATACACACAACCAAGCAGCTTCCTCGGTGTAATCCTGCTATTGCGAGCACCACGTCTGCATGCTTGCTCTGTCTTCCTTAACTGTCGTTAACACACCAAGAAAGAGTTCCTTAAAAGAGAGAATCTAACCTTTAAGATGGCAGACTCCCCCACTGGCAACCTTCCAGGCTGGCTGGTAGGGCCAACTGGGGTACAGACCCAGCCAGAGGGAGGGAGGGGGATGGGCATGATGACCGCCCCCCCCCCCAAGGGAGGTCCTTTCCAGGCAAGCATTCCTATGATAATAATGTAGAATGTGGCAGAGTGCTGCATTTTAATTAATTTTAGTCCCTTTCAAGACCACAGTTATTATTATAAAAACACTGATAATACCAAACACATGTTGTAAGTACACAGCAGGCTGCAGCCCAGGAGACCTGGGGACGTGCTAAGTCATATGTCATCTGGGGTGGTGAGAAATCAGCGGGCCCCTCCCCTGTGCCCTCTGACACCCCACACCCTTCTCGGTAGGCCTGCTCTCTCTTTGTCACCAGCAGGCCCCTTCCCAGCCCAGCCTCTCCCCTCTCCTCACCCTCCCCGCAGAAACTGCCAGAAACTGGGAGGGCGGTGAGGTGTCAGGCCTCCAGAAATCCCTGTTTAATTATTTTATTGGGAAAGGTGGGGGGGGGCAGCGAAGAAAAGGCGCATTCTCTTATTTTGGAAGAATGCTTCATTATCTGCCTCTGCAGAGTGTGGAACAGCTCCCTGGGCTGTAGGCAGTCCTGAATTATGATGTGAGATGCTCAGGCGCCGGGGCTCTCCCCTTCCCCACAGCACCCCCACCACCACCACCTGCCCACGCCGCCGGTTGAGGGGTGCATGGGCACAGCCCCCTTTCAGGTGAGGACTGAGAAGGGCCAAGAAGTGCAGTGCAGCATGGTGTGGTCAAAACGGGGCTGGGACCCCGTCCCAAGGCGGCAGCCCCTTCAAGGGCTCCTGCACTGAAAACACTCCCCCAAGAAGAGGACCAGCCCGGGGTACGGCTGGTTCCATTACCACTCCTGCCCAAACCCTTTGCCCTGCATCCTTGGCGTCTGGTCATTTCTGGTTCCCGGGTGCCCCTTGCCTGGGAAAACATCTCGAGTCCCCTGAGGAGGTTAGGAAGTTCCTTCTTAGCTAAAACAGGAGAGGCGCCTGCACTGGGCGGGGAGTGCTCTGTGATTGACAAGTGAGTTTGCAAGTCTTCTACCCATGGTCTTACTCAACATCACCTCTTCTGGCAGATGACAGAGCAGTACTGTCAGCCCCATCTTATAGAGGTCAGGTGGCTTTTCCAAGGACACACAGCAACTATAAGGCAAGGTCATGGGGGCGGGAGAGCCAGAGTGGCATGAGGCTCTCGCCCTCAGCAATCCAGTGTGGCCCCCTATCTGCATACTGATCTACCCCAGGGGTGGATAATCCCCACTTTTGACTAGTAGCACCCTTCGTAGACATTCTCTCCAAATCTTGGGGCTCATGCGGCTTCTTGAACACAGGGGAGGATCTGGTCCTTGTGTCCCAGATAGCGGCCTCCATCATTTGGGTTCACAGCACGGGGTTCAAGGCAGCTGCTTCTACCCGGTCCTCCCCCCACCTGAACAAGGGCTCCCCCACTGAGCTTGAGCATCTGGCCCCTTGCTTCCCCACCACCACCCCTCTCCTGCAGGAATCCCTGCCGTCCCCACTCTCCCTTATCCGGGGCGCTGAAGGGCCAGCCAGGCCTCGACTCCATCACCCATGGAAAAACTAAAACCCGTCTCTTTCTCATTGGTGAAGAACCTGATCTGCCCAACTTTCTAAAGACTCGAGAGAGGAGTTTCTTGAGGACAGCCCCTTAAACAAGGTTTTGTGTGTGTGTTTTTTTTTAATCAATAAAAACTAACACAGGTAGTCACTAATGCATGTTATATGATTAACACATTCAACCCTTGCAAGAGCTCCAGTAAGTAGGCACTGTTTTGTGCCCATTTTTATGGATTAAGAAACTGAGGCACGAAGTATTCAAGTAGCTTGCTTGGAGGCCACATAATTGGCAAGTGGGGGGAATAGGATTAGAAAGACACTGTCATGGGGAGGGCATTCAAGGAGAGGGGGGTGAGACAGGACTTTTCCAGGAATATTTCCAGGAGGACAAAATCACCTTTTCATTCTTTTCAGTGCCCTGAGGTTGGGAGAACAAGGCAGTATCTCAAGAGACGCACATTGTTGGTATAATGCCATCACGTCTCCCTTGGGTTTTCTTTCTCAGCCATATTAGAGTAATCAGGGCAACTCATGCAAGCTGCTGTAACAAACACTCCCCGGATCTCAGTGGCTTAACACTGGCAACGTGTATTTTTCATTCTTGTCACAGACCAAATGGATGTGTTTGAGAGGGAGCCTTCCAAGTGGGATTTCAGATGAGTCGGGGTGCCCAACTCTTTTGATCTTGTTTTGTCACACTCTCAGGACCAGGGAAGGGAAGGAGCAATCACAGAAGTAGCATCATGAGGACATTTCAGGGGGCATTGGAAAGGGAGTGCATCAGAGCTACCCATAGTCCATCATCCAGAAGCTAGTCAGCTGTTGGCCCAAACTAACTAAGGGGGGGCTGGAGGGGAGGTCGGTAAATGTTGACTTCCAGCATACCTAGGAAGAGAACGTGGGATGAAGAGCATCTGGAGTCTTTCCCATACCAGTTAATCCATTTCGCTGTCTTCAGCTTTACCACCATCGCATGCCTCCAATGTTCGCTCTCAGTTTCTCTTTAAATGTGACCCTCAGGATTAAACATACTCCTCTAAACATGGCCTGGCCCGGTCCAGGAGACCCTGCAGCATCACCTCTCTGAATCTGGATACCATATGTCCATTAAAGCAGCCAACAAGGATTTTAGCATTTTTAGCAACAGACACACTGTTGGATCATATTAGGCTTGTGGTCAACTAAAACCTCCAGATCTCTTTCATGTGAACTGCTGCCAACGGAGGGCTCTCTAATCTACTTCTTGTGCTTCTGAATTTTAAACCACATGAAACTGAACAGCAATAGTTGAAAGTCTTCCATCTTGCTGGGTTTGGCTGAGCATTTGGGTCTACGGAGATTATCAGGGATGCTAAGGCTTGCATCCATCATCTGGGCTGCAATTCTAGTCTACGGTCATCTTTAGACTTTCTTGATCTTTCGTCAGGTCACTGATAAAAATTCAGAGGCCGACGGAGGCCTAAATCACAACTATGTTTGCAAAGAGGCTTTGATTGATACTTCGGGTATGGTTGTTTAACTATCTGGGGATCTGCCCCACAAAACTGTTATCCGGCTCACATTTACTCTTTTGACCAGATGATAAAGTCAGATGCAACCTCATTCATTTCGAGCTTGCTCTTTGAAAGTATCTAATGTTCCCCAATGTATCATTCCTATTGAATTCAATATGCCATAAACCCTAGCTAATCCACAGTTATAGTTTCTTATCTAAAGCCCACCCAGCTTATTATTAACAGGATCCCAGTGGAATTTAGGTGTCCTGAATCCCACACCATCAAGAATACATTTAGATGACTGAGACACATAGCCTTGAAACAGAAACTGACCAATCAAAATGGTGCCACATGGCCGTTAGTACCTCCCCTGAAATGCCCACGTTTTCCAGCTTACAGCCTCCCAGCCATCAACCCTCCTTTCTGCCCTTCCAATTAGAAAGATAAGAAATAGGACTGTCGGGCGCCTGGGTGGCTCAGTTGGTTAAGCGACTGCCTTCGGCTCAGGTCATGATCCCGGAGTCCCGGGATCGAGTCCCACATCGGGCTCCCTGCTCGGCGGGGAGTCTGCTTCTCCCTCTAACCCTACCCCCTCTTGCGCTCTCTCTCTCTCTCAAATAAATAAATAAAATCTTTAAAAAAAAAAAAAAGAAAAAAAAAAGAAATAGGACTGCCAAGTATCATGTTGGGTAAACTACCTGAAGTCGTTTAGGTGTGACTCACATCACGTGCGTGTTCATCACGTGCCTAGGGAAGGCCTTCTTCGGGACTCCCATGACACTGCCCATCAAGGTCCACCTCCACACAGCTCCCAAGGTCAAACTCAGGGAGGAAGGCTGGTCTGAATTAGTGAAAACCCCCAGGTACAAAAAGCTGCCAAAGACGGATGCTTGTACGATTTCCAACGGCAGAGTACCTCATCTAAGAGGGCGTGGCCAAGAAGAGGTTCTGTGAGATCTGATAAGAATCCTCCCTAATTAACACACTAATTGTTTCCAAGTACCTGTTTCTAAAGGCTTGAGAAGCTTGTTCCCTGAAGTAGACCAAAACCCTCCCTCTCTCCACCAAATATTGTTTCTATCATTAACTCCCTGGGCTATGCTTTTTATCATAGGAAATCTAGAGGTAAACCTAAAACATGGTGAAATTATTCTGAATTCTTAACGAATGAAATCCCTAATAATTACTGTGTGTGTATATATATATTATATATATTATGTATATTATATTTATATATCATAATATACATAAATTTATATGTATAAAATATATAAATATATATATTTAAATATATAATATATATATATTTTAATCTGAGCTTTCAGGGCCTTACTAGAGGGAGAAAATTGTCCTAATTAATTTTTTTTCAGACTCTAGAATCATATGTCTTTTTTTTACAGGGTTTTTTTTTTTTTTAATTTACTTAAGTCATCTCTACACCCAACGTGGGGCTTGAACTCAGAAGCCCGAGATCAAGAGTTGCCTGCTCCTCTGACTGAGCCAGACAGCCAGGAGCCCCATTTTTTTAAATATAGAGTTTTTAACACTAACATATTTAACGGGATAGCTTTCCATGTAGGAGTCAGGCACTGGGCTCTGGGCTTTCCTTTATTCTCTCCGTTAACCCTCACAGCAAGAGCAAATCAGTCCCATTTACAGATGGAGACAGGGAGGCTGAGACGGATCACCCAGTGAGTAATAGTTTCTACAAAGCCAGAAATCAGACTCAGGCCTCCTGACTTCAGCAAGACTTTCTTTCTCTAGGAGATATAGGCGCAGGGACTTAAGTCGACAGGCTTTTCATGGCCCCATGACGAAACATTCGAACCCTTCAAGTAAAGAAAAAATATTGGCTCCAGAACATAAAGGATTATAAAACCTATTTTTACCAAATGTTTAGCTAAGTATCTTCAAAATAACCTTGTTAACCGGCCAGTGGTAATTTAACTCAATTCTCAAATAGTTATTAATGAATATAATCAAGTTTAAATCACGAGAGTAGACCTTTATTCTGAAATCTCAAAAAAATAATAAAAGTCTTCTTGTTCTCCCCCTCCCCATAAAATTATAGTTAATGTAGGGTGTGGGGACATTTTAAGACTTTTGATAAGATGAGGGTGGGTCCTCCAAAAATAAGAAGCGTAGGGGTTGCTGAGATTTGAAAACATCCATGGATTTGAGTCTTGCCTCGTAATCCCTCTGCTACACTACATTTCATGTCCGAGTTCGTATTTGTCGGTCCCTGAGATGAAACATAAGCCTGTTGTTCTTTGTACTTTTTGCACTAATTTACTCATCAACTTCTTCTATATGTTGGCTTATAGGGTCCACTCAAGTTGAATGTATAAAATGATATTTCTTTATAAATAGTTGCCAATACTCTAACACGAAGGGTTTGGGCTAAGTCAGAGGCCCCAGGGAGATAGTACTGTTGGCTTATGTGGTATTTCACGACAACTGGGCAGGGACAGGATAACCCAGGAACAGGTTCAACGGTAACTTGGCCCAGTTCAAAGGGACCATCACTCCCCTAGGGGCACGGGCCAGACCTTTTCCAGGAGAAGCTGGAAGGGTCGATGGCACAATAAGCTTGCCAAACTGCACGTCCACCTACTTTCCGCAGAGAAATCCCATGCGGTGTCACCGGTCACAAGAGCCCCAATTTCCCGGAGGTGGTGTCCAGGCCAGGCGTCCTGGGCATTGGTCTGGCTGCCAGGAGGCTCTCCGCCTCTCATGAGGCTTTCGTCTCTGTCAGAAGCCAAAACAAACAGGCAAAACCAACTTCTTGATTTAGAGAAAGTTCCAGAGAACCCAGCTAAAGGTGCTGGTCAGGGGGTGCAGGTGGGGGTCAGGGCTGAGCTCCCCTGAGCCCTGCTAACCACCCCTTGAAACCAATACCAACAGCACCTGACATTTTTAGAGTATTTTTTTTGGAAGGTATGTTTGAACACGTACCATCTGACGTACCTCTCATTCCAAGCGTGGAACCTACGTGAGGCAGAGTCCTCCAACTGCAAGCCATAGGTGAGGCTCCCGACAGTTAAGGGACTGTCCCAAAGCCACCCAGCGATGCTGGGGCAAAGCCTGCCGTCACCCAGGGCCTCTGGCTCTCCCACACTGCGGTCTGAGCCTCCCAAGAGAGTCACCAGCTCCAATCCTCCTCTCCAGGATACCAAAAACCCCAGAGACCCAGGCCTGCTGGCAGAGGGCCTCCCGTTACCCCAGCTCTTGACTCCAAAATAGTGTTTGTGTGTCTAAGACCTGGTAACTTGAACTATGCTTCCCATTTTTCCCCTTTAAAGTAGCCCAGGAGCCTGACTCATGTTGGCTGTGCTGGAAGGTGCGGCCACACCACGGGCCGTCTCTCCTCCCCGCCGCCGCGGCCCTGGGCTCCTGGGCTAGCGGGCAGAGCGGCTTTCCGGCCAGACCAGGCCCCGTTCTCTCCCTGCTTTAGAAACTGGGCGACCGTCCTGCCACGTGGTGTCTAACCCGACGTCAGTCCCTCGCGTGGGGGCCACCGGCAGCGTCTCTCGGCTGCTGTGTCCTCTGCCCACCTTATGTTCCCAGCACAGGTAAGTCTCCCAGACACCTGAGACCCACGCAGCCAAACCCAAGACTCTGCCTGCGAGGAGCACATTCGGGGTACCTGGCTCCTCTTTAAAACCCTTGTCGTGTCCACCGTGATGACCTGCCCCCTGCCCCTCCCGCGTGTCCATTCCACAGGCGTTTTATTTAGCTCTCCCTGCGAGCCAAGGACTGGTAGACGCCTAGAATACAGTCTGCGTCTTCAAGGAGCGCACGGCCTACGGGGTGAAAGGGACAAGGAAACCATTCCTATTCAAATGGATTCATATGAGGGGGGAAGTATAGGGCAAACTATAACCCAGGGGCAAAAAAATTTTAAACACCTATAACTCAGGGAAGGCTCCCTGGAGGAGGTGATGCTGGAGCGGAATCATAACACCTGGATCAAATTCTGTTTCCAATCAGGGCGCTGCTGGCTGCGTTTGGCCCAGCCCACGCGGGCAGACGCTTAAGCTCACGCCAGTAGGTGTGGTCTCCTGGGAATATTACCAGGGTCCCTGGGGCCCCTGCTCCCCCGTTGGTAGCTGGTCTGCCCTTTCCCCGGGGTTAGCATCAGGGCTTCCCTAGAATCAGGAAGCTGAGGCAAGCGGGGAGGGTTCCAATGACAGTTGTCCTCATGAAGGCGGTATGCTGGCTGGGAGGAAGAACCCCAGAGATGGGCTACTCGGGACGGGGGCCTCCAGGGAGCGAGGGCATGGGGACCAGCAGAGAAACCACCAGTTTGGCTCTCCGGGCCCCTGGAGAGCGAGATGCCGACTTGGCTTGGCTACCTTCCCAGATGAGGAGACGCAGTGCAAACCTCAAGGCCAGCCGTGTTATTCCAGACGCCGAGCTTCTCCCCATAGTCACGGCGAGGCTCGGCCGTGCCCAGAGACTGTGTTTCACACAGGAAAGAGGGCCACCTCCCAGCTAGCCACCAGGAGCATGGGACAGGCAGCTCTGAGTTTGATTTCAACCCCATCCTGACCGACTACAGGCCGAGGAGCGTGTTGGCCCAGCCTGGCTCTTCCCAAAGGGGAGGCAGACACAGCTTGGCCACCACGCTCTGACAGCGTCCCGTGGAACGGGGTCCGTGGTGACCACACCGGGGTGGGTGGAGGAACGGAGGCTCGTAGAGGCTAAGCAACTTGCCGAAGGTCCTCCAGCCCAAGTGACAGCACTGAGGTCACAACCTGGTTCATGTGACACCAGCGCCCCTGCTCAAAAGGTAGCTTTCCAATTTGTCCTAACGTCAGGGAAGGGGAGAAGGACAGGAAGTGGGCGACCGAGAGCTGGGGCAAGGCTCAACGATGCAGTCATTCGGGCTCAGCCTGGGGGGGAGGAGGATGGGGAGCCCGTGGCCCGTAAGGGAGCAGCACCTGCAGAGTGGGCTCTCCCAGCTCGTCCATCCCGTGTCCACCCGGCATCCTCTCCCAGTGTCAGGTCCCACTCTCCTTCCCCTGACCCAGACAGGACCTCCCAGGGGACCAGGCACCTCTGCGCCTCCCAGTGAAGCCTCTGGCCCCCGGTCCTTTCTCCCACATCCTGCCAGCTACATGGAGCCAGGCAGCAAGCTCTCCACCACCCTCGGAGGTGGCTGGGAACACTGGTGCCTGGCTCAGGGAGGCTCCTGGAAGGCCTAGGCACGGATCACTGCACTCAGCCATCGGATTAAAGGGGCTCAGAACGAGGGCAGCCTGCATGGCTGGGCCTGCCGAGTGGCTCTGGAGCAAGGCCAGGCGGCCCTTCCCTCGTCTGCCCAGCTAGTGGGATGCCAGGCAGCCTGAAGAAGCTGGGGACAGAGAACAGGGCGTGACATGGCTTCACCTTTTCCTTCCAGCTGCCACAAAGGGCAGGGCCCTTGGGGTGTGGAGGTGGCCTTTCCCGGGGAAAGGAAAGCTCCGCGTGGTCAGAGTCCCTGTGGAGGGGTGTGGGCCTGCGCCGTGGACAGTGTCCCACCCGGGTCTTGTTTAGAGTGAATCACTTGGAAAGAGACCTGAAACTGTATCCTACAGGAAATCACAGGCCAAGAGCCAGAAAGAAACCAGGTCAAGCTTCATGGAATCAGGCCACCAGGAAGGAAGGCAAAGAGCCCACTGTTTGTGGAGTGTCTTCTCCACGCCGGCCATACTCAACACACGTGGAGCATCACCCTTCCAGGGAGGTCAGGCCCATTTCACAGGCCGGGCCAAGATAATCGGTGATTTGGTGGCGGTTACAGGAGCCGCACGTGGCCCAGCTAGGATGCAAATCTAGGTGCTCCTAACTCCAAAGTCAGAACTCCATCCATCATACCCAAGACCACCTCTGGGCACTGCCGCCCCTCCTCCCTGGGGGCACCGCAGCAGATGGCGTGGAAATTCTCAGAGGCCACCCCGACTCTAAGAGGCAGCGAAGCGTCGGGGTCAAGAGCACACGGCAGAGTTCAAAGCCTGGCGCTGCACTTACGAGCTGTGGGACTTTGGGCAAATGTCTTAACTTCTCTGGGGCATAATAGTGTCCTCTTACGAAGAACAGAGCTATGGACGGTCTATCCTTGGAGCTTGACTGGGAGAAGGAAATGAGGGATTTGGGGTAGAATGTTTAGGCCGGTGCTTGACCATTGTAAGTGTTCGACGAATGTGAGCTATGGGTACTCCTGGTGAAGTCAACATCAACCCGGATCTCAAAGCCTTAGCTCTTTGTCACCAGACCTTCCCTTACCAAATCCCCCCTCTAAACCCCAAACAAGTTGCAGGTTTCCCGGCAGGTTGCTGATTGCTCGGGGCAGTCCCGCAGTGGGAGCTGAGACCAGCCGGAGAGGAGGCTGGGTGACTAAAAATAAACACTCATCAGCAGACCACACACTTCATCTCCTGCCCCTCCCTCTGCGGATGGGAGGAGAGAACGCAAATTTCTCCATCCACGTTGAGTCGAGGCAAACGTGTTTCTTCTTCAAAGGAGGGGACGCCGCAGGAAATCAAAGGCGAGTGCCACCAAGGACCACCCCGAACGTCACCTCGTCTCAGGTGCAGCCTCTCCTGATGGACCCCGGCGCTGGGAAGGAGCCAGAGCCAGGAGGGTTGGGGACCATCCCAGGCTGAGAAGCCAGAGGCGGGCACAGGAGCACCCAGAAGGGTCCCCCATGCAAAGACACGCACACGACCATCGAGCTGCTTCGAAACTCAATGGCCTCTGGAGGAGTCACAACCCAACTCGACCTCCCCCTCCCCAGGACACTGGACACAGCCACATGGCCTGGGAACACTAAAAGGAACAGAGTCAGACACAGATAACCCCCATGAAGTCCCTAGAGACAGGGTCTTCCGGGACCAAGCCCAGACCATCTACTGGTATTGGAAGTCCACTTTATTTCTGAAAGACTGTAACACTTCCCGCTCCTTCCTTGCTCACTGGCCTGTGCCAGAATGTGTCCCCCGCTCCTCGACTTCAGCCCACTGTCTCTGCAAGGAACCTCTGTCTGTGAGCCCCAAGGGCCCCTGGTTGCAGCCATTGCTCCCTATCCTCCTTAGATGCCCCGAACCCAGTGGCCTCGGAGCCCCCCCATGCCGCGTCCAGGCAGCACGCTTAGCTCGGCTGCTTCCCCTGGAGCTCACGAGAATTAATTTACTCCCAATTCTCAAGGCTCACCTCCTTCACGGTGTTTCTACCCTTCACTGCTCCCCACAGCACAGCAAATAATACCCCGTTTTATATGGAAAACACTAAAATAGGATCACACCTTTTTTTAAAAGATATTTCCACCTCACAGACTGAAATCAGACTTCACCTTTCTCCCGCCCTCCATCACCACGGCCCCGGCCCCCTCCACACACACACACACGCGCGCGCGCGCACACGCACGCATGCACACACACCCGTTTCGCTACCAGACTTCCCTAAGCCCGTTTAATTGAAAAGGCATGATTTAGGCTAATTGACAGCAGATGGGTTCGGCTGCAAAATGCAGAGAAGCATTTGTTGAACATGATTTACAGCAACGAGGCAAAACTTTCTCCTTTTTATATCGTTCTTCGAGCTCCACGGCCAAAACAGCTCAGCAGAAATGAGAGGAGAAAAAAAAAGTAATTAGTGTTTAATTTTTTAACAATTTTTAACTCCCTTTTTAATTGCTTTACATAAACCTGTCCTAGAATTTTACAGCCTTCAAATCTCTGTCTAAGTCTGGTCCTTGTTTCTGGTTTTAATTACAGGGAGGCTTGTCTGGCACATTAAATTAGAAGAAAAACACACACACACAATTTCAGAAATATTTTGCTGTTGGACTCCCAACTGAACATCTAATATTTCAGCGTGCGAATGGGGAGGCTTTGGTGGAAGCCAAAGTGGGCCAAGTGTTCCTGTAGCAATCAGTTTGTCAACCCCAAACTGTCCCTCAGGTTATTAGGGAAAGAGTGGTCGCCAGACAGTGTCCGATGGCCCACAGCAGCCCAGGCACCTCAGTGCCGCTTTGAAAATAACCGGCTTCCCAGAAGAGCTGGGTGTGTTGCAGACCTTTGCAGGCTTTGGTCAGACTTCAGGTTCTGGCTTCCAAGGCAGGCCATCAGACCTTACGCAGTCCCTTTCCAGCGGGATGGAAACCGGAGAGGAGCACTGCGTGGAGCAAAGGAGCGGGGGAGGGGGGTTGTCTCTGCGGCGCAGGGTTAAGGGGACAGAAGATTGGGGGGGGGGGGGAGAGGCAGGCTGCACGCCGACCAGGTGGCTGCATCCAAAGGCATCCTTTGCAGAGACCATTCAACCTAAGTCCTACCTGCACTGAGCATTGGACCTTCTGTGCTCTCCAATATGGTAGCCACCAGCCTCCACATGGCTACTTAAATTGAAATGGATGAACATGAGATCGAATGGACAGTTCCCTTCCTCAGCTGCGCTAGCCACATCTCAACTGCTCAGTAGGCTCAGGGGGTAATGCCTAGTGAATACATTGCACAGTCTAAATACTGGGCATCTCCCTCTCTGCAGCAAGATCTGTTGGACAGGGTCACTCCGGAGTCTTTCTATGGGAAACGTGGTCTGGGGCGGAGGTAGCCTGGGCATCCCCCGGGGAGGTGGTGAGAAATGCAGGATCTTGGGCCTCACCAAGACTTGGAAACGGCATCATAACAAGCCCCCAGGTGATCTGAGCCCACATTCAGGGTCACATCTCTGAAGCAGCGTGGCTGGCTGGGGCCTGGAGCAGAGTAATGGCCCGTGGATTCCCTTCAAGGTGTGCGCAGCGGTTGGGGAGAGCGTGCAGATGGGGGGTAAGGGGTGGTGTGCCATAAAATGTCCTCGGGATACAGACCCTGCAGGGCTGAGGTTCCCCCCGGCTTGTGTTCATTAGCGCCGAGGCCGCAGACCCCCTTGGCAGACCCTGCCCGAGCCTGCCCTGGGCTCCTCCAGGACTCCTGCTGGGAGGCGGAGGGCTGCCTGGCGCCGCTGGGCGGGCAACTCTGGGGATGGAGCCAGGCCAACGCCGGCTCCCCACACACGGTCATTACCTCCCGAAAACCCAGGAGTTATTACAATTAAAACACGTTGCAGGGGGGAGTGGGGGCTGGAGGAGGTCCCTTTGGGAAGGAACACTGGGATTAAAAGAAATTAGAGCAGTTGTCATGACGACGCTGCCAGGCCCAGCCTACCCTGTGATTATTTCAATGGGAACGGGATGGGGGCAGATGGGGCTGGGACGGGGGGCGGCAAACCATACCCAGCTGCACGGGCAAGAGCTAGGCTTCTTCCCTCAAAAAGGGGTGCAGCAGCCCAGGAAATTGTCCCGAAGTGGATTCCTGCTGGCTCTCGAATTTTCTGGAACTATTGCTTATCCCGGGGAGCTCTGTCCTCCAGGACGTTCACACCCCACCCAGGCCTCTGACATCCCTTTCTTTTGAAACTAGGAAACTCCCAAGAGGGCCCCTGCTCTTTCAGCCCACTAAGTGGAATGGCTTGGCCTGGTTTCCCATCAGCTCCACACTGGCGATTAGGAGACCCAGAAAGCCAACCGTTCCTTCCTCTAGGTGGCTGGGGCGGGGGCAGGGGGGGGCAGCCTGCCACAGGAAGTGCAGGTGTCTGAGGTAGGCAGAGTCACAGACACCAGGAGTGGACGTGTTCTGGAAGCGGGCCCATGATAATGAGCAAGATGGAAATCTGCCTGGGACACCTCCGGGCACCGGCAGAGGATTAGGGTCCCTACAGAATGGGGATCCTCGTTTGGCAGAGCTACAGGGACTGAAAAGAGAAAACAGTAATTAGCTCTCTATCTCTTCCCCCCCCCCCCCCCCAGCAGGTCTGGCCAACAGGCAAGGAAGACCTATTCTGGAAGCCCCTGGGGGAGCAGAAGGGGAAGGGCTGGGATGGGACTGGGGGCTGAGGGGGAGAGGGATGCAGGCTGCTCGGCTGCTCGCCTGAGTGGAGCTCTTAGCAAATTCTCACTTCTCCCATCCTGGTTCCTCTGGTACCACCTTCGTGGGCTCATGGGCTGGACCCGCACGGACCGAGGGAGGAGTTTCAGGCGTCCAGAGGGCGGCCTTCCATCTGGAAGGTTAATTGGGGCCCCAGGCTAGTCCTTGATCCTCCTTAGAAAGCCAGGCTGGAGAGCCTTGAGTGTCTGGATCCTCCTCCTCCTGGCTTTGCCCTCCCTTTTGAAAGCTCATCATTTCCAGATTTCCAACCCCTATAGCCACTGCCCATCATTCTAGATCTTCAACAGGGTTTCCCCGTTTATATTTGCAAGATCTGAAGTGTCCCTATAAAACATGCACGTGTCGTAGAATTAGGCCTAAGTGCAAACTCTGCCTCAACCACTGACTTCGCGTGTGACCTTGGGCAACTCACTCGACAAGTCTGTCTCAAGGTCCTTCTCCATACAACCCATCTAACATACAGTGTCATCTTGGGATGTAGGACTTCCAGCTTTCAAATAGGGACATTCCCCAGCAAACTGGGACACGTTGGTCACCCTTCCAGGCACAGGATATGCATCTTGGGGGGACCAGCTATTACTGTATATAGGGGGCTTCCCTCCTTTGTAAAATTCTTTCTACATTATATATGTACACAAAAGGTGTATATATATATATATATATATATATATATACACATGTGTGTGTACATATACGTATATGAATTTTCCAAAGAGATACATTGGGAGGTAATTATTGACATTTCCACAAGAATCCTCACTTCGCAAAATGACCAAATGTGACGTTCCTCTCTACAAGGCTAGGATTAGGGAATGCGTGCGGAAGGAAAATCCAGAGAGACTGCGTTGACAGATGGGAAAGCAACAGGAAATCCGTGTGCTTCTGAGATCCTTTCATTTCCGGGGAAACCCCAGAACTTCTAGAAGACTCTTGCACCCAGCTTTGCTGCACTCTCTCTAGCAGGAAGCAGAGCGCACCTGCGCTGGTCCCACCATGCATCGCGGGAGGCTGAGGGTTGCGAAGGCTCCGGGGTGCACCCCAGCCCAAGGGGACAGAATGGGCATTCTGAGGTGCCCTTTGTGATACACCGAGGCAGCAGCGTTCGATCTAGTTTCCTGCCCTCCCTCAGTTCAGAGTTCACGGACTGGCTCAGGCTTCTCCAGCTCCGAAACTTCAGGTGACGAGTTCCCACGCAAATCGAAAACACTCACATCAGAGCATCCTGCCCAGGATTCTTTTTCTTACCATTTAGCATTTAGCACAACAGGTGAGAGGGGACAGGAGGGGAAGAGGGGAGATGACAATGGGGTCACAATCCCCTCCCCCGCCAGCTTGGAAACCCAGAGGCTGCGCTGAGTGACACATGCAGCTTGGCCCAGGGAGGGGTTTTCAGAAGCAATGACTCCTGCTGGACCCACCGAGTTGCAGTCCCGGGTACTGAGGTCCCCCAGCTGCACCAGTCCCAGCAGCACTCCCACCACCCCTGCAAACCTGAGCTGAGAACCCTGGGTCTCTGCCCCCTCCCCCCTACCTGCTGCTTGCAGGGACACCCTGAGCCCCACAGCTTGGGCCACAATCTAATAAACTTCACTCACTCGCCATCTAAATCGTGAAGAGAAAGGGCCCAGCTGGAAACACATCCTGTCTCCTTCAAGGTGAGGTGACAGTGAGGCCAGGCACAGCGTGGGGGAAGCTGTGGGGCTCAGGGTGTCCCTGCAAGCAGCAGGTAGTTTTTTTTTTTTTTTTTTTTTTTTTTTTTTTTTTTTTTTTTT